>NC_041730.1:24040676-24665676 GCF_004115215.2 Ornithorhynchus anatinus
AGGCAGTTAACTTCTCTGGGCTTCAGTTTCCTCAACTGTAAACTGGGGATTCAGTACCTGATCTCCCTCCTATTTAAACTGTGGGGCCCATGAGAGAGAAGGAATGTGTCTGACCTAATTAACTTGTATCACCCCAGCACTTAGAACAGTGTTAGACACATAGGAAGTGATTAACAGATGTCATAAACACCCCCGTTAACACCCCACTTCTTTCTGACCATCCTCACCTCCTTTGATTAGGTACCTTTCTCACTAGGCCACCCTGCCTCCCCATTTCCATTTCCAGGTTCCTATCCCTTCTCCATGCCTGGCCAACAGAAGCGGAAGATCACACCTTCTCAGTTCTCAGCTGGCAGCCTCTAAACAGTTGCTTCAAAGCATGAACTCCACTCCAGCCCCTCTAGCTTTGTCCAAGACCCACCACGGAGTCAGTCAGTCACTCGTAATTATTGAGCGCTTACTGTGTGTAGAGCACTGTATTGAGCAATTGGGAGAGTACAATATAATAATAAAACAGACATGGACCATTGGTCAAAGTTCAGAGGAGAGGTTGGGGGTTGGGGAGGTGGATTTAATCCCACCTACTCTACACAGTCGGTCCTCGGAGACTTAGAAAACGAACAGGTGGGCCCCCCAAATATCACCCCAACTCTGGTTTAGAGAAAACCTGGCAGCTGCCAACAACAAACAAGCTCCAAGTTTCCCCACAGATACTAATCCCCATGAAAACCAAAGAGGGAACTGAATAGGTGCTGTGCACTGCATTTCTCATTAGCCCTGTTATCTGATCCTCATTATGCCCATTGCCTGATTCCCATTAGGCCTACCCTGATTTCTTTTAGGTCCAGGGAATGTGGGCCCATGCTTGTTTTCATGGCTGCTTTAATCATGGATGTGTTTACCCTCTTTGGTGACTGTGCTTACTCCAACTGAAAGGGAAAGACACTTTGTAGAGGCTCGAAGATTTTTATTTCAAGAAAACGTTTTTTGCCAAGACTCAAATGGAAAGTGAAGTCTGAAAGACCTTCAACAAAATGAGCTTTGAAATATGGAGACTCATCGACCAGTCCTGCATGGCATCCAAAAGGGAAAATTCACTAGAAACCGAATAAAAATACCCTGGGATCATTAGGATTTAAGAAAAGATTGTACAGTCACATTTACTGTAAGGCTTAGCCAGTCACTTGTCCAGGGGCAGGGGGCTGGACCAGATGACTTTTCAAGGGTGCTTCCAATTCCACCATAAACTTCCACTAACCCCACAGTCTCGAGACACAATAACGAAACAGGCAAACACCATGGATTGCGGCAGCAGTGGTGAAAGGATGATCAGATTCTTGAACTTCCTTCAATTGGATTAAGATGGAATGAGAAATGCAGAAAAGATATTTCAGTTTGGGATTTCTCTGGGCCAGACCTTTCACTCTGTCTTTGATCACTGGGGTGCTGGAAAGGCATCCTGGATAAACAAGAAAATGCTTTGGCTTCATCTGGCCAGGGAGAGCTCTGGTTTCTATATTCATTCAATAGTACTTATTGAGCGCTTACTATGTGCAGAGCACTGTACTAAGCACTTGGAATGTACAATTTGGCAACAGATAGAGACAATCCCTGCCCAGTGATGGGCTCACAGTCTAATCGGGGGAAACAGACGGACAAAAACAAGACAACATAATCACGATAAATAGAATCAAGGGGATGTACTCCTCATTAACAAAATAAATAGGGTAATAAAAATATATACAAATAAGCACAGTGCTGAGGGGAAGGGAGAGGGGGAGGAGCAGAGGGAAAGGGGGCTTAGCTGAGGGGAGGTGAAGGGGGGATGGGGGAGGGAGCAGAGGGCTGAGGGAGAGCAGAAAGGGAGCAGAGGGAGCAGAGGGAAAAGGGGTGGCTCAGTCTGGGAAGGTCTCTTGGAGGAGGTGAGCTCTCAGTAGAGCTTTGAAGAAGGGAAGAGAGTTAGTTTGGTGGAGGTGAGGAGGTAGGGCATTCCAGGACAGTGGTAGGATGTGGGCCAGAGGTCGACGTGAACAGGGGACAGTGAGGAGGTGAGCGGCAGAGGAGCGGAGCTTGCGGGGTGGGCAGTAGAAAGAGAGAAGGCAGGTGAGGTAGGAGGGGGCACTCTATTGACCTGGAAGCACAGGGCAGGCCGCAAGGGAAGGGATACTTCATTCGAATAGAGACTCCTTACCATTGGATTTAAAGCATTTTATCACCTAGGCTCCTCCTATCTTACCTTGCTGATTTCCTACAGCTACCCAGCCCATACACTTTGCTCCTCTAACCCCAACCTATGCACTGTACCTTGATCTCGTCTATCTCACCACAGACCCCTTTGCTCACATCCTGCCTCTGTCCTGGAACTCCCTCACCCTTCCTATCTGACAGACTCTCCCCACCTTCTAAGCCTTATTAAGAGTACATCTCCTCCAAGAGGCCTTCCCTAACTAAGTCCTCTTTTCCCCTACTGCCTCTCCCTTCTGTATCACCATCACACTTGGATTTGTACCCTTTATTCACCCTGCACTCAACCCAATGGCAATATGTACAAATCTGTAACTTATTTTAGTGTCTACCTCCCCCTCTAGACTGTAAGCTTGTTGTGGGCAGGGAACATGTCTACCAACTCTGCAGATTCTACTCTCCCAAGTGCTTAGTAAAGTGGTCCATACACAGTAAGCTCTCCATAAATATAATAGATTGATTACTCTTGGTCCCATTCAGTCTTCCACAGCTCTACATGCCTGCCTCTCCCACCCACCATTTAGCATAATGTTTGACTCACTTAAGAGCTTCAGAGAGTGGAGCAGTAAAGAGGGAAAGGAAAATATCATTTAAATCAATCAAGAGTATTTAGTGATCATCTTCTGTGTGCAGAGCTCTATATTAAATGCTTAGCAAAGTAAAATAGAATTAGAAGACACAATCCCAGCTTTCAATGCTTACAATTCATTAGAAAAGCTTGTTATTATTTTTATATTGTAAAGTGCTTACTATGTATCAAGCACTGTTCTAAATGCTGGGCAAATACAAGCTAATAATAATAATGATGGTATTTGTTAAGTGCTCACTATATGCCAAGCACTGTTTTAAGCACTGGGTCAGGTTGGACATAGTCCATGTCCCACTTGGGACTCACAGCCTAAGTAGGAGGAGGAACAGGTATTTAATCCCCATTTTACAGTTGAGGAAACTGAGGCACAGAGAAGTGAAATGATTTGCTCAAGGTCACACTGCAAACAATTGGAAGAGATGGCATTAGAACCCAGGTTCTCTGACGGCGCAGCCCGGGCCCTTTCCACTAGGCCATGCTGCTTCTCGTCTAGGATGAGCATAAGCAAATTCCACCATTTGGTGTTGACAGTCCATCAAGCACAGCTATGGACTTTGCCACTGGAAATCTATAGAACCTAAAAAGCTACTTTATCACAGGTCACTCAAAATCAGTTTCACTGCAGTTGGTTGAACTTCCCTTCTCTCCATCAACCAAACTGTAATAGAGAGTAAATTCTGAATATTTAAGTTCTCCTTTCTCCCCTTCAAGCTTGGACTTAGCACGGGCATCTTGCCCAAGCAAACCCAAAAGGAAGATACCACCCCCCCCACCCCAACCAGTTAATTAATAGTATTTATTGAAGACTTAATCTGTGCAGAATACTGTGTATTAGAATTAGAATATATGATTGTGACAGAGTCACTAGACAATTCCTGCCCTCAAGGAGTTTATAATCTACCCAGGAATAAGACACTGAAAAAGAACACATGTAGCAGAAGTAATAAAGCAAATAGATACGCACATAAGTGCTGTGGATGGTAGAGAGTAAGCACCCAAAATTTTAGGTGATGTGGAAGTGCTGAAGTGGAAATAGATTGGGAAGATGAGAGATTAATCAGGGAAGGCTTCCTGGAGGAGAGGTGATGTCAGAAGGGCCTGAAGATAAGGAGAGCTGTGGTCTGCAGGAGGTGAAGCAAGAGAGAGTTCCAGGCAGACAGGAGAGCATGAGCAAGAGGGAGGCAGTGAGAGAGATGACGCCCACCCCAGTGGCTAACTGGGCTGTGGCTTCCAAACCATCATCATTATCAATGTGAAGAATGAAGGTTTGGAGGAGAAGTGGGTGTTGGAGAGCCAGGGAAGCTTCAGCAGGGTTGTCTGTCCTACCTCCTCTCCTTGTCTCTACTCCTCTTTGCCCCCTTATTTGCTATAGTATTTGTTAAGTGCTTATTATGTGCCCAGCACTCTAATAAGCACTAAGGTAGATACAGGCTAATCAGGTTGGATGCAGTCCATGTCCCACATGGGGCTCACAGGCTTAATTTCCATTTTACAGATGAGGTAACTGGGGAACATAAAAGTGACTAGCCCAAGGACAGCAGACAAGTGGCAGACCTGGAATTAAAATCCACATCCATTTCCACCTGAGCCCCCCTCCCTAACTCCAGCTGCCCAGTCTCGGAAGTGTGCAGGCAAGACAGCTGAGGGTAGGGCTGTGCTCACTGGGTGTAGAGGAGAGGGAAAGCCCAGTCCCCCTCCTTGGGGAAAAGCAATGTGCCTAATGGAAAGGCACAGGAGTGGGAATCCAGAGATCCAGGTTCTAATTCTGGCTCCACCACTTGCCTGCGGTGTGTCCTTGGCCAAATCACAGTTCTTATTTGCCTCAGTTTTATCACCTGCAAAATTGGGATAAGATTCCTACACACCATTCTTCCTAAAATGTGAGTCCTTTGAGGGACATAGACTGTTTTGGAACTGATAATCGTGTATCTACCCCACGGCTCCGGGTGAGGTACCTGCTTAATACATTCTACAATTATTATTGACCTAATGAAAAGAGCATAGGCCTGGAAGCCAAAGGATCCGGTTTCTAATCCCGACTCCAACACTTGCCTGCCGGGTGACCAAGTCACGAATTTCTCTGTGTCACAACTTCCTTACCTGTAAAATGGGGATCAGATATCTCTCCTAATTAGACTGTGAGCCCCATGTGGGACAGGAACTGTGACTGACCTGATCATGTGGTATCTATCCCTATGCTTATTACAGTGCCTAGCAACTAGAAATTGCTTAACAAATGCCAGAGTCAATAAATAATATTAATAATACTAATTAACCTTGTCATTTGATCTTCATTTCTTCATGTCCATGGCAATATTAGTTCCTACCAAAATTGGGGTGGGGGGAAACATGAATAAACTGTCCATCCCATCAAAACACAGAAGAAGCATCACGGCCTAGTGGAAAGAACACGGGCCTGGGTCATACAACAATAATTAGTAGAGTCAGAATTAGAACCCAGGTCTCTGACTCTGACAATTGCTTGTTGTAAGACCCCGGGCAAGTCACTTAACTTCTCTGTGCCTCAGTTTCCTCAACTGTAAAATGGAGATTAAATATGTTTTCCCTTCTACTAAGAAAGGGAGCCCCAAGTGGGACAGGGACTGTTTCCAACCTGATAAGTTTGTATCTACCTCAGTGCTTAGAACAGAGCTAGACACAAAGTAGGCACTTAACTATTTCCCCTGAAGTAGTTAGTTGCTCTTAGAGACAACTTTTCTAGGGGACACGTTTGGCTTTCTGCCATGCCATAACTCTTTGGTTCTGGGGAAAACAGCTAATGGAAGAGAAATACAACAGGGTGGCCAATTTGGTGAAAGCTGAACAGGAAGAAAAGTGGCAGAAAGGAGTTTATATATTGATACCATTGCAGGCAGGGAATGTTGTACCAACTCTGTTATATTATACTCTCCCAAACGTTTAGTACAGTGCTCGATAAATAAGATTGATTGATCTATAGTCCATGCATATATTGATTTACATTAATTTTTTACTTATTTATTCGATTTAACCCTCCATATTCCTCCTAACGACATTTGAAGCTTCCTATTGTTGGAAATGATTTGTGATCTTTCTCCCCCCATTAGACTGCAAACTCTTTGTGGGCAGAGACCTGCCTTCTCTGATACATACAGTGCCCTGCCCACCATAGGTGCTCAATAAATAGTTTTGATCAATTGACTGAATAGAAGTAAAACCAGGAAAAGTTGCTGTAACTACTGCTTCAGATCCCCAGGACTACAGGGAGAAGGCAAAATAATAATAATAATAATGTTGGTATTTGTTAAGCACTTACTACGTGCAGAGCACTGTTCTAAGCGCTGGGGGAGATACAGGATCATCAGGTTGTCCCACGTGGGGCTCACAGTCTTCATCTCCATTTTACAGATGAGGGAACTGAGGCACAGAGAAGTGAAGTGACTTGCCCAAGGTCACACAGTTGACGAGAGGTAGAGCCGGAATTCAAACCCATGACCTCTGACTCCCAAGCCCGGGCTCTTTCTACTGAGCCACGCTGCTTCTCTAATGCAGACTGCACCTTTGGGGTGTCTTAAATGACACATGGATGCACAGGTTGGGTTTCAAACAGTAACTCACAGACACCAAGGAGGGAAGTTTAGCTCTTCTGCCCTTACCATTGAATGATGCTGCAGGGGATGATGCAATAAATGGCAGTTGAATGATGGACAGAGTTTCCTCCTCAGCCCCCCATGGGGGTTCTGCTCTGGTCAACACTAAGGACCATGAAGATTTCCTGATGAACTCAACTCATGTAGATTTGGTGCTATCTGATCAACAGTAAGTCTTTCCTTTTGTAAGGTAGCAGAAAGGTGTCAGGACAGTGACCACGAGGTACGCTTAGGCTGTGCGAGAGGTTATCTGACATAAATCCACAGCACAAGAGCTATGAGAATCTGGGGTGGGGGATTGATATGGATAAACCTGGATCCACCTAGAATCCCCGAAAACCAAAGCCATGATAGGAACTGGAAGCAATGGGGACTTGGACATTTTAAGGATGGACTAGGCCGGGAGACCCTGAAGTGGTTACAGGCACTTACAAAACATTTCAAGTCATGACAGATGGCACTTAAAACACATCTTTCAAATCATCTTTTTCAGCCTTACAACACCCCTTTTTTTTTTTTTTTACTTTCTTTGGTTGCACTAGCTCTGTTTACCAATACGGTATTTCATGGGCAATAAAATAAATATTTTGACTCTTCCTGGTGATTGCATTTAGTGATAATAATAATGATAGTAATACTGATCGTTATGATATTTGTTAAGCACTTACTATGTACCAAGCACTGTGCTAAGCACTGGGGTACATATAGGATAATCAAGGTCTGGCAATTAGAAAATCTCTTCTCTACCTCACTCCCTGGGATCTCCCCCTCCCTCTTCTCATTAAACATTCTCCTCTCTTCTCCCTTAATTTCCCTTCTGTGCCCCCCAACTCCTGCTAATCCATCCTCGATCCTCAGGGCTCCCCCCTCTTCCTCTCTCAGTGCTGGTTTCTGATTTTTTTTTTCAGTACAACCTCCACTTGTTTCACAGCCAGGGTGGCTCCTTCCCCGCTTCACCCTCCCCCCATAACCCAGAACCCGCCGGGACTGTCACTGTCAAAGGGTCTGGGAAGGGGTGGGTTGGGGAAAGGGATGAGTGGTGACACCTTTCCCATTTGCAGAGCCCCAGAGCTGCCCCAGCTAAAGGGAAAGGGGAGATGAGGAGGGTTTGGGGGTGGTCTCCTCTCAGCCCTTCTCACCTCCCTGCCCCAGAAAACCCTCTGAACCTATCCTGTTCTCACTCTGATCCACAGTAAGTTTGAAAGGACTCCTTTTATTTTCCTCCACCTCCTCAGCCCCACAGAACTTATGTGCAAATCTGTCATTTATTTATTTATAATAATGTCTGCCTACCTCTCTAGAGTGAGCTCATTGAGGACAGAGAAAGTGTCCAACAACTCTGTTATATTGGACTCTCCCAAGTGCTTAGTACAGTCCTCTGCACACAGTCAGTTCTCAATAAATATAATTGATAGATTTATTCCCAGACAAAGGAGAGGGCAGGCATCATGATTTGGGCTACCAGTGACTGTGAGCTGCTAAAAGTGCCTGAAGGAATAGCAAAATGGCACATCTCCCTGAGGATGCCTGTCCCATATTTGGCAGAAGTTCCCTGAGAAAGAGAGATCAGAACCTCTTTCGCACCCGATGACTTCTTTTCACCTCAGTTGAGGGAGCAAATGGAAAGGATCTTGAATTGTAGCAGAGAATCAGTATGGCCTAGTAGATAAGGCATGGGCCTGGGAGTCGCAAGGACCTGGGTTTTAATCCTGGCCACGCCACTTGTCTGCTGTGTGACCTTGGGCAAGTCACTTAACTTCTTTGTTCCTCAGCTACGTCATCTGTAAAAATGGGGATTAAGCCTGAGATCCGCACATGGGATAGGAACTGTGTCGAATCTGATTGGCTTGAATCTACCCTAGCACTTGGTATAGTACCTGGAACACGGAAAGCGCTTAACAAATACCATTAAAAAAAATTGGGTTAGACATGAAGAACAACATCCTGATCCTCACTGTGGTCTGAACCATGTTTCAAGGAGGCTTGAAATTTCTTTCCTGAAAAGGTCATTAAATACAGGGTAAGTATTCTGTGATGGCTTAGCTAGACTCCAGCTTGAAGGCAGGAATGTAACCATTTATGGCATTTATCAGATGCTTACTGCATGCTAAATCCCTATTCCGCAGAGGGCTTATAATCAGTCTTATCTCAATTTTACAGATGAGGGAATTGAGTCTCCAAGAAATGAAGTGACTTTCCCAAAGCCACACTGCAAGTCAGAGGTAGAACGGGGACTAGAGCCCAGGACTCCTCTCTTTCCACTAGCTCATACTGCTTTCCCAGAGATGGCATTTCGTCCTAGCATCCTATGACCCACCAAAGATAGTTACAACCCCCTCTTCTCCTGTAAGATGGAAGGCACAGTAAGTCAACCAAAGCCTGCAGCAGGCTTGGACCACATGTTTGCCGATGTGCTGTAAATTATGTGTGCACAAAGCCCTGTGGCCAAGCAATAACCAGCAGGAAATCCTCATAATCTGCATCCTAACTCCCGGGCTCCAGATCCAGAGGCAGGTGAGGCACTGAATTCCCTACAGACTTTCAGCCAGGTCTTTATATCATCGAGAGTTTGGTTCTCCCCCAACTACCCCCCAACACCTACGTGCCCCCACATCCTGATCCTCATCTTCTGCACAGGGAAGATAATCACTTCAACTCTTAGGGCGGATTGCTCCAAACACCCTTTTTTGCTGCTAGCCTTTCCCTGGGACAGGGTGAAAGGCCCTTTTATTCCATTCCACTGTTCTGGGCAGATGGACTAATGTTAATGTTGGTATTTGTTAAGCGCTTACTATGTGCCGAGCACTGTTCTAAGCGCTGGGGTAGACATAGGGGAATTAGGTTGTCCCACGTGGGGCTCACAGTCTTAATCCCCATTTTACAGATGAGGGAACTGAGGCACAGAGAAGTTAAGTGACTTGCCCACAGTCACACAGCCGACGAGTGGCCGAGCTGGGATTCGAACTCATGAGCCCTGGCTCCAAAGCCCATGCTCTTTCCACTGAGCCACGCTGCTTAGTCCTGTATTGGTCAAGAAACTGGAGCAGAAAGGGAGTCAGCTGGAAGTAATCTTTACTAAAACAAGCTCCCTAAAAACTAAAGCAATTTACTTTGATAGTGAGTTTTACTATTTATGGGGGGGGCAGGTAAAGGGGTGCTGAGAGGCAGAGTAAGGGAGGAAGAAGCAGCATGTTTTAGTGGCAAGTGCTTCAGCCTGGGAGTCAGAGGACCTGGATACTGGAAAAACCCACTGTCCCAAAGCTGGGTTCACATTTTATCACCCTGGGTTTGGAACGATGTTGGTCACTTCCCTTCCCATCTACTAGTCTACTGCCCGGGTTTAGTGTACGCTTGTATGCTATATTCACTTGAGGTGACCATTCATGTGAGTCTCTATGTAGAAATTCTTATATAGACACATATATGATCACTATGGAAAGGTCACAGGGCAGCTTATAAGTGGTCAACCCCACCTACATCTCCATAGGTCCCTGGTCAATTTCCAGTTGGTGCCAGAAAGTCTCTCACTGCATTATCTTGAGATCTGCCCAATACTTTTCACTCAGTCCACTTTGCTGCCATTATCCTGGGGAGGAGGTCCCCCTGCAAATGGGGAACTTCCCCCCTTCCCCCCCCATCAGGGCACCTTAATACCAATCCTTTGCTTCTCCAACACTTCCCCTCTCTGGTGTGCTCTTTCTTCATCTTGAAATGTCTTTGTGAGGGAGGAGGGAATTATAAAGTTGATCGGATTCTATCTTGTACCTATGTCAGCATTTAGCACAGTGCTTAACACATAGAAAGCACTTAAAAAGTCATTATTATTATTATCTCCCTTCCAAGGAGATAATAATAATATACTTTGCAGATATCATTATTACCATCAGCATCACCTACAGTAAGAGGTGCTTGGGGAATATAACAAAACTAAAGAACATATCCCTGCCCTTGAGGAATTTTCAATCCAGTGGGGGAGAAAAGACAGCATAAATGACTAAAAATCCAATAGATAAAAGAACAAATGGTATTTGTTAAGTGCTTACTATGTAATAAGAATGATAATCATGGTATTTGTTAAGCACTTACTATGTGCAGGCATTGTATGAAGTACGGGGTTGGATACAAGCAAATCAGGATGGATACATTCCCTGCCCCACATGGGGCTCACAGTCTCGATCCCCATTTTGCAGATGAAGCAACTGAGGCACAGAGAAGTGAGGTGACTTGCCCAAGGTTACACAGCAGAAAAGTGGCAGAGCCGAGATCAGAAAACATGACCTTCTGACTCCCAGATCCATGCTCTATCCACTATGCCATGCTGCTTCTTTGTCAAGCACTGTACTAAGCGCTGGGGTGGATACAAGGTAACCAGGTTGGACACAGTCAATGTCCATTATGGGGCTCACAGTCTTCATCCCCATTTCACAAATGAAGAAACTGAGACACAGAGAAGTTAAGAGACTAGCCCAAGGCCACACAGCAGACAAATGGCAGAGCTGGGATTAGAACCCAGGTCCTTCTGACTCCCAGGCTCATGTTTTATACACTAGGCCAGGATGCTTTGAAGCAAATGATAGATGTAAAGGGTGGACCAAAATGATCAAATAAATAAAATACAGATATACCAATGAGGTCTAGGTGGGTTTACAGGGTGCCATGACCAGGAAGGTGGGAGAATAGTCAAGGAATGTCTCTTGAAGACAGAGGGATTTTAGGAAGGCTTTGAGGATGGAGATGGTTTGGTAGGTTTGATAGACAAGGGAGTCACTGCAGGGCAATAAATCAATCACACTTATTGAGCACTTATTGTGTGCAGAGCACTGGGCTAAGTGCTTGGGAGAGTGCAACATAACAGGGAGGCATGTTCCCTGCCCACAATGAGCTAATGTAAGGTTATAGATTAGATGCAGTCTCCATCTCACATAGGGCTCACAATGTATCTTAACTTCTCTAGGTCTCAGTTTTCTCAGCTGTAAAATGGGGAAAAAGTGCCTCACTCAAGGCCACACAGTAGGCAAGTACAGAGTGGGAGCTGAACTCCAGTCTCCTGTTCTTAAACCCACACTCTTTCTGCCAGAGGAGAAGATTTAGGAGGGAGGTGGAGGAGTTTAGTTTTGGTCATATTGAGTTTAAGGTGCCAGGAGGGTGCCCAGGAGAAGATGTTCCAAAGGCAGAAGGAGATATGAAGTTGAATGAGGGAGGTGAAAGGATAAGGCTGAAGACGTAGATTTGGAGGACTTCATAGCAGTGAGCTGCGTGTGAGAAGATGAGCAACTCTTGTTATGGCATTTGTTAAGCGCTTACTATATGCCAAGCACTGTCATAAGCATTGGTGTAGATACAAGATTATCAGTTTGGACACAGTTCCTGTCCCACATGGGACTCACCGTCCAGGTTAGGAGGGAGTAGGATTTAATCTCCATTTTACAGATGAGGAAACAAACGGACTCACCCAAGGTCCCACAGCAGAGAAGTGGCAGGGCAGGAATTAGAACACAGATCCTCTGACTCTAGACCTGTGCTCTTTCCACTAGGTAAACTGCTTCTTGAGAGAACGAATGTAGAGCAAGGAGAGTATAAAGGTAAATTGTTAAACCACTGGCACTAGAGCCCTTTCCCAGTTCTTCCACGAGACTACTGTGAAACTTTGGCTAAATCGAATCACCTCTCTGGGCCCTCTTTAGATTGTGAGTAGTAGCCGCAGCAGCAGCAGTATTTATTGAGCGCCAGCTTGGAGTGGTGCCCTGTACTAGGCACTTGGTAAATATGGAATAAAGACATGGCACATTCCCTAACCTTAAAGAGCTCAATTTCTAATGGGGGACACAAGGAAAACAATATTTATAACTAGAGTAGTAATTCATTTTTGAACATACATAAATACCAGAGTATTGAAGAGATATTTATGTTCGCAAATGCTAGAGTTGGCTGGAAAAAATATATTGCTCAGGGTGGTGGGAAAATCACCAGGGAAACCTTGTTGGAGTTAATGGCATTTTAGGAGGGCCCAGAATGTGGAGAGAGCTGTGTGGACGAATGGGAGGATATCTTTAAATTATTGTGACTTCTTTAAAGGGCTGGGAATAATATGACCTGCAGAAGCACAGGACCACCCCAAGGAAAGACATCCTAACTTTAATTTTTAGTAAAATTATTTCTTGCTCCTGCCTGATTTTTTATGGGGTCTAATTTTGAGGGAAGCAGCATGGTCTAGGGGAAGGAAGGTGGGCCTGAGGGTCAGAGGACCTGAGTCCTAAACCCCGTTCCATCATTTCCCTGCTGTGTGAACTAGGGCAAATCACTGAAGTTCTCTGTGCTGCAGTTTCTGCAACTGTAAAATGGGATGAAATACCTGTCCTCCCTCCTATTTAGACTGTGAGTTCCTGATTATCTTTTACCTACCCCAGCACTTAGTACAGTGCTTGGCACATAATAGCGCTTAACAAATACCATTATCATTATCTTGGCACATATATAGTGCTTAACAAATATTATTATTATTATTATCTCTATCAACCCCCAGTGGGTCAGGGACTGTGTCCAACTTAATGTGTATCTACCCCAGTGCTTAGAACAGTGCTTGAAACATAGTAAGCACTTAGTAAATACCATTATTGTTATTATGAATTATTGTTATTGTTATTATCATCCAGGGTCTGAACCATGAGGTCCCCAAGGCTGCCTGTTCTCAGGGTGGGGTGAAGTGAAACTCCACTTTGAGGATATTGCCTGAGCCTCTTTACTATTATTTCAGGCCGAAGTGTGACCGAAGTCCTCCTTCCTGAAAGGCCAGAGTAAAGGAGGAACGATCCTAACCCAAGGAAGGAGCAGTGCAGGCCCATGGCAGGATGATGGTTGCTTCCTGGTGGGGATTAGCCCCCCTGCACCCAGCAATTCTGTTGGCCATCTCTGTTCCCCAGCTGGATTTAGGGCTTTCTGTATGTCTTGGCGTTGTCATGTCAGTGAGTGATGATGTCACCATTAAAGATGCTAGGCCACTGATGCTCCATCACACTCTCCACAGCTGTCTAGTTTAGAGACTTTTGAGCACCGTTGTTCTCCTTAGTATGGTCTTCATTGGGGCATCTTTGACATTCAAATTATTTGAGAATTTTGGGAATTCAATTTTGGATTTTACCTCATCATCCAAAGTCTTGTTCCTTGAAATCGCAGCTCTGCTCACCTCAACACCACTCTGCTGGGAAGGACGCTTGAGGGAGAGTGACTGCAGGATACCCAAACAGCTGCTAAATAGAGAGCCTGAATTGGGGGAAGCCAAAAGCAAAGGAGGGCAGAGAAATGTTTTAAGGACACACCAGTTCACAACCTCAGATAGTGCTGGATCTCAGCTGAAACCTCAAAGTCAGTTGCCAAGGATAAACTAGCATGACATACTGCTATCAAGGTGTGACTCTTTTGGGGCAAAAGCTTTAAAAGGCACGAAAGATGAGGAAGCAAAAGAGGAAACAGCATCAGGTGCTGCAATCATCAAACACAACAACTCAACAAGGGACAGCAGTTTTGTGTGCCCGATGTGGCCAGGACTGTAGGCCTTATATTGGCCTTTTCAGACATATATGCCCTAATTGGTGAATTCCACTATCAGTGCTGTGTTTTCAATGAATACAAAGGATAACTAAGCTTGTTGTAGGCAGGGTGCATGTCTATCATCTCTGTTGTACTCTCAATTAATCTACCATTCAATTGATCAATGATATGGAGTGCTTACTACATGCAGAACACTGTACTAAGTGCTTGGGAGAGTAGAATACAACAGAATTAGCAGACACGTTTCCTGCCCATAATGAGCTTACAGTCTAGATAGGGAGACAGACATTACCCAAACGTTTAGTACAGTGCTCTGCACGTATTAAGCACTCAATAAATACCATTGACGATCAACACACATTCACATATATGGTCCTTGACACTGTCAGTCTTATTTTGCTAATAGGGGCACTGAGACCTGAAAGGTAAGGTGACTTCTCCAAACACACTCAGCAGGAGAGAATCAAGATGAGATACTTTTCCCATTTCATCATCATCATCAGTGATATTTACTGAGAATTTACCATGTGCAGAGCACTGTATTAAGCACTTCGGAGAGTACTTAGAGCCAACTCTGTTTGGCAAACACAATCCCTGCTCACAATGACCCACTGGACTTGGCTTCCTCAGGAAGGCACCAGGCCCAGGACTGCATCACCTTTGGCCCGGTGTTTTCTTCATGTTCTCCGGGCTTCGCCGAATCAAATATTCTCCAGTTCCAGGTTAGGAGATAAAGAAGAGGGTCCTGGGACAGGCAGGTGGATGGACAGACAGATAGGGTGTCTGCCCCTTCTTCCACACCTACCCCCTACTCACGGCCAGGATCCCAGAGTTTGGTAATGATTGCTCTATACCAAAGCATATGAGCCCATCTGCACATGTCCTGTCACCACCCTCTCCCATCCTGGCAGAGGGTGGAAAAGGCAAAGGAAAGAGACAGAGAAATGCACCGCACACTCAGCCCCACAGCTCTTATATGTATATCCATAATTTATTCATTTATACTAATGTCTGTCTCGCCCTGTAAACTGCAAGCTCCTAGCAAACAGGGACCGTGTCGGCCAACTTCGTTGTACTGCACTCTCCCAAGCGCTTAGTACAACACTCTACACACAGTAAGCACTCAATAAATACCACTGATTGACTCATTACTTTGTGAGACCTCCTGGGGCTCACTGCCAATAGACACTGGTAAGGGTGGGGCAGAGAGGTGGGATTATTTATAATCTTGGATGACTGTCTGCCTGTCCCTGTCTATCTGTCTGTGCCCAGTTGCTGAGGCGCTTTAAAGTTTTCCAAATGTTTCCCTCACAATAAAAGGAAATGTAGAGTTAATCAACTTGTCATGAGAGATCAGAGCTGAGCGAGGGAGAAACAGGGCTGGCGGGTGCAACATCAGCCCTAATAAAACAGACAGCTGCCTCCTGGTTCCTCCTCTCCTGCCACAGACATTGTGTTTACATTTCACTCTTAAACATGTTCGGGGATGCCCAGCGGGGAGAGATGGGATGAAGAAGCACGGCAGAGGTCTCTCCGGAGAGCACTCGTGTTGTCGCTGCCCTGAAAGGAGGAGGTGGGGGGCACCCACCCTCTCTCAGTGGTCCCGTCTCTTCCCAGCTGGGTGGCTCTACTGACATCTCCATTGGCTGTTGCCAGCCTGAAGCTCCTCCGTTAAATCCAATCCGCTCTCACTGGCCCCGGCAGGCCAGACAGAAGCTGCAACAGGGCCGGTAACTGCTCCATAATGCTTTAGATCAGTTTACCATGACTACTTAGCCAAATTAATTCCAGCACCCAGGAGCCATTAAGAATTGACTGGAACAGATAAAGGTCAAGTTACCCCAGCCCCTGCTTTTCAATAAATATTCCTCTGTGCCTCCCTGGTGTGTATATTTGTAACTTAAGCAGGAGCTGCACTTTCAAAAATGCCTTGGACGGTTACAGGCCCACAAAACCTGGAAAGTTCAAGGGCGGCTGTCCAAGAAGGGAATTCATGCTATCCATTCAGGAGGAGAGGGAGATTAGCAGATGGAAGAGGCATGGTGAATTAGGCACTTTCTGTTCATAATTCCATCTCCTGTTACGAGAATAACCATGGGGGGATTTTCATGCTATTATTATTATTACATTTGTCAAGCACCTACGATGTGTCAAGCACTGTTCTGAGCACTGTGAGTAGACAGTTCTTTTTGAAGGCAGGGGGATGAACAAGATGACTTCCGGGTCCCATCAAGCACCTATGTCTCAACAACATGCTTTTAGAGGCAGAAGGAAAGTTTCTCTAGACTGTAAATTAATTGTGGGCAGCGAATGTGTCTGTTTACTGTTGTATTGTTGTACTGTACTCTCCCAAGCACTCAGAAGAGTGCTTTGCACACTGTAAGCACTCAATAAATTTGATTGAATGAAGGAATGAATTCTCCTCCATTAGATTAGGTGTCAGAAACATCCTCTGAATCTCCTGGTCCCACCAGCCCTTTGTGCCTGACACAGAAAGGAGATTGCTCTATACCAAAGCATATGAGCCCATCTGCACATGTCCTGTCACCACCCTCTCCCATCTCAAGGGGAAAAGGGGAATTTTAGGGACATCAATAGGTCAGCTTCTCTGCATTGGGAACCACTGATCTGTCACAGTGGTGGTGTGTCTGTATGACATGAAGTAGAGAGTTGTTGGTTATTCGGTTTATCTTATTGAATCAGAGAACCAAGCCAGTTTATTCAGGCCAAAAAATCAATTTGGGGATTTGATTCTAATTAGGAAAATTTACGACTCCCTCAAAGATGTCTAAAGTGGGTAGCGGGAGCAGGGGAAAAGAGGAAGACATGAGGACCGTGAGCTCCATTTTACAGATGGGGAAGCGGAGAAGTCTGGAGAAGTATCATGATTACCTCAAGGTCACACAGTCTATTCACACCATGTTCCATACTAATATTTGGGGTATAAAGTGCTCACTACATAGATTGTAAACCCACTGGGGGCAAGGAACCTGTCTACCAACTCTGTTATATTGTACTATCCCAAGTACTTAGTACAGTGTTCTGCACACAGTAAGAGCTCAATAAATGCAATTGATTGATTGATAACAATAATAATAATAACAATGGTATTCATTAAGCGCTTACTATGTTATAAGCGCTGGGGGAGATACAAGGTGATCAGGTTGTCCCACGTGGGGCTCATAGTCTTCATCCCCATTTTCCAGATGAGGAAACTGAGGCACAGAGAAGTGAAGTAACTTGCCCAAAGCCACACAGCTAAGTGGCAGACCCAGGATTAGAACCCATGACCTCTGACTCCCAAGGCCGTGCTCTTTCCACTGAGCCACGCTGCTTCTCAATTTATGATGTGCTAATTGATGTGCTAAACCCTATATTAAGCGCTGGGGTAGATTTAATACAATCAGGTTGGACACAGGCCCTGACCCACAAGGGGTTCACAGGGTTCACAGTCTGAGAGGGAC
Source organism: Ornithorhynchus anatinus (assembly GCF_004115215.2). Taxonomy (NCBI): domain Eukaryota; kingdom Metazoa; phylum Chordata; class Mammalia; order Monotremata; family Ornithorhynchidae; genus Ornithorhynchus; species Ornithorhynchus anatinus. The sequence continues at coordinate 24,058,151 of NC_041730.1, forward strand.
CATTTTTTTTTGTGGTGTTGGTTTTTTTAATCTCCATTTTACAGAGGAGGTAACTGAGACACAGAGAAGTTGCAACTTGCCTAAAATCTCACAGTAGGCAAGTATTGGAGCAGGATTAGAATACAGGTCGGGAGCCATAGGACTATGAGATAGGGTGCCTGGGACTTGGAATTCCCTCACCTAGTGGTCACATGGCTCTGCCTTCTACATCCTGCTCTATACTCTCTGAACAGTACGCACCAGGTTCTCCCCAGCTCTTCCCAGATCCACAGATCCAAATTCCCAGTGATTTGGGCTGGAGAAAGAGCCCAGAGACCCTCACCTCCAATGTCATTTCCCTGAGGTTAAGCGAGTGAAGCCAGTAGGCATATTTAGCTTTTTGCATTTCCTGTTGCTTTCATTTCAAACCTCCTGGCTAGGGTTTGTTGACTGTAGGCAGTGAGGCTGCTGAAAGGGGTTGGAACTATACCTCTAGGGCAAACAGATGAAGTTTTTGCACAGGCTGCTGTCCTCTCTCATCCTTCCCCTTCCCTTTGTGAGCAGCCCTCTGCAGCAGCCCTGAGTTGGGAGTACAAAGCCCTCCCTCTTGTGCGTCTGGGCCACGACCCTGGGTCCTTGAGCTTTTACGCATCTTTGCAATTCCTGCCTTTATCAGATTAGCTTTAATTAGAGAAATGAAAATCACATGGAGCGGGGAGGAAACACTTCCCCATTTAGGAGTTCCTTTCAACAAAGGGAAGGGGGTGAGGGGTGAAGAGGGGTGAAGAGGTTTGTGAGTGGGTATGTGTGTTGGGTAAGGAAAGCAACGTGTACGTGGGGATCTGTGAGGAATCACAACAGTACAGAGGTTGGATATATCTTCTGTACACTGTAAAGACAGCTTTATGGATTCACATGGGGAAAAGATGCTACAAAATCACTGAAATCATCCATGAGTTCTAGATTTGTACAACTATGCTCCATCCAATAGCATTCACCTGAATTTATAAATGCTCTGAAATATGGGAGAAGCAACATACAAGGGTAAAAAATATATTCATCAAGTGCGTACCACGGAAGGGTGGAGGACAAGCCGAGACAGAATACCTTCAAGCATCTAGAGTAACCAGTGCACAAAGTAGGACCTGGGTTCTAATCCTGGCTCTGCCACTTGTCTGCAGTGTGATTTAGGGCAAGTCATTTAGCTTCTCTGACTCAGTTACCTCATCTGTATAATGGGGATCAAGGCCATAACCCCCATGTGGGACATGGATCGTGTCCAGTCTGATTACCTTGTATCTGGCCCAGAGTTTAGAACAGTGCCTGGCGCATAGTAAGTGCTTAACAAATACCATAAGAAAAACCCCAACCCAAGGATTTTAGTGGCCCCATTACTCCTCCTCCCACCCTGATTCTGTTACCAAACTGCTTAATCTCCGAGACCTGCTCTGAGCTTGCAGGGGTGGTATGAGGGGAAGGAATGGAGGGAGAAGAGACTGAGATGGTCTCTCTGTCAGTCAAGGGGGCTGGTTTAAAGGCATAGACAGTATTGTGTGCATTCTAGATGAATGACAGGCCTGACACCACTATGAATACTTGTTAGGCAATAAAAATGTCCCATTTTCCCTATGTGGTAGTGTGGACTTTTGGAAAGACCCCAGAACTAGGAGTCAAGAGATCCATGTTCTAATCTCAGTCTTTCCATTGACCTGCTGTGTAAACTTGGGCAAATCACTGAACCTTTCTGAGCTTCAATTTACTGATCTTTTAGACTTTGAGCCCGATGTTGAGCAGGCATTGTCTCTATCTGTTTCTGAATTGTACATCCCAAGCACTTAGTACAGTGCTCTGCACAAAGTAAGTGCCTAATAAATATGATTGAATGAATGAAAATGAGAATAAAATACCTCCTCACTGTACCTTTCAGTCTGTGAGCCCCATATGAGGCCGGAATGATGCCTCATCTGTCAACCTTGTGTCCACCCCAACATTTAGCTTGGGTTTTGACACTTTGTAAGTGCTTAATACCCATACCATAAATAATTAAAGTTGTACCTTGGTGCAACTTATAAGTGCTTTCTACTAGAAAATGTATTTAATAAGAACAGGCTTTCCTGGCAGACAGCTAAGAAGTAGACTGGATAGTTAACATCATCACCATATTCCTTGGATATGCCCCTTATCTGGTTTTCCATGCTGACAATACCTGTTCTCCTTGGCTCAGGATGCTCTCTTCTAGATGACTGGAGGTGTCATCAACTTGGACAAAAGAGTACTGAGGAGCTTGCTTGTTCAGGAAGCCACATCAAAAACTCTGAAATGCAATGGTGGAAACAAAGTCAAAGAATCTCTGCTTCTAGCTGAGGCCCAGGTCAGTGTTCACTCTGCTCTCCAGAGGGATGCTTGGGATAGAGGAACTACTGTAGGGAGTTAAACAATCTTCTGCATGATACGATACAAAGCCTCTGAGACAAGATCCAGTGGCTTGAGGCAGGACACCTGGGAAAGAAACTGAAGGCTGAGGAGATTGGGAAACCCAGAGTTTGATGATCAGGCTTCAGTGTTGGATTCATCCCAGAAGCCCTGCTCAGAATCCCAAGGTATTGAGTGGAACTTTATTAATAACTGCTGGACCTGCTCGCTCTTCCTAGTATCTGCCCCAGTTGGATTAGGGCATCCAATTTCAATCCTTGGGCACTAATCAATTAGTAGTACTTCCTGAGTGCTTAATCTTTGCAGAGTACTCTACTAAGAGCTTGGGAGAGTCCAAAAGAGGTAGATATATAGATAGAGATACCCTCGAGGAGCTTAATCTTGCCTCCAGAGTTTTTGGGTAAAATACATCCTCCATTAAGAAGAGATATACTTTGGAATTTTATAGACTCTGATTTTAAAAGTACCCCTGAGAAACCTGGAGGTAGTGATGATATTCAAAGTCAAGACTGAGCATATTCTATAGGTTTTATTTTTAACAAGAAAATGAAAGTATCATGGAATCATGTCACAAATTCTCATCCAAAGTCAGTGCTGTTTTACTGTACTCTGTTTAGCATTCTTAACTGGTTCCAGGAAAATAGAGTATTAAGCAAGAGAGTGCTAATTAAGGACTGTATAGTTTCTCATAATTTATATGTAAGATGCATTAATGTAATTCCAAGATTCAAAAAAAGTGGCCAAAACATCAATATATTTTTTCATGATTAAAAAACATAGTAAATATTGTTGACACCACTGGTTAGCATATTCAGTCAAATAGCAATATTAATATGTGCTGGTAATAGGAGATTATGAACCTAAACAATTTAATACTCAAATATGTATACATTAAGTGTCATAATTGCCCTCAACAAAAATTCTGAATATTCTGATTTGATGATTACCTGACTTTAGACATTCAACACATCAAATTAATGCTTACCTTCTAGACAGCAAGCTCGTAATGGACAGGGAAAGTGACTGCTAATTCTGTTGCATTCTCCCAAGTGCTTAGTACAGTGCTCTGCACATAGTAAGTGCTCAATAAATATGATTCACTGATAGATTATCCTTTGGGAGAGTGGCAGTGTGACCTACCAACATGGAATTAAGATTCTGGTCAGATAAAGGTGATTGTATCTAAATAATAAATAAATTTGGCAGAATGGCTCTAGAACTGGAATGTGGTTTCTGGATATAAGTACAGTTCTCCCAACCACCACTCTCTCCAGAATAGACTTTTGACTTCTGGAGCCCTTCCCACCAAGTTATATATGTGCAATACTTAATGTCATGTAGCAAAAGAGCATCTCAGCCGATAAGATCATGAAATCCGGCCAGCCCACCAGATTCAAAGCAATGCTGTCACGTCACTCCTTTGCTGGACAGAGCATGTGATGGGTGTAAACTCATCGTGGGCAGGGAATGTGTCTGTTTATTGTTGTGTTGTACTCTCCCAAGCACTTAGTACAGTACTGTGCTCTGTACACAGTAAGTGCTCAATAAATACAATTGAATGATTGAATGAGAGCAGGATACTCAAACAGCTGCTCTATAGTGAATTGATATGGGATAAACTGTAAGCAGGGAAGACAGATGAAACACCTTAAAGATGCAGTGAAATAAATTTCAGATAATGCATCATATCAGAAGGGAAAAAGCAGTGGAAGACAACAGTTAGCAATAGAATAATTGGCTAAGAAAAGAGCCTTTGGGAAGGTCATGACACCAAGAGGAAGAAATGAACACAGCACCAGGAACTGTGAGTAGCAAAAGCAACAGTACAACAATGTAAAGAAAATACAGAAAAGATTGTCAATCCCTCATCGGGTGTATCAACACACTCTTACACACACACGCACACCAATAAACTCACTGTCGGTACTTTCATTTAAGAATATAAAAGACAGTCCTATGAAGGATTATGACCAATTACATTTTTTATGACATTTGTTAAGCACTTACTGTGTGTCAGGCAGTGTACAAAGGGGTAGGGTAGATACAGGCTAATCAGGGTGGGACACAGTCCATGTCCAACACGGGGCTCATAAAGTCCCCATCTTTCAGATGTGTTAACTAAGGCACAGAGAAATGAAGGGACTAGTCCAAGGTCACACAGTAGACAAATGGCAAAGGTGGGATTAGAACCCAGGTCCTCTGACTCCCATGCCTGTGCTCCAATATGTCACACTCCTACTCACTTGTACCCTTGCTTCTATTTTCTATTTGTTTCTTCATTTCTTCTTTGAAGGCAACCAAGAGCCCAACCCCCCCAGCCTAGTTCTTGACTGAGCCTTGACTCAGAGGGCCACTCTTAAGCAGCCAGAATCTCTCTCTTATGGTTGGGGCATGAGGATTGGCTTTTCCCTAGGAGAGGGCTCTTCCATCCAAAGGTCCAAGAGCCCACCCAGCTCAGTCCTGAGACTCCATTAGCACAGAACAGCCTAATAAAACAGGTTATGGGGTGTTGCCTAATTTACAAGCCTGTTGTCATAAAGGCAGGCAGATGGAGTGGGGATGGACTAAGCCTACACAAAGACCAGCCGGGAGGAAAGCTCCTGACACTTTTCTCTTTCAGTCCTTCCAGTTCACCTCCGACCTCAGGACTCTCCAAGTCTTGTTCCTCTCCAAGATATGCCATCTTTGGAAACGGTCCAGGGAGCAAGCTGCAGCCCATGGCTCCTCATTCCCAGCCCCCATAGCGGCCCCTGGCAGGGAATGGATTTGCAGGCCTGGTTAGCATTCTGATCTGAGGGAGCAGAGTACCCAGTGCGTGCTCTGCACCAGGCTGGGTTTGATACGTGATCTTCGGGATTTTTCCCCTGGCGGGCTCCAAACCAAAGCCATTTGTGTCAGGCCCCTCCAAAGTGATCAAATGCAGAGCAGCGGGGAGTTCTGTTGGAAAACCTGGCAAGTGTGAGGTTGCATTTGTATGTTTCACTTGAGTATCTACCCGTTCAATAAACCAGGCAGTCCCAGCTGCAAGAATTAGAAAAAGGGAAAAGAAAGAGAAGGCTGCAGTTTTCCCAAGATAATTCATTAGCATTTCCAATGAGGAGTGGGACCAGGGGCCAGAAGGGAAGGGGAGTTACCTCTCCTTCACAAGTCATCAAAGTGGCTGCAGTAGGAAAGGAGTAATGGATTCAGAAATACATTCAGACTTCAGTCCGCTTGTCCTTGGAGATCTTCTTTCATGAGAGCAAAAGAAGCTGAAGCAAGTTCTTCTGGAGATTAAGGGACAGTCATTTCTCTCCTATAGCAGACTGGATTGAGAGCAGAGCACAAATCCTGAATGCTTCTCTCTGTGAGCTCTGAGCTAAGCAATGGACTGGAAAGTCAGAGGCTGTAAGAGCCATACTTGGCCACTGGACTGGTGGAAGACCTTGAGGTAATTATTTAGCTACTCTATGTCTGCAATTCTCTATGGAATGGAGACTGGACCAATTAAGAGGCAGTCGATGAAGTGATTTAAACTCAGAAGGGAATTTAAATCATCTCCCCTAAACCACAAAGAATTTCACTTTTCTCCCTTTTCTGTAACTCCAAGCAGAACACAGAATGGATCCAATTCTCCACACCTACAGATCTCTTCTCTTGCTCAGTGATGCTTCAATCCTCCTTTGTTTAGAGAAGTGATTCCTTCCTCTGGGAAAGTCCACAAGTGTTCTGCACCTGCTCCGCTCCTCAATCCCAATATCTCTCAGTTGCTGTTCCTCTGAGATTCTTCAACTCCTAATGGCTACAGGGAACAGGAAGTAAAAAGCCAGCTGGGAAGACTGTTGGACAAGAAATTTTAATTGTTGTCAGCGCACTTATTGCCAGGAGCAAGGGAGCATTTAAGGTATAAGAAGGCGACTCAAGATCTTCATCTTCTGAGCTAATGTGGTTAATTACTTTAATGGCACTCACACTGTAATCACTGTCAGTTCATCCATTCTAGGAGGACTCAGGTAGCCCCTGGTCCAGTCCACAGTCTAAAAGCAGAAATAATGATTCAAGCCCATGCTTGATGCTGAGATTCATGGGAACTCTAGAAGCAGTGAAATGGGCAGGTCACTTAACTTCTCTCTGCCTTAGTTACCTCAGCTGTAAAATGGGAATTAAGACCGTGAGCCCCACGTGGGGACATAAATAATAATAATGTTGGTATTTGTTAAGCGCTTACTATGTGCCAAGCACTGTTCTAAGCGCTGGGGTAGACATAGGGGAATCAGGTTGTCCCACGTGGGGCTCACAGTCTTAATCCCCATTTTACAGATGAGGGAACTGAGGTACAGAGAAGTTAAGTGACTTGCCCACAGTCACACAGCCGACAAGTGGCAGAGCTGGGATTCAAACTCATGAGCCCTGACTCCAAAGCCCATGCTCTTTCCACTGAGCCACGCTGCTTCCTGCAACCTGCTTAGCTTGCACCTACTCCAGCATTTAGGACAATGCCTGGCACAGAGTAAGCATTTAACAAATACTGTTTTTTAAAATATGGACAAAAGGAGAGAAGTGGACTAGGTGCAGCATTAACACCCAAATCTACTACCATTCCCTAGATAATTGAGAGTTGGTCAGGGCTTGAAATGACCTGGTATCCACTGAGATGAACATCTTCAAAAGGTCGTTCTATTGTTGGATGTATTTCACTCTGTTCTTATGCTCTTCAGCCTAGCCACTCAGGATTAATAGATGAAACAAAGCAGAGCAAGGTAATTTTGAATAAATACCCAATTGGTTGGACTAGCCCAGGGGTTTTTAATCTGCTTCCCACCCAACCCCAGAGTGTCTGAAGCCCCTCTCACCCCTTCAGCTTCCTCCTAAACATACAGCCTGAATGTTTATCTCGGGTCAACTTATATTTGGGAAAAGGAAGCACTGTAGGGCACCTCCCTGAGTTAACCATTTAGATTATTCATGTTAATACATTACTCAAACTTGATGTAATTTGAGCAAATCACTGTTTCCACTGGGGCATTTCCCAACTGGGGCCATGCTCTCCTCCCTGCATTGCCATGCTCTGAAGTTCATCTGTGACCCCCTTGAGGATGAGACGCTTCAGTTTCCATCTCTGTTTTGGACGCCGCTAGTGGTTTCTATTGTGAATTGGAGATTTTCTGGGCATCCTCTATCCTCAGCCTTTTAATCTGGGATTTGCCTCTTTATAGTAAATTATGTATTTCACTTTGTTTTTGTTTTGGGCCCCCAAAGGGCAGGGGGCACTGAATGCTCATAAATTAAAGGTTATTTGTATTTGCTGGTATTGGGTAATATCTTGAAGTACTCAGTAATTACGTCAGCACATGAATCCCTAAAGGGGAAGGAGGTAACAAGTCCATCCCAGTTTGGGACCCTGTGGTTTATTAGTTACTGGGGGAAGAAAAGTTATACACATACACACACACACACACACACACATACACACAAAGTTTTCTACTACCAGGCTCTGACACAAGATTCTGATTTAGAGAAATGGAGCTCTTCTAAAATATTCTTAGATGTTATGACAAATCAGATCCCATTCTAACTACATGGATGAGACTTGCTCATCAGTGGCTTTACCTTGTTGGTCACTGCAGGTTGTAGTAGTAATAGTGTTTATTGAGCACCCATTGGATCCATTGTACTATGATGCGTGGTAAAGCCCAGAATGTAAACCAAGGCAAATCAGCAGGAGGTCTCTCTCACTGGTAGGAGAGACTGGAATTGCTAAAATCCCTCTTTGCCCTGCCAGAAAAGGAAGCAAATTTATTGATAAACTCAAATTCACTGAGGGAGAGAGATTGTGATAGGTAATTTGCCATTTTTTAGCAAATGATGCAGATTTCATTTATCATTTATATCCATAAATGGAGTGTATAATCATGTTTCTCCCACTGGGGGATCTTGGGAGAAGATGAGAGTCATGGAATCAGTATTAAGACAAACTAGAGGGAATAGTGGAAGATGATGGGAGTCACAGAAATCAAACTGGAGGAAATAATGGGACTGTGACCTTTCAGACAATAGAAATGCAACCTATGCCTCTTGCCAGATCCTCAGAAACTAGGCTTTTTTCCCTATAAATGTTCCAGTCATTCAACCTACTTGACCGCAGATAGGCACTTCGAGTCCCCAGACCAAAGGAGTGGGAGGAGGATAAAAGTGTCCCTATTTCCCACATTTTAAAAATACATCTTAAAAATTCCAGGAAAAGGAATTACTGTTTTTTAGATGTATAAAAATTAGCTCCCAGCTGTGCGTCTGAATCCTGAAAGCGGCTCTTTCACTCTAAAATGAATATTTGGGCCTAGAGGAATTCAGGATGAGCGTTGGAGTGCTTTGCTAAATTTTGTTTTTTAACATTTTCCTACTAATTGTGTTTGGAAGAAAACTCTGGGTGTGTGTGGTACAAGCAGGCGCCTGGTGATGGAGGGCAGAGTAGTGTGTAAACTCTTCAAGGAAAGGGGTGTGTCTGCCTTCCTATGAGAGATTTCACTGAGTTTAGCTCAGTGTTCTGAACACAGTAGGTACCTTGAATCCATGCTCTTGGATGACTGAGGAGGAAGGGATGAGTGCAGCTAGAAAGGAAAGTGGATGTAAACTGTCAGAATGATTGGCTTAAGGTCAAGACAGACCCTTGAGCTTCTTTCACTCCAAATTAAAACTGAATTTATATGTTTTAATTAAATCATACTTTCCACTCTGACGATTATGTTGCTCAGTGTAACCCATTCACTTGGAATACTTCTCCCTTTAGCCTAGAAGTTTTTCTAATGAGAGGTAAAGCCAACATAATCCATTAATAATTTTTTTGAGTACCCCTAGCATTCTGTGAGGTGTCCTGATATTAAACACCTTCAAGAATGTGCTGCCCAACTTGTATAACATGAAACAGTAGGATATTTTACAAGACACAAACCTCAGAAGTCTTATCCCACCCAATGATTCAGTAGAGTACAAAGAGTCACTACATGGGAGTTTGCTTATAGACAGCTGGGGACCTGGGTTAGCCAAATGCCCACCATGAACTCCATATTGCTTAGGATGTTTAAAAGTGGATCGTTATCAGTATCATCACTGCTGTACACATTCTTTATTTCTCCAATTAATCCAGTCTGCCCACATTATAATATTGACCCAGACCAGGAACACTTTAATCATCCATTGCTGAGAAATTGGTAACATTAGTTCCATCTCCAGAACTAAGGCCAGTGTATTACAAACATGAAAATAATAAACAACAACAAGATATTCCCATCGAATGCCCCGGGCTACTCCCCCATTTCTCACAAGACCTGACTCCAGCAGACAATGTTTTCTCTCTATTCTAGTTGGTCTCAGATTCCCCTGTTTTCCGTCAATTCTTCTGGCATACAGATATTATTAGGGAAATAAGAGTTAGGTATTAAGTAATGATAGCTCAATTTATTTTGACAGCACAAATCCACGGGAGGAAATTGACATTTGTGATGTTAGTTAGACCCTGACAACTCTAATTAATCTTCACTCCTCTTGTGGGGAGAGAAGTGCTTGTAATAGAAGGGCTGTATTTATGTATAAGCCTGTTACCTAGTCATGGCTACTTAAAAGGATGGGGACAATGGGGCCCATGCTCTCCATCAGGTGCAGATCAAGCAGGCTGTGGGTCCTGGTCACTTTGCAACTTTGAAAACCTAATAACATTTGTAACTGGAAAGAAGCTGTTCCAACCAAGAGCTAAACCACTTGGAACCCACCTCTGGGAGTGTGGAGAAGCCAGGTTTGGCCCCACTTTACAGATGGGGAAACTGAGGCACAGAGAAATTCAGTGACTTAGCTAAGTCCACTCAGCAGTAGACAAACTCTTCAACACTCCTCCCCTTCTTACTCCTCTCCCGAAAATCCACCTCCTCTAGGAAGACTTCCCAGATGAATTCCCAAGCCGCCATTCACTCATTCATTCAATCGTACTTACTGAGCACTTTCTGTGTGCAGAGCATTGTGCTAAGCACTTGAAAATTATAATTAGGCAATAAAGAGGGACAAACCCTTCCCACACCAGGCTTGCAGTCTAGAAGGGGGGAGACATACATCAAAACAAGTAAACAGGCATCAGTATAAATGAGTAGAATTATAGAGATGTACATATATACACAAGTGGGGCAGGGAGAAGGGGGTGATGATAATAATAATAATGTTGGTATTTGTTAAACGCTTACTATGTGCAGAGCACTGTTCTAAGCGCTGGGGTAGATACAGGGTAATCAGGTTGTCCCATGTGAGGCTCACAATCTTCATCCCCATTTTACAGATGAGGGAACAGGCACAGAGAAGTGACTTACCCACAGTCACACAGCTAAGTGGCAGACCTGGGATTCGAACTCATGACCTCTGACTCCCAAGCCCGGGCTCTTTTCCACTGAGCCACGCTGCTTCCCTCAAGCAAAGGGAGTGAGTCAAAGCGACGCAGTGGGGAGGGAGAGCTGAGGAAATTGGGGGCTTAGTCTGGGAAGAGCTCTTGGAGAAGGTGAGCCTTCGGTAGGGTTTTGAAGGGGAGAAGTGTGATTGTTTGGCATATTTGAGGAGGGAGGGAATTCAGTCCAGAGGTAGGACTCGGGCCAGGGGTCAACAGCGGGACAGGCAAGAACGAGGCACAGTGAAAAGGTTAGCACCAGAGGAGTGGAGTGTGTGGTTTGGGATGTAGAAGGAGAAAAGGGAGATGAGGTAAGAATAATGTTGGTATTTGTTAAGCGCTTACTACGTGCCAAGCACTGTTTTAAGCACTGGGGTAGACACAGGGTAATCAGATTGTCCCAAGTGGGGCTCACATTTTTTTAATCCCCATTTTTACAGATGAGGTAACTGAGGCACAGAGAAGTCAAGTGGCTTGCCCAAGGTCACACAGCAGACAAGTGGCAGAGCCGGGATTAGAACCCACTACCTCTGACTCTCAAGCCCGTGCTCTTTCCGCTAAGCCATGCTGCTTCTAAGAAGGGGCAAGATGATTGAGAGCTCTGAAGCCAATAGTGAGGAGTTTCAGTTTGATATGGAGGTAAATAGGCAACCACTGGAGATTTTTGAGGAGCTGGGTAACATACCCTGAACATTTCTGTACAAAAATAATCTGGGCAGTAGAGTGAAGTATGGACTACAGAGGGGAGGTACCTCCCCAATTCCTTGTGCATTTTCACTCATCCCTACCATTTATTATATATGTATGTATGTTAATCTGTGCACTCAATGACTTCTCCTAGCCCTTTCCCACTTCTAGTTATTTTATTTTATCCTTGCTCTTCCTCCTGCTCCACTACTTGTAAATGCTTTCAAATGTTGGACTCACCTATTAGATGGAAACTCTCTGTGGGGAAGGAATGTGTGTTTTGCTTCTGCTATACTTGCCCAGGTTCTTATCTCGAACTTCAAAAGTGCCCAATAAATTCCACTGATTAACTGGCCCTGTTTTGTCTTATGCCGTCTAGTCATCCCTGATCCATAGCGACACCATGGACACATTTCTTCCAGAATGGCCCACCTCAATCTACAATTGTTCTGGTAGTGTACCCTCAGAGTTTTCTTGGTAAAATTATGAAAGTGGTTTACCATTGCCTTCTTCTTCCACGCAGTAAACTTGAGTCTCTGCCCTCGACACTCTCCCATGCCGCTGCTGCCCTGCACAGGTGAGTTTTGACTTCCACTCACTAGCCACTGCTCAAGCTAGGAATGGAATAGATATGCCTCTGCTCGACTCTCCCTCTCATAGCCGAGACCTGGACCAAGTACTGGAAACTCTCCAGTTGCAATTTTGAGAGGGGGACTGATCGACTAAATGACAGATTTCTGGAAATAGAGTTTTTGCCATCTGACTTCCAGAGCAATGCTCTACTTACTATACCACAGGGCTTCTCAATTTTTAGAGAGGCCCTGAATTGGGAAGTTAAGGAGACATTTTAATTAAGGTCATAGACTTTTCTCACTGAATGTCCCAACGAACTATAGTTCCTTTTCCTTGGAGTCAACAAAGAGACTAGCTTGGTATTTCTGGGTCCTGCCTCCTTCTCCATTTAGTCGATGAGGGGCAGAGACATGGAGCTTAAATTCACTCAGCATACTGGGGCTTTGAGAGGCCACCCCAGGTCTTTTGACATCTGTACCTTTGAAGCACTTGATAGTGACCCCACCCTCATCCCCACAGCACTTATGTATATAGACGTAATTTATTTATTTCTATTAAGGTCTATCTCCTCCTTTAGACTGTAAGCTCATTCTGAGAAAGACATAAGTCTACCAACTGTAATTTACTCTCCTAAGTGCTCAGTACAGTGCTCTGTACACAATAAGCACTCAATAAATCCCACTGATGGATTGTTTCTGGAAAGGCAGCACATAACCCCTCTGTTCCAGAGGCAGCACTATGGCCCCTTGGGTAATGCATCTTCCTAAATCCTGCTTCATCGTAACAGTACCCATCAATCTGGCTCTGGAATACTGTAGTTGCTAACAGCACCTACTTACCACCTCTTGATATGTTTAGAGGCTATTTACTGGGTCCCACAAGACATGAGACCTGATTCAGAAGAATCTGGAAACTCATTAATGCTGGATGTCCTCTACCTACTACAGAGCAAATAAGGCTGCGAGAACAAACTAACACGATCCATCCCATTGCATCAGATTGACGATCCTCTTGTCTCTGCCGGGGACAACAGGATACTTGAATCTCTTGTTTCCATCTATGCTGATTGCACATCAAACAGAAATTCCAATCCATCCGCTTTAAGGTATTCTATCAGCTCTCTCCCCACACCTGTCCTACATTTTGCTCCTCTAATGCCAACCTATTCAACTGGCCTCGCTCTCTCCTCTCAACATTGACCACTTGCTCACACCCTCTCCTGCCTGGAACTCTTTCCCACTTCATATCCAGCAGACCACTGCTCTCCCCATCTTCAAATATCTACTAAAATTTCATCTACCCCTATTTCTCCCCCTACTGAGTGACCTTAGCACTTAAGTCCTCACCTGCTAAGCATTTAAAGGAGAGTGGCCTAGTGGATAGAGCATGGGCCTGGGAGTTAGAAGGACCTGGATTCTAATCCTGGCTCCACCACTTGTCTGCTGTGGGAGCTTGGGCAAGTCACTTCCATTCTCTGTGCCTCAGTTCTCTCATCTGTAAAATGAAAATTAATAATAATCACATTTATTGAGCGATTAATGTGTGCAAAGCATGTACTAAGCACTTGGGAGAGTGCAATATAACATCAGGCACAATCCCTGCCCACAATGAGCTCACAGTCTAGAGGCAGAGACAGACATTAATATAAATGAATTAATTAATTACAGATATATACATATGTGCTGTGGGGAAGGGAGGATTAAGACTATGAACCCCTTGTGGGACAGGGATTGTGCCCAACCCAATTTGCTAATATCCACTCCAGTGCTTAGTATAGTCCTTGGCATGCATGGGCCTGGGAGTCAGAAGGTCATGGGTTCTAATCCCATCTCCACCACTTGTCTGCTGTGTGACGTTGGGCAAGTCACTTTATTTCTCTGGGCCTCAGTTCCCTCATCTGTAAAATGGGGATTAAGACTGTGAGTCCCACATGGGACAACCCAATAACCTTGTATCTATCCCAGCACTTAGAAAAGTGTTTGGCACATAGTAAGTGCTTAAAAAATACCATCATCATCACTTAACAAATTCCACAACTATTATTATTAGGTGCTCACCACACTCCCTGTCAATTAATCAATGGTATTTATTGAGTACTTACTGTGTGAGGAGCACTGTATTTACTAAGTGCTTAGGTGAGTACAAAACAACAGATTTTTTAGAAATTTCCCTGTGCACAATAAGCTTACAGTCTAGTCTCTTCACAGTTATCTTTAACTCCTCCTAACTGTAACCTATTTGTGTCAATCTCCCTAGCTTGATTCTAAGTTCTTTGAGGACAAGGATTGTGTCTGCTAACTCTCCTGTATGCTCCTAAATGCTTAGTACAGTGTTTTGCACAGAGCAAGATCTCCAATAAATATTACTGACTGACTTATCGCAGAGCATCCTTTCCTCTACCACTATTACTCTCTGCTTCTGCAGAACACCTTGCCCCTTTCCCCAGTTTCCTGACATCTCCCTTGTGGCTGTTTGAAACACAACCCTCTCTAGAGCAACCAGCTGGGATCCCTGGCCCCTCTTGACTGTTGAAGGTCAGGGCTACACCTTTCCATAGGATGGGCATGCGGAAAGGAGTAAAGCAATGAGGAAAGGAGTAAAGCAGTTTGAATCGTCTCTCTTTATTGCTGAGTTGTACTTTCCAAGCACTTAGTACAGTGCTCTGTACACAGTAAGCTCTCAAAAAATACAACTGAATGAATGAATTAATCTAACTCAGCCTAGAAGCATCACTCCGGACGCCACCATGTGAGAGATCCAAGGGGATTTGCAAATACCCCATGAACTTTGTGGTTTACCTCTCCAGGCCTGCTTGCCTCACCTAATCCCAGCGGGGCCCAGCTTGGGTCATCTCCCGAAGCAAGGCTGCTGCTCTTGCAGCATTTCCACATGGCAGGAGGCCACAGGTATGTGGTCTCGCGAGAGGTGTCAGGCCCAATCTGGAAGACTCCAGCTTGACAATCCCAGCTGCTCTTGGGCCGAGCGCCTGTACATCCAGACGCTTCCCCGTAGCAGATCAAATCATGGTTTGGCCCATCCCGGTTTTTGACAGCACGAATCTTGCTCCATGACGGCATGTCTGAGCTATTTCAGCCTCTTCACCACCTTGCCACGGTTTGGAAATGCATAGCACAGCCGTGATCTCTTGCCTCGTACATATCCCCGGGCTCCTTTCAAATGTCCTGGATTTATATTTACACGTCTCTGGGAAGATCGCCAATGACTTTCATGTTTTGGATTTCTTGAATTAGAAAGACCCCAAACTAGCCATGCATCATCATCGAGCTCTGAGTGGCCATATCTGTAGCAAGACACTAAGGTTGAACACTGAAACAGGAGTTTTTATGGTGGCTTTCCAAGGCAAACACTCCTGAGAAGCAGCATGGCCTAGTGGATATAGCACAGGCCTGGGAATCTGAAGACCTGAGTTTTAATCCCAGCTCTACCACTCATCTGCTGTACGATCCTGGGAGAGTCACTTAACTTCTCCGTGCCTCAATTTCCTAACATATAAAATGAGGAGTATGACTTTGAGTCCCATGTAGGAGAAGGACTGTGTCCCACCTGGTTATCTTGTATCTACCCCAGTGCTTAGTATTTGTAAAGTGCTTACTATGTGCCAGGCACTGTATTAAGCACGGTGCCTGGAGCATAGTAAGCACTTTAAAAGTACCACAATTATTACTGAGGGCCCATCAACAAATGAAAATCTTTAATGTTGCACTTTTCTTGCCCTTGTCTTTTTCTGCATTCATAGCTTTGTTTTTTGTTTTTAATTTCATCTTCCTTATACAGCTGTGGCCAATGCTATTTCCCTCCCTTCCCCTCTTCTCAGACTGGGTACTTCTAAAAATGAGGAAGTTTAGTATTTCTTACTTATCTGTACTCACATGACATAACGCATGACACCATATGTACCAGGCACACGTGGTATATGCAACTTCGATAATTTTCTCTGGAGAAGTTGTAGAATCATATGGTCTTAGAGCCAAGCAAACCATCTGGTAATTGCAGCCTTGTCTCCCTACACACCCTTAGCAGCCCCCACACCACAACCAGGCAAACTGCCCCCCATCCCTGCCATCCAGGGCCCCGGCCTCCAGCAAGCTCTGTGTGCCAGCCACTCTGCCCCTCTAAGAACTGGCAATGCCTCCCCTCAGCAGCATTATAAAGACCCCCTCTGGTCCTGATTTCTACCAGCTCCATAGAAAAAAGCACCTTAATAATAATAATTTTGGTATTTGTTAAGCACTTACTATGTGCAAGGCACTGTTCTAAGCCCTGGTGTAGATACAAGAGAATCGGGTTGGATAGAGTCCCTGTCCCACATAGGATTTACAGTCTTAATCCCCATTTTACAGAAGAGGAAACTGAGGCACAGAGGAGTGAAGTGACCTGCCCAAGGTCACACAGCAGACAAGCGGCAGGGTCAGGATTAGAACCCAGCTTCTCAGCATGAGGCCTCATATAATCTTGGCATCAGATATGTCATGGACTCTGAATTCACGAGGAGCATGAACTTCTGCTTCTCTAGCTATAGCTCTCTACTGACTTTCGTTTTTATGTATTGTGTATTTGTCCTTGTCTCTTATGCTGCCTAAATGTTTACTATTCATCGCCTCCGAAGTAACTGTCTCCAGTTCTCTCCCAACCTTCATTCATAGATGTAAGCCCCTCAAGGAAAAGGATCTGTGTCTTATTATCTGTACCTCAGTTCTCTCTTCTGAAAAATGGATATTTGATACCTGTGCTACCACCTACTTAGAATGTGAGCCCCACGTGGGTTACCAACTCTATTGTATTGTACTTTCCCAAGCGCTTAGTACAATGCTGTGCACACAGTAAGTGCTCAAAAAATTCCATTGATGATGATGTGGAACCTGATTATCTTGTATTTACCCCAGCATTTAGTACAATGCTTGGCATATAATAAGTGCTTAACACATATAGTTATTATTATTCCCACTTGTGTACTGTTTCCCAGCACTTAGTTCAGTACACAGTAAGCACTTAATAAATACTATCATTACTTCTACTAACAGAGAGTTCAATCATATTTATTGAGCGCTTACTGTGTGCAGAGCAAATAATACAAATAATGGTATTTGTTAAGCACTTATGTATCAAGAACTGTTCTAAGTGCTGGAGTAGATACAAGATAATCAAGTTGTCTTGGGATTCACAATCTTAATCCCCTTTTTACAGATGAAGGATCTGAGACACAGAGAAGTTAAGTGATTTGCCCAAAATCACACAGCTGATCAGTGGCAGCGCAGGATTAGAACCCACTACCTCTGACTCCCAAGCCCATGCTCTTTCCAATAAGTCACACTGATTGTGACTATGATTGAGTGGGTTCACTCTGCTGACAGAGTTGACTAATCAAACAATTAACTAATGATATTAATGAGTGCTTACTCTGTGCAGAGCACTGTACCTAGCACTTGGGAAAGTACAGTAGTTACTTGATATGATCCCTCCCCTCGATCTTACAGTTGCATGGAGAAGGAAGCAGTTTAGCAGGGGAGACAGACACTAAAATGAATTTAAAGTTATAAACATAATTGATGAGCTGGAGTGGTAGTAGAAGGGGAAGTAGGGTGGGGAAGTTGAGAGGTTAATCTGGGAAGGCCTTAATCAATTAATCGTATTATTTGAGCATTTACTATGTGCAGAGCTCTGTACTAAGCGCTTGGGAGAGTACAATACAACAGAATTAGCAGACTCATTCCCTGCCCATAGTGAATTTATAGCTTAGAGGGAGAGACAGAAATTAAACAAGATGTGATTTTAGTAGTTTTGAAGAAAGGGAGAGTGGTGATCTGCTCGATGTGAAGGAAGAGGGAACTCAGGACAGGAAGAAGGGCGTGAGCAAGGCGTTGATGGCGACAGAGACGAGAATGTGATGTAGTGAGTAGGTTGACATTAATGATGTGTGGAGGTTGGGTTGTAGTGGGAGATGAGTGAGGATAAGTAGGAAGGTGACAGATGATGGAATGCCCTAAAGCCAAAAGTTAGGAGTTTCTTCATGATACAGAGAGGAATTTTGAGGGATGCAAAATGATGTCTTCAAAAAATGATCCACGTAGAATGGTAAAGTATGGCCTGGAGAGGGGGGAAGCTAGAGGAGACACAGCAGCTTCCTCCATGCCCCTTTAATAGAACAGACCTGTCTCCACTGGGAGTAACTCTACTCTCACCTAACACAGCTTGTGAGATTTTGCAAGGGGGTTAGAAAGATAAAGAAAGAGGAATGTCAGAGTTTCTGGTCCATAATAATGGCACTGATTTAAGCATGTAGTTTGTGCTAAATGCTGGGGTAGAGCCATGATAATCCAACTAAACCAGGCTCAACTTCTGTCCCACAAGAGGCTCCCAGTCTAATTGAGAGGGAGAACAGATATTCCCAATTTACAGATGAGGGACCTGAGACCCAGAAAGGTTAAGTGACCTTCCTAATATCCTAGTGACCTGCCAATGGAAGTGCAGGGACTAGAACCCAGAATGGTGCTCTTCCCACTAGGTCAGGTGTTCCCAAATGTTATGAAGACCACCAGGAGCATGTCCAGTTCAGGATGTTATGAAATGGCTTCAGCCTAGGCATGAGGGACTTGAAGAAAACCACTCTTCTCTCCCTGCCCTCTGCACTTAAAAATGTCAGGAGATACAAACTTTAACGATTCTGGTTCTGCATCTCTCCTTTACCTGACATACAGAATATCCTGGCCGAATTCTGAGACCCTATAGGATCGGTGCCTACAGCTGGCTCAGGGCAAAGTAGTCAATTCCATGGTGTTCACTGAAGGTCTATTGAACTAAATACACTTTGCTGAGCGCAGGGGAAGTGCATCGAAGAACAAGGTAAGTTCCTTGATCACAAGAAACTTACATTCCATTAGGTGTCCAAACCTTTGGATCTTGACACTTCCTCTTCGATCCATGAATTAGGCTCCAGTTTGGTCATACCATCTTCTTGTCTCTGGAGAAACAGGGCATCTCAGCGGGCTCAGCTGGGAGAGTTCTAGGCCAGACCTGTGCCCCAGCCAAACCTCTCCCTGGCCCTGGTTGAAAGGCACAGACGCTTTTCCGGAGCCTGCTGCAGACTTTCAAGAATTCGTTTTTTGCAATGTGTCAAAAAGTCAGTTTGATCCATCAGCTCTTTCCTTTCCCACAGACTTTTCCCTCCTCTCTCCCGCATCCCCCACCTCACCCCCCACTTCTCCCCCAATTCCCTCCAGCATCCTCCATCTCGCTGTCTGCTGCTCCTCGGGCTGAGGCTGAGGTCTGTGGCCTTACAGTGGCACCAGCGGCGGGAACACTGGCATGCTGAGATTTTCCATGTGTTCGTTTCCAGCAAACAAAACTCTCCCCCCACCGCCTCAGATGTCTGCCCCACGGCAATTCCCTGCACAGACCCTGGAGATTGGCAGGAAGTCCTCCAGAGGGGGAGGGAATCAGCATAA
This sequence comes from Ornithorhynchus anatinus, assembly GCF_004115215.2. Lineage (NCBI taxonomy): Eukaryota > Metazoa > Chordata > Mammalia > Monotremata > Ornithorhynchidae > Ornithorhynchus > Ornithorhynchus anatinus. The sequence goes on from NC_041730.1 coordinate 24,077,687, forward strand.
AGTGTCACAACTTGAAAAAATAAACCTGGATACAAATCCTGGTATACACCTTGTAGATAATTACAAATCTATCCCAGTCTAGAAAATGCCTCACCAGCCCACTCTTCTTGCCTCCCCCAGAAGGTGTACAGGTGGAAAACTCAATGAAAGTAACAACTATTTGCCTAGCATAAATCCTGATATGGCTAAGGCAAGTGCCTCTAATTTCACAGAGTTGGGTGGTAATTATGGTATTTGTTAAATGCTTACTATGTGCTAAATACTTTACTAAGCACAGAGATAGGTCCAAGATAATCAGGTCAGATGCAGTCTCACATGGGGCTCACAGTCTTAATTCCCATTTTACAGATGAGATACCTGAGCCACAGAGAAATTAAGTGATTTGCCCAAGATCACACAGCAGACAAGTGGCAGAGTCAGGATTAGAATACAGGTCCTTCTGTATGCAATGGCCATAATGCTCACAGTCTATGTGGGAGGGAGAACAACTGTGTAATCCCCATTTTACAGATGAGGAAACTGAAGGAAAGAGAAGTTAAGTGACTTACCCAAGAACACACAGCAAGCAAATTGCAGAACTGGAATTAGAACTCAGGTCCTGACTTGCAGGTCTGTTCTTTTTTCACTAGGCCATGCCAGAGGTGAAAGAGAAAGAGCAAATTAGCATCATGGCCAATGCACACAGAGGAACCTGGATTCTAATCCTGGCTTTGCCACTTGTCTGCTATGTGACCTTGGGTAAGTCATTTAACTTCTCTGTCCTTCAGTTACCTCATCTGTAAAATGAGGATTAAAACTGGGAGCCCCATGTGGGACATGGACTGTATCCAACCTGATTAGTTTATATCTACCCCAGTGCTTAGCTTAGTACAGGGCCTGACACATAGGAAGCACTTAACTGCAGTGTTGGTGGGATAGTGGTTAGTGGAGAAGCAGCGTGGCTCAATGGAAAAAGCATGGGCTTTGGAGTCAGGGCTCATGAGTTCGAATCCCAGCTCTTTTGCCACTTGTCGGCTGTGTGACTGTGGGCAAGTCACTTAACATCTCTGTGCCTCAGTTCCCTCATCTGTAAAATGGGGATTAAGACTGTGAGCCCCACGTGGGACAACCTGATTCCCCCATGTCTACCCCAGTGCTTAGAACAGTGCTCGGCACATAGTAAGCGCTTAACAAATGCCAACATTATTATTATTATTATTATCATAGCTGCCTTCCAAGCAGTTGATCCGGGTTCGATTTCCGGCCAACACAGGGAACCAACGTCCCCCCTTCACCTCTCTTCAGCTAAGCCCTCTTTTCCCCCCTTTCTCTCTGCTCCTCCCCCCTCCCTTCCCCTCTGCACTGTACTCGGCCACTCAACTATATATATTTTCATTACCTTATTTGCTAATGAGATGTACATCACCTCGATTCTATTTATTTGCTATTGTTTTAATGAGATGTTCATCCCCTTGATTCTAGTTATTGCTATTGTTTTTGTCTGCCTTTCTCCCCCGATTAAACTGTAAGCCCATCAAAGGGCAGGGACTCTCTCTGTTACCGATTTGTACATGCCAAGTGCTTAGTACAGTGCTCTGCACATAGTAAGCGCTCAATAATACTATTGAATGAATGAATGAACTTAACAAATACCATTTTAAAAAAAAAGGAACAATTTGTCTTTACCAAATGCAGTTAGGGCTGAGAAGGAATCCAAGCTAGTGCAGAGAAGATCTTGGGGTCAGAGGGTCCGGACAGCATAATCCATATATTATTGTGATGGTACACCCCTAGGTCTGGAAGGTATTTAAGAACTGGAAGGGTCCCAGTTAGATAATTTCCCTCTATGGGAGACACAAGCTGGGGATTCTAGCTCCACTCCTTTCTTTCCCAGAAGACCAATTGCACTCCCTCTCCACCCCTCTTCCCAGCCAGCTCCAACTGCTGTCAGAGTTTTCGATCCTAATCTATTTTTTATGAATATTTCATTTTTCCTGCGGTAGTGGGTTTTTGGCAGTGGCACACAGACAGGGGAAGAGATGTTGGGTCTCCTGACTCCCCAGAGAAACCTGAGCCAGCTGGGATCTGTTTTCAGGAGGGTTGCTTGGAGGCAGGGTTGGATGGGCCCAGCCAGCCCTGTGGGCAGGGGGGTGGGGGAAACTGTCTGCGGCCTGGGGACCCCTTTTATGGGCTTTCAGAAGCCCTCTCCACAGGAGGGAGGGGAAGAGGGAGCCCCCTCTGGAGAGATGGCTATCAAGGATTCTTCTTTTCCCCTCAACAACCTTGCAGAAAATAGTGTCAACCCAGGGAGAAAAGTCCAGTGGAGTGAGGCCTCAGCCTCAGCAGGCCTGAGAGGGTCTCTGGGGAGGAGTGTGGCAGTAGGAATGACTATCCCTCCCATCCCACTACATCTATTTACCCCCACAAGTGCCCATCCCATTTACTGACCCCACAACCCCTGCTACTAAGCTTAGTTATCTTCCCACGTTCAAGGTACTATAGGTTACGTCCCTCCATCAGGTTTTTCTTCCCCATCCCCTTCCCAGGAAGCCTCCCATTTCCCTGTATTTGCTTGGGTAGCCAGATAACTACTGCTCCAAAGCTAGCACTACAAATGAACAGTTTCAGTCCTCCAGAAAAAATATTAGCCCCTCCTCTTTGTCTGGACATCAACCTACCTTAGCCCAAGCTCTTGGAACTCAATCAATCGTATTGATTTCTTACTGTATACAGAGCACTGTACTAAATGCTTGGGAGAGTACAATACAGTAATGTAGATAGACATGATCCCTGCCCACAAGGAATTTACAAATATTATAATAAATTACTTAAGTGAGGTGGGAGTAGAGTGAAAATCAAAGAGCTTAAGGGGTACAGACCTAAGGGAGGGTAAATAGGGGAAGAGAAGGTTTAGTTGGCCAGTTCAGTCTCTGAAAGCTAATAAGCTTTTAAGGCAGGGTGCAAGGAGACCTTCATCAGTTCTCTGAGTGAGGTTTAGGCCTCTGCTAATCAGCTCTGTGCCACAGAGATCTGGAATCACAGAGGGGCTCCCTCTATTCACCACTACCAAGATCATCATCATCGAAGGCATTTACTGATCATCAGCTATGTACAGAGCACTGTACTAACACTTGGGGGAATACAATATAACAGTGTTGGCATTTTCCCTTCCCACAACAACCTTACCGTCCAAAGGATGCAAATGTGATCACTGAAGTCAGAGATGGGGAGAGCCTGGAGTCATGGGAAAAGGCATTGGAGATTTTGGAGATCCAAAGGAAGGCTAGACCCTATATCTTACCCCAGGATGCCTTCGGAGGCAAGAAAATCCCCGCCTAGCCTCAATTGGAACCTCCAGACCATCATCCCCTGTCATACCCTATCTCAGCAACACCATTAGTAGCAAGCTTAGTTCTCTGCTCTTAGTGTAGTTGGGAATGTAGTGAACATGCCTGTGTGTGTATATGTTTGTGTGTGCGTGTGGACACAAAGGCCCACATGTGCTCCATTGGTTTAAATGTAAGCCTTCGTTTTTTAACTCTGAGAAAGCTTCAAGGCGAAAGTTTGTTTGCCAACTTACAAACTTTTCCCAGAAATGAGATCCATAAATCAGCTTATAGTTGGGGTTGACTTAGACTCCGAGCCATACAGTGTATCTGTATATATATCCACATGCACTGTATATGCATATGCTTCAAAACTTTGATTATCTGAATGTACTGAATGCCATGATGTAATTTTGAATAAACACAATTTTGGAGAAGCAGGAGAGTTTATAATGTGAAATATACAAGTTGGCAGGCATGATGAAATTCTGGCTAATTAAGTTTGGGATCATCGAGGTTTGAGTATATATGCCATATGGAGAGATTGAGGGTAGTGCTCAGTTCTATCAGTGAGGTTTGTGGTTGTTCACAAAAGAGCCAAGCCAGAATGGTTTCTGATACCAGCAGGGCTCCAGGATCCATCTGAAGTCTCCCTCACCCGTTTTATGTACAGACACAAAAGAAAAATGCAATTTCACCCACGCGGTTTGCATTCAGAGCTTCGACTCCCTGCCTGTTCTTTTTCATTCCAGCAGGTTTAGCTCTGGCAGAGCTGTTTTTCTTCCTGTTGTATTGTACTCACCCAAGTGTTTAGTACAGAGCTCTGCATGCATTAAGCGCTCATTAAATACCATTGACTGACTGACTGATTTCCTGCTCTGGCGTCTCCAGCTGACAGAAGAGTATCAGCATGAAGGAACAAGGGAGATGCATGTCCTTCCACTATTATGATTATTATGCTACTTATTAAACACTTAAGTCCAAAACCCTGAGGTAGTGTCTAGGTTGACAGAGGCTACACAAGGCTCACAATCTCTCTTATCCTCATTTTCCTGATGAGTAAACTGAGGCCCAGAGAGGTGAAGTGTCCTAAGAGGTGAAGTGTCCTACCCGAGATCACACATCGAGCTAGAAGCCAAGCTGGGTCTCGTGACTCCCAGTCCTCTGCTCTTTCCACTAGGCCATCAATCAACTGATCAATCAATCATATTTATTGAGCGCTTACAGGTCACGCTGCCTCTTTTCCATGACCAGGCCAAATTAATGAGAAAAAGAGATGACTAAGAGGTGACATGATTTGAGCAAAGCAGCAGATAGATCTAAAATTGTTCCTTCCCTTCCACAATAATTCTAAATCCTAAAGGAATTCAAGATAGCTTATTTAGGGAAACTCTCTTGGGGTCTCAAATTCATGAATGCCAGAGAGGCAGCTGTCAGGTTTTGTGTAGCTTTGGCTTACTACATCCGCTGCAAAAGGAATGAACAGGTCACTGGTAAACGTCAGCATGGTCAAAGCTAATATACCCAGGGATCTGGACAGGTTGGACCCTGGGGACAGGAAACCGCAGCATGAACCCCCTGCTTTTAGGAGAAAAACACAGGGAGCAAGGAAGAAGGCAGCCATCGCCAGAGAAACTGTAGGCAAGGCAACCAGATCTCCCCGCCCCACCCCCCCATATACACACACACTTAATAAAAACACTTGGATAGTGGTGAAAATGGAGTTGGCAGTGGGACATAACCTGCCAAAATAAGAGGCACAAGGGATTTAGGGTAATAAACACAGACATTGTGTAATCATGCAGTGAGGTAGATTTCTTCTTAATCACCTTTGGGGATGCTGAGGTCTTATTTCCACGGAGATAAAGAATAGCAGCAGCTGACGTTGGCAGAGCCTCGAGGATGTCTGGGACTAAAGAAGGGAGGATTTAAGTTGTTCTGGAGCATCTACATTGGTTAATGACAGGCCGAAGGTGTAGGGCCAGGTGACTAAACAATTCTGATAAGTGACCCCCTTGTTCTGTGGGGTTGAGCCCCTAACATTTACGAGCGGTCCCATTTGGGCCTGGGGAAGCAATGGGGTAACCCTAACCCTGTCGGGATAGGGCAGCTTGAATTAAATGGATTGTCTTTCTTTAAATTAATCCCAGGCCCTACTAATTTTGTGAGAGTGCCCCTTGTCCCCAAAGCCCGGCCATCCAGAGTTCCTATTCAACAACTAATTGGTCTCTATGTCCCCTGTAATGAAGGAAGCCTGTTGCCGATGGGCAGTTCAGCGAGCACCTCGGAGTGAAATATGACTTAGGAAGAGCTCCAGCAAAAAAGCGGGATAGAATTAATGCAGCACTGACTTGTTGTGTTAACCTCCAGAAGTCACTTGGGGCCCAGTGTTGAAGCATCTCCTGGGATCTCACATACGCTTGCTGAGGTTTAGAAAGAAAGATGTTTGTGTTTTGGGGGGCAAAGGGAGACACTATTGGTCCTTCTCAAAAAATACTCAACCTCTGTCCATCCACCAGAGCACAACTAAGGACATTATCGTCAGATAGTTTTCATTCAGCATCCACAAGTGCTATGCAAACCGGGTGCAAATACAGGTCAAGTCTACACAGGGCAAAAGCTCATACTCGCCCCCACTCCCAAACCCTGAGGCTGCATGTTTCTTAACAGTGCAAAGATCTCTGGCTTTGTTTTTTGCTGAAACCAAAAGTGGACTGGAAATATTACTCGGTTGCTATCATTTTCAGTTGGATGAGAACTGTTAGCTTGAGCCTATGAAGAGATGGATTTTTGCATAGGGATGCCACTTATTTGACCCAAGGGATAGCCCGATTGGCAGCTGCTCCGCTTGGCTGTGATGGTTATGGAATGCCCCCTCTGTTCATCTTAAGGCCAGCATATTTATTCATTCATTCAATGCAGTCGTATTTATTGAGCACTTACTGTGTGCAAAGCACTGTGCTAAGTACTTGGGAGAGTACAATATAACAACAGTGTTGGTATTTGTTAAGCGCTTACTATGTGCAGAGCACTGTTCTAAGCACTGGGGTAGATACAGCGTCATCAGGTTGTCCCACATGAGGCTCACAGCTAAACCCCATTTTACAGATGAAGGAACTGAGGCACAGAGAAGTGAAGTGACTTGCCCACGGTCACACAGCTGACAAGCGGCATAGCCGGAATTCAAACCCATGACCTCTGACTCCTAAGGCCGGGCTCTTTCCACTGAGCCACGCTGCATTCCTGCCCACAACAAGCTCACAGTCTAGAGGGGAGAGACAGACAGTAATACAAATATATAAATCGATTAAATAAATTACAGATATATTGTCTTATGTTGTCAAGTCGTCTCTGACCCATAGCAGCACCATGAATACATCTCTTCCAGAATGCTCCACCTCCATCTGTAATAGTTCTGGTAGTGTATCCATAGAGTTTTCGTGGTAAAAATATGGAAGTGGTTTACCATTGCCTCCTTCCATGCAGTAAATTTGAATCTATGCCCTCGGCTCTCTCCCATGCCACTGCTGCCCAGCACAGGTCGGTTTTGACTTGAAGCAGATTGCTTTCCACTCACTAGCCACTGCCCCAGCTAGGAATGGAAAGGGTAGGCCTCTGCTTGACTCTCCCTCCTGTGGTTGAGACTGGTAGAGTACTGGAAACTCTCCAGGCTCAACTCTCAGAGGGGATAGATATATGTGTGCTGTGGGGATGGGAGGGAGGATGAATGGAGGAGCAAGCAAGCAAGAGCAGCACAGAAGGAAGTGGGAGAAGAGGAGAAGAGGGCTTAGGCAGGGAAGGCTTCTTGGAGGAGATGTGCCTTCAATAAGGTTTTGAAGTAGGGGAGAGTAATTTTCTATCTGATATGAGTAGGGAGGGAGGGTGTTCCAGGCCAGATGTAGGATGTGGGAGAGAGGTCCATGGTGAGATAGATGAGATTGAGGTATAGTGAGAAGGTTAGCATTAGAAGACAGAAATGTGTGGGCTAGGTTGTAGTAGGAGAGTAGCTAAGTGAGCTAGGAGTGGGCAAGGTAATCACTTAGGGTGGCAGCAGGGTGAGGGGATGGGGTTTAGGGTCAGAAAGACTACCATGCAAGCTGTTCAGCCATGAGAAATGGAGATGTCAGTGAACTTGGAGTACTCTCTCAAGGAGGATTGGTAGAGTGGTGGTATGTAACTCCACAACCAAACTTCTGTCTGCCTGATGCCCTCACCATAAAAGTGTGTTTGTCCCTGAAAAGCAAATTCTGGCCAGAAATAGAAATTTTCCTCAGGCCAAAACTCTCCCAAAATACACTTGGCCCTGTGGAGATTCAGCCACAGCTTTTGCCTCCAAGGAGCCAACAGGGTGGAGAAATTGGTTTGGTTCCAGGTTTCCTATCAAGCATGCCAGGATAAAGAGGATGATCCAATCCCAATTCATCTCTGACTCAGGGAATATGTCTACTGATTCTGTTGTATTGGACTCTCTCAAGTGCTTAGTACAGTGCTCTGCACTCAGTAAGTATTCAATAAATACCATCCTTTTATTGATTAATTCACCGCGGATTGGGCACCACCCATGAGTCTCCTTAGAACTGCTGGGTTCCTCGTCCTAAGAGAACTTGGAGACTCAGCTTCAACTGAGAGAGGGGGAGAGAGACACACACACATAGAGGCAGAGATGGAGAGAGAAACAGAGAGGTGGAGGGAAAGGGACAGACAGTGAGAAAGACAAATAGAGGGGGGAGAGACAGAGAGAGGAACAGTGAAAGAGAGGGAGAAAGAGAAATGGAGAGCAAGAGAGAAATGGGAAAGAGGAGATAGAGGGAAAGAAAGAGGGACAGAGAGCACAAGACAGAGAAAGGGCCAGTTTCCATACATTCGGGATCCCTGAGGTGGGGGAAAATTGCTGCCACTCTCCCTAAGTTACAAATAGCAGAGGCCCAGATGTACAGCATAGTATCATGATGTCATATCGAAGTTCATCTGAGCTTAGACCATCCTCTAGGAGGAAGGGGGCCCTGAACCCTCTTTCTTGCTCCAGAGCCACTCCAGTTCTCTTCCGGGGTGCCATTAACTCAGGTGTTTTTTCTGAGCCAAAGGACCCCAGAGTTGGGCATTTTTCCAATTTTCATCTCCTTTCGCACCCCCCACCCCACCTCTCTTTCTTACTGTTGGGAGAGAGATAAAACGTATACTCAAAAAGACCAGAGTTGCTATCTCCTCCCTGGCTGTTTCCTACCCTATTGCCTAGGTAGGAGCATGATTCTGAAGAGCTTTTATGCCACCCTCCCCCACCACCCAACTATGGTATCCAGGTTCTGCATGAAGTTGATCTTCTGGCCCTAGTGGTCATTGCTTACTTCAGTCATGGAATCATAGGCAGCTGGAACACCAGACCTACAAAATTAGTCAGGGCCTCCGTGGCCCGAGGAAACAGCGTGACCGGCTGTAACCTGCATTCCGGTCATACCACTCTGTCCCCGGGGACCCCAGAGCATGAAGAAGCACCAGGCTGCCCTCCCCGGTGGCCTGAGGTAAGCAAGCAAGGAACTTTAGATTGTTACTTCTAACATGAAGTTCTCTACATATTACATATTGGGGTCCTGCTGAGTCATTCACTGTCCACCTGGTGTAGGTGAGGAAGTGGACATCCCCGAAAGCTGTGTTACCTATCCAAGGACCGGTTGGCTGTGGAAACAGCCCAGCTGGCATTAGAACTCACAGCTCTGACTTCCAGGGGATGGTTGTGCCAGGAGAGAGGAAACAGCCCTGGGCTAAAATGGCCAAGTGTGAATCTGGTCACCAGTCTGTTTGAAATCTGGGGACTCCGTATGTGCAAATGGGAAATTAAAGTAAAGTGCATGTTGTACCAGACTAGTACTTTGATATTTGAAAAAGGCTGGTCCAAGGGTCAGGGTTTGGTTGGATTGCAGCCCTCCCTTTTCCAGCCCCCCTTACTAACCCTTGCAAGGCTGCCACATCCCTAGGCTCAAAATACTATGAATAATAAAAATAGCCATTACTGTGTGCCAAGTCCTTTACTCAGCATTGGGGTAGATAAGAGATAAGATAAGCCTTCCCAGACTAAGACCCACTTTTCCTCATCTTCCACTCCCTTCTGTATCACCCTATCTCCCTTAGCTCTTCCCCGGTCTCAATCCCACAACACTTAAAGTACATATCTGTAATTTTATTGATTTGTATTGTTGTCTGTCTCCCCACCTCTAGACTGTAACCTCACTGTGGGAGGGAATATTACTGTTTATTGCTGTATTGTACTTTTCCAAGCACTTAGTACAGTGCTCTGCACACAGTAAGTGCTCAATAAATACAAATGAATGAATGGTCAGGTCAGACACAGTTTCAGTCCACAAGGGGCTCACAGTCTAAGGGGCAGAGAGAACAAATATTTAATTCCCATTTGGCAGGAGAGAAAACTGAGGCAAAGAAAAGTTAAGTGACTTGCCCAAGGTCACTCAACATGCAAAAGCATCTGGTCACAGTCACTGAGCTCAGGGTCCTCTGCAAACCAAACAAAAAGGATACAGAAAGAAGGTATAAAATATACTGTGCTGAATTTCTTTTAGGCCCGCTGCCTGGTTTTCATTTGGTTGATTCGGATTTCTTTCAGGCTCCAGGCATGTGGGCCAGGGCTGATTTTAATGGCTGCCTAAGGCAGGTCCTTCCTCTCTATTCTGCCCGCTTGAATCCTTTTCTTCAGAGCATGTGAGAAATCTGTAGTGAATAAATGTCAAATGAGAAATGGAGATATTAGTTATTGGAGACAGATTCAGCCAGTCTCGTTCAAGACAACCAGAGGAGAGATGGCATGACTGACAGAGAGACTGGTCAGAAGCTGATTTGGAAGAGCAATTTACGATTCCCTGAATAAAGAGAGAGAGAGAGAGAGAGAGAGAGAGAGAGAGAGAGAGAGAGAGAGAGAGAAAGAGGAAGAGAGGCAGCCGGAGAAATGATAGAGGAAGAGAAGGACGAAAGAAAGGAAGGTTTAAAACCAAGCAACACTCTTATTAACCTGGAAGAAATCCTCAGTATTTCATTAGCTGGGGTTGGAGCAGGGTGGGGATTTGGGATTGGAGACTGTTCTAAGGGCTACAACTTCTTTTCTTTTCTTTTTTTTTTTTGATCTTAAAAAAAGGAAGAAAGGAAAAACCCCTCCTCCCTTTAATTGAATTACCCAACTGCCCTCTGGGGTTGACACTGGAATACATGAGGCTTTTGTGTAATATCTAGAGGAATCCAGGGACAGAGGGAAGGATTTCAAAAGGGAAAGGGAGAGGAAGGGAGGGTGGGAGAAGACGGGAAGGGGGGGAGGTAAGGGTGAGCAGAGTAAGCGAATAGGGATGGGAATTATTTTGCACCGCTGGAGGGATAAGGAAAAGAAGGGAAAAAGTGGCTGTAGAGATTGAAAACTGACTCTCCTTCCTCGCCCAAGGCGCTGTCCTGACCTGGGGTAGCTGCCCTTTCTCCAGACACAGGCAGAGTTCAGAGCACCAGGAAAGCTGGATAAATATAAAGCCTTTCTCTGGGGCCAGTTCTGCTTCGGGATGACCCGCCTGTCTGTTCTCACTGGAAAGCTCAAGTTCCCTGGGGAGAGACCCAGTTCCTGCCCCTCCACTGACTCACTTGCTGGTTGAATTTGGCGTGCCACAGCCCCCGCTAATCATTCAAAAATCAATCAATAGCATTTATTGTTTACTCTGCATAGAGCACTTTACTAAACACTTGGGAGAGTCCAATATAATAGAATTGGCAGACACTATTCCCACTCTCAAAGAGTTTGCAGTCTAGTGGGGAAGACAGACACAAAAGTACATTTTGGCCTAAGCCTTGTCTAATGGCCCCAGCCTTCTTGGGGTGCAGTGTACCCATCAGTTCCCTGCAGACTCCCAGGTTGAGCTTCTCCTCACAGCCAAGGATAGCTCTTTGTAGACAGAAAACTTGCCTACCGACTCTACGGCATTGTAGTCTCCCAAGCACTTAGTACAGTGCTTTGCACAAAGTAAGCACTTAGCATATAGCCTTCATTGATTAAGAGGACAGATGACAGGGATCTGGCTTCTCCCACTTCTCTCCCTGCCAGTCTGGTGGCTCCTTTCCCTCCTAAACTTCCCAGAGCTGAAGCAGTGTGGCCTAGTGGAAAGAGAACAGGCCTGGGAGCCAGAGGACCTGAGTTCTAAACCCGACTCCACCACTTGACTGCTGTGTGACTTTGGGCAAGTCACTCAACTTTTGTGTGCCTCAGTTCCTTCGTCTGCATAATGGGGATACAATGCCTGCTCTGTCTCCTATTTTGACTGTGATCTCCTGTTTCGACTGTGAGCCCCACGTGGGACCTGATTATCTCATATCTACCCCAGTACTTAGTACAGTGCTTGCCACATAGAAAATGCTAAACAAAACGATTATCATTATTATTGTAATTATTATTGAACAAGGGTCTCTCTCACTGCCAGGGCCTTTCCTTAGCCGGGGCCCCGAGTTTATATGTACCTATGTATGAATCACGTTCATCACAACAGGTCTGATGCACCTCTTTCTTGAATAAAAACCAACTTCTCCTTACTACGTAACTCCAGAGCCCAGACCACTGCTTTACACATGATAGCTGCTCGATGAATGTCATTAGTGATGATGAAGAACATGCTGGAGTTTCACATTACCTGAAAAAATGAGTATTGAAGAAATGTTAGCAGGGAAGGAGTGTGACAGAGGAAAGAGCATGGGACTGGAAGTCAGGAGACCTGGGTTCTAGCCCTGGCTCCTTTATGTGCCTGCTGTGTGACACTGGGCAAGTCATGTAATTTTTCTGGGCCTCAGTTTCCTCAACTATAAAGTGCAGCACTTATGCACCTATCCAAAGTTTATTTATTTTAATGCCTGTCTCCCACCTAAAACTCAAAGCTCACTGTAGACAGGAAACATGTCTACCAAATGTATTGTATCATATTCTCCCAAGCACTTACTAAGGTGTTCTGCACTCACTTCCTAAATCAATATCATTCATTGATTTATGGATGATCGATTAAGGAGAAAATAGCTGTTTTCTTTCCCTCTGGGAATGGGGTCCTTTACGGAACAAGGACACTGTCTGCTCTGTCTGGTATCAACAAAAGTTCTTGGGACATAGAAGGTGCTTGATAAATGTTATTATTATTATCATTACTACTAATAGTAGCAATAACAGTAATAATAAATAATGATGCTCAATTGTGTTTCTTTAGAACTTTTCCTGGATGCCCAAACCATGCTCTACACACTATTTGGTGCTTCTTACCAGCACACACAATCTCATTCTTCTTTAATCCGGTCTTAGTGATATTAATGGAGTAAAGATTAGTTTCCCCATTTTCTGGATTGAGAAACCGAGGTCATCATCTGACACTGAAAGCCAATGGCAGATGAGAGGTTAAAACCCAGATATCATATTTACCGAGCCAGCGTGCTCCCCACAGCTTTACAAAGAGGGCAGAGCAGGAGAAGGCTCTGGAGGGAAATGAGGAAACGAAGGATACAAACAAGTGTAACCCTCCCCAAGACTGAGCCCTCCTGCTTCCTCTAGGAGACCCACTGCCACAAGACCGTTGGCTCAGGATTTGCTTAAGATGCAGATTATTATAAATTTAACCCTGCTCCATATAGAAATTAAACAAAATAGCATTCAGATGTGTCATTAAAATTTACTGCCTGTTGCTATTTTAAAACCCACATAATCATTTCAAGTAACACTGATTAAGGTTTTATAAGAAATGAAAAAATCCCCACCATGCTAGCGTCACCACATCGGCTCCACCTAACAGCCACTTTATTAACATACAAGTCTGGAACCAGGAGTGTCTTGCATTAAAATTATTTATTTTTCCATTTATACGGTGCTTTTTACTTGGCTTCATTTTAATAACAAACTTGCAGGGTTCTCTATTATGGACAGACCTCCCGGCTGTCGTATTCCTCATTTCACTTATGCCACCGCACTGATTTCCACCAAGGTGTGATGTTTTTGTCCTTCTAAACCTTAACTTCTGCCTTCCTTACTGTCTTTGTGATGAATGCAAGCATAAAGCACATAGATACTAACTTGGACACAGTCATGACTACATATACACTAAGCAGATACTAATAATAATGATTGCGGAATTTGTGAAGTGCTTACTATGTTTCAAGCACTGGACTAAACACCAGGGTAGACACCTGTGTTGGGCAGCAGTGGCGTGGGAGAGAGTTGAGGACAGAGACTCAAGTTAACTGTGCGAAAGGAGGCAATGGTAAATCACTTTTGTATTTTTACCAAGAAAACCCTATGGATACACTACCAGAACGATTGCAGATGGAGGTGGGGCGTTCTGGGAGAGATGTGTTCCTGGCATCGCTATGGGTCTGAGATGACTTGATGGCATAAGACAAGTTACAACAGTAATGGAGGATGTGGTCCCTGTCCCACTAGAGGCTAAGAGTCTAAAGGAGAGAGAGAACGAGCATCTTTTCTCCATTTTACAGATGAGGAAACTCAGGCTCAGAGATGCTGTGACATAAAATTGTTAAATGCTTGCTCAAAGTCACACAGCAGGCAGGTGACAGAGCCAGGATTAGAAGGCAGGCCTCTTGACATCCAGACCCAAGCTCTTATCACTAGACCAAAGTTGTCCAAAACACAGTTTGCAATCTGCTCAAATCCATCTCCAACCTGCCTTCATTTCCTCCCCCAATTGCTCTAACATAGAAGGTTTTCAGACACATCCCACAAACCTGTGAGCGCAACACAAACTCACCTATCACCCTCAAAAACATATATCGCCCCCCATCCGCACAATTCCCCACACCTCACCCCAATCGACTCATGTATTTTCTCTTCTACTGATACTTCACAAAGTGTGTGCGTACACACACTCTCTCTCATTCCCCTCCATATGCATACACACACATACACACCCTCATTCATCCCCATATGCAAACACACACACTCATTCCCCTACATACTCACTCTGCTGCTAAACATTTTAAGTACCTTCTCACCCTACCAGCACATTTTGTGTTACCTGGGACAAGCTCTAGAAGGTGGGAACTAGGTTTCATTTCTCTGGAGGCTCTGAACACTTGCCCAACTGACTCCCTAATGGTGAGTTGGGAGAGGGAGTGGCAGGATCTCAGCTTGGGAGAACTGACCACACAGCCCTAGAGATGCTTGGATGTATTAACCACATTTTCAAAATGCAGCAAATTACCCAGAGAGAGGTTCTTAAGCCAACACGGAGAAGTCTACCAAATAGCAGAGAGCAGTGTCTGGTGAGGAATATGACCTCACTAGATTGCACCATGAACATGACCACAGGGTGTGGGACAACGTCCGGTAGTATCTCTCAGCCTGATGACCCTACATGCCAGCCCCAAACATCCTGCAGATCTCCTTTATGGTATTTGGTAAGCACTTCCTATGTGCCAGGCACTCTACTAAGTGCTGGAGTAGATACGAGCTGATCAGTCCATGTCCCACATGGGGCTCCCAGTCTTAATCTCCATTTTACTGATGAGGTAACTGTGGCACAGAGAAGTGAAGTGACTTGACCAAGCTCACACACCAGAGAAGTGGTGGAGCCGGGATTGGGACCCTGATCTTTCCGACTCCCAGGCCCTTGCTCTATCCACTAGACCTCACTGTTTCTTCTTGGGAGCCTCCTCCAACTGCAGCTTTCCTAACTGGCTACTATTAAGCTGTTGTAGCCCAGAAGGAATTCCCTCCAGGGAGACTGGTGGTGTCATATCAAAGACACAGAGACACAGAGAAGAGGAAAAAGGCAGGGAGGGGCCTCAGGCCATCTCACCATCTCCTGTCAAACAGCAGGTCCAGTTTATTCCTATGTTTTCATCTTGAATGCCAAGAAAAGGAATTGTTTAAAAAACTATATGTTCAGTCCATCTCTGTTTCATCTCCTTGTTTCCTCTTTCCCAGCCAGTTTGGCTCACTGCCCACTAGTTTACTCACTGATGTGTGAGTGGTCCTTCGTCCTGTTAGCCAGTAGGGGTAAAAGGCCTGGAGACCAGGGACCATGCTAAGAGAAGCCAGGTTCATGAAAATCTGGTTGGGAACAAAAAGTCAAGCACATCCTGTCACCTCAGCTTGGCAGGTTTTTGGGTTTTTTTGCCAATGCCTATTGTGCCATGTACTGCCCTTCTGAAGAAGCACATGGACTGGATTGCTCTCTTGCTGGCTAGCCGAGTCCAGAGCAGAAAAATGTCATATTCATGAGCACTAGGGAGACCAGACGGAAGTACCAGGATGAAAGACCCTGAGTGTCATGGATTCACCTTCCTGATCCCCATCCCAGTCCGTTGACCCGGCCCATTGTCCTTGCCCTCTTTCCATCAGCACCGGCCCAGGGAGAAGTCCCCTTGCCTCTTTCCAAACTCCTTCTCACCCATAAATGTGGATCAAGTCAGAGAGACAAAGGGGCTGATGGGGAGAGATGTCATATCTATCCTAGTGCTTAGTGTGGCGTTGGGCACAGAGTCAGCACTTAAACATTATTATTATATCAAGGGAGGGGACCAATATGGACAATCAAGGCAGCATGAGAGGGAGCAGCGGGTCAGGTAGGATCAGAAAAAAAAGTGCTCATGTGACTCCCCTTCCTGGTCCCCAGCAATGTAGCACTTTGCATCTCTGTTCTGGGTGGAGGATTTGTTCACTTTTAAAATTTATTTTCAACAGCTGTTGATTGCCCAGAGTCTCTGCTTTCGCAGGCTGGGAGATTGGTCAGGTCTGGTCAGATGACCAGGAAGTTCTACTTCTCTCCATTTCTGAGGCACAAAGGGTAAAAAGGGTCAAGGCAGAGAATGTTCTGTGTTTCAGTTGTAACAGGTGTGAGAGGAAGATGGAGCAGCATTGTTGGCATTGAGTTTTCTGAGCCTGCTCTCAGAAAACCCTTAAATGCTAGATCCATGCAACTTGCTGTTGCTCTTCCATTCATTCAGTAGTATTTATTGAGCGCTTATTAAGTGCAGAGCACTGCACAAGTGCTTGGAGTGTATAGTTCAGCAACAGAAAGAGACAATCCCTGCCCAATAATAGGTTCACACCTCCATATTAAACAGAAACTACAGTGTATAATTCAGCAACAGATAGAGAAGATCCCTGCCCAATAATGGGTTCACACCTCCATATTAAACAGAAAGTACTTACCACAGGCTTAAAAGCACTCAATTATCTTGCCCCCCATACCTCACCTCCCTGATTTCTTACTACATCCCAGTCCTCACACCTAACTCCTCTAATGCCAACCTACTCACTGTACCTCAGTCTCGTCTTTCTTGCCGATGACCTCTCTCCCATGTCATGCCTCTGGCCTGGAATGTCCTCCCTCTTCATACCCAAGAGACAGTCACTTTCCCCACCTTCAAAGCCTTATTAAAAGCACATCTCATCCAAAAGGCCTTCCGCGACTAAGTACTCATATCTTCCCCCAATCCTGTGTCACCTTTGCACTTGGATTTGCAATCTTTATTAACCTCACCCTCAGCTCCGCAGCACTTATGTACATATCTACATGTACACCAACTTCTTATTCTGTACTCTCCCAAGCACTTAGTACAGGTCTATGCAATGAGTAAGCACTAAATAAATACAATTGATTGATTTACTGACGGACCACCGGGTCCAGACATCACTTTCCTCCTCAACTGGCCTCCCTGGACTCCATCTTAACAGAGTTTGTTAAGCACCTACTACATGCCAGGCACTGTACTAAGCATTGGGTTGATACAAGCTAAGCAGGTTGGACACAGTCCATGTCTCACAAGGAGCTCATAGTCTTTATCTCCACTTTACAGATGAAGCAACTGAGGCACAGAATAGTTAAATGACTTGTTCACGGTCACACAGCAGACAAGTGGGGGAGCTGGGATTAGAACCTCGGTCCTTCTGACTCCCGGGCCCGTGCTCTATCCATCAAGCCACACTGCTTCTGCAATTTTTTCCATCCTGCCTCTTCCAACACGAGGTTGATGAAAAGGATAAAGGTCACCCTGAGAACTTCTCAATCCTCTCTGAGGGTCAGGAAGGTGGTTAGAAAAAGTTAAGTTCCACACTTCTGTATGTTCCTGGGCTTCAGTAGAGCTGAGAAGAGGGGATAGACAAGCCAGTTTGATAAACAAGAGGAAGAAATCCAGGGAACTGGGCTCAGAGCTAGGAGAAAAAAACAACCGCCACACATTGGAAAGGTCAAAGTTGAGGTGATGGTATCAGGCTCTCCTTTCATCCTAGCAGTTCACGGGGAGGCCGGAGTCCTTGCTTTGCTTTCCTTTGGGGAAAACTCTCACTTTATTTGTTCACGTTGAGTTGCGATCGGAGCTGGGAGCCTTATCCTTGTGTTTTAATAACATCAGTTTCCCTGGACCAGATACATATGCAGTCAGTTAGATGAATCTATAAACACTGGGTTTGAGTCACGCAACACAAGATTCCTGATTCCCAGATAACCTTTTCAAGGGCGCGGTGGGTGGGGGTGGGATGGGGAGGCTAGGCATGAAGGGAATTCAGCAAAATTCCACCCTGGGTGCCCAAGTGCCACACTCAGGAGATGCCCATCCTCTGGGAGACTGGACACAGGAATATCAGGGTTTGGTAAATCCTGCTGAATGACTGAGTGCAGGCCTGGCCTCACCTATGGGGTCTTACAGGAAAGTAGCTGACCCCACCATTTGCCCAATGGAAAAGTCTGTGATGACAGACTAGTAGCCACTCTTGTTTCTCTTAAAACATTTTTGGGGCTGGTGAATTTTTACTTTCTTTAAAAGAAGGCTGATGAAACTATAATTCAATCAAAAGACTGTGGGCTATATCTCATAATGAGCCTAGTTTACTAGGTTTAGAAGGGCCAATTCTTTCAGAGAGAAAGCAGCCATTTCTTATGCACAGAGAAGTTAACTGACTCACCCAGAATCACATAGCAAGCAAGTGGTGGAGCTGGGATTAGAACCCATTGTCCTGATTTTACAGTACTTTGCTCTTTCCACCAGGCTACATTGCTTCTCTTTCAACATTTTGTATTTCTCTTGCTTTCTCACCCTCATTTTCTCTCTTTTTTTCCCCTCAGAATCATTCATAAATTCATCATTATTCATTTTGTTTCTGTATTTATTGTGTATCAATATTTATGATTATTATAATTATGGTACTGTTAAGCACTCTACTATGCACTGAGGGAAATACAAGATAATCATGTCACATACAGCCATGTCCTACATGGGAATCCCAGTGTCTTTATTGTGCATTTACTAATATTAATAATAATAATAATAATGACATTGTTAAGTCCTTACTATGTGTCAAGCACTGTTCTAAGTGCTGCAGTAGATACAAATTAATCAGGTTGGACACTGTGCCTGTCCTACATGGGGCTCACGGTCTTAATCCCCACTTTATAGATGAGGTAACTGAGGCCCAGAGAAGTGAAGTGACTTGCCCAAGGTCACACATCTGACACATGGCAGAGCCTGGATTAGAAATCAGGTCCTTCTCACTTCTAGACCCATGCTCAATCCACTAGGCCACACTGCTATTCTACATACTTGGGAGAGTACATAAGAAAAAAAGTTCCGGGCCTTACCCTCAAGGAGCTTATAATCGAATGGATCTCATCATCATCATCATCATAATAATGGCATTTGTTAATCACTTACTATGTGCTAAGCACTGTTCTAAGTGCTGGGGTGGACCCAAGGTAATCAGGTTGTCCCACTTGGGGCTCCCAGTCTTAATCCCCATTTTATAGATGAGGTAACTGAGGCACAGAGCAGTTAAAGTGGCTTGTCCAAGGACAATTGACAGAAGTCGGATTAGAACCCACGTCCTCTGACTCCCAAGCCAGTGCTCTTTCCACTAAGCCAAACCTCTCCTTTCTCCCTCCCTCTATTCCTGTCTATCCTACCCTCCTAATTTCATCCTTTTTCAGGAAGAAGACACTGAGGCAAGAGAAGCCAAGTGACTGGTCCAACATTCCTCTCTGAATCGGCGGCAGAAGCAAGGAGCAGGTGTCCAGGCACTTGCCAGTCAGAACAGCACTGGATTTTCTAGTTGATCCCTCTTTTCAGTTTCAACTCATGCTGTCTCCTCCTTTTGCTTATCCTAATTCCACTTTTGGATCAGTACTTGTCAATGCAACCATCCAACAAGTGCACACACTAATTACAAGTACATTTTTGTCATTTTTGCAATTCTTTATTCTTCACTGAGGACAGGGCCATAGAATATCTGCGCAGAAGGGGCAGCTGTCTCAGGCCCACTGCCCAGCACAGGAAGCACCCCCAACAGCCATCGAGGGGGGCAATGGGAAGTCGGCACCTGTCAGAGGGAGCCACTACAGAGCCATCCCACCAGCTCCCCTACTTCAAGTCTTAACTTGGCCACAGCTGTTCCTGGGCTACGGCCATGTCAAAGAGGGGAGTGTTGACCCCCAAGCAAAAGAGGAGGCTGTACCCTGTTAGGCCAGGTGGAAGGGTTGAATCCGGGGACCTTTCTGGGGCTCCTAGAGAGCTAATCAGATGACTCAGCTTTGTCTTAATACTTTCCTCTCATATTCCTGACCCTCAAATGGCTCTTCGGTTGGATATTTTCTGTCTGTAACCAATCCAGTGTTGTCTTTTAATTTTCAGGCAACACTGCTGACTTTATGATTATAAATCCATGGGTTTGAGTGCTGCACTGAGAATCTATCATAACCTTGCCTTCTGCCCACAAAACCGCCCTTTCAGATGGGGCTATCCTACTTTATAATATTTCTAGGGAAGGATATTCCAAGCTCCTCTAAGCTCAGATATTCTAACGTGAATGTATACACACCCGATGTGTACTCAATATATTCATATAAGGTCTGCCTGTTTTACCATTACACTGAATTGGCAAAACCCACATCTATGTCAACTCTGAGCTCATTTTCCTTTTGATTAGTAGACTTGAGCCACTTAACTCCTTCCTGTTAACACCAGAGTCTCCCGTCAGTCACAACAGACAGGCATTGGTCCCAAGACTTCGGAACCAAAAGTCAGCAGCAAAGGATTAAGAGGCTAGAGGCTTGAGCAGCACCACTCATCCTCTCTAGTCCAACCAGTTGCATCTGTGCTGAGGCCCAGAGTGCCACAAGTGGCTAGATGATCAAGGGTGCAGCCCCTGGTGAAGGGCAAACAAGGTTTTTCTCATGCAGGACACAGTTCTAGCCAAAAGCAGGGCAGCAGAGTGTCGATGCTACATTACAGCGCCATACCCCAGCAGGCAGTTACTCTGGTAACCCCTGTGATCTTTGCCATCCAAACTAACTATTTTTCTAGGACTTCCAATGGGCCCGTCCATTTTGCAGAACACCCCAGGAGTTTCCTCAGGCAGAGACCTGCACCACTAATGGTCCCAGGAGACAGAACCCAAATCAGATCTCCTAATTCCCAGTGCTCTTTCCCTGCCCCTCTATATATGCAGCAGTAATAGTATTTATTAAGCACTTTACCATGTGAGAGCACCTTACGAAGTACTCTAAGAGAATACCCAGGTAGGAATTAGATATGGCTCCTGTCCCTCAGGAGTGGCTCAGTCAAAGCTGTATGGTATAGATACAGTATTCATTCAATTGTATTTATTGAGCACTTACTGTGTGCAAAGCACTGTACTAATATTGCCAGTAGCTCCAAACACACTTTATAAACTTATATATGGATTTAATATACATATCAATCAGTCATATTCATTCAGTGCTTACTACGTGCAGAGCACTGTACTATGTGCTTAGGAGAGTACAGCATAACAATAATACACATTCTCTGCCCATAGTGAGCTTACAGTCTACAGGGAGAGACAGATGATAATACAAATAAATTATGGATATGTACACGACTGTTGGAGGACTGAGTGATGGTGAATATAGAGAGCAAGTACATAGAGAGGTAAGGTATCCGAGGAAATCCTACTTTGTGAAAAACTAAACTCAAAAATTAGACATACCAGGTATGGCTATAGTTGAAGATGTGTATCCCCACAGCACTTATTTACATATCCATAATTTATTTATTTATATTAATGTCTGTCCTCCCCTCTAGAATGTAAGCTCACTGTGGTCAGGGAACATGTCTACCTGTTCTGTTATACTGTACTCTCCCAACTACTTAGTAAGAAATAGCATGGTGTAGTGGATAGAGCAAGGGTCTGGGAGTCAGAGGGTCATGGGTTCTAATTCCTGCTCCACCACTTGTCTGTTGTGTGATCTTGGACAAGCCATTTAATTTTTCTGTGCCTCAGTTACTTCATCTGTAAAATGGGTATTGAGACTGTGATCCCCACATGGGACAGGGAGTGTGTCCAACTTGATTTGCTTGTATCGATCCCAGCGCTTAGTACAGTGCCTGGAACATAGTAAAGTGCTTAACAAATATCATTATTATGAATATTATTCCTAAAAGCCTTCCTTCCAGAGTTCCTCTCAAAGAAATCCTAATCCCACAAAAGCTCAACCCATGAGCTTGGAAGTCAAAGGACCTGGGTTCTAATTCAGGCTCTGACAATCCCTTGCTCTGTGACCTTGAGCAAGTCACTTAACTTTTCTGTGCCTCAGTTCTCCTCTTCTTCTGTCTACTTAGACTGTGATCCCTACACGGGACAGGGACTCTGTCCAACCCAATTAACTTGTATCTACTCCAGGACTTAGAAGAGTGTTTGACATATAGAAACTGCTTAATGACAACAACAAAAATTACAAGGTATCAAATATTTTTTTCTGTCCTGCTTTTATCTAGTCATTCTATCACATGCCTGATTCCAATGACTGCCTGCATTTCTACCAACAGGAAAATAGGTACTAAAATTTTTTAATAGTGACAAAGATTTCAATTCATTATTCCCTACCAGGCCCTTCCTCTAATTGGATTTGATTGTTGGACTATAGCCATGGAATATAAATATTCAATATCCACGCATTCTAAATTCAGAACCAAATTTACAAATAGCACAGTCCTCATCTTTAGGAATCTTGCATTCTCCTGAAAAAGATGGACAATGTATCATTTTGTTTTAAACAAGGATCCATCAGGTCTGTACCTCCCAAACATTTTTTTCTCCCTTCTCTGACTCTCCTTCCAGACTTCCACCTCCAGAGTTTTCTCCTTCTCCATGTCTCATGCAATTTCTGTGCTTTGTACTGTGGTTAAAAGCACTTAAAAATGGAGACAATTTTTGCTGCTGATTCCTCTTTTGTTTTCTTTATTTTCCTCTTCTCTCTCTCATACTAAGCTTGTCCCAGGCCAACCCCTCCCAATCCACAGAACCTCAACCTGCTGAGACTGGACCCCCTTTCCTCTCTTTAGTCTGGAGGGGGTGGGGGGAGAGGGGCTGCCCATCTGCAGCTCTCAGCCTGCCCCTCCTTTGAGGCATGAACAGTGTTTCCTTCCTCTTTGTTATGTGCAACACTAAGTGTGCTGTCAGCCTTCAACAGGCAATAAATAAGAACAGTAATTCATAATCGCACCATTATTTTATCATGCTGGTTTTTGCTCTTAGTCGAAAGCCAGCTTCTGGAAATCCTAGAGTTATTTTCATACATCGTAAGATGGAATCCCCTCTCAGGGTTGCACCTGGTAAGTTTCCAGTACTCTACCAGTCTTGGCTACAGGAACGAGAGTCAAACAGAAGCATTCCATTCCTAGCGCAGGCAGTGGCTAGTGAGTGGAAGGCAATCTGCTACAAGTCAAAACTCACCTTTGCCAGGCAACAGCAGCACGAGAGAGAGTAAAGAGCAGAGTCTCAAGTTTACTGCACGGAAAAAGGCCATGGTAAACCACTTTCATATTTTTACCAAGAGAACTCTATGGCTACACTATCAGAACGACTGCAAAAGGAGGTGGAATGTTCTGAGAGAGATATGTCCATGGAATCGCTATGGGTGGGAAATGACTTGATGGCATAATAATAATAATAATGTTGGTATTTGTTAAGTGCTTACTATGTGCAGAGCACTGTTCTAAGCGCTGGGGTAGATACAGGGTAATCAAGTTGTCCCATGTGAGGTTCACAGTTAATCCCCATTTTATAGATGAAGTCATTGAGGCACTGAGAAGTGAAGTGACTTGCCCACAGTCACACAGCTGACAAGTGGCAGAGTGGGAATTCGAACCCATGACCTCTGACTCCCAAGCCCGGGCTCCTTCCACTGAGCCACACTGCTTCTCTAAATAAATTCTAACAAGACAAGCCTGGACGAGACCTTTAGAAATCAGTTTATCCATTCTCTAGCCCCCAAGCAGGGATATTTTATTTCACATATCTGAGAGAGTTGGATCTCAATCCTATCCTTTTAAGGTCTTTAGGGAAAGACTCGATCATCCCCTTTATCAATAGATCAGTGCTATCGATTGAGTGTTCCCTGTTTACCACATGCGACAAGTATTGTCTAAGTAGATGGGAGCGTAGAGTTAATAGACATGCTCCCTACCCTCAAGAAACTTGCAGTCTAGGCTCCACAACCTTCTTTAGCCATCAGTTCTAGCCTAAATCTCTCTTGTTGCAATTGAAGCCTCTTAATCTGGCCTCAGTAGTGGAGAATTGCTGCCCAACCTGCAAATCACCCTCCAGATACTGGAAGGCATTATTAAAGCTCTTACCAGCTTTCTCTTCATTCATTAAATCGTATTTATTGAGCACTTACTGTCTGCAGAGCACTGTACTAAGTGCTTGGAATGTACAATTCTCTTCTCATGACTGGCATTTCTGAAATAAAAGGGTGAACTGAGAGAAAGCATAGAAGTGACTCCATAGGAAGGGTTCAAGTCATGGCTGCTGCAAGGAAGAGCTAAAGGAATTAGAATCAGGTGGAGAGAAAAACTCCAAGGTGGCTTCTCCCATTTGTTTGTCCCACAGGGGAACTGTTTTAAGACTAATAATGTTGGTATTTGTTAAGCGCTTACTATGTGCAGAGCACTATTCTAAGCGCTGGGGTAGATACAAGGGTAATCAGCTTGTCCCAGGTGAGGTTCACAGTCTTAATCCCCCTTTTACAGATAAGGTAACTGAGGCACAGAGAAGTGAAGTGACTTGCCCAAGGTCACACAGCTGACAAGTGGCAGAGCCGGGATTCAAACCTACAACCTCTGACTCCCAAGCCCGTGCTCTTTCCACTGAGCCATGCTGCTTCTTCCTCTGGAGTCACCATTCATCAGACTGATCCCAGGCCCCATCCAGGCCTCTCCATGTAAGCTCAGGACAGAGATTCAAGGACATGGAAACAGTAATTCCCATGATTTGTTGCTAGGCCTGCCCTGCACCCCCTACCGTGCAGCACCCTGAACCTAACACCCTGCCCCTAAAGAGCTGATTATTTATTGATCCTTTCATTTCCCTGCTGACTTGTGTTTTTCTCATCTGTATTGCTTTTCTGACTCTTTTACCTATTGTATAATATTCAATTTGGATCTGTCTTCCCCTATTAGACTGTAAGCTCTTTAAGGGTAAGGACTGGATCTTTTGTTTCCTTAGAGTCAAGTAGGGTGCTTTGCAGCCAGTAGGAACTCGATAAATGCCGCCAATGATGATGGAAGGACGGGCATTCTTGCAGCTCATTCTGCTCGGCAAATTAAGCATGCTGTTGGGGTTGTGGTCAGACTGACCTCAGAAGAGCACTGCCCCAGACTTATGGAAGGGCTTTCATCTGCCTGGCTCAAATCAGGGCAGATCTTTCTTCATCTCCCACCATCCAAAAATTGTTGGAGACCTCTTAGGGCTTCAACCCTCCCCGCTTTCATTTCCTTTCCTGAATTTCCTGCCAGCAGCAACCTGCATCGTTATCCATCTCAAGGTCATTCTCCCTTCCAACTCTCCTCCTCCCCCAGCTCCCAAAGCCGGTTCAAAGACTTGTTCTCCATCACTTCCAACACGAACACAATGCCCCATTCCCACTGGATCCTGGGCCCGGCAGAAGAAAACGCAGGCAAAAGATCAAACATGGAAGGAATGGAAGACAGAAGAGCTGTCACTGCAGTCAGAGACAGAAGAATGAGGGGAGAGATGGGACGAAGAGGATAATTAGTTTCATGCAAGCTCGATTCCCATAAATCCTCAGCTCTTTTGAAGGCAATTTTCCTTTAATAAAGTACACAGTTATTAATGACTCAAGTGCAAGCTTTTCATGCAGGACAATACCCAAGTCCCCAGACGGGATTATTTCTGCCTTCTGGACAATGCCCGTCTATATGCACGTATTAGACATACACAAATGCGGAGTTCTGAGCATGTCAGCCCATCACTGGATTCTGTTAATCGAGTGATTTATGTAAAGATATGTTTTGATGCACTCGATTTCTTTTCAACAGGCTCTTCTTTCATGCTAAAGAGAAACACAAGGCACAGAGCTGGGCCTCATTGTTTCTAGAAGTCTTTCAGTTCCTATTCCCGAGTGTCAGAACTCTGCCCAGAAGATACTGAGAGCACTACCAGAAATGCTGCAAAATATCCTGCGGAAATTCAAGTAAGCTTATCTCTCTCCAAGGTTCCCTGAGCGGTTTGGAATGAATGTGTTCCCCTGTTCAAATTGTTTGGGGGGGGGGGGTTTCTGATGGGGGAGGGGAATTTGAAGGAGGGTGGGAGTTTCTCAGGAATTTGGGGGCCACCTGAAGTCCTAGGGCCCTCTGAGACCACATCTCTGAAAATGAGCTGTTATGTCACCAGTAGAGGAGAGGTGATATCTGTGTGCTGTATGCCGACAGATGCTAACTGTGCTGTGTGGCTGAAGATTGTCACACTGACCTAGCAAAATGTAATCCAAGTGTTTTGCTCCATATCTATCCTCAAACTTGCTCCAAGACCTCTGTAAATCATTTCCCTTCTCTGGGACTTGGTTTTCCCATTTATAAAATGGGGAGAAATGCACTTAGCATTTATTGCACCCTTGGGGAAAGAATGAGTGAGATTATGTCTACAAAATGTTTGAAGTCAGGGGAGCAAATATGAGTTGACATTGTGGCTCTGAGTGCTAAGGAACAGGAGCTCAGAAAACCTCAAGAAGCGAAGAACGATTCTGGTTCCACGTCAAGATCTGAAAGGCCAGACCAGTGAGAAGAGGCAATTGAACAGGATGAAGTCATTGGTTGCCATTGGTTTTACAGGCTGGAAAAGGAAAAGTAAACATTTCCTTACCTAGCCCTTTTCCCTCCTATTAACCTAGAGAGGGATCTGTGAACATTATAATAAAAATAATAAGTATAATTGTGGCATTTGTTAAGTGCTTATTAAGTGCAGGCACTGTTCTAATCACTGGGGTGGATACAAGCAAATCAGGTTGGACACAGTCCCTGTCGCACACAGTCTTCATCCCCATTTTACAGATGAAGTAACTGAGGCACAGAGAAGTGAAGTGACTTGTCCAAGGTCACACGGCAGACAAGTGGCAGAGTCGAGATTAGAACCCACCTCCTTATGACTCTCAAGACCTGGCTGCTCTGAATTTTGAAACTCTGTTCCCCTACCACAGGTATTTTCCTCAGTTGGCATTGCCGAGGGCATGCGGTACCAGAGAAATCCCCTGCAGCAGAGGATAGAAAATGTTTGCCTATGCTTCCAAACCATGAGGAGCTCAGTTCTCTTGACTGTAAACTCCTTATGAGCAGGGAATGTGCCTAGCCTCTCTCTTATATTGTACTCTCCCAAGCACTTACTACAGTGATCTGCACACCACAAGTGCTCAATAAATGATTGATTCTCCCCCCTCTTAAATTTCTACTAGATTACTAGGACATCTGGGTTTCTCAGCTTCTCCTTCCTTTGACTCCCATTGTGATCTCAAGTCCAGTTTTCTCTCAGTGCTCTCTCTGACTCCAACCCCTCCTCCTTGCATTTCTCATTACCATCAAATGTATTTATCGATCACCAACTGATTGTGAAGGATTGTACTAAGCATGTGGGTGAATACCGCAGAAGGAAGATACGTGCCCACTTTCCTCCAGGACCGTACATCTAACCACCCTTCCCATCATCTCCTCTGCTCTACCCAAGCAGCGGACCACAGAGCTTCTGCTAACTTTTCTATCTCCCGCACCCAGCTGCGTCCCTCAGTCCAGGGCTTCTTCTATGCCACTGCCCTGTTCTGTGAGGAACTTGAACTCCCAATCAGTGGTCACTGGTCCCGCTCCCCTCCTCCGGAAGCTGGATGACTTAGTGGAAAGAGCATGGAGAGCATGGGCCTGAGTGTTGGGAGACCTGGGTTCTAATCCCAGCTCCTCCTCCTGCCTGCTAGGTGACCTTGGGCAAGTCATTTTACTTCTCTGGGTGCCAGCTTCCTCATCTGTAAAACCTTAGCTAAGATATTTGTTCTCCCTCCCACTTTAGTCTGTGAGCTGAGCCCCTTGTGGGACAGGAACCATATCCGATCCGCTTATGCTGTAACTACCCCAGGGTTTAGTACAGTGCCTGGCACCTAGTAAACACCTAACAAATGCCCCCATTATTATTAATAGTTTTACCCAGAGAAACCTAACCCAGGAAGGGATTTGACCTGGCACAAATCTAACCCTTAAGCTCTCTCCTATTTCACTACTATCCATCGCCAACTACAGCCCACCTGCATCCTTTGCTGCTCTAGCACCAACTTGTTCACTGTGTCCCAATCTCATCTATCTCACTACTGAGCCCTTCCCCGCATCCCCTCTCTGGCCTGGAACAAGCCCTCCTCCTTCATTCAGTAGTATTTATTGAGTGCTTACTATGTGCAGAGCACTGAACTAAGCACTTGGAATGTACAATTCAGCAACAGATAGAGACAGTCCCTGCCCAAAGAGGGCTCACAGTCTAAACATATACAACAGACCACTACTCTTCCTTTCAAAACCTTATTAAGGTCACATTTCCTCCAAGAAGCCTTCCCCAACTAAACCCTCTTTTCCCTCTCTTTCTCACCTGCCTTATCTATGCATTCAAGTCTGTGATCTTTCTGCATTTGACAACACCAACCTCAGCCTCACACCATTTATGTACATGTGGATAAATCATATATTATAAATGATTTATTCATGTCAATGTCTGCCTCCCCTCTAGACCGTAAGGTCATTGTGGATAGGGAATGTGTCTACCAACTCTGTTGTAGTGTATTTTCCTAGGAGCTTAGTGCAGTGCTTTCTGCAAACAGCGCTCAATTAATACCACTGATGGTGATGATGATCCTTTGAACACTTCTGGTCCTTGAGACCAGAAAACAGCTTGGGAATGAAGCTATCCTTTGGACTCGGCCTTATGTCCCCATCACCATCAGAGCAGGGGTGCATGCTGTCCCTCAGAAATCATTTGTGAAAAGAACAAAAATCCTTCACTAGCTTGGCATCGTCTGTTCCCTGTGCCCGCCAGGCCAGAAGCTGGAGGCAAGCGAACAAAGGGAAGCCACAGGGTGGAGCAATAAAAGGCCAGGAAGGGAATAAAGGGAGAGTCATGTGTTGCACTGGGCTTTCCAAATGATGGATTTGGAAGGGTTGGAAGTGGGGCCTGGTGGTTGGCGTCAAGAGTCAGACTTTGCTGCAGACTGAAATTCAGCGGAAGAGAATCTGGGCTTCTTTTCTTCCAGACATCTCCTACTCTGGTCCCAATCCCAATCCCACCCTGAGAAAAGGGAGGTCCCCAAGGGATCCCTCCCACTGCAGTGGAGCCTGGATTTTTCAGCACCCTGGCCAGACGGGGAGAAGTGGTCTCACTGTGGTTCTCGGAAGTTCACCCACGTCCTCGCTCAGAGCATGGTGGTCCAGAATGTTGCTGGGGGACATAATGGCCCCCCAAATTCCCCTTGTGGGAAAAGCGCTGTCACTGCCAATGCACGAAACACAGTCAGAACCTAGCTGATCAGTGGCCTGCCTGGCTCCTCTCTGCTCCATCCCATCATGCAAGCCAGTGGCTTGGGCTCCTGCTTCTGCAGTGGGAATAGGAAGTAGGGGGGAGACTACTGGTATTCGAGACCAATGTCAAATCCACATCAAATCAGGCTGGCGGCCCCCAAGACTCCCCACCGTCTACAATCCCAGATTCCCTCTGAGAGGCAGGGGATGAGCCTTGGGCGGGCTCTTTGTGACTTCCCCCCTCATATGGAAAGAATAGCCATTTCCCATACATTTCTTATGGAACTGGTCAAACACATATGGACAAGAGATGAGATTGGATTCCTTTCTCCCTCACTCTCTTTCTCGCTCTTGCGCTTGTTCTCTTTTTCTCTCTTTTCAACACAATCCTCTATTGTCCTCAGGCTTCTATGCTCAAAGAACCAGAGACCTAGTAATGAATAACACATTCCATCCTATAGATCTTTTTATATAATTGGATTTTATGTCATGTAAATAAGACTATAGAGCTTCCAACTTAGCACAGCTAAAGAGATCACGGCTCACAAAGCAATACCACCTAGGTTTGATAGTGAGATGAGTTTTATTTATTGATTTTGGTACTGGGATCATCACATTTAGGGACACTGGTTTGGGGGAATCACACTCTGTCAGGAACCATTTCTCCCAGCTCCCTTCACTGAAGGCATGGGAAGCAGGTGGGAGCAAAGAAAAACCATATCAATTTTCCGTTAATCAGAATGCTCCTCCAGGGGCACCCAACTCGAGGAGCTAATGGGGTTGCTTTTGCCTCTTGATAATGATGCTACTGCCTACATCACAGTTGGGCAAAAGCTCCATCTCTAGGAGCTCCCAAAATGCTGTGGCTAGAGAGTAGTCAGTAATTTATGAAATTAGTTCAGGAATGGCTGAGAATTAACCGAGAAGTAGCAAGGTCTAATGGAAAGAGCATAGTCCTGGGAGTCAGAGGACCTGGATTCTAACCCTGGCTTTTCCAATTGCTTGCTGTGTGACCTTAAGCAAGTCAATTAACTTCTCTGTGCCTCAGTTTTCTCAACTGTAAAAGGAGGATTAAATCCTATTCCCTCAGACTTAGAGGGTGAGCCATTTGGGACAGGGACTATGTCTAACCTGATAAACTTGTATCTATCCCAGTGCTTAGGACAGTGCTTGGCACACAATAAGTCCTTAACAAATACCATAAAACAAAACTGCCTGATCCCTTTTCCCTAGTGAATGAGCTATAGAACTTTCATGTCTCTGAAAGTTACCCAGCATTGTTCAAACATTTATAGAGAGCTTACTGTGTACAGAGCACTGTACTAAACACTTGGGGGAGTAAGTAAAATATAACAGAGTTGGCAGATATGTTCCCTGCCCACAAGGAGTTTACAGTCCAGAGGAACCACGGGAGAGGGGCTACCGTGGGGTCTACAAAAGGCCAGGCATGAAAACTAGAGGCAGCTCATAAGCTCCTTCTGGGCAGGGAATGATTTTACCAACTCTGTTGTATTGTACTCTCCCAAGTGCTTAATACAGAACTCTGGCCACAGTAAGCATTCAAGGCAAGCAACATGGCCTAGGAGAGAGAGCACAGTAAGTCAGAGGACTTAGGTTCTACCCCCAACTTTGCCACTTTTCTGCTTTGGGACCTTGGGCAAAGTCACTTAACTTCTCTGTGCCTCAGTTTCCTCATCCACAAAGTAAGGATTAAGGCTGTAAACTCTATGTGGGACAAATACTGTACCCAACCTGATTAACTTCATTCATTCATTCAACTGTATTTATTGAGCGGTTACTGTGTTCACAGCACTGTACTAAACGCTTGGAAAGTACAATTCAGTAATAAAGACAGATAATCCCTGCCCACAACCAGATAATAGTCTAGGGCCAGCAGGGGAGACAGACATCAAAACAAGTAAACAGGCATCAATATAAATAGAATTATAGCCATATACATATATACAATAAGTGCTGTGGGGTGGGGGAGAAAGAGCAAAAGGAGCGAGTCAGGGTCACGTGGAAGGGAGGGGGAGCTGAGGAAAAGGGGGCTTAGTCTGGGGTCTCCCCCAGCACTTAGTACACTTTCTGGCACATTTAAAAAAAAAGACCTGGGTTCTAATTCTGGCTCTGACCCCTTTCACCATTTGACCTTGGGCAAGTCACTTAATTTGTCTGTGCTTCAGTTATGTCATCTGTAAAATGGAGATTAAGACTGTGAGTCCCAAGTGGGACATGGGCTGTATTCAATCCGATTTGCTTGTAACTACCCAGTAGTTAGTACTGGGTATGTTGCCTGGCACATAGTAAGCCCTTAACAAATAAATAAATAAATAAATAAATAAATAAATAAATAAATAAATGCAAGCTACTGATTGATTGATACAAGCAATCCCATCTTCCTCCTCCAGATGAATGCCTGGTGCATCTGTTTCCCTCAGGACCCTCCTCTTCTGCTCCCTGGAATTTCCAGTTGCCCCATTCAGCCTCCAGGCCCTAGCTACACCACCCTTACTAGGGCTCCACCCCAACGCCTTCATCCTAGCACACAGTTTCAAAGGGTCCCCAGAGAAGAGCTGAAAACAGTCTTTTCCTTCTGGAAGAGGTGGCGGGAGGGGATGCAGATTCACTAAGGCTTGGAGATGGATACCGTCTCCTTCAGGTCATGGAATGTCTCCTGATTCCTGGGTTTCCCTGCTGCCCGGCCCCTCCCGGCCTCCAGCCACCCGCCCTCCCTCCACCCAACCTCAGGTCTCCATGGTTGATCCCTTTAATCCGTCCAGCTAGTTAGAGTCCAGAAGAGAGGCCATTGCCCCCAGCAAGGGCAGGCAGCAGCTGCCCAAATCTAATTTAATGTAAGTATTTAATTAGGCTGGTACATCTGGTATCACTTCTTTTTTTCTTAAAGAGTTTGAAAAGCTCTACCCTGAGAGGGTGGGGGAGCAGGGTTGGACAGCCCAAATCCAACTCAGCTCCTTCAAATCCCTTTCTGCCTAGAGAAGTCCAGGCAGCATTCACTTGGGATGTCAGAGTTGGGGGTGGGAGCAAAGGAGAGTGTAGTGGTAATTGAAACTTCTGTTTACAATGGTTCAGACATTATTCTGACCAGATGAGTGTTGCTCTCCACCTTTACCTCTTCCTCTCCTCTTCTTCCTGCCGCCATTCTGCTGATCCAGGCAGTCAACATAGGGAGACATCAATCAATCATCAGAGATATTTATTGAGAGCTTACTGTGTGCAGAGCACTGTATATAAAACATTTGGGAGAGTGCACTGAAGTTGGTAGACATGATCCCTGCCCTCCAGAAGCTGAGACTCTAGTGGGGCAGATGGGAACGAAAATAAAAGTTTCAGATTGGGGAAGCGATAGAGTGTAAGGATATGCAAGTAAGTGCCATGAGGCTGGAGGTCAGGGGAGTATCAGAGCGCTTGGAAGGTACAGACCCAAGTCTATAGGAAGTGCAGAAGGGAGGGAGGAAAAGGGGGAGGGGAAGAGATGAGATGTCCGTCAGGGATGGCTTCCTGAAGGAGATGTGATTTTAGTAGGGCTTTGAATGTGCAATATGAGCAGGTCCCACATGGAACTCACAATAAGTAGAAAGGAGAAAAGGGAGGATGTGAAGAGGGAGGGAGTTCCGGGAAGGAGGAAGGGCATGAACAAGGAGTAGGTGGCAAGAGAGATGAGAGTGAGGTACAGGGAGTGGGTTGCTTTGGACTAGGGAACCAGAGGGCCCATTTCCCTTGGAAACAACTCAAGATGGGGGTCTAAATGGAGGGGTGGGGTAGCTCCCAAGCTGTTCTCCTGGTTGACCAAGTCTTAGGTCTCATGTCCCCCAGTGAGTCAGACAGTATAAGACCACTTTTGTATATAGTTTTTCCCATCCACTCAATCCAGTCAATCCAGTAACTCCAAAACACTTAAGTATGCTTTTGAAAATGCTATTCATGCAGTATGGGGATATTATGCAAGGGATATTCTTCTAAAGGGTAAGAATATCTTTAGGATATGTATTCTGTAGAGGTGTTTATACGCCTGCCACTCAAGCATTCTTTTTAGAATTTATCTGGGAACTGAAAAATATATATGAGGTGCTCTCTAAATGTCAACTGTCAACAATAAGGGGAGGAGCAGCAAGGCCTAGTGGATAGAGCACAGGCCTGGGAGTCAGAAGGACCTGGGTTCTAGCCCTGACTCCACCACTTGTCAGGTATGTGACCTTCTCTGTGACTCAGTTACCTCATCTGTAAAATAGGGATTACAACTGAGTGCCCCATGTGGGACAGCCTGATTACCATGTATCTGGCCCAGCATTTAGAGCAGTGCCTGGCACATAGTAAGCACTTAACAAAGACCATTTTAAAAAAATGGATTTGGGGGGAGAACAGGAAAATGAACACCTAGGCTACAGGCTGAAAGAAGATATGTGAGGAAAGAAGGGTTGTTTCTAGCCTCTTGTGGACCTCCTTCGGCCCCAGACGTCCTTTCACCCACCAGTCACCACTGCAGGGGCCCAGCACCCACCTCAGAAGGCACCATGCCTTCATACAAGCCTCCTCAGGCCCCGGTCAGCCTATCTTTACCCCTCAATTATTGTGGGTCCCAGACCCCACCCCCAAAAGAGTCATGGATCAGGAACTGTGGGGACCCATGGTCCTGCAGCTTTAGAAAATATGAGAATCTAACACCCAGGACTGTGCCTGGAGCGGGGAAGGTCAGCAAGACTTATGTATATTAATGTCTGTCCCCACCCCTAGACTGTGAGCTCCTTGTGGGCAGGGACCGCATCTGTTTGTTGTTGTATTGTCCTCTTCCAAGAGCTTAGTACAGTGCTTTGCACACAGTAGATGCTTAATAAATACAAGTGAATGAATGACTGACTTCTCATTTGTTCATTTACCTTTCTTGGTCCCTGCCTTCTGACTCTGGTTTTCTAAGTCCTCCTGTGATCTGGGCCCTGACTACACTGATTTCTCTTTTCTAAGAGTGGAGCAAGAACTATGTCTGAATTCACTTATGTTGTACTCACCCCAGAGTTTGGTACTGTTGCTTTGTACAAAGCAGGAATTCAGTAAATGTCATAAATACTATTAGTACTAAACAGCCACCCTACCCAAAAGCTATACTTTTATGTATTCGTTATTTATTTGTATTTGGTATTTGTTAAGCACCTACTATGCGTCAAACACTGTTCTAAGCACAGGGGTAAATACAAATTCATTAGGTTGCTCCACATGGGGCTCACAAACTAAATAGGCAGGAGAAAAGGAGACTAAGGCACAGAGAAGTGACTGGCTGAAGGTCACACAACAAGCATTTGGCAAATCTGGGATTAGAACCCAGGTCTGCTGACTCCTAGGCCTGTGCTCTATCCACTAGACGTTCCATCTCTGCTCTCCAAAACGAATATTAGTGACAAATCTGACCATTCCACTTCCATCCCTCCAGTATCAGAGCATAACTTGGCCACAGAAGCCAATAGTTTCTTGTCCATTTTTTTGTATGAAAAAAGCACAATTGTCATTGATGTTTTATTTGGGCATTGATGCTTAGGTCTACTGGTTTTCCTCATTCTGGGCTGTGTCTTGCTGTCCCATTGACCCTCCCCTGGGTGCCCTTGAGTACATTAGGTGGATTCTCAATAAATCTTGCAGACTGATTATTGACCTTAGAGAGATACCGTTTTAGCATTGTCTCATCTTGGACCATGTGGCTCAAGTCCAAAGAGCAAGGGCCCATGGGACATTTCATTCATTCATTCAATAGTATTTAATGAGCACTTACTATGTGCAGAGCACTGAACTAAGACCTTGCATTCCCACATTAGATCCCATGTTTTGAGGTCCTGTTGGAGAAATTCCTAAGGAGCTAAGCAGGAGGGCAGAGCTGGCTGAATCATTCTCAACCCTGAGGAGTGGAAGGTAGCACCCCTCATTGCATCCTGATGCGGAGAAACTCGTCTCCCCTCTAGACTGTAAGCTCGTGGTGGGCAGAGAAGGTATCTACCAACTCTGTTATACGGTACTCTCTCCCAAGGTCTTAGGACTCTGCTCTGCACATAATAAGCGCTCAGTAAATACTATTGATTGATTGACCAGCTCATAGGGACATCAATCTATCGATCGTATTTACTGAGCACTTACTGTGTGCAGACCACTGTACTAAGCGCTTAGAGTACAATATAACAGACATTTCCCGGCCCACTCTGACCCTAGTCTAGAGGACATTGCCAAGTTAGCTCCTGGCACTGAAATAAAATTGTGGAGTCCCAGAGTTTCACCTCTGCCTTCCTGCTCTCCTCTAATTCCCAAGTCCTCAGTATAAAAAAACATTGATTGGACTCCCCCCAATCTCTGGCATCTCCCCTCATTTCCCCTCCAGCCACCACTCAGGCTTCCACCATCCTGGACAGGATGGTAATTTGCAGACCAACGGTTGTAGCTTATGTTCACAGAGTTCCAGGAAATGGGACATCTCCGTTGAGACTATTTCGAAGGGGTGGGGGAGTGGGGGGCAAGAAAAAAAATTAAAGAACAAATAATTCAAGTGTCAAATATAGAGGGGGGGTAAAAGCCACTTGAAAAACTGTTTTTGAAGATATTCCAGTCCAGATGTCACAGAGAAAGCCGAGCCCAGCAGCAAGTCAGTCCCTCTGTGATGCAGGCTGAACTCACAGACTCCGGGCAGCTCAATTCCCTTCCTCCTTTCTGACGACACTGGATGGCAGCTGCAACTTAAGCAGCAGGATGGACATCTGAAAGATGCCAGCTGGAGCCAGCAGCCTGGAGAGCTGGTCTTTCCTTTTACTGATTCAAGCCCCTTGTCCTCCCCCTGACTTTCCCATCACTATAGAGGGCACAACCATCCTTCCTGTCTCACAAGCTTTTAATCTTGGCATTAATCTTTGACTCCTCTCCATCATTCAACCCACATATCCAATCGGTCACTAAATCCTGTCAGTCCCACCTTCACATCATCACTAAAATCCTCCCTTTCCTCTCCCTCCAAATGCTACCACTTTAATATAATCACTCATCCAATCCCACCTGGATTACTGCATCAGCCTCCTTAATGAACTCCCAGCCTCCTGTCTCTCCAGTCCATACCTCGCTCTGCTGCTCGGATCATTTTCTACAAAAAACCATCAGGACATGTCATTTAACTCCTCAGGTTGACCATCAACCTCCACAAACACAAACTCCTCATCACTGGCTTTAAAGCACTCCACCACCCTGACCCCCCCATTTCACCTCGCTTCTCTCCTTTTACAACCCAGCCCATACACTTCCCTCCTGTAGTGCTAACCTTCTCAGTGTGCCTCGACCTTGCCGATTTCGCCACCGACCCCTCGCCCACATCCTGCCTCTGGCCTGGAACACACACCCTCCCTCAAATCCAACAATTACTCTCCCCAACTTCAAAGCCTTATTGAAGGCACATCTCCTCCAAGAAGTCTTCCCAGGCTAATTTCCCATTCCCTTCTGTTGCCCGGACTTGCTCCCTTGCCTATCCCCCCATCCCAGCCTCACAGCACCTATTTACATATCTGTAATTTATTTGTTTTGATAGCTGTCTCCCCACCTCTAGACTGTGAGCTTGTTGCAGGCAGGAAATGTGTCTATTATTGTATTGTACTCTCCCAAGAACTTAATACAGTGCTCTGCACACAATTAGAGCTCAATAAATACAATTGAATGAATCAGTGGTATTTATTGAGCACTCCCTAGGAGCACCCTGCTGGGATCATTGGTGTTTGAATCCTATAAGCTCATCCTCTAGAAAATAAGCTTATGGACAAGGAACGTATCCGCCAATGCTGTTATATTGTGCTCTCCCAAGTGCTTAGTACAATGCTCTCTGCACATAGTAAGTGCTCAATAAATATCATTGATTGATTGACTGATTAGAGCAGATCAACATTCACTTCAACCAGTTGCTAGGGGCTCCACTTAAGATCAGGAGTCAGGCCTGCTGAGGAGAGCAGGCTGCTAAAAAAAAAAAAAAAAAGGCAGTGTGTGGGCCAGTAATTCTTTTGCCCTTCCATGCAAAGGTTGGTTGGTGGAGTCTCAAATCAAACTCAGCATTTGGGAGAGGGCCAATAGTGTTGGAAGACCTGATCCCTCAAAGAACTTACAGTCAAATGAAAAGCTGGTAACTATATAGATCCTGTTACAAAGACCTCAATGCTGCCTTATTCCTGTATCCTGTCCCTTGCTTGACAAATCTGATGGGCTTCCATAACTAAATGATCCTCAGACACCCCAAAGTGACTCCCCAGTTTCATTCTTCCACACCTACCTCTTCTCCTTCTGGTTAGCCTTCCCAGTTTGACAAGTGGGTTATTATTATCATAATTGTATTTGCTAAGCGCTTACTATGTGTCAAGCACTGTTCTGAGTGCTAGGGTAATTGCAACAATCAGTTTGGACACGGTCCCTGTCCCACATGGGGCTCACAGTCTAAGTAGAAGGGAGGAGGATTTAATCCCCATTTTCCAGTGGAGGAAAGTGAGGCATGGAGAAGTTAAGTGACATGCCCAAGGTAACACAACAAGCAATTGGCAGAGTCAGTATTAGAATCCATGTCCTCTGACTCCTAAGGTCCATGCTCTTTCCACTAAGCCATGCTGCCTATCCAACCCAAAGACTAACTCTTCATCACATGGGGGAGGAAAGGGTTTAGAATATACCTGCTCAAAGCTGTGTCTGGCGAGCTTTTGGCACTATGCCAATCTGGTTCCTCCAACCCCACAGTGAGATCCCCTAAAGCCATCCAAGACCTGAAACACCTCATTTCCCAGTTCACAGTCAACAGGTGGGCTAAACAAAAACGTGTGCACCCTGCAGGAAATGTCTCCCTTTAAGGCTTAATTCCCAGTCACTGGGATGAGCACTTGTGTTTTTTTCCAAGTGGGACTGCATCCAGCAGAAGGAGCAGCAAGCTCTCCCTCCTGATGGCCTTGGGAGAAGTCCGCACTCATTAATTTTTCCATTTGGGCGGGGATCACTGCCTTAGCCAGTTTCTCAGCCCTCAACTGCTTTTGTAAATAATATCCTTTCAGGGGACTTTGCCTCCATAGAAAAGAACCAAACACTCTGGCAGGGCACAGTGCTGGTGCCTCTCCATTTTTGCAGGGGGATTCTCATCATCGTCATCATAATTGTGGTCTTTGTTAGGCACTTATTGTGTACTAAATTCTGGGATAGATGAGAAGCAGCATGGCCCAGTGGGTAAAGCACAGGCCTGGGAGTCAGAAGGACCTAAATTCTAATCCTGGCTCCACCTTTTGTCTGCTGTTTGATCTTGGGCAGTTCAGTTAACTTCCCTGGGCCTCAGGTACCTCATTTGTAAAATGGGGATTAAGACTGTGAGTCCCATATGGGAAGTGGACTGTGTCCAACCCAATGAGCACTTAGTACAGTGTCTGGCACATAGTAAGTGCTTAACAAATACCATTTTAAAAAAACAACAAAAACAACACACTTTCCATTATCCAGTTAGGACTGCCCTAGGAAACTTTAACCCTGGGTGGAGAGGGAATTTTCATCAACAGAGTTGGACGTTCTCCATTCAGCAGGCCAGGAAAATTAGCAGAAAATCAGAAGAATGGGCAGTCTCCAGGAAATTGTTTCTTCCCACTGAACAGTGGCAGTGTGGTATTCAATTTACAGAGTTTAGAACTGTCCAACTTTCTCTATGGCTGTGAGACTTGGACATCCTAAAGCCCTCTCCTCTGTCTGTAACTCTTCAAATTTGCCAAATCAGTCCTCCCCATCATCAAAGCCATTCAAAATCGCATCTCTTCCAGAAACCTCTCATTCCTTAATTTTCCCAGGTTAAATCCTATAAATGCCACTCAGGCAGTCAATCATATTTATTGAGTGCTGACTGTGTGCAGAGTACTGTACTAAGTGCTTGGGAGAGTACAACAGATCCATTTCCTACTCACAATAAGCTTACAGTCTAGAGGGGGAGACAGAATTTAAAAATCAAAAAAATTATAGATATGTACATAAGTGCTGGGGGCTGGGAGGGGGATGAATAAAGGGAGCAAGTCAGGGTGACTCAGAGGAATGGGAGAAGAGGAAAGAAGAGCTTAATCAAGGGAGGCCTCTTGGAGGAGTTGTGCTTTCAATAAGGCTTTCAAGGTGGAGAGAGTAAATGTCTGTCGGATATGAAGAGGGAGGGCATTCCAGGCTAAAGACAGGACGTAGGTGAGAGGTTGGCACTGAGATACACGAGATTGAGGTACACTGAGAAGTTTAGCATTAGCAAAACCTCCCTTAGCATCTATATACATTGCTTACATACGTACACACTTTTGTACACATTTAAGCACTAACGCCTGTAGATCAATCAATGACATTTGAGTGCTTACTCTGTGCAGAGTATGTATTAAACACTTGGGAGAGTTCAATACAACCGATTTGCTAGATATCCCCTTTTTCTTCCTCCTCCTATCTGTTCCTTTATGTATTTTAGCATCTCTCTCCTCTGCTAGATATTAAGCTTTGAGTGCTGGGCTCATATCACCTCATTCTACTGTATGGTCCCAAGCACTTAGTACCGTATTCGGCATATAATAAGGGCTCAACAAATAGCACCTATTGATTATTAC
Organism: Ornithorhynchus anatinus; assembly: GCF_004115215.2. Taxonomy (NCBI): domain Eukaryota; kingdom Metazoa; phylum Chordata; class Mammalia; order Monotremata; family Ornithorhynchidae; genus Ornithorhynchus; species Ornithorhynchus anatinus. Next base: position 24,117,447 of record NC_041730.1, read on the forward strand.
CACATCTAACTCCTATGACAATATCATCACCATCACTTTAAGGCTAAATTCAACATCAAAAGGCAGGACTGGATCTAAAAGAAGTCCTGGAATGAAGTCAGTCTCTTAGTATCAGAGTAGTGCTCATCTCAACACAGCTGCCCTGGTTGAAACATTCATTCAATCATATTTATTGAGCACTTACTGTGTGCACAGTACTGTACTAAGTGCTTGGAAAGTACAATTCAGCAACAGAGAAAATCCCTGCCCACACTGGGATTACATCTAATTCCTCCTCAAAATCTTCTCACTCCAGACCATCAGCTTCAGAAAGGTAGGTAGTTGGGCACAAGAAGGCAGTCACCCAGTCCAAGAGAAGCAGGCAGGAGGTCCCAGAGAGGTGGAGACTGAAAGATAGGTAGGCAGGAGGATCCGCAGACATGGGCAAAGGGGCCAGAAAAGCAGAGAGAGATGAGCTCAAGGATGTGCTCTTGGAGAGTTGGGAAAGTGGGCCCAGAGAAGCAGAGAAAAGCAATATGGCCAAGTGGGAACAATATGGGCCCAGGAGTCAGAGGGACCTGAGTTCTAATCCTGACTTTTCCACCTATCTGCTGTGTGACCTGGAGCAAGTCACTTCACTGTGCCTCAGTTACCGTAAAATAGGGATTAGGACTGTGAGCCTCATGTGGCACTTGGGCTATAACCATCTAGATTATCTTATATCTACCCCAGTGCTTAGTATAGTGCCTCGCACATAATAAGTGCTTAACAAATACCATTAAAATACCATTACAAAAATGAGAGAAGTTTGGGGATGAGGGACAGGCCCTGAGAGGTGGAGATGGAAAACTAGCTTAACAAATCTTGATAATGATTAGGAGGAAGAGAAATCAACCAATTGATAGTAATTATTGAGCATGTATGCTGTGCACAGCACTACATTAAATGCTTGGGAGAATACAATACAATGGAGTTAGCAGACATGTTCCCTTCCCTCAGAGAGCTTAAAATCAAATGAGGGAGATGGGGGTGGAGGGGGCTGTAAACTCTAGACTGTAAGATCATTTCTCGACTGTAAGCTCATTGTGGGCAGGGAATGTGTCTGTTTATTGTTATATTGTACTCTCCCAAGTACTTAGTACAGAGCTCTGCACATAGTAAGTGCTCAATAAATATGATTGAATGAATGAATGAGGTAGAGGATGACTTCTGGAGATTGGTGCTCGGTTCTTCAGTCCCTTATATGATGGAGAACCATGAAGTTTTACTAATCTGGCTATGCCTTGGGTGGATGGAAGGGTGAGAAGTGGAGGTATTGTTTAGCTCTGACCCTCTGATGGGTTTGGGGAGAGTTCTCTGCTTTCCGGGCTCTGGAGCCTGAAGCCCAAGACACCAGAACAATGAAAGCATTAATCGTCCATCTCCCCTGTTGAGCTAGGGAGAGCACCCAAAGCCTGGTGGCCCTAACCTCTTCCATCAGGCCTGTCCTTCCCTCGCTCTTCTCTATGGTGGCACGTCCCGTGTTGTTTGTTAATTACCCTGCCAGAAGAAAATGCCTCTGTTACTCAACAGGTAGTCCACTGTGCTCAAAGGAGAGCAGAGAGGATTGGGAAATCAACATCTGGTTTAGATCATTCGACGTATTTAGATTTTTAGTTAAAGAACTCCCCTCGGTCCCGAGTAATTGAAATCACTTATTCACAGCTCAGAGATGAGGAGTTGCACTCCGGCTCGGGTTTCCTGCGGGAGAACCCAACACCTATCGGCCCAGCGCCTCCTCGACGGGATGGGAAATTACATTGCGGGTGAGAGTTGAGTCGGGATCGAGAGGCCACCCCCTCCCCCGACACCCCCGGCCTGTCAGCTCGGCTCCCTCCCTCCATTGCGACGTAGAACCAAATTGCTGGTCCTTGCAAAAAAACAGCGCAATTAGCCTGGCTGTTTTTGGCCTGCCTGTGTGTGGTAAGGCGCCGAGTGCAACTTGGCAAGCGTTTCATGGGGAGTGATGTTCCCATGGTTAGATCTGAAGCCCAAATGCTCGGAACAAATTAACACCAGCCAAGAAAGTGAGGTTAATGACTGGAATGCCGAGAAGAAGAGGTCTCCCTTCCTGGGAAGCGGCTCGACACCATCTCCCGCCCGAGGCGCTTGCGCCGGGCACGAGTCTCTCGGTTCTTCCCATTCGCCCTCGGCGGCGGGGAGAGGGTCCTGTCGGCCGGCCCGAGTAGGGGCTCGAGGCGGAGGGAACGTGGGGGGCCTGGCCTCTCGGCTCCTCCTCCAGCAGCCCAAAGCCCCGCAGCCCTCTCTGGAGAACATTTCAAAGCTGAGAAACAGGGCCATTGGGGGCCGGCTACTCCTTTCCTCTAGGTTTGCTTATTAGTGGTTTGGTATTGTTGAAAAGCATCTTCAGTGGAGGCCCAATATTGCAACAACAGGCTGCTTTCATCTGGGTGCTTTAATCTGGAGCGGGCACTGGCACACGGAAAATGTGGCCAAGAATTCCTCCAACAGACCATTCACTTTGTCGGTACCTTGTTCCAAATGCAGCTCCAATAACCCACTTCCCTCCCAACAATGCTCGGTCTTCCCCATGGCTCTTCTATGTACCACTGTCCCTCCCCCTCTAGACTATAAGCTCCTCATGGGCAGGAAAAGTGTCTACCAACTCTGTTCTCCCATGTGCTTAGTACAGTGCTCTGAACACAGTAAGCACTCAAAAAATACCACTGGTTGACTGTTTACCCTGCTTCAGACCTACAGTATGTTTCATGGGGTTCTTGAAAATGCATCTTTTGCTCTCAACATTCTCTTCGCTAACTCTCCCTTCTCTCTCTCTTCACTTCTTCCTCTTCCTCCCTTCTTCTTCCTTTTCTGTCTCTTGATCCCAGGATCAGATGCCTATAGGTTTTCCCACAAGAAGTCATCAAAACTTGCTGTCAATCAGGAAGTCAATCAAGTCTCCCCCTCGAGACCATAAGCTCACTTTGGGCAGGGGTTGTATCCACAAACTCTTGTATTTTAACTCCCCCAAGCTTTTAGTACAATGCTCTGCACATCATAAATGTTCAATAAATACCACTGATTGATTGATGAATGGTTGGATGAGGACTTTCAGGAACAGGTAGGTTACTTCACAATCTAGAGAAGCAGCATTGCTCAGTGGAAAGAGCCCAGGCTTGGGAGTCAAAAGTCACGGGTTCTAATCCCAGCTCTACCACTTGTCAGCTCTGTGACTTTGGGCAAGACACTTAATTTCTTTGTGCCTCAGTTCCCTCATCTGTAAAATGGGGATTAAAACTGTGAGCCCCACATGGGACAACTTGATTACCTTGTAACCGCCCCCAGTGCTTAGAACAGTGCTTGGCACATAGTAAGTGCTTAACAAATACCATCATTATTGTTATTCACACTAGGTGACCTGGGCTACTTGGTATTGGGATTTTATCCTCTTTTCATGGCTGGCCAACTGAACCAACTAAAGTTCTGATGACTTAAGGGAGGTGAACTCCCATGGTGTTATAAATCCCCCAAAACAGAAAAAGATGTTTTGCAGTTGGTTGTCCATCACAAGACATCAACAGCTTTGCAGCTCCTTAATGGAAATGTAAGGCTCATGAAGAATAGCATTAACTTGAATTAGCTCTTGAATTTACACTGTTGCTTTAGACTGCAATGTGGCACAGATGACAGAATGTTTGATGCCCTCTAGATGCAGAATTTAAGATTCACAACATGTCATAAACCATGAGAAATTCAAGAATAACATCTGTATTGTTACACTGCATTTAGGGCCCTGACCAAAGACCAATCTTTCTAGATTACACCTTGCAAAATAATTATAATAATAATGATTTGTGGCATTTATTAAGCACTTATGTGCCAGGCACTGTATTAAGACCTAAAGGTCGGACACAGTCTCTGTCCTGCAAGTGTAAAATCCCCATTTTACAGATGAGGTAACCGAGGCACAGAGAAGTGAAGTGATTTGCCCAAGACCACATAGACAAATGGTGGAACCAGGATTAGAACCCATAACCTTCTGACTCCCAGGCCCGTGCTCAATCTATTACACCATGCTGCTTCCCCTAGTGTCTGACACCACTGATAGGGCTGAACTCTGTTAGCTAGCAAACAAGCCTGGCTATCTTAGACTACTCCACAGTGATTTTGGCCAGTTGTGTCAAAGCTAAGAGAGTTTTTTTCCCCAACTCTTTTCTCATCACCAATGGAGTAAAGCAAGTTGTGCAACACAGTCTATCCTGTTCACACTTTTTGGCGAAAAGACATAAAAACGGATGAGGAAGCTGTTAGAATATGATTATGGTCTCCTGGAAACTCTTCCTCTCAAAGGTGACTCTTCCCTAAGCTTCTCAAAGACAGCGACTGTGCCTTTTACTGTGTGCTTTAATTGCTTAGGTCTGAACTCAGTAAGCACTCAAATACTGTTTGCTTCATTGAGGACAGGGAACATGTCTACCACCTCTATTGTACTCTCCCCAGCACCTAATACTGTGCTCCACATACAGGAAGCGCTCAATATATACCACTAATCATCATCACCATCATGGGGAAGGTGAAGAACAGGCTTTGAAGACCACACTGAGAGGCCAGTCAAACAGCAGCACACCAATGACCATTTTCCAAAAATAGTTACATAAGAATATACACAAATGATTTTGAACTACTTTTCGGAAGATAAGTAGGGATTATGTACTCTGCACAACTTAAATACCATGATAGATGAATGCTCTCTTTCAATTCTTTTTCCAAGGCAATTCCAGTTATAGAGATACACAAGAAGAATCAAGAAATCCAGAATGTCCTTTGGGAGACAGGCTGCATGTGGTGCTGGTATAGTATCAAGCTGACAATAAAAGTGAATAAATCCTGAGATCTTGGAGAAGTCAAATTTTTCTAAGACTACAAGCCCTGAGTGTAGCTCAGAATTTGCATCCAAGCTACTGAGCATATCAATCAACATCATTCTTGTGTCAGGCTTCACAGTTCACTGAACTGAAGACAATCACACAAAAATAAGATACTGGATCCTAGTCAGTCTAACAGCAATGTTCAATGCAAAGCAGGTTTCTTGGACAGAATATGAGAAGAACTGATGACAAAAACATCCTTAAGCAGTCACTATATGGAGAACTGAAAGGGGAAGACCATAAGAAAAAAGTAAATACTGCAAAATGTTACCTTGAGCAAGGATTGATCAGCTTCAAGACTACAGCAGCAGGGCAGACCAGCCTAGCTTGGTTATCAGGAGACTGATGACTCTTTCAGAACAGAAGCGTTGCTTAGGAAGATCATGACAGCATGAGGCACATGAGAAAATAGCCTGAGCCAATTCTAGTAGTAAATGACACTGTCCAGTAAAATATGATCTTTACATGTGTGGGTGTGGAAGAATCCACTGGTCTTGCATTTGTCTTCTCCAGTCAGTAATAACATCTTCAAACCCCTGGGTAGCTAACAAATAACATCTATAATATATAACAAACACCACAATAGATAACACTTATTCTATACTTTCAGCATCAAGGTTGTTTCACAAAAATCAGTTAAAAGCATGGTAAACTAGGGGTTTACACTGGGCAAGGACAGACACACACTATGTAACAGATTAAGCCCCCTTTCCTCAGCTCCCCCTCCCTTCCACATTACCTCAACTCACTCCCTTTTCTCTCCCCCCACCCCATAGCACTTATGCAAATGTATATGTCTATAATTCTATTTATTTATATTGATGCTTTGTTTTGATTTCTGTCTCCTGACTTCCTCTATAATGTAAGCCCGCTGTGGACAGGGATTGTCTCTCTTTATTACTGTATTGCACTTTCCAAGCGCTTAGTACAGTGCTCTGCACATCCATAAGTGCTCAATAAATACAACTGAATGACCTGAATGAATAATAAAATTAGAATCCAAGAAATTGAAAAGGAAACAGTACTTCCATTAGCAAAACGTGACCATTAAACACTAGCCGAATGTAGCATATAAGTGAATCAACAATAATAATCAGTGACCATATGAGGATAGTGATGGATGAAAGCGAGCAAGTCTGGAGAACCAATGAACAGAGTTTCCCTATGAGGTTATTAGGATGCCAAGAGGAGCTTAGAAGCCAGTGGGCCACCTGGAAAGTCAAAAAAAACTTTCTAGCAAATCAATGCCTTATTACCTCCCCATCCTCATGGGGTTCTCACTTAGCAGCTTTTGGTGGGAAAGAGGAAAGGGGTTAGTACTTATTCTCATGGAGGAAAGCGCTTTCTCACGGATTGTCCTGTAGGTAGTGCATAAGCAGAGCTAATCAGGGTCACAGCAACTAACATCCTCTTTCACCCAAACTCTGCTGTTTGCAGGCAGCAAGGGAACAATCGAGATAAGGAATCACTTTGTAGACCTGCCTGGGGAGGAAATATTATTTTTGTCTCATTTTATCCTCACAACATCCCTACTAGGAAAGGTATTATCTCCACTTTCCAGAAAAGGAAACTGGGATTCAGAAAAGCCAAGTGACTTACCCAAGGTCACCAAGCAGTGTAGAGGCAGAGCCAGGACAAGATCTCCAATCTTCTGATTTTTGGTCCCATGCTCTTTCCATTAGACCATAGGGAAAAAGGGAGCAGGCAGAGCAAGGTAGAAATTGAGGCAACAACTAACCTAAACCTGCAGGTCAAAACAGGCCAACTTGTGGTGGGGAGCCCTTTGGAAATGGGCTTTGGTATCTGGAGGAATTAAGACCTAATTAGCTGGCACTGCTGGATTCATCCAAGACTCAAGTAAGATACAACATTATGGTCATTAGTATATATCATGGGTAAAACTAGGCTTGAGGGAAGAGACTGGGGGCTGGTGCTGTGTCTGTGCTTGGGCATCCTCCAAACCAACCAAATACCTCCATTTCTCCTTCACTGACAAAAGAGAGCAGAACGTCCACTATCCCGATGGAGGTGCAATTCAATGTTCTGCAAACATTATACACACTGAAAAGGGCCATCGATGATGTGGGTGGTGGTGGACCACAGGAAACTGAGGGAAAAATCAAATTTATGGTGGTGATATCCATAAGGAAGTGACAAATTTAGTGAACTCAACACCTGGAGACATTTTAAAGTCAGAAAAACCACACCCTTGAGAATCACTGTCCTCCAGGGGTTACAGAGCAACAGGAAATAAAATTTGAGGCAGTAATCCTACATTACTTAGATGCTGGGTCTCTTCCAGCCTTGGTACCTAAGCTGTTTAGGTTTAACTCAGGGACATAAAGAAATAAGGGTCTTGGGGTAGTAAAGCTTCAAGCGTGCGTGTGTGTGTAGTATTAGTCAAGGAGAGAATAAGGGAGGTAGCATGGCCTAGTGGAAAGAGCATTGGAATAAGAGTCAGGAGATCCAGGACTAATTCCAGCTCTGCCACTAGCCTGCTGTGTGGCTTAGCCAAGACTCTTGGCCTCAATTTCCTCATCTGTAGAATGGGGATAAAATTTCTCTTCAGCTTCCATGTTAGACTGGGAACCCCACGTGGGTGAGGGATTTTGTCCACTCTATCTTACAACTTGGCACAGTGTCTAATAAATCCCACCCCTATTATAAGGGAGCAGAAGAAAATTAGGAAGAAAAGTTGGAGGTTTTAGATTGGGGTCAAAGAGAGAAACCATGAGGCTGTCTTTTTTGGAACTACTGATGGAGGTAGAATGGACTGGCTAGGTCACTGGGCTGATCTAGTATGATATTTTGCTTTTAGTTGGGATTAATGTGGTATTTGTCAGAATGATTCCATACTTCCTTGAGAAAGAGAAGATTATAAAAACAAGAAGATCCAGACAGATAATGCCTCACATCCTGGGTTAACACTCAGTTCCACCCTTCTCAGGACACTGGCTTCCGTGTTTACCAGCTCAGTTGTATTTTACCCTCCCAAGGACTTGGTACAGTGCTCTATACATAGTACATGCTCAAGAAATACCATTGACTCATTTGGAACTAGAGCTGTAGAGACATGATCTCACTCATCTTCAGAATATCCTGGAAGGGAGAGTGGAAGGGCACCAGCTGAATTCTCCCTAAATAACAAATGGGAAAGCTGAGTTGCCTGAAATAAACAGTCCATGCATGACCTCACACAGAGTTGGGATTTGGGGCCCAGCCAATGGGACCCTCAGGACTTAAGCTCATTATAGGCAAGGAACAGGTTTGCTAATTCTGTTGCATTGTACACGTCCATTTGCTTAGCACCATGCTCTGCACACAGTAAGCACTCAGTAAATACAGTTGATTAAATGATAGGGCCAACTGTCAAAGGGTGGGTTTTGGGTAGGGTTGGCTTTTTTGGAAATGTAAACTGCAGAATGGAAACAAGGACACCAGAGAGGAAGGCTCAATGTTGTCCTCAGAGTTCCAGAAAGCCAACCAACCCTATTCCTCTCAGATGAGCCCGAGGGATATTGACTCTCCCCTTAGCATATAGCCTGCAGCATAGGCTGCTGACGCTCCAGGCTGGGTTCACTTCATCGCCAGTTGGTTGTCTGTCACTGTAAATGTAAATCAGCCACCTGGCATCCATCAGACACGGCTCCCCTTGTTACCAGTGTCCTGGGGACGCCTCCGTGTATGATCCCCGCCTCTCAATTGCTGGAGAAACCTTGCTGTAAACCATCAGGAAATGATCTTGGTTCTCCCGACGCAGCAGCTTGGCCCTATTACAGTGCCCTGCTCTAAGTCCCCTTCTTATTGAACATGATTTACAAGGGGGTCACTGTAATCCCTTTAAAATGAGGTTGGGGGAGGAGGCATGTTGGAAAAAAACTACTTGGCTTGCTAGTGCACATGCTGCTCCCTGGGAAAACGCCAGAACAGTTTGGGCTGGGGTGAGGGGGAAGGCAGTTGCCTAGAGCTCAGGCTCCTGTGTGTGTGTGTGTGTGTTTCTCCTGGCACTCCCCAGGGAAAAATGCAAGAGACACAAAGCCATCTCCTCCTTGTCACTCAATTACCTTTGAAGGTTAGGTGGACTGATATCTGGGAGCATCAAAATGGCTGACCAAGCCCCAGGTTGCCATTCCAGCACTTGCCCATGATCTCCCAGGGCCTCTCCTTCCCACACCTCCGAGGGAGGCTGCTGGTTTGATCTGAGTTGTTTCTTTCTACTCTGCGATGAGGGGCAGGTTGGAGAAGCATGAGGTGATCTGAGGCAGCAGCACGGCCTAGTGGAAAGAGCATGGATTTGGAGTCACAAAGACTGGGGTTCTAATCCCAGCTCTGCCACTTATCTGCTGTATGACCTTGGGCAGGTCTTTTAACTTCTCTATGCCTCCATTACTTCATCTGTAAAAATGGGGATTGAGACCGTGAGGCCTAAGTGATTAGCTCCTATCTATTCTAGCACTTAGTACAGTGCCTGGTACATAATAAATGCTTAACAAATATCAGAAAAAAAATTCTAGCCCTGAGCCTGATTACCCAGGGGCACCTAAGAAAAGTCAGTTTCCTTCTTTGGCCCTCAGTTTCTCCACTGACAAAAAATCCTCACCTCTTCTCCACACTCACAAGGATGCATTTTGAGGGGGAAATAGTCATGAAAAAAGTACTGCCAATTTGAAGCAATCCATATGTTTTGGGAATTTACTGTGTGCAGAGCACTGTACTGAGTGCTTGGGCAAGTATAATATATCAGAATTGCTAGGCACGTTCCGTGTCCACAGTGAGTTTACAGTCTAGGAAGGAGTGATTTGAACCTAACCAAAAGGGTCAAGTATTGTTAAACTGCTAAGATGACAGTAGTATTTTTGTGAATTTATGATTTGCAGGTCTGAAATAGAAAGCTTGGAAGGCAGAGAATATGTTTTCAGGACATGGTAAAACAAAACCACAGAAAATGCTGCAATCAAGCTGACAAGTGGGAGTCGATTGCTGAAGATAGCTCACCAGAGCACCCTGCTATCAAGAAAGGATTGGTTCTTTTGGAGACAAAAGTTTCATAAGGAAATGAAAGATAAGGAGGCAAAAGAGAAAGAAGTCCCTGGCACAACAAATATTTAAATATTAATAACCATCTAGACTGTAAGCTCAGTGTGGGAAGGGACTGTGTCTATCAACTCTATTATATTGTACTCTCCCAGCTGCTTAGTGTAGTGCTCTGTACACAATAAGCACTCAGTAAGTGCAGGTGATTGATTGATATGACAGGATGACAAGGACAGTCTTTTTGGTGCACAGTGAGGCTGAGACTTATGGTTCTCATTGACCTTTTCCTCCACCTCCTTGCTTATAGGTGAATTTCACTATCAGTGGCAGAATCTTCATATGCAAAGGGCAATCAGATGAGTCTGAACTCAGGCTGAGTTGTCATTGCTCCCTCAAATAAAAATATGCTAAATGATCAATTGGAGGTTTTTGCTCATTAAACTCACTTGTGCAGAGATACCTACCAAAACCACATGTGATTTCGGAGAATGGGATGGACACAGATTTAAAGTGTCCTAGGGGCTCCAGAAAGAGATGAAAGATTGGAAATGGTCATACACTACTCCTTCAATCAGTAGAATTTATTGGCTGCTTACTATGTGCAGAGCATTGTACTAAGCACTTGGGAGAGTAAAATACAACTGAATGGGTAGACACAAATTTCTGCCCACAGCTAGTTTACAGTTTAGAGGAGGAGTCAGACAAAATCAATTATACATATGTACATATTGCTATGGGTCTGAGGGTGGGATGACTATCAAGTGCTTAATGGTTCAGAGCCAAGGGCATACTTGACACAGAAGGGAGAGCAAGCAGGGGAAGTGAAAGCTAAATTGAGGAAGCCACCTGCTAAAGACAGCAAGTGATTCCTTCTGAAATACCTAGCAATAGTCTACTTGGGGTGGATGTGGAAAATGGTGTCAAATTCCACTGCTCTTCGCAGGGACACTGGTAGACTTCACGCAGCAGACCGAGGAAGTAAGGAGACGTTACTTGATTTCCTGAAAGATGTTCCTGGATGAACAGTCTTGACAGCTCTACTAAGCTAGCATGGCTGTACCTTTCATTTTATTTTACCTTCACAAATCCCAGCAGAAACAAGTAAATCTATCTTCTTGCTCTCAACACTTCTTGCCTCAGTCCAGGCCCTTAAAAATTGGGACTCCAGGCTCTGTCTTGGGGTATACACATGTGCCAGAGGGAACTCTGGCAACCAAATTTCCCCAGTAATAGTCCACAAAGGATTTTGTTTCTGGTGCCATGATTTCTGAGCTTCATACAGCCCCTCTTTACTACAATCCCAGTCCCATCGCACCCACTCACTCACCCCACCCACTCACTCTCACTTGAAAGAGGGGAAGAAGTGAACAAAAGCCTTTGGAAATATGCTTTAGTAAAAAAAAAATCAGAGAAAAATCTGATTTAAGAAATCTTAGATTGTGAACTCCATGTCTAGAACCATAATAATACATATGGTATTTCTTAAGCACTTACTATGAGCCATACACTATGTACAGGGATAAATACAAGCCCATTGTAGTCTCAGGGATGGGACACCAGGTTTTTATCCTCATTTTTACAGGTCTCACAGCAGTCAAATTGTAGAGTCAGGATTGAAACCCATGTTTTTCCTCTCCCTGTTGGAATCAATGTCCATGTATTTTTCCCTACCCCATTTTAATTAGTAAGTGCTACTATCATGTCAAAAGGAAAGACAATCTATCTTCATATGACCAAATACATATAGGAAATAAATCTGAGCCTCTCCCAAAAGAGAATAAGAATTGACTATTTATAGTCTTACTCAGGAGGAGTTCCTTCCCCAAGAGCCTGAAACTCCTTCCCCACCTGCCAAATACACATATCAGACCACAGCTTTCCCCACCATCAGAACCCTCCTAAGACTGCCAGAAAGAAGCCTTCACCAGATGCCTCAGTTTAACACCCATCCTTGGAACCTGGGTACTTTTCTCCCCTCCTCACCACTCATGCATTTAAGCATATTTTTATTTACTTCTGAATTTCATTTATATATTTATCAGTTCCTTCATGTCTTCTTCATATAGCTATATTGCTTCCAGTTTGTTCTTCCTCCAGCTTTTCCTATCTCTAAATCATTTTTGTCTATTCCCCCCACCCATCAAATTGTGTGCTCCTTGAGGACAGGGAATATGTCTAGCTATTACAGTATTCTCCCCAGTGCTTAGATCAGTACCTAGTACTCAGGAGGTGCTCAATAAATACCACGAATGGACTGATTGATTGATTGAAGAATTCTGGGCTGGTGCACTCCCAGTCCACTCAATTGAGGGGTATTTGGGCTTCTACACTGGTGGCCTAGCCGGAGGCAGAAAAGTATTTTTCCTCTCTAAAAAGGCCCATAATGACTTCCCTTGGATAGCATGGATAAGGTGGACAGCAGCATGGCCTGAAGAAAAGTGTTCTTAAATGGGTCCCAAGACATCTCAATCCATCTAATCTCTGTTGTGTCACCATGGGTGACCTAAGTAACTCTCAATCTTTCGAGGCCTATTTTCCCAACTGTAAACTGTGAATCACCATACATCTACCATATAGAAATGAGGCACAGGTACAACGTGACCCAAGCTGGGAAAGCACTTTGGGTTCTTAAGGACAAAGCCAGGGATGTGGTGTTTATTATAGTTAAGAATAGCCTGCATGACCAGCCATCCCAGTCAGTCTCTCCCTTCTTTGGTGTTCCGAATGCTGATAAGAGTCATCTGGCCAAGTGCCCTGATCCCAAACTTGACAGCTGGTAGATGAGGTCACTTTAAGGGGAACTCAGCCCTGCCCACCACACCAACCCAATAATTATCAAACAGGCCAGGAATTTATGGAATCCCACCATTCCAATTAACTGGAAACAACTGTTTTCAGATCCCAGTAACACAAGATGGTACCAACATCTCCCCTTCCCCAACATCATAAGGTTAAAGTAGTATAGTTGTATAAGCATGACAACTTGAACAGGACAGTGAAGGAAGTGCACTTTAATGCCCATTTTCTTACCCATTTGACTGAACCTCCCTTTACACACGTGTTTCAGTGGTAAGCTTTCTTAATGGCAAGTGTCTTCTCTCTCTGGTATATCTAAAGGCCTGTTCAGAGGCCATATGGGCTTCCTGTCCCTGGATGTTACCCCACCACCTTTTCATTAGCCACTTAGTAGTAGCGCAAGGCCAACACTGAATCAGCTCTTTGATTAATGCTGCACTGGATCCTGTAGATGTCCAACTCCTTTGTCTTGACAGAGGTTCCTGCTGAAAAGGTTAACAACCTGTGAGCATGAGTGAGGTTGAAAAGGCCAAGCACTGCTTCCTTCCATTCAGAATCACTTCTGACCAGTACAGAGGACCCTGTAAGACCTGATAGAGCTTCTAGTAAATGACACTGTCTCATATTTTTGTCTCACAAACCTCATGTTACTTAGTTATGAATTTACAACCTCCTCCAGGCAGGGATCTGAATGCACACAGCTTGTTCAGCCCGCTGATAGTTCAAAGGCAACATGGCTGGGGTGTCCTGTGAACACCCATCCCTGAAAGTGGGCAATGGAGAAAAACTCAGTGGATTAATTTTATTCTGACATCCAAACACCACAGAATAATAATAATAGTCATACTAGTTAAGTGCTTACTATGTGCCACAAAGTTTTCTAAACACTGGGGTGGATACAAGCTAATCAGGTTGAATATAGTACCTGCCCGACATGGGGCTCACGGTTTCAATCCCCATTTAATAGATGAGGGAAGTGAGGCCCAGAGAAGTGAAGTGACTTGGCCAGGGTTACAAAGCAGAATAGAAGTGGAGAGTGGTAGAAGAAGCAAAGAAGAAGCAGAGAAGCAGCGTGACTCAGTGGAAAGAGAACGGGCTTGGCAGTCAGAGGTTATGGGTTCAAATCCCAGTTCATCCGCTTGTCAGCTGTGTGACTTTGGGCAAGTCACTTCACTTCTCTGGGCCTCAGTCACCTCATCTGTAAAATGGGGATGAAGACTGTGAGCCCCCCATGGGACAACCTGATCACCTTGTATCCTCCCCAGTGCTTAGAACAGTACTTGCACATAATAAGCGCTTAACAAATGCCATAATTATTAATTATTATTAGAAGAAATTGGGAATAAATAAAAAGGGGACATATCCATCTTGTTCCTTAGATATCCCCAAATAGTTCAAGGGCCAAGGGGCTTCCTTTTGCCCACCTTTTTTTTTATGGTATCTGTTAAGTGCTTAGTATGTGTCAAGCACTGCACTAAATGATGAGGGAGATTCAAGCTAATGAAGTTGGACACAGTTCCTGTCCTACGAGGGGCTCACAGGCTTAGTCCCCATTTTACATGAGGTAATTGAGATGCTAAGTGACTTTCCAAGGTCACCCAGCAGCCAAATGACAGAGCCAGAATTAGAACTCAGGTCCTTTCTGACTCCCAGGCCTGTGCTGTATCCACTAGGCATCGCTGCCTCTATTGAGAGGGCTTCTCTTACCTATTGAGAAGGAAAAGTAAGATCCTCTTCATTCATAACTCCTTTATTATCAAAACCCCCATAGAGGGAGTAGTAGAAATGGAACTTATTGAGCGCCAGTTGAATGTAATGTACTGCTCTAGATGCCTGAGAAGTATAGCAGAAATCCAAGACACATTCTCTGCCCTCAAGGAACTTATATGACAATAAATTTATCCATTCATCCCAACTACCAATGTAATTACACATTTTAAAAACCTACAAGAAGCTTCTAACAACCCCGAGCTCCAGTCCTCAATCAAATTCTTCAATTTAGTTAAAAATAGATTTCTCTGCAAATGGTGCCCAAGGAAGGTAGCCATCACACTTTCCCTCCAAACATCTTTGGGGTTACAGTCAGAGACCTAATACTGGGTTGGATGAATAATCATAAAAATAATTATTATAAACATTGGGGTAGATACAAGATACTTAGATCACAGTCCCTGTCCACCACGAGGCTCACCGCCTAAGTAGGAGGAGAATGAGCCATGGGTATGGGTCCAGGGTGGCATTTCTTAGGTGCCTCAGTGAAACAGAGAGTAATATTATTGCTCTACTGCTTCCCATGAGGCCCATAAGCCAGTTCAGGAATGACTACCTCAGTCCCACTGCCATTCCCCTCAGGAGGGTGATATTCTCATCACTAATTATTCAAATGAGCCAGTGGATCACATAGGGCTATGATAAGCTTACTCAAGAACAAAGAGCAAGTCATCGGCACCCAAGCAAAGAGACAGAACTCAAGAATCGTAGTGACCACAGGCTCTGCTGACAGCGTAAATTCCTGCTTCCTTCCCTTACGATTGCGATAGGCAACAAACGGCACTCCCTGGGTTGATCGAGCTGTCTACCTACCCCAGGGCTGACTGGGTCCTCAGACCAAGACGCCCGAGTCAACCGTACCTCCGGCCGCCTGGTCAAAGGGGAGGAGGACTCCGTGTTTCTCTGCCTCTGGACTCTATAACTTTCCTTTGCGTTTTAATTGTTGATTCACATGCCTATAAACACAACCACATCCGGATGAGAGTGGCTCTTCAGTCCACCAGGCTCTGCTCGTGAACTGAGAGGGGCGTTTTCTCACTTGCCGGGGACCCCAAGAAAAAGAGTTAACGAGTCTGCTTGCGGTTCTCTCCTTCCAGGTTGGCTGGCTGAGAGACTCTGTCGGCCCTGCATGGGGTACCCAGCAATTTGAGGACATTTTATACCTCAGAAGCATTGCAATCAGTAAATTGCCAGGAATGTATTTGATTCCCCCCGCGACTGCTCCCCCTTGCTCCCTCAGCCGAGATCCCTCCCCCACCGGGCCCAACCAGTCCCTCCGAGGAGTCTGTTGCTAAGGACATCTTGCTGTTTGTGGTCTCACGGATTCCCCTGGCTGTGCCAGAGACGTCGAACGGATTTCTCGTAACTCTGGTTCTCAGCCCGGGTCTCTTTTTAACATCATAAATTAAAAAATGTTTCTTTTATAAAAAAAAAAAAAAGAAAAAACACAACCAACTATAAACAAAACATAAAAGCTGTTTAATAGAGGGCATAATGAAGCAGAAAGGAAACAGGCTTGCATTGATTTTCTTTGACATTTCACCTATTAAATTATAAGCTTCTTAAGGAAGAGTCTGAATATTTTTTTTCAGTCAATTAAGGTTCTTTAATGAGGAACAAAGCAGCTATTGTCTTTTTCTGTAAGACCAAAGTTGCATGACAGACCAATGGCAAGGAAAGAATGAGCCTCACTTGGTGACCCTTGAGGTAAAAGCAAAAAGTGGCCCTTCCCTCCACGGGGGAGGAAGATGGAGGGGATTGGTTCAGTAACCCCTTTCTGGGAAGAATGACCCGAAAACCAGAGTTCTTAACTCTAGAGGGGGCTGGCTGATACATAGCAAAGTGTTACCACAGGAATGAGGAAGTCGTTTCTTGCCCTCTAATTGTCCACGCAATACACGACTCCCTTAATGGATGGTAGACTCCTTGAGGGCAGGGGCAATACCTGCAATGATGATAATCATCCTGTCTTATGCCATCAAGTCGTTTCTGACCCATAGCGACACCACAGACACATCTCTCCCAGAACACCCTACTCTCCATCTGCAATCGTTCTGGTAGTGCATCCATAGAGTTTTTTTGGTAGAAATATGGAAGTGGTTTACCGTTGCCTCCTTCCGCACAGTATGATTATAATAATAGTAGTGATGATAATAATATTGGAGAAGAAGCATGGCCCAGTGGAACAAGCAAAGGCCTGGGAGTCAGAGGCCCTGGTTGCTAATGCTGGCTCCGCCACTTGTCCACTGAGTGATCTTGGGCAAGTCACTTAACTTCTCTGTGGCTCAGTTTCCTCATCTGTAAAATGGGGATTAAGACTGTGAGCTCCTTGTGGGACAGGGACTGTGTCCAACCTGATTAGCTTGTATCCTGTCCAGTGGTTAGTACCATGCCTGGCTCATAATATAAAAAAATACTTAAATACCATTTTTTAAAAAATGAATGATTGTATTTAAGTGATAATTATATGTCAAACTCTGTACTATCCACTGGGGCATATACAGGATAATCAGATAACCTTTATTTCATCTTCACCCCAAGACAAGATCCCTTTAGCAGTTTGGTCACAGGAGAAACTGCTCCTGATCCATAACCCTCAGAGTGAGTTCACTATGGCTGTCTCTCCCAGAAACAACTCTACACCCACAATGCCTACATCAGCTCCTCCCTCCACCATACCTGCTGTTGCTCCAGTTTAAGGCTAACCCTGACCAAGAAGAGGTTCTGGCACAAACTGGGGAGGGGAAAACTTTGGGTTGGGCAAGGTCTGGCCTCCAATAATAATGACTGTGGCATATGTTAAGTATTTACTATGTTCCCAGCACTGTACTAAGTGGTAGGGTAGATATAAGATAACCAAGTAGACTACAGTCTCTACCTAACAGAAC
The DNA here is from genome assembly GCF_004115215.2 of Ornithorhynchus anatinus. Lineage (NCBI taxonomy): Eukaryota > Metazoa > Chordata > Mammalia > Monotremata > Ornithorhynchidae > Ornithorhynchus > Ornithorhynchus anatinus. Next base: position 24,134,842 of record NC_041730.1, read on the forward strand.
TTGTAGTCTAAGGGGGAAAGGAGAAAAGGCATTTAATCCCATTTTTACAAATGAGGAAAGGGAAGCAGAGAAGCAACTTGTCCAAGGTCACAGAGCAGGCAAGAGGCAGAGCCAGGATTAAAAATCTGACTTTCAGGCCTAAACCACACTGCTTCTCTACCAATTGGGTCCAACAGAATTTTTAACTGGTTCCAACTAGAGTGGCCAATGATAGCATTCACAGATACTGGATACACCTTTGCTGTCCCAGAAGTAATAGTCATGTATTATGGCCTTTACAAAAGTTACACAACAAGATATAACTTCATATAAAACCATTTATGGAAATCTGTGGAACCAAGACTGTGTCCCCAACGGTGGTTGGGGGTGTGGGGGGAAGGAAGAGGGTGATAAAGGACTCTTGACCCTCCCCACCTTGCTCCAGAGCCCCTTTGGGTCTTCCTAACCCACCCCTATAATCTTGGGCACTGCTCCAAGCAACAGAATTCAGCAGCAGCAACCAAGGTGGAAGAAGACTGGACACAAAGTAAAAAACAGTGGACAGAGCCTTCCATTGCCTTAGCAGTACCCAAAAGAGGACATACCAGTGGAAAACTAGGTTGTCCAGTACCAAACTAGATGAATGGCCCTCTTAGCCATGACCCAAGTACACAGGACAGTGTTACGTACCTTGCTGGTACAGAGTACTACAAACTAGACTGATTGACTGAACCTAGTCTTTGGACATCTCTCAGCCATGCTCCAGGAAATCCAGTCCAGTGGGACTGGATTGAATTCACCAGAGGACTGAGAGACCGAGGATTCAATTATCTGTGATGAGGGTTTGGAATAGAAAGGGATGGGACAATCCCCGCTATGGGAAGGTGGGAAGCAGCAAGCTCCTTTGGGCTTCAGTAGCATTGGCTGCCAGATTTGTCCCCCTCTTCTTTGCGAGCTGATGCAATGTGAGTTTGATGCAGAGGGGCCTCTGACCATCAGGAAGAGCAAGTGATGCATGAGTAGCCTCTCCCAAGGCAAACCTGAGACCTCATGGTGTTAGAATCAAAAAAGAAGCAGCTAAGGAAAGTTTCATGGGACCAACAATTTTCTGCACTCATTAATATTACTCTACACCCACTCTCAACCAGGTCTTGTCCAGAGCTTGGTCCATTTAAAAATATGGACTATATTTAGCCCACAAGCACTGAGGATGGACATAACTAAGTAAATATATGTGCCATGAGTGGGTCTATGATATTCATGAACCTTAACTGTTCTGACTCCACTCCTGCATTCACAGCCTAGAAACTCTCCTGCCAATTTACCTCATGCCGATGAGAGCACAAACCCCAGTCCTAGCAAAACCCTGGCCTTGGGTCCTTTTGCAAGACAGAATCAAGAAATCCACCAAATGCCAAGACTCGTTAGCACAACATCCACTTTACAAAGGCATGTGAACTTCAAAGCTCCAACAGTCCCTGGAGACTTGCAAAGGGCTGGGATACTATCACAGAAGTTCTACTTCCCCTAGTCTAGAAGTCTCCCAAATCTCAGCCACAGTAGGAATTTTTTCCTTCAGACTACATGGGATCAGGCAGAATAATCCCTCCTCTCTTCTCTGCCGCTTCTGGGTTTGAAAGGAGGGGGAGGGTGGGCACAACTGTATTTATTGGAGAATCCCTATCTTACAGAGAGGGTAAGGTATGAAAAGAAGCATCACAACCAAAGCCACCCATGACAATGGCAAAGTCACACATCCAGATTCCCGTCCAGAGTGTCAGCCCCAAAGACTGCAGCTTCCTTTCTACTGTGGCCCAAGATGACAGTGAAAATGAAAGGATATTAACTGAGGGGAACCCAAGTTTAAAGCAAACTGAAACCCACTCAGAATGTCACCATTCTGAGTGAATATCTAAATCATAGATTTTAGACATTTTGTCTGAATCAGGGGGAGTAGATTGTAATACTCCCCATACCTCCTCCTCCTACCACTGGGAAAGCGGATTGCAGCTCTGAGCTCCAGAAATGGGAATTCTCCTTGCAGAACTCTCCAGCCAGCAGTAATCGCTAACAGCAACAGCTCCCATCCCAGGCCAGGAGAGGGTACCCTCGACCTCCACAGCTCAGATTCATTCCCAAATTCACTCCTTATCTAATGGATTCTTCCAGAGAGTGATCTTAAATGGGAATTGGGCTAGGATGAACCAGGAACAAGAGTTGCTAACCCCACCCACTTAGCCTTCCCCTAACTGTGGAGGGCAGAATTGGCCACTCTATTTTCCAATGGAGAAGTCCCAGAGCTCCATCTCATTGTCTCACCACTAGCTTCCCCTAGTAAGTGGTAGGGATATTTGCTTTCCTTGGGCTGTGCACCCCCAAGGCCCCAATTCCCAGGCTCCAGCCAAGATTCTCAACTTTATCACCGTGATCTTGGACCCCACCAAGGTGGCAGCAGCAGCAGCAGGGGTGGAAATCTAAGCCAGAGGCAAGAATATGTTTTTCCCTCATATAATCCATTGGATGTTCATTTCCTTTTCCACTCCCCCATAGCAGTTATGTGTATGTCTTTACACTCTATTGCTTCTCTCATCTAAAATTTAACATCTACTTCCCTGGCTTGATCGTAAGCTCCTTGAGGGCAGGGATCAAGACTACTCATTCTACTGTGTTCTCCCAAGAATTTAGAATAGTGTTTTGCATGGAGTAAGCACTGAAAAAATACTAGTGACAGAGCTGTATGCACAGAGAGATTTTTAAAAAGAGGAATTATGGAATTTAAATGTTTAAATCCTCAAATATAAATGTTGTTTCTCACTTTTAAAACATTTGCTTTACATAATTCACTTTTGACTTTAGGGTGTTTGTTAGTTCAATGCAGACCCCCCCAGGACAGACTCCTCAATAGCTAAGCATGATGACAGGTGAGGGCACAGGATGAAGGAAACCAAAGTCAGAAAAAAAAATATGTTTAAACAGAGACTATGACAAGTGGAGCCTTTTATTGTTATTCTTTCTCCTTTGCTTCTCAAAAAGATTTTTAAAAAATGAATGAATTACCAAACAAGCCCCACTGCTGATGGGAGATTTGATAGCCAAACTTGGATTAAGGGAAAAATGAGAATAGGGGGTTTTTTTAAGCAGGATTCATTTAAATCAGTGAGGCCAAATGACAGATGTTACAGGGCATTTAAAGAAACAGGGAATATTTATTTTTGAGAATTATGCAGGGTAGAAATTCCTGGGATTGGAATAAAACACTTATGATGTATTTTTTTTAAGCAGAAAAGTGAAGATCCTAGTAATCACAGACAATAATACCTGAGTAGATACTTCATTAAGTGCTCAAACAATTTTTCAGCCATTTAGAAAGGAATCATGCCAGATATATTTAATCTCCTCTGATAAACAGCATGTAGGCAAGGGAAAACACTTGATATGGTCTATTTAGACTTCATGAAGGCTTTGAATTCCATCTCAGACATTGTGACTACCAACTCCGTTGTACTGTGCTCTCTTAAGAGCTTAGTATATAGTTTTGCATATAGTACAGTGCTTAATCAGGACAATGGATTGATCATTTGATGCTTAATGGCAGGGTGGGAAAGCACAGTCATGCCCATCAATAGTTTAGGTGATTGCACTGCCAGGTTTGGAGTGGCACCCAAAGGGTAGTCAACAATGTCTCAAACCAACCAGGAGACTGTCTTGGTTACTGTCCTACTTACCTTGTCTTATGCTGCCGACCCGTGTCTGACCCATAGATGCCATGGACATCTCTCCCAGAATGCCCTACTTCCATCTGCAATTGTTCTGGTAGTGTATCCAAATAGTTTTCTTGGTAAAAATGCAGAAGTGGTTTACCATCGTCTCCTTCTGCACAGTAAACTAGCCTCCACCTTTGACTCTCTCCCAATGCTGCTGCTGCCCAGCACAGGTGAATTTTGACAAAGCAGATTGCCTTCCACTTACTAGCCACTGCCCAAAGTAGGAACGTAATAGGTATGCCTCTGCTTCACTCTCCCTCCTGTAATCGAGGCTGGTAGTGTACTGGAAATTCTCCAGGTGCGACCCTGAGAGGGATACTGTCCTATAGTAAGCAGGATATTTACTACTTATTTTGCTGAACTGACCCAAGGATTCAAATGCTTGCTCATCATGTATGTGCAGATGGTATTACTGGATATGGTCATTAACACTTTTAAGGATGGGAATAGAACTCAGAATAATATATAAAAGCTGAGAAAACAGGTCGATAAAAACAGTGGAGTTCATGAAGATCAAAACCAAACAACAAAGCTAGAACTCATGCTACCAGGTACAGGAGATTTCCACTGGCCAGGATTAACTTCAGCATCCCTCTGAACACCTTATTAGCCATGCCTGCCAGTACAATCCTTAGAACACCAGGAAGGTTGTGACAGTGATTTTCTCCAGGTCCTATTTTTGGAGCAGTAAGATCCTCAAGGGCTGACCTTAAGTCCTGTTTAATTTACAGAATTTAATGTTGATATTTTGAATGGTCAACTTTTGACTTGTTCTAATTGCTTGTGTTATATTTTTATTGTTCTTTGTGTCTGTCCTCCCCCAGTTAGCCTGGGAGGCCCCTGAGGAACAAGAACCACGTGTTAATTGATTTTCCCTTTATTCAACCCAGCACATAGTTCTGTGCTTGACCCATTGCATGTGATTATTATGCATAATAATCATAAAAATAACATCACAAATTAAGTTGGTAAAATACTGGTTAGGCACAAGTACCACAGAAAGAAACCTGGGAATCATAGCTGACTATAACAGAGTATTTATAAATATCTGTCCCACCCTCTAGACTGTAAGCTCACCATAGGCAGGGAATATGTCTACCAATTCTGTTGTACTCTCACAAGGGCTTAATACAGTGTTTTGCACGTAATAAGCATTCAAATAACATTGATGATAATGACTGGGAGTTGAATATGAATTAGCAATGAAGTAATGTTAGTTTTTAAAGTCACTATGTACAGGAACAAGTCAACAAGAGTATGAAGTACAAGAAAAGTTTAATAATCTTTCTATTCTGCATCAGAACTTAGAGAATTAGCCAGGCTGTTCATTTCATTTGAAAAGCATGAAAACAGGAGCACAAACATCATTAAAATGGAGCAAGATAAGCCCCAAGAGAACGATTACTTAAGAGAAGGCTGTGGGCAGGGCCAGCATAACCCATTGGATGCCTGAGGCAGGGAAAAATTGGCTGCTTTCTTCTGTTCTACATCACTACAATAGGCTGCACATACCCTTGCATTCTATATGAGTCACTACATTTGATACTCCAAACCTAGAGTTCTTTTCTGGGGGGACCCTGCCTCACCCCCACTACTCCAGAGCCTTACTGGCCTTTCCCTGTTAATCCGGTGCCACTTCTGATTTGGCCTGGGGGACTTTCAAATTGTTTTAGTGTCCCCTCACCCACAGGCAACTATCCCATACTCTGAAGCGATTGCTTACCTCATGTACCAGCTAGTGCCAGACATGACTAAAGAGTGACTTGGTAGCTGTCTCCAAGCACCTATTAGGTGGTTTTTCAAAGTTGTTCTTCTTGGCCAGGTGAAATTCTGGCTAAACAAAAGGAAGAGTTTCTTAACTATCAGGGTATTACTACCCCTGGAAATTATTTTGAGGGAGATTATGGAGTTATAGAGGCCATATCCTCTTCAATTTGTAAGAAAAGACTAGACATCTCCCTAGGCAGAAAAGTGAAACAGTAGCTCTGACCAACCATCCCAGGGTTCTGGTTCTAAAGTACTCAATCTACTCTCATTTGGAGGGAGCCACTGACCCAGCTGTTCCAATGCTTCCATCACAAAGGCTGTGCCCCCTAACCATTTAGGTACTCACCTGTTTTAAAATCAGAGTTACGTCTTGCCGAGAAGTCTTCTATGACTCATTAAAACTGCCATTTCACTGGCTTTTAATTCAGTAAGATTCTTAGGTGAAATTCTCATTGCCCTCCATGACAATGCCTCTTATAGAAGGGGTCTTTCACAACTTTATAGCAAACAGCCCAGACTGCCCAACATCAAGGCTTCAAGGGGTGGCACCTGCTGTAGCCGAGGGGAAGTCCCGCCCCCTGCAGAACTGAAGACAGACAAAAGCTACCTTCCCAGTTGGTAATAATAATAATAATGTTGGTATTTGTTAAGCGCTTACTATGTGCCGAGCACTGTTCTAAGCGCTGGGGTAAACACAGGGGAATCAGGTTGTCCCACGTGGGGCTCACAGTCTTAATCCCCATTTTACAGATGAGGGAACTGAGGCACGGAGAAGTTAATTGACTTGCCCACAGTCACACAGCCAACAAGTGGCAGAGCTGGGATTCGAACTCATGAGCCCTGACTCCAAAGCCCGTGCTCTTTCCACTGAGCTACATGGAGCTGGTTGTCAATAAACCAATCAGTGCTTAATAAATCTTACTATCTTAATAATAATAGTAAGGGGGATATTTGTTAAGGACTTACTATGTGCAGTGTTCTAAGTGCTGGGGGGATACAAGGTGATCAGGTTGTCCTATGTGGGGCTCACAGTTATAACCCCCATTTTACATATGAGGTAACTGAGGCACAGAGAAGTTAAGTGACTTGCCCAAAGTCATACAGCTGGCAAGCAGCGGAGCTGGGAAATAGAACCCATGAACTGACTCCCAAGCCCAGGCTCTTTCCACTGAGCCACACTGCTTCTCTTTGTGTCAGTTCCTCCATTAGATTATAAAGTGCAGGAAATCTGTCTTATGCATATGGTAGCTTCTCCTAACGTAGCTTCCTGTTTTTAAGCAGAAAATCCCACAAAGAGTAAGAGTCCCAAGTGGCAGATGACTTTGAGTGCCCAGCTACCATTGTAATCCAGCTATTGCTCTGGTAATGAATAAATAAATAAATACATTTTGCTAGTCTCCTCCTTTCAGAACTAAATGAAATCCCATTGAGATTGTATCTGATAATTTTTTAAGGTTTACCCCAAAGCAGAGAGAAGATTCCTGTTTGTTGTCAGCCTAGCTCTGAAAAAAGGAAACACCAATGAAATTAATAATAGTAATTGTGGTATTTACTAAGGGCTTACTTTGTGCCAAGCAGTGTACTAGGCACTTGGTAGATAAAAGATAATCAGGTCAGTCTCACATAATCAGTCCCCATCCCACATTAGGCACACAAAGAGGAAGGGAGAAGAGTTATTGAATCCCCATTTTACAGATGAGGAAACTGAGGACCAGAGAAGTTAAGTGACTTATCCAAGGTCACACAACTGACAAGTGACAGAGCCTGGATTACAACGGGGTCTCCTGACTCCCAGTCCTGTGCTGTTTTCACAAGGCCCTGTCAATTCACACAAAGCCTCCCCTTGGAAGGTGCAAAAGGAGAGGAGGGAAAGAGAAAAGTCTATGGAGAAAAAAAATGACAACAGAGAGAACAAAATGTTTTTATCTATAAAGCACTCAGATGAGCCCTATATCTATTTTTAGCTTCCCACTCATATTCTACTAGTCTTAGTACTGAACCCCCAGCTTACCATGCCCCCAGATGTAGGTCTAATTCTGTAACTACCTCTTCCTAATAACAAATAAGGAACAATCTCTTCAATGTGTCCAAGGCTGTTAAAGTACAGGCATTAAGTACCCTGATCAGCAGTAATCATGTTGTTTGAATTAGAATCACAAATGCTTCCAACTTACCAGTTGGTTCTTTTAAATACTCTTGGTGGTTTCCATTAAGTTACTTGAACTGGACCTGAGTCTTCTCAGCAAATGGTTTGCCACACAAAACTTATCAGAAACTTCCAGGTGGGAAGGTGGTCCCGCACTTTCTCTTCACACCCAATCTTCTTCTCTCCCCCTCTCCCTCAGTGACTAATCCAGCCCTTCCTGGGTTCAAATAATAATAATAATGATGGTATTTGTTAAGCGCTTACTATGTGCCAAGCACTGTTCTAAGCACTGGGGGAGATACAAAGTAAACAGATTGTCCCAGGTGGGGCTCACAGTCTTAATCCCCATTTTACAGATGAAGTAACAGATACAGAGAAGTTAAGTGACTTGCCCAAAGAAGTTAAGTGACTTGCCCAAAGTCACACAGCTGCCAAGTGGCAGAGCCGGGATTAGAACCCATGACCTCTGGCTCCTGAGCCTGTGCTCTTTCCACTAAGCAACGCTGCTTCTCCATATATATAGATATATACATATGTGCTGGGGGGGATGGGAGGGAGGATGAATGAAGGGAGCAAATTAGGGCGACGCAGAAGGAAGTGAAAGAAGAGGATAGGAGGGCTTATTCACGGAAGGCTTCTTGGAGGAGATGTGCCTTCAATAAGGCTTTGAAATGGGGGAGAGCAATTATCTGTCTGATATGAGGAGGGAGAGAATTCTGGGCCAGAGGTAGGATGTAATAATAATAATAATAATAATGTTGGTATTTGTTAAGCGCTTACTATGTGCCGAGCACTGTTCTAAGCACTGGGGTAGACACGGGGGAATCAGGTTGTCCCACTTGGGGCTCACAGTCTTAATCCCCATTTTACAGATGAGGGAACTGAGGCACAGAGAAGTTAAGTGACTTGCCCACAGTCACACAGCCGACAAGTGGCAGAGCTGGGATTTGAACTCATGAGCCCTGACTTCAAAGCCCGTGCTCTTTCCACTGAGCCACGCTGCTTCTCTAACCGAGAGGTTGGTGGCAAGATAGATGAGATTGAGGTACAGTGAGAAGGTTAGCATTAGATGAACAAAGTGTGTGGACTGGGTTGTAGAAGGAGAGTAGGGAGATGAGGTAGGAGGGGGCAAGGTGATTAAGTGCTGTAAAACCAAAGGTGCGGAGATTTTGTTCAATGTCAGAGTAGATGGGCAACCACTGGAGTTTCTTGAGGAGTGGGGAAACAGAATCTGAACATTTTTGAAGGAAAATGATCCAGGCAACAGAAAGGAATATAGACTTGAGTAGGGAGAGACAGGAGACAGGGAAGTCAGCAAGGAGACTGATACGATAAAGTGGGATAAGATGTGTTTGCATTAACGTGGTAGCATTATATCATAATCTACCCTCTACACTTCAAGTTCACTGTGGGTAGGGAATGTTTCTGTTATATTTTTATTTATTCAGTACTCTTCTAAGGACTTAATACAATGCTCTGCATACAGTAAGCACTCAATTAATGCAAGTGATTGACCAACGATAAAGAGGAGGTGCTGGGAGTTGGCTGAGAGGATGCCTGGCTCCTCTATTTTTTGGTTTCTGACCCAAATTGAGTTAAGAAGGCTGGCACCCAAGTAGGGTTCCTGGGATGTACCAATTAGATAAAGCCAGAAAAGATAGTCCAGCAAAAGTTTCAAGTCCTGCTCCTGGGTGGCAGGACCATGCAGATTTTCCTATGGGGCCAGGGGATGTGGGGGGACAGAGAGTGAGTTCTTTCTGTCGTTGCCCTGACACAAGGTTGAACCTTGAACTACTAAACAGAGTGAGATGGCTAAGGTGAAAGGTGAAGTTAGTTCCATTTCAGACCCACATGGTTTGGGAAATTAACTAATTGGTACCTTTCAGCAGTGACGTCAAAAAAAGCTTTTCCTTCCACAGCTGGCTTGACACTGCCATAGGTCCTTCTGACTCAGGGGCCTTGAGAGGTCAGCCCTGCCCTGAAAGCTAGGCTGCTTTATCCACCCTCTTTCCCTGGCCTTCCAGCCCTCTTCCCTTTAGTGCTCAACAAAGAGAATAATAATAATAGTATTTGTTGAGTGCTTACTCTGTGCCAAGTATCATACTATGGGATACTCTGGGATAGATGAGACAATTAATTCAGACACAATCCCTGTGCCACAGGGGTCTCACAGTTTAGTGGGGAGGGAGGACAAGGGGAAACTGAATTACAGGAAGTTAAGTGACTTGCCCACAGTCACACAGCATGCAAGTGGCAGAGCTGGAATCAAACGTAGGGCCTCTGACTCCCTGGCTTGTGCTGTTTTCACTAAACCCTGTTGCTCATTTTCACTCCACTGAAACACAGACAAAGATTTTTCAAAAATCTTTTTTTCAGATGTGTAGTCAGTTCCCAGGACATTTCAGGGCTTTCTTACTGTTGTTAAGGATGAAGAATGAGGCAGGATAATTACCAAATAACTGAGAAAATGGGATTATCATCAATTGTATTTGTTGAGCGAGTCCTCTGTGCAGAGCACTGTACTAAGTGCTTGGGAGAGTACAATACAGCAGAGTTGGTAGGTTTGTTCCCTACCCACAACCAGCTTACAGGAACATCTCTGTTTTCGATGGTGTGGCTTTGCTTCCGTATTGCAGTCATGACATACTTCATCAGGTTGCAGACAAGTAGAAGAAAGTTTGAGGAAGCCTGATGAAAGTCTTATAAGCTCTCCCTCCGACAAGAAGGAGAGGCAGTGACACCTGGGTTTGAATAATTGGCTTTTTTTAAATGTTTACAATATACAGGCACCTTACTAAGCACTGGGGTAGATACAAGCTAATCAGATTGGACACAGACCGTGTCTACATAAAGCTCACAGTCTTAATCCCCTTTCTACAGATGAGGGAACTGAGGCGTAGAGAAGTTAAATGACTTTCCCAAGATCACACAGCAGACATGTGGCAGATGGAATTAGAACCCAGGTCCTTTGACTCCCAGACCCATGTTCTTTCCACTAGGCAATGCTGCTGCAGGTTGTTTAGAGAAGTTTAGGAAGTATAGAGAAATCCCCAGGCAAAGGCCCTCCTGGGCACCTGCTTAGCATTATGGAACACAATAAGCAAGGAGACAAAATGCATCCGGCGAGGTTTAGGGGATTTCTCCATCCCGCTCCAAGAAACACAAATATACACAGGGCAAAGGTCAGCTCCCTTCCTTCTTAGTCTCATGAGATGTTTTCAACTCCACAGTAAAGAGAAGATCTGCCCTGTTCATCTTGCTCAGGAAAAAAGCTAAGAAACTTGGCAGGACTATACAATGGCATTTCTGTCATGCTAGTAAGTAGTGAAAATAGCATTTATTGAGCATCCACTGGATGTGGTGCACTGCACTAAGCACTTGGGAAGTTCATAACAAGGAAATGACACACTCCCTGACCATGAGGAGCTCATATTCTAATGGGGAGGCAAACATAAAAGTATTTATAAATGAAATATTCTGGATAAATAAGTGAAGGTACAATTAAGTAACTGTATATACATAAGTGACAAAGAGGTTAAAAATCAGAACATAAGGAATAGAGAAGAATGATGTATTATGTGACTTGGTTTGCTGGGAATTCACTGGAGAAGGCATGCTTGAGGAGGCAGGCTTTCAGAAAGGCTTGGATTTTAGGGTGGGCTGTGGTCAGTTCCCCTGTAGACTGTAAGCCCCCGCTCTGGGCATTAAGCTGGTTGTGGGGAGGGAACATGTCTACCTACTGTGTTATATTGTACTCTTTCAAACACTTAGTACAGTGGTCTGCACACAGTAAGCACTTAATAAAGATAATTGACTGATTTATTAATTGAGGGAGAGAATTCTAAACTGAGGAACAACGTAAGCTGGGAGATGGAAGTAAGAGAGAATGAGATCAGCTCACACCCGCAAGAGTGACCTGCTTCTGTCACGTGGTAGTGGGGGGAACCACTCGACCTTGGGCTGGTCTCTTCTTTACGTTGAACTGGCCTCCCATCATTGAAAACCAGGAAAACCAATCAATCAATGGTATTTATTGAGTGTTTATTGTGTGCAGAGCACTGTACTAAGCAATTGGGAAAGTGCAATATAATAGAGTTGGGAGACACACTCCCTGCTCAACAAGGAGTTTATGGCTTCAGGAACTATTCCTACTTTTCATTTCTGTGGGATTCACTCGTCCCTAAAACAAGGCCCTTTCAAATGGCACGCGGCACCTGAGACGTCCAGTTCTTTCAGCAGAGGAAGCAGCAGCCAAAAAAGCAGTAGAGGTGGCTGGAGGAAGATGGCCCAGTGGAGTTTGGGAGAGGAGAGGCAGGAGAACCAGTGAGACACCTACCTGTGGGGAGCCTGTGAGCCACACGACTCCTTGGGGGCAGTAGTGGGATGGATATGTACGGCCACTAGGCCACAAGAAGCAACATAGCCTAGTGAAAAAAGCATAGGCCTGGGAGTCAGAGGACCTGTGTTCTAATCCCAGCTTCTCCACTTCCCACTGTGTGACCTTGGTCAAATCATTTATCTTTTCTGTGCCTCTGTTCCCTCATCTGCAAAATGGGGATCCAATAACTGTTCTCCCTTGGACCTGATGATCTTGAATCCACCCCAGTGCTTAGTACAATGCTTCTAAGCACTTAAATACCACCATTATTATTGTAATTATTAACAATAATAATAATCGATTGGAAATGCCTGAACCTCTACACAGCAATTTCTGCAAACCAACCTATGCCCTGGCTGCTGTCACAGAGCGAATCATCAGAAAAGTGCTGTGAATTCTTCTCAAACCAGAACCATTAACCCACCAAGGGGCAGGTATGATGAGGATGAGGTGGATTCAGAAGTTGATGGTGTCTCGGGGAAGTAAAACTGGATCTTTCTTGCCATCTCAGCTGTCAGGTATTAGCATACTGGGACAGGCAGTCAAAGGGCTTCTCTTTGAGCCCCCCTCGACGGAGCTTGGCAGTATAGACCAAGGAAAATGGTGCTGAGTTCAGAAGGGGTGATGTTTCTATAGGGGGTGATATTAAAGAGGATTTCCCGAACCTCTTTCTCTCAGTGGAAACCAAGTCAGCCCAGGAGGAAGGGAAGCCAGGGAGCAGGATGTGTGCTCTCTAAACTCCAGAGGTTAGATGAAACCCATTGCTCATCTGCTCTTTTGCCCTCTCTCGAGCCCGTTGCCTCCAGCATTTTCTCTCTTCCAGGTGGTATTTTTTAGGTCCTCCTTGGGTTTATTTTACCCGGATTCTCCTCCTGCTGTCTCCAGGGCAGAGGAAGCCTCTAAGTGACTGTGCCTTTATTCCTCCAGAGAGAAGGGCTGCTTTGTTCTCTCCCTGGCCTCCCCAGGACCCTGGGAGCCAGCTGCATAGGTGGCCCTGGACTGAGCTTTCCATGACTAACTGGGTTGGGATGGCCTAACTGTCGGCTGAAAACCCCAACCCAGGAGCAACAGGACCTGAAAGGCTCAAGTTCTCCTGCCCTCCTGTACCCGCAAGAGGACTCAGGGTCACAGATTTGTGCAGAGAGTCCATTTCTTTCAGGGGCCCACGGCAGAGTTGAGACCACAGTCAGTTAGTAGTATTTATTGAGCATCTACTGTGTGCAGAAAACTGTACTAAGCCTTGGGGGAGTACAATATAACAATATAATAGACATATTCCCCACCCAAAATGAGCTTACAGTCTAGAGTGGGAGACAGACATTAATATAAATAAATAAATTACAGATATATACATAAGTGTTGTGAAAGTGAAGGTGAGGGATGAATAAAAGGAGAAAATCAGGGAGATGCAGAAGGGAGTGTGAGAGAGGAAAAAAAGGAAATGAGGGCTTAGTCAGGGAAGTCCTCTTGGAGGAGATGGGCCTTCAACAAGGCTTTGAAGCTGGGGAGAGTAAGTGTCTGTCAGATATGAAGAGGAAGGGCATTATAGGCCAAAGGTACGATATGGGCAAGAAGTTGTCGATAAGATAGACTAGATTGAGGTACAATAAGTAGGTTGGCATTAGAGGAGCAAAGTATATGGGCTGGTTTGTAGTAGGAAAGCACTGAGGTGAGGTAGGAGGGGGCAAAGTGATTGAGTGCTTTAAAATCGTCAGTAAGGAGTTTCTGTTTGATGTAGAAGTGGATTAAAGGAGCTCTTCCAAGGAACTTTACAGATGCACCCTCTTACCAAATCACCCTCATTGTTCCAGGAAAGCAGGAAGCCAGTGCCCTTTCTTCCATTTCACAAATGGGGAAGCTGAGGCCCAGGATTAGGGTTTGGGTTAGGCCGTCCAAGATTCAGAAATGGGTCTGAAATGCAGCAGCTCTCCTGGCTCCTACTTCGAGACTTTCTCCACAAGACCAAGACTAGTGAGAAAAAGTCTTTGGAAGAAGGAATATCTGGAAAGTTGCCATGAAGAGGCAAGCAAAACAGTGCCTGTCAATAGAGCCCAGGTCTGGGAGTCTGAGGATCTGGCTCTAGTCCCAGCTCAGCCACTCATGGGCTGTATGACCTTGGGAAGGTCATTTAACTTCTCTGAGCCTCGGTTTCCTCATCTACAAAATGGGCATGCAATACATGTTCTTCCTCTCCCTTGGACTGTGAACCCCATAAGGGGCAGGGATTTGGATCCACCTGATTATCTTATATATACCTCAGCCCTTAGTGTGCTTAATGCCAAGCACACACTGTAAGTCCTTAATAAATATCACAATTATTAGTAGTGATCAGGGAGGGCCAGAGAGGAGCAGGGGTTCATGATTCAGCTGTAGGCATCTCCCTATTTGACCAGAGAAGGCTTGGGAACTTTTTCCATTGAGGCAGATCATCACCCTCCTTAGGGGCAACAAGTCCAGTGGCAGGTCTGGGAAAGGTGGCATTTCATGTCCTGTGGCAGAGGGCAACCAGCAATTGGTGGAGTTGAAGAGTAGAACTCACTGCCTCTGCAGGAGTCCTGCTCCTGCCACCCTACCCCCTCTCCAGATTGAGCCCACAAAACATCGACTGGTTCCAGGATTCAGGACTATCTTGAATATGGGCCAGAGAGGGGGTGGCTGCAGGCAGGCTGGCTTTTAAACCTGTCCTCTCTACTATCCTTAGCCACACACCCCCACCCCCACCCCGGCTGCCCAGAAATTCCATTCTTTCTTCTTTCCCACCCCCAATCCATGACCATAAAATGCCCTAGGCCATGGCCTCTAAACCTGCACTGTTGCCAAGATGATAATTGGATCTACTTTGCAGAACACACAGAACAAAAGTTCCACCTAGCAGGAGTTTTGTTCTTGGAGAGCCTCATGCTATGGAAAAACATCACTGTAGTAACCACTGATTCAGTGGGGATTAATGGATTACGGAGGGCCGGGGGGTGGAGGGGGATAGGGGTGAGGGGGTGATGGTTTTAAGCGTGGCGTAATGACAAGAGCAGAGGACAGGGAATCAGGGGCCCTGGGTTATGACTCCTGCCCGCTCCATATATGACAGACCATCCACCTCCACACCTTCAAAATCTAATTAAAATCACATCTTCTCTAAGAGGACCTTCCCCATCTAAGCCCTCATTTTCCCTACTCCTTCCTTCTGTATCACCCATGAATTTGGATCTGTATCTTTAAGCACTTGATATTCAACCTACCCCCAGCTCCACAGTATTTTTGTACATACCCATAACATCATCACCATCATCATCATAATTGTAGCATTTGTTAAGCGCTTACTATAATAATGTTGGTATTTGTTAAGCGCTTACTATGTGCCGAGCACTGTTCTAAGCGCTGGGGTAGATACAGGGTAATCAGGTTGTCCCACGTGAGGCTCACAGTTAATCCCCATTTTACAGATGAGGTAACTGAGGCACAGAGAAGTTAATTGACTTGCCCACAGTCACACAGCTGACAAGTGGCAGAGCCGGGATTCGAACACAAGACCTCTGACTCCCAAGCCCATTCTCTTTCCACTGAGCCACGCTGCTTCTCTATGTGCTAGACACATACTAAGTCATAACTTATTTTAATGTCTATCTTCCCTTCTGGACTGTAAGCTCCTTTTAGGCAGGGAATATGCCTACCAACTCCGTTGTGTTTATAATAATAATTGTGGTATTGATAAACACTTACTATGTGCCAAGCATTGTACTAAGCACTTGATAGATATAAGATAATCAGGTCCCACAAAGTGCTTGCAGTTTTAGTAGGAGGGAGAACAGGTACTGAATCCTCATTTTGTAGATGAGGGAACTGAGGCACAGAGAAGTTAAATGATTTGGCAATGTCACACAGCAGATAACTGACAGAGCCAGCATTAGAACCCAGGTCCTCTGACTCCCAGGTCCATGCTCTTTCCATTAGGCCATGCCACTTGTATTCTAAGTGCTTAATTCAGTGCTTTGCACACAATAAGCACTCTATCAATACCACTGATTCATTGATTGATTGCTCCATTACTTCCTTGTTGTGTGACCCTGGGCAAGTCACTTAATTTTTCAGTGCTTCAGTTCCCTCATCTGTAAAATGTGGATTAAATACCCATTTTCCTTTTTTTAATGGTATCCATTAAGCCCCTTTATGTACCAAACACTGTACGAAGCACTGGAGTAGACACAAGCTACTCAGTTTAGACACAATCCATGTCCCATATGGGGTTTACAGTCTTAATCCCCATTTTACAGATGAGGGAACTGAGGCCCAGAGAAGTTAAAAAGTGGCAGAGCCAGGACTAGAACCTACGTACTCTGGCTTAGACTGTTAGCCCCATATGGGGTGGAGCCATGACTACTTTGCTTATAAGCTACCTCAGTGCTTAAAATAGTGCTTGGCATATAGTAAGCACTTAGCACATACCACTATTATAAATATTGTTAGTTATTGTTATTATTATTACTGTAATACCTTCTCCTGACCAACAGTTTTCTGAATAAATTACTATATTATTATTTCGTCCACCAACTCCCACCATTCATTGTAATTAAATACTGCATTAAATACAGTCAAATTTCAAAAACACAAAGAAACACAAAATACCACAAGGTACAGGCAGCTAGACTGAGACAGAGGCTGGGAAATGCCACAGTTTCAAACAATCAGTAGTATTTTTTCAGAGCATACTATGTGCAGAGCTTTCACTAAGCGCTTGGGAGAGTAAAATACAATGGAGTTCATAGACCCAATCCCAGCCTACAGTGAGTTTATGGTTTAGAGGCTTCGTGCCCTGGCCAGCACAATATCCACTCCCTGAAAATGTTTCTTCCCATATTGAATCAGCTCATACAGACTTGTGAATCGTGTAATACCCAAAACAAACATACTCTGGACAGGATATTCCCTAATACTTCTAGCGCTTAGAACAGTGCTCAGCACTTAGAACAGTATGAGGCACATAGTAAGTGCTTAACAAATGCCATCATTATTATTATGTGAGCCCCAAATCATGTAATGAAAACATGCTTCAGGCCTGATTTCAATCTCCATGTTTACTTCAGCTTTCTACCAGGCCCATGCACCTGTTTAACTATAAGAACTGTCATTAGTTTTCTTACAAGTATTTCAGGAGTAACGACTAGGCTCCGAACACCGCAGTAGGCGCACTAAGATTATGAGAAAAATTCTAGATTCAGTCTCTTCCCTCAAGGAGATTGAAATCCAAAGGAGAGGGTGAGCCGCATAGGAAAATTGTTTAAGTTGTTTTTCACAATAACAAAACGTTTAACATAAACACAGGAAAATGAACATTTGGCAGGAAAGAAAATAATATGGGAGGGGCCCTGGCTGGTCGCATCTTTCTGCAGCCCAGTCTTTTCTAATTTTCTTTTCATTAAATTACAAAAGTAAAAAAAATGCTCCAACCAGGCTGGTGAGTGAGGCAGAGAGAATCGGGGGCAGGAAAGGACAGGAGGCCATTTTAACTTCCCAAAGCTTTCTGAGACAGAAAGTAAAAATCATTATTCAACCAGAAAGTGAAACTGACCAGCCAAATTTCCTGGTCAGAACTTCACCCAGGAGCCCAAAGGGTGAAAAGTCCACTTGCCTGTTAAAGTTCTTTCCGTTTCACTAATGACCTCCAGGAGGGGGAGTAACAAGAGAAAGGAATGTTGAAACAGAAGTGAAAGATGAGAGCTTCATCCATGGAATTCCCTCTCTACCTTGAATTCAAGGGAGGTTAGGGCTCCCCAGGCAATCTGCTGGCTATATCGACCTCCAGGGAAAAAGAAATAAAAAATACAAGGATCACAGAATAACTCCATTTATATCTCAAAAACAAACTAAAATTGACTTCCCTCCACCAGCATCTCCAGTTAGAAGACTCCAGCTCAGGGAAGTTTCTCTAATGTACTTCTTCCTTTTTGCCTTATTATCTGAAACCAGCCTGCTCAAATGCTGTGGTAGGGACGCCAGGACATCAGCAATGTCTGTTCCAGCCTTTTATGATAGTAATGGCATTTATTAAGCATTCACTATGTGTCAAGCGCTATTCTAAGTGCTGGGGTATTATACTCTCTCAAGAACTTAATATAGTACTGTGCATACAGAAAGTACTCAATAAATACTGTTGATGATGATGATGATGATGGGGTTATCATAAGTTAATGAGGTTGGACACAGTGCCTGTCCCACATACGGTACACACTCTAAATGAGAGAAAAAGCAGGTATTGAATTCCCACTTTACAAATGAGGAAACTGAGGCACAGAGAAGTTAAATGACTTTCCCAGAGTCATGCAGCAAGCAACTAGCAGAGCTGGGATTAGAACCCAGGTTCTCCGACTTCCAGGCCCATGCTCTTTCCTCTAAGCTATACTGCTTCTCTATCAATCATTTTATCAATTCCAAGTCCTCCCTGAGAAAGAATGGATGCCAGAGAAGCCAAGGGAATGACCTCCCTCTCTCTCACTACTTCCCCCCTTCTATCCCCCAAAAGCAATCAAACCAAAACAAGGTAGCAGGGTGTGGAGAGTAAGATTTGAGTCCAACCCTCTTATTATATCAGTTTTGATTTCAGTTGGGATAGCTTCATTCTGCTGGATTTCAAAAGACAGCGTTGCTAATGAGAAACACACAAGTTCTTGAAATGAAGTTAACTTCTTTTTGAAAAAAATTCTTTTTTCTTTGGCTCTGCTGATGTAGATTAGAACCACATTGTCCAGCATGAGCCGTTCTGCTTCTGGACAGAAATACGGGAGTTCTTATACATCAGAAGAACCAGGACCGTCTACCTTCCTGCCCGCAGTCTCTTTGGTGAAGGCCATTGAGATTTGAATTTAAAAAGAAAAAAAAAATAGGAGGTCTTTGAGAGGCTGGGATAATTCTACACTGTTGGATGACTCATTCGCTCTCCTTTGAGTGAGTTGTTTCCCTGTTTTAAAGTCCTGGATGGGCTTCTTGATAGCTGCTGCTAGCCCGTGTTTGAGGAGTTATTTGACAGATAGAGTTTTAGAAACTTTTTAGAACCTGAACCCCTCTGTCCCCAACTAATTCTCCACCCAAAACTCCCAAATTGAGAAAACAAAACTTCTTCTGTGTTGTCCTCTAACTGTGAAGATGACCTGACTGGGCCAGGAGTCTCTGTCCCTCTCAGACACAGGTTCTGTGGCCTGCCTCTGGGTTTCCATCCTTGATTGGTTCTTTGGACCAGGAAAGGACAGTGGTGTTTCTGCCCTAAGGCTGGGTTTTCAGGGTGACCAGGAGGGCCTTTTTCAGCTACTTGGAGGGCTTGACGGCTGCTCCAGTGACTCACCCTCCAAGTACCTACCATCAGTTTCCAGTTTAGCTGCACCAAGGCAAGCGGAACGGGTCAGAGATGGTTGGTGGCAATTTGTGGAATGGCGACTTGTGGTTCCCGCCTGGCTCCTGAGCTTTGTAGCGCTGTCCAAAGTATTAAATAATCACTGCCTCACTGATTGCCTCGTTGGGATGGGGCCAAGCAACTGAACGTCGATCCAGATGGAGAATGGGGAGTTGGTAGCAGCAGGTGGCCGCTGGCGGTGGTTACTCACAGCTGCTGGGTTTTAGGGCAGGATGCAAGATGTGGCAATCATTTTTCAAACTTTGGGTGTAGGGGGAGGTTTTTCTGTTTGTTTAGGTCTTCTTCATAAGTCTATTTCTGAAGGCAAGGGAGAGGAGCAGTGTGGCTTAATGGAAAGAGCACAGACCTGGGAGTCAGAGAACCTGGATTCTAATCCTGATTTTGCCACTTACCTGCTGGTGATCTTGGGCAAGTCATTTATTTTCTCTGTGTCTCATTTCCCGCATCTGCAAATTAGGAATTAGGAATTCAATACCTGTTCTCCCTCCCATGAGCCCATATTTACCCTATCCTGAGAACAGTATATGGTATTGCCAAACAAATGCTATTATTATTATTATTCCCAACAAATACCAACGAGATAAATCATCCTGAAAGTTATCTCATAAAAGGAAGAAAGGGGTTATCAACTGATCGATCAATCAGTGATATTTACTAAGCACTTACTGTACTGTAATAAGCACTTGGAAGAGTATAATACAACAGAGTTTGTAGACACATTCCTTGACCTTGTATGACATCTAACATACTGTGGGAATAAATGCTGGCTGAGAATGCTAGTAGTTCTTTCATCACCAGCAAGACCTGGATTATTTTTATAGCTCTAACACTGTTCATTATGTTGGCTGGCTACTTTGGAAGATCTCTAAACCTCTCTGGGACCCCTTGTTCAAGCAACAGAAAATTGGAGGTAATCTAATCCACATCTAGTCTTTTCACAGCTACATCTTTGCCCCAGATTGGCTCATTTCTTTTCTGCCTCCTCCACCCCCAGATGGATAGTAAGGGCAGTAGTACAGGAAGTTCTGAGTGGAGAGAGGAGTAGGAGGAACTGATGAAAAAAGGAAATCTCTGTCTTTTGGATCCCAAAGCACTTCCCTTGAATGTTCCTCCTTTGGCTCTCTTCCTCCCAGCCTTACTGCCCTTGTGGTCTCTCCTGCCACAACCCTGATTCCTAAGGTGCACCCTCAAACAAGATTCTGTCTCCCTTCATCTACTTTCCCCAAAGGATGGCAATTGTCACAGATGTCACACCTGTCAAATCCTCAAGACAGTCAAGACGATTATATCTACCCCCTGAGCCTTCAAGGTTAAGATTGATAGACAGAATCTCCATCGTCCATTAAGGTTCCAGGGAACAGATTACAATAATAATAAGAACAGTAATTGTGACATTTCTTAAGGGCTTATAATGTGCCAAGCACTGTGCTAAATGCTGGGGTGGATACGGATGATCTGGTAGGAAAGTTTCTGTCCCAACTGGGGCTCACCATCTAGAGGGGAGGGGAATAAGTATTTTATCTCTCTTTTACAAATGAGGAAACTGAGGCAAAGCAAGCTAAGTGTCTTGCCCAAGTTCATACACAGCAGACAGGTGGTGGAGCTGGGATTAGAATCCAAGTCTCACGACTCCAAGCCTGTGCCCTTTCCACTAGGCCACGCTGCCACGGGAGATGTGAAATCATTTGGTGTCAAGACTAGAGAAAGCTTAAAGAGGGTCTTTCATTCTCAGGAAGCTCATCCCAAACTCTCCTGTCCATCCTGGCCCATCCATCAACCAAGTTGAGAAGCAGCGTAGCCTAGCAAAAGAAGCGTGAGCCTTGGGGTTAGAGAGCCTGGATTCTAATCTGAGCTCTGCCACCTGATTGTGTGTCACCTTGGATAGGTCACTTAAGTTATCTGTGCCTCAGATTCCTCGTCTAGAAAATGGAGTTTCATTCATTCATTCAATAGTATTTATTGAGCATTTACTATGTGCAGAGCACTGTACTAAGTGCTTGGAATGAACAAGTCGGCAACAGATAGACACAGTCCCTGCCCTTTGACGGGCTTACAGTCTAATCGGGGGAGACGGACAGACAAGAACAGTGGCAATAAATAGAGTCAAGGGGAAGAACATCTCGCAAAAAACAATGGCAACTAAATAGAATCGAGGCGATGTACATTTCATTAACAAAATAAATAGGGTAATGTAAATATATACAGTTGAGCAGACGAGTACAGTGCTGAGGGGATGGGAAGGGAGGGGGGAGGAGCAGAGGGAGATGGGGGGAAAAGAGGGTTAAGCTGCGGAGAGGTGAAGGGGGGGCGGTAGAGGGAGTAGAGGGAGAAGGGGAGCTCAGTCTGGGAAGGCCTCTTGGAGGAGGTGAGTTTTAAGTAGGGTTTTGAAGAGAGGAAGAGAATTAGCCTGGCGGAGGTGAGAAGGGAGGGCATTCCAGGACCGCGGGAGGACGTGGCCCAGGGGTCGACGGCGGGATAGGCGAGACCGAGGGACGGTGAGGAGGTGGGCGGCAGAGGAGTGGAGTGTGCGGGGTGGGCAGTAGAAAGAGAGAAGGGAGGAAAGGTAGGAAGGGGCAAGGTGATGTAGAGCCTTGAAGCCTAGAGTGAGGGGTTTTTGTTTGAAGCGGAGGTTGATAGGCAACCACTGGAGGTGTTTAAGAAGGGGAGTGACGTGCCCAGATCGTTTCTGCAGGAAGATGAGCCGGGCAGCGGAGTGAAGAATACACTGGAGCGGGGTGAGAGAGGAGGAAGGGAGATCAGAGAGAAGGCTGACACAGTAGTCTAGCCAGGATATAACAAGTGCCCGTAGCAGTAAGGTAGCCATTTGGGTGGAGAGGACAGGGTGGATCTTGGCAATATTGTAAAGGTGAAACTGGCAGGTCTTGGTAACGGATAGGATGTGTGGGGTGAACGAGAGAGACGAGTCAAAGATGACACCGAGATTGCGGGCCCGAGAGACGCGAAGGATGGTCGTGCCATCCACGGTGATAGGGAAGTCTGGGAGAGGACCGGGCTTGAGAGGGAAGATGAGGAGCTCAGTCTTGCTCATGTTGAGTTTTAGGTGGTGGGCCGACATCCAGGTGGAGACTTCCTGGAGGCAGGAGGAGATGCGAGCCTGAAGGGAGGGGGAGAGGACAGGGGCAGAGATGTAGATCTGCGTGTCATCTGCGTAGAGATGGTAGTCGAAGCCGTGGGAGTGAATGAGTTCACCAAGGGAGTGAGTGTAAATGGAGAACAGAAGAGGGCCAAGAACTGACCCTTCACCTTAGATTGTGAGGCCCCTATGGGACAGGGACTGTGTCTGACTTGATTACTTTGTATGAACCCCAAAGCTCCTCCCTCTCCCCTCCCCATCGCCCCAACTCATTCCCTTTATACTACCCCCACTCCGGGCCCCACAGCACTTGTGTGTATGTATATATATATATATATATGCATATCTATAATTCTATTTATTCATATAATAATGATGATGGTATTTGTTAAGCACTTACTATGTGCCAAGAACTGTTCAACATACTGATTAATGCCTGTTTATTTGTTTTGACATGTATATGTCTATAATTCCATTTATTTATATTGATGCTATTCATGCCTGTTTACTTGTTTTGATATCTATCTCCCCTTTCAAGACTGTAAGCCTGTTGAGGACAGGGATTTTCTCTCTTGATTGCTGAATTGTGCTTTCCAAGCACTTACTACAGTGCTCTGCACACAGTAAGCACTCAATAAATAAGACTGAATGGATGAATGAATGAATATAGAATGTTCCTTAAAAATACCATAATTATTACTATTTTCTCCCTTGGGAGAGACCCAGCTATGCTGTCCCATCCCAGCCCTCCCAGAGGGCTAGGCATGCCAGATTATTTCAGGATGCCTCCGGAAGAGAGTGCGAAAAGGTTTGCAAAACAAGCTGGAGAAAAGACCGGAGGAATCTGCTGTTTGGGCTGCCAAGTCAAACCATAATATCTCGGATGCCAAAACTCAGACTCACCCCACTTCCAGGGGGTGTTGTCCACCATCTTGGGGTGTTAGAGAGTCAGTAGTACCCCTGAAGGCAACCAAGAGACATAGGGAAAGACGCCTGCCCTATGAAGGAGAGCCAAAGTCAGGTTGTAAGTTACCATTCTTGGACAGAAGCCATTCCCAACTAGGGGAGGTCCATCTGGCTTGGAGGAAGAATTGCAAGTAGCAAGACAACAGGCCCTGAAAAAGCCGAAGCACAAACTGCTCAATCACCTTAAGAATGGAACATTTTTTTCATTAATTCTTTCCCCCTTTCTGTCTCTGTCTCCACAATATCCTCAGGCAGCTGGAAGGAAGAAGGCAGTGATCTCAGCAGACAGCCATGCACAGCATGGTTTCCCCCACTTTGATAATGACTTGTTTTCTCCTTGCTCGTCTATTGTATGACTCTCTTGGTCAGCTTCAGGGCCCACAGGGGTTCCTCCCTCCATGTGATTGCAGATGCCTCCAGGCCAGTGATATCATGAGAAAGCTACCTAAATGGTCTGGCCAATCCTCTAAAATTGGAAACGGGGATTCTGTCCTCCCTTGGACTCAGACAACAAGGGGGCTTTCCACTTGACTGTAAGTTCCTTGAGGGCAGGGATCCTGTTAACCAGCTCTACTGTACTGTACTTTCCTAAGCATTCAATAAGTGCTCCATAAATACCACTGAAAGCTTGAATGATTCAATTAGACACTCTCAGAGGATAGGGGCACCAAGGAAACTTCTGAATGTTTTGCACAGTGCCTAGGGCATCATAAAAGCACAATGCAGAGCACCTTTACTAGCTGATGGCTTGATTTCTCTTCACCCTTTCCCCTCTATCAGACCAGTCTGGTTATGAGCCCCAAACCAGGTATCCTGAGTCCCTCTATTCAACAGAGGCTCCATTATGAGGCTCTTCTGGGCCCCAGCAAAATCACTTCAAAAGGGATAGGGCCATGATGAGGTAGCATTCAAACACTCCAGAGTCTCACCACCATGTCCATTTGTCCATAATCGAGTGTGGACATCATTCCAGGTGTGCAACAATTTCTTTGACCCAGATGACCTGTTCTAGAGATACTCAAGCTCTGAGAGAAAATTATCTTTTGAAGAGCTGAGTTCAAGCCTGAGACTTGGGGGGATCTGAGTTCCAATTCAGGATTGGTCACTTCTTTGCTCTATGACTCAGAACAAGTTATTACCCAACCATGCCTCATTTTCCTTATTTGAAATAGATGTAAGCTAAGAGAAGGTGATAAACAAAGGATCACACAACCCTTGGCAAGGGAACAGAGTTATGAAATGCTGGATTACATAAAATTCTTGCCATGTTTTAGTTAGTGGTGTCCCAAATCAAACAATCAACAAACATTTACTGGGCACCTTGAGGGTGCCTGGCACAATGCCAAAATCCTGGGGTACATGTTAAGGAAGAGACCCCCTTTCCTGCCTTTGAAAAGCTTATCACCTAATAAAAGATATGAGCGATAGAGTCCCCATAAATATGTAACTATTAATATGATGATCACAGGAATGAATGTAGGTGGAGGAAGATTCTCCCACCCTGGAAATTTCCCCTGTTTGTCAACAGATCAAACAGGATATAGGCCTGAGGATACACTCTCTTGGAAAAAAGCCTAGCCTGAAACCAGCTCAGCATTGAGATCCTTTGTGCTGAATGACAGCAAAAATACTGCAGTCATGTTAAATCTTTGTAATGTTAGCTGGCTGTTTAGATGTACATGCATTCTTTGAAATATTTTCAAACCATTTTCAGATTCACCCCATGCAGACCTGGACTCATGTGGGAGTTTATGGTGATGGGGAGAAAGAGCAGTTGGTCAGACATCCAGATATATAATCTGAGACCTCATAGAGACAGTGAGGCATTGAATTCCCCAGTCATGAGCGAAGGCTACAAGAAACTGAATTCTCTATGTTGGCAATCACAGTGAATCCAGTACTCCACTGCAAGGGCCAAGTCCTAAGAAGCAGCATGGCCTAGTGAAAACGCCGCGGACTTGGAAGATGGAGGACAAGGGTTCAAATTCTGGCTCTGCCACTTCCTTGATGTGTTACCTTGGGCAAGTCACTTCACTTCTCTATGCCTCCCTTTCCTCAACTGTAAAATGGGGATTCAATATTTGTTCTCCCTCCTATCTTAGACTGTGAGCCCCATATGGGTTAGAGACCCTGTCTGACCTGAATAACATATCTACCCCAGGGTTCAGAACAGTGCTTGGCACATAGTAACAGCTTGACAAATGCCATAATTATATTATTATTATATTTTTATTATTTTTATTATATCTTCTAATACAGGTAGGACAGGCAATCTTAAAAAAGAAACACAGCCATTCTGCTTCCTCCGTTGTCAGATCTTTGAGTGCAAGAAACATGTCTACCAGTTCTTTTGTACTCTCCCAAGTTCTTTTGTACTCTTTTAGTACAGTGCTCTTCCCATTCTAAGTGCTCAATAAATGCAATTGATTGATTGGTAAGATATGGTGCCGGGAGACCTCATTCTCACAACCCAGTAGCAGCCTTGCAGAGCTTGAATTGAAAGGCAATTGACTGTCCACAGAGTGTACATGTATTGGTAGACCTAAATCTTTGGCTGAATTGTACTTTTATATGTACATAATAATAATAATGTTGGTATTTGTTAAGTGATTACTATGTGCAGAGCACTGTTCTAAGTGCTGGGTTAGATACAGGGTAATCCGGTTGTCCCTTGTGAGGCTCACAGTTAATCCCCATTTTACAGATGAGATAACTGAGGCACAAAGAAGTTAAGTGTCTTGCCCACAGTCACACAGCTGACAAGTGGCAGAGCAGGGATTAGAACCCATGGCCTCTGACTCCCAAGCCTGGGCTCTTTCCACTGAGCCACGCTGCTTCTCTCTTTATATATTATATATAATATATATATAATTTGTTTAGTGCTCACTATGTGAGCAGAGTGGCCTAGGGGAAAGATTCCAGGTTTGGAAGTCAGGGGACCTGGGTTCTAATCCCAGTTCCACCTTGTACCTGTGTGTGACCTTGGAAAGTCACTTCTCTGTGTCTCAGTTACCTCATCTGTAAAATGGGAATTAAGACTGTGAGCCATAGGTGGCACAGGGTTGTGAACAACCCGATTAGCTTGTATCCACTCCAGCACTTTGTACAATGTCTGGCACATAGTCAACACTTATCCATTACCATTTAATAAAGGCTGACTCAACAGTCCAGGATTTCTTCCATCACTTCAACACTGCCTCACATCTTTTCCTCACATCTATCCTTTGTGCCTGTCCCTCTTGTCTGTCCTTTGTATCTATCCCTTGCATTTTTCCCTCACATCTGTCCCTCGATCTTGTTGGAAAAGTCTCCAAGTGACTTCATTAGAAGGAAAAAAGATTGGGGCTCCCAGATATGTGGGTGGAGGATGCTGTAATTCTGATGTTCCCAGGAGACTTCCCCAAGGGCAAAGGGAAGGGATGAATAGAGGAGTGACATTTTCTTTTGTTTAATTCTGTTAGAAGCCACATCCTCTGTTAAATGCTGCTGAGAAGTCCAAAGAGCAGCCTAATAAACTGAATCTGGTCGAAAGAACACTGCAGGCCAGGAAGCGGCCTCTCGCTTGTGGAATGGCCAGGCTTTGGCTTAGTGGGTGCTGCTGGCTCAGCGCTGGGAGTGGGAGTGTATAGAGGGATCTAAAGCAGGAAAGCTAGATTCCTGAGCCCTCTCCCTCGCCCCACTTCTGTTTCTCTGGATGACCTTTGGTAGGTTGCCTCCCCTCTCTCTAAGCCACAGTTTCTCAATCTATAAAATGGAGCATAATCTTCGTATATAATGGAGCATAATCTTTGGCTCCCAGAATGATTCTGGTGAGAAGGATCTGCCATGAGGCCAAGAAGGGAAAAAGCCATCCCTCTGATTACTTTCTTGGTGAATTTATTTTAGCTGGTGACTCCTACTTTCTCACTACTCAGTCATTTGTATTTACTGAGCATCTACTGTGTGCAGAGCACTGTCTCAAGTGTTTGGAAGAGTATCCCAACTTAAGCTGTCACCAACATGGACAAATTTGAACTTGGATCCCTCCATCACCAGTCACTGAACCATTTCTAACCTATCCAACTCTAAAATCCCCCTCTCTGACCACAACCTCCTACGCTGTCTTCTCTCCCATTCCCTCCTTTCCTATAAAACTGTTCCCACAAACTGAGACCTCCATTCTCAAGACTTCCTAATCCACCATGCCCCACTTAGGTTCCCTGTCAAACCTCCTCTTCAGATGCACAAACCCACACACTCAACACTTCCCTCTCCACTGAACTCAACTTCAATTAAGCTGAGAAGGATGATACAGAAGGAAGAAAGGAAATCCTCCAGACGCTATGCTCACTGTGGTCAGAGAATGTGTCTGTTGTATTGTACTCTCCCAAGCACTTAGTACATTGCCTTTTCCTGAGGTTTTTCTCATTAGTCCTCAAACTACACCAAGTGAGGTAAGGCCTGGATTGATATTATTATTGAAGTTTTACAGATTCAAGGCCCAGAGAGGTAAGATGACTTACCTAATGCCCACAGCTTCTTAGTAAGTGGAATAGAATTAGAGCCCAGGACTCTTTACAGCCAGTCCATTGATCTCGACTAAGGTTCTTATCCTCCCAAACCAACCAAACAAAAACAAAGAACCAAAATGGAATGAAAATGGTTTGTTGCTAAGGATGGTTCCAGGCCCAGATTCCAAGGCAAATAAAGAAGCCAACTGGGCCAGTGTTGAGAGACCAGATCTATCATGGTGCCTCACCTAGTGACATGGATGAATGTTATGTATCGTCCTCTTTTCCTAGAAGGCAAATGTGAGGCACAAAGAGAAATGATATCTCCATAGTCACACAGGCAAGTGACAGATCTAGGGTTAAAACTCAGAGTTTCAACTAAAGGGCTGGGTCCTTTGAAAGGACTTCTTTTTATCTCTGCTTATTTCATTATTTTCCTCTCAATCCTCCCATATTGCAAAAGGTGGGAAAGACTGAGCATGTAATAGTAATTACAGTAATAATAATAATGTTGGTATTTGTTAAGTGCTTACTATATGCCATTCTAAGCTGTAATCAGGTTGCTCCCCATGGGGCTCACAGTCTTCATCTCCATTTTACAGATGAGACAACTGAGGCACAGAGAAGTGAAGTAACCACAGTAGTAGAAGTGATAGTTGTAGTGGAAGTAGTATTCATTCATTCAGTAGTATTTATTGAGCGCTTACTATGTGCAGAGCACTGTACTAAAAGCTTGGAATGTACAAATGGGTAACAGATAGAGACAGTCCCTGCCCTTTGACGGACTTACAGTCTAATCGGGGGAGACGGACAGGCAAGAACAATAGCAATAAATAGAATCAAGGGGATGAACATCTCCCTGAAACAATAGCAAATAAATAGAATCAAGGCAATGTACATTTCATTAGCAAAATAAATAGGGTAATGAAAATATACACAGTTGAGTGGACGAGTACAGTGCTGAGGGAAAGGGAGGAGGGGAGGAGCAGAGGGAAATGGGGGAAAAGATGGTTTACCTGCAGAGAGGTGAAGGGAGGCGGTAGAGGGAGTAGAGGCAGAAGGGGAGCTCAGTCTGGGAAGGCCTCTTGGAGGAGGTGAGCTGTAAGTAGGGTTTTGAAGAGGGGAAGAGAATCAGTTTGGCAGAGGTGAGGAGGGAGGGCATTCCAGGACCGCGGGAGGACGTGGCCCAGGGGTCGACGGCGGAATAGGCGAGAACGGGGGACGGTGAGGTGGGCGGCAGAGGAGCGGAGCGTGTGGGGTGGGCAGCGGAGAGAAGGGAGGAGAGTTAGGAGGGGGCAAGGTGATGGACAGCCTTGAAGCCTAGAGTAGTAGAAGTAGAATTCGCAATAGTAGAAGTAGGGATAGTCGTATTCATTCATTCATTCATTCAATCATATTTATTGAGTGCTTACTGTGTGCAGAGCACTGTACTAAGCACTTGGAAAGTACAATTCAGCAACAAATAGAGACAATCCCTGCCCAAAGTGGGCTCACTGTTGAGAAGGGGGAAATAGTAGTGGTAGTAGTAGAAGGAATAATAGTAATAGTAGTAATAATAATAACTATGGCATTTGTTAAATGCTTACTATGTGCAAAGCACTGTTCTAAGTGCTGGAGAGGATACAAGGTGATCAGGTTGTCCCACGTGGGGCTCACAGTCTTAATCCCCATTTTAAGATGAGGAAACTGAGGCCCAGAGAAGTGAAGCAACTTGCCCAAAGTCAGCTGACTAATGGCTGAGTTGGGATTTGAACCTATGACCTCTGACTCCCAAGCCTGGTCTCTTTCCACTGAGCCACGCTATAGTAGTAGTAGAATAGTAGTAGTGGTTAGTAGTGGTGGTGATAGTAGTGATGGTATTTATTAAATGCTCACCAGGAACTTAACAAAAATGGTAGTCTGTGCTTGGAAAAATCACAAAACAAAAAAAAGTGACTCACTTTCTGCTCCAAAAGGAACTTACATTTTAATGGGAGATGCAAGCATAAAATTATTTACAAATAAAGTAATCAAAATAAATAATTGAATGTTCATCTGACTGTATATTTACATATATGCACCCAGATATATAAGTGCTGAGGATAGGTACGGGGCTGTGTGAGTGGAAATGCCTCCAACTACAGTATAATGATTTCCTTGTGTTTACATCATTTCTATTCCATGCAATCCCACAGATTTGATTTTCAAAGAAGGGAGAATTGATACTGTAATTACTATTATTGCACTGTTTACCCTCTGTGAATGGCTAAGTCCCTAAGTGCCATTTCTACTGTGCCAGAAACTTGAATGCCACAGACCACTTGGGTAGTATTGGCCCCCAAGGGACTTGGGAGAGGGGCAGGGATCCTTGGAGAAATTTGGCTCAGCCAGACCCCTTGCCCTGCTCCAGTGAGTTTCAGGGGAAGCAAGAGGAGGGCATTTAGAAAGGTCTTAAAAACCAGCCCAGATTCCAGAAATAAATGGAACAGTTTCTAGAATTTGGGGCTGTTCAAGAACTGGCCCAGGGCCTAAGGTGTAGATGCTATAGTTCCAAGAATCTGGAGATATTCCAGAACAGTACCTGTCACAAGGGAAGGGTGGAATAGTTTCCAGAATCTGGGGCTGCTTCCAGAACCAACATGTGAGAAGCAGTTTGGCCTAGTGGATAGAGCAGGGACTTGGGAGTCAGAAGGACCTGTGTTCTAATCCTGGCTCTGCCACTGGTCTGCTCTTCGACCATGGGCAAGTTGCTTAACTTTTCTGGGCCTCAGTTCCCTCATCTGTAAAATGAGGATGATTATATAACAATAATTATTATTGTTAATAATAATAACGGCATTTGTTAAGCACTTATGTATCAAGCACTGTTTTAAGTGCTGGGGAAGCACTATCCCACATGACTCACAGTCTTAATCCCCA
The DNA here is from genome assembly GCF_004115215.2 of Ornithorhynchus anatinus. Lineage (NCBI taxonomy): Eukaryota > Metazoa > Chordata > Mammalia > Monotremata > Ornithorhynchidae > Ornithorhynchus > Ornithorhynchus anatinus. The sequence continues at coordinate 24,165,723 of NC_041730.1, forward strand.
TTTTGCAAATGAAATAACTGAGGCATAGACAAGTTAAGTGACTTACCCAAGGTCACACAGCAGACAAGTGGCAGAGTTGAGATTAGAACCCAGGTCCTTCTGACTCCCAGCCCCATGCTTTACCCCCTAGGCCTTGCTGCCCCCCTAAGACTGTGAGCCCAATGTGGGACAGTGCTTAGTACAATGCCTGATCCATAGTAAGCACTTAAATACCATAAACAAACTATCCCAGATCCCAGAGACGGTGGAATATGAGGCTTTCTTCGGAGTTGGTCCCAGACCCGAGGGATGGTTGGGACTTTTTCTAGAATCCGGGGCTGTCTCTGGAATGGTCCCAGTATTAGGGCCCAGGGTTGGGGTTGGAAGGGTTGGGTGTCTCCAAACTGTATTGATGCGGAGGGTCTCCCAGCCCATGAAAAAAGTAACTGCCTTCTACTTCTGTGGAGTGGAGGAGAGTGTGCTTAGGGGAAGGCCTGCTTCAAAGGCTGTCAGCACTCACCTTAAAATTAGCAGATTTCCCTAAAGTACTGGCGGGATACATATGCAAGGGAAGGTCAGTGGCACAAAGATAGCTAGGTCACACCTAGACTAAGCCTGCAGAGCAGAAGGTAGGCTCTGAACGGTCCTTCTGCTGCCCTAAAATGATGATAATGGTGATGATAATGATAGTTGTTAAGTGCTTACTAGGTACCAAGCACTGTACTAAGCGCTGGGATAGATACAAAATCTTCATGAGGCTCAGAGTCTAAGGGGGAGGGAGAAGTACAGGATTGTACTGAAAAAAGAAAAAAAACCCTCTAGACTGTAGGGTCATTGTGGGAAAGGAATGTGTCTGTTGCACTGTTGTACGGTACCCTTTCAAGAGTTTAGCACAGTGCTCTGCACACAGTAAGTGCTCATAAATATGATTGATTGATTGATTGAATCATGGAGAACCAGACAAGGAACCTCTAGGTGAAGGTGAGGAGACAAAATTTCTGTAAAATCAGTAAACAAAATACCATTGAATTAGTCCCTTCATTCCCTGTCAGCCTCTTCACCCCTCTCTTAGCCTTCATCTTCCCACTGGGACTCCCATCCAGATCACCCAGCTCATTCCTCGAGAGGATATCCAATTGCTTCCTCCCACAGAGTGGCCAAGAGTGGAGAGCAGGGAGCTGCCAGCTCTCAACCTGATCCTGCCCCTGAGCTGTCAGTTATAATCAGAGCCCAGGATGGGGATAGAGCAGGGAGTAGGGACAGAGGAACGGAGTCTCTTTTTCTATAAGATTTTTCTATAATCAGGGCTTGTGTGGGAGGAGGGGCTCTGAAGCCTTTAGGCTGTTGTAGGGCAGAAGGATAAAATTCTTTGCTTATTAAGTAGGTGGAAATGGGAGCTGGAAGAGAAGAATACCAGGTTTAAAATTTTAAAATATTGTGTTGCTGCTTAGCTCCCTATAAGTTGAAGAAGCACCATGTTACTTAGTGGAATCAAGACCCCTCAGCTCTTCAGGTAGTACAGGCAGATGCCATCTTGAAGGCCCTGAAGTGAAGCATCCTCCCTTTTGGGAGCGTCTTTTTCTTTTCAACAAAGTTGCAACATTTGGGATTATTATTTTTTTTTTTTGCTCCTGACTCTTTTGTGACAGTGTCTGAGTTAACTGGCTTAATTATGAGATGGTGCTTTGGGGATTCATTCACAGCTTCTGGATGATTTTTAGTTCTGCCCTCCAGAAACTCAGGAAATGTGTTTGAAGCACACTGTGTTTGTGGATCAGCTGCAGACTTGGTCTGGTGCTTGTAGATCAGATTTGGGTTGGATGAAGGATGTATAGAAGCCGATCATTCCATTTTGAGTCTCATCTTCTGAGAATAAGCAGATCTGGAGTGAGATCCACATAGAAAATCCCAATTACATCTTTCTATAGATGTACCATAATATACTTGGAATTAAAATCAGCTAAAAAAACAACTGTGAATATGGATTTTTAAAAGTCCATACAATCAGGTGCTGCCATTTCTGAGCTATTTTCTCTTTTCTAAGGTAGTTTCATTTACCACAAGATAAGGGCACTAACTCATTTGTAATAACAATAATGATAACGGTAATGATAATTGTGGTAATTTGTTAAGCACTTACTTTGTGCCAGGCACTGTGCTAAGTGGTTGGCAGATACAAGCTAATCAGATTGGACACAGGCCCTGTTACACATGGGGCTCACAATCTTAGTCTCCATTTTACAGATGAGATAACTGAGGCACAGAGATGTTAAGTGACTTGCCACGGTCACAAGGCAGACAAGTGAAGTAACAGGGATTAGAACCCATTTAGTCCTCTGACTCCCTGGACCCTCAATGAAATTCTTAGGTAGTAAGACATAAAAAATACAGAAAAGACAATGAAGAGCACAGAAAGAAAAGTATTATCATCATTATTATTATTATTACTGCTGTAGTTGATAATGAAGGTGGTGAAGTGATAAAAAAGATAACAAGGAAAAATAATAATGTTGGTATTTGTTAAGCGCTTACTATGTGCAGAGCACTGTTCTAAGCACTCGGGTAGATAGAGGGTAATCAGGTTGTCCCACGTGAGGCTCACAGTTAATCCCCATTTTACAGATGAGGTAACTGAGGCACAGAGAAGTTAAGTGACTTGCCCACAGTCACACAGCTGACAAGTGGCAGAGCAGGGATTCAAACCCATGGCCTCTGACTCCCAAGTCCAGGCTCTTTCCACTGAGCCACACTGCTGCTCAGTAGCAGCAACAACTTAAGTATCCCCAGTGCACCCAACCAATCACCGATTCTGAGGTTTAAGAGAGAACGTATGAGATCTTGTCTTCAAGGACCAATAATTTAGAGGTGAAGTAAGCACACTAGAACATTCAATAATTCAAGTACAAAAAATTCAACTGTTCTCTGCAATGAAAATACTTCATCCTATGGTCTCTCTTGCCTGTAAGCTCATTGTGGGCAAGGAACGTTTCTTCCAGCTGTCGTAGTATCCTCACCCAAGCCCTTAGTACAGTGTTCTGCACACAGTAAACACTCAATACATATGATTGATTGATTGATTGAATAACCTTCTCTCAGCCATCCCCAGCCACTCCCCTGGGAAGAAGTGTTTCTGCCACCCTTGCCCCACACATTTCCTCTCATCCTAAACCACTTCCATTTTGGTTCCTACTTGGCTCTCTTCTTCTTTCCTTGTCTCAACAACCAAATTAACTGCTCTTTTAGCCCTTTGCTGTTCAATCTCCCTAGCCAGATGGATGGGAAGAAAGGGGAAGGTGTACTAGGTTAGAGGTGGGATGGAAATGCGGGGGCCGGGCGGGGTGGAAAAGGAGATGAAAGATAGGAGAGTGAAAAAGAGACACATCACAAGAGCAGGTATACAAATATCTTAATTCTCCCCCTACTTTTTCTTTCCCCTCTTTTTGCCGTCACCTAACTGTGTACACTTCAATAATGTCAGCATTTTTTCCACAATTAAGATCCCGTCATCTCATTCCAGGAATAAGTCACTCCTTGACATCTGTGTTCTCTGTATGTGTAGGGCCCTTTCCAGAGCCTGTCACATTCATGTGCTTTAACCCCTGCTTTCAACTTAGCTGACCTAGTGTAAGCAGCCACAGGAAAGCCTGAGGCTTGCCACTGTGTTGGACTGGGTAGGTCACATCCAGCTCTGTAGATGGTGTGGAGAAGGACAGAAGAGTAACAGGGCTTGTTTGGTGGGAAAGTTTTACCTCATTCTAAACAGCTGCCATTTGCTTGTTTCATATTTCCCAAGGGCTTCGAGCAGAGCACTGCTTCCATTGGGTGCTCAATAAATGCTATTACGGCTACAACTACTTTTACTTCAAAGTTACTCTATATGGAATACTGTACAAATCTCTTGGGAAAGTATAATCCAACACAGTAGATGCAATCCCTGCCCACAAGGAGCTTACACACTAAACTGGGAGACGGCACAACCTTTTTGCTTCGAGGCAGGTGGACGTACTATATCAGGTTAAACGTTTACTATGTGCCAAGCACTGCACCAAGCCCTGGCAATCAAGCCTCCCTACCCCTGTCTTCTCTCCACAGAAATGGGGTCAAGGGTAACCTTCAGTTCAGCCCTAGGCTTTCCTCTCATTTCTTTCTCAGCCCTGGGCCCTACATGGCATATGGCTCCTGCTTCCAAAGGCATATGAGTATAGGCTGAGAAACTCAGTATCTAGGCTAAACCAAAGAGGGAGGAAACTGGTGGATCATTCTGAAACCAGCACTGTTCTGGTTGATGGAAGGCCTGGATCAGCCAGTTTCCCATAGGACCAGAATCAAGCCGAGTAACAAAAACTCCACTCTAGCTTAAGCCCCAAGTGATGGACACCCTTAGTAAATCCTTTGTAGGCCTTGGTAAATCTGCACTGAAGGCACTGTTAGACTCTAGTTTCTCTAGACTGTAAGGTCGTTGTGGGCAGGGACTCCATCATGGAGTTTGGGGGCTCCAGCATGGCGTAGTGGATAGAGCATGGGCCTGGGAGTCAAAAGGTTCTAATCCCAGCTCTGCCATTTGTCTGCTGTGTGACCGTGGGCAAGTCACTTCACTTCCCTGGCCTCAGTTACCTCATCTATAAAATGGGGATTAAGATGGTGAACCCCATGCGGGATAGGGACTGTGTCCAACCCAATTTGCTGTATCCACCCTATTGTTTAGTACAGTGTCTGGCACATAGTAAGTGCTTAACAAATACCATAATTAATATTATATGTCCCCAAAATGCTAGGGGCCTTCCATCCAGATCCCTATTCTCAATTCCACCCCAGGCCCCAGGCCCCTATGACTCCAGCATTAATTCCATGGCCTGTATGGCTGTGTTTTCCAAAATGGCTCCCTAATCAGACAGAAACAAAGATCCTCCCTAGGGAAACAAATCATTTCCCCTCATTACTATCTCAGGACTTCTAGAAGAGAGGTTCTGACTTGAAATTCACCCTGGGTTCATTCAGGTGCTTGTTTGATTTGAGCGGCCTCTGATCCCACAGTCTGGGTGACTCAGGGAGGCAGGGTCAAACTGGAATCAGAACCAGAGCCAGAACCAGGGCAAGAAAGTACAGGGATTTCCATCCCAAATGGTTCTATCTATCCTAAGACCTGCTATCACTTCTACTAGGTCACACCCACACAAAGCTTCACCGTCAGCCACAATTTGTTTGTCAGCTGCCTGTGGTTGCCATGGGGTGGTTTAATGAGGGGAATCGTCCAAATTACCAGTTTAGCCTCCTCCAGATCTTCCACGGAAATGCTTGGATCAGCTGGAAAATCCTAACTACAATTACATTTTAAGACCTTCTCATAGTCCAAATGTCAACACCAATAGAAACAATATGTTTATTTTCAGACCTCCTGCCAGATTGGATTAATTTCTACAGGCCAAAAGCTCGTTTTAGAACTATAATGTCTCAATTTTACAGATTTCGTTGAATTCTCTGCCTTTCCTTGTTTTCTGTGTGTGGCTGGGGCGTGACGAGTTGCTGGCCTGGTCGGGGAGCACGGGGCCTCTGATCTTGGTTAATCTATGGAAAAGCACCTCATTCCTGGGCTTAAATAGACTTTTCTCACACAGGCCCTCTGCCTCATTAATTCTCCCTCACTCTTTTGGACCTCCTCTGAAAACATTTTTTTTCCCCTCTGCCTCTTCTTCATAATTGCTTTCTCCCTTTGCTTACTATGTGTCATTTAAGTCCCATGGCAATGTGACTTCCATCCCCTCTGGATCACCTGTGCACTCATATCTGTGCCCCTTAACTACTTGATTTTCACTCCCCTGCAGCCAGCCCCACAGTGTTTCAGTACATGTCCTTGCACTCGACCATTTCTACTATCATTTATTTTAATATCTCTCTCTACTTCTAGACTGTAAACTCCTTATGGGTAGAGATCATGTTTACCAACTCTATTATATTGCACTTCCTTAAGCACTTAGTACAGTGCTCTGCACACAGTAAGGACTCTATAAATACTGACTGATTGATTTCAATCTGGGAATAAGTATTTTGAGTAAATTGATAGGAACAACGCTCAATGTATTAGTACAACTCTCAGGGCAGCAAGCTTACCTAGGATCCAGTTGAGCAGTGGTCCACCCTGGAAGTAAAGTAGATGAATTATTAGTCTACTCTCTGTGAGTAAGCACTCACATCCCAGAAATCAACACTTCATGTGATTTGGGCAAGACGAATCCTTGAACTGAAAGGATTCTCTGTGTAGCAGGAAGAGACTCCGACAACTCTTGTCTATTTGATGGAGTTTGATGTTGGCACTGAAGGTTTGCCCCAACACCTGCTCAGAGTAGATGATGGATGTCAACTCGAGTGACCATTCATCCCATTTCACACTCTGCAGTCTAATTTTTGGCTTGTCCATTTTTTCATGGCGTTTTTTAAGCACTTACTTTGTGCCACGCACCATACGAAGCTCTGGGGTAGTTACAAGATAATAAGGTTGGACAGTCTCTACCTGACATAGAACTCACAGTCTCATTCCTCATTTTATAGATGAGGTAGCCAAGGCATAGAGAAGTTAAATGACTTGGCCAAGGTCACACAGCAAACGAGTGGCAGAGCTGAGATTAAAAACCAGGTCCTTCTGACTCCCAGGCCCATGATCTATTCACGAGGCCATGCTGCTTCATTTATACTCTATTGCTCCCCACTCCCTGTAATTTATTTTCACTTCTGATCCCTGCTAGACTGTAATCTCCTTGAGCCAAGAATCATGTCTTCATACTTCACTGCACTCTTCCAGCGCTTAAACAATGCACTGCACATGGTAGGTGCACGATAAATACCATCAGTTATGGATACAGCCCTGAATAGCCAGCTTCTCTGCATCAAGGCTCCTGTAGCTGTGTTCTGGTAGCTGTGTTCCGTGCCTGTGCTCAGAGGGGCCTGAGAGGTAAGAGAGAAAGCTCTGGAGTAAGGGGGTGGGGAGAGTTGAGGGTCTCCCAGGAAAAGCTAAGTTTGGGTGGACTTATTTGCACTTTCCCAAAGTAACAGGTACGACTTGGTTACATTTTGGAGAGTGCCCGGTGTAACATGTAGTCGTCATATGCATCTGCTTGTCTGGAATCTGGGAGGGTCTTCCACTGCCACTCTGATGTCAACTGAATCTGAAATCTTTGAAGTGACTGTAGCCAAGATGTGAATTCAGTGAAAGACTGTAAACTTCTTGAGGGAAGGGATGGATGTCTACCAACCTCTTTGCACTCTCCCATTCACTTAATACAGTGATTTACACACAGTAGGGCTAAATTGACCCATGAATTGATTCACTGCATTCTCACTTCTCCAGTTCATAAGGGGGTTGGTGGGGTGGGGAAGGGGGATGTCCAGACCCCAAAAGGGTAGCAGTGAAGCCAGCCCTGGGATCAGTGTGGGTTTTGATATCATTGCTGTAACAAGCATGCTCCTTTCACTCATATTCACATTCCTTGTCTGCTTCATCAGTCTCGATCAGTGGCAACAAGGTCTTGGAACATTCAGTCAATGGTCTCTATTGAGCCCTTATTCTCACTTGTATGAAGTAATTGGGAGAGTGGAATAGAGATAAAGTAGAAACAAATCCAGACAGGTCCTTACAATCTAGTAGGTAGAGGGATGTGACAGAATTTAAATCTATAATTTAGATATAATTTAATTCAATCTAGAATTTATGTGTAGATAAGGGAAGTGAGGAGGTGGGGGAAAGAATGAGGAACTTTCCCTATGGCACCTTGACAACATTTGGAGAACTCTAGATGTAACTCCAGCCTAAATCCTAACTCAAAACTTAGCCATAACCTGATACCTGACCATAACTTTAACCCTAACTCTACTTTTTACCCTAACCTTAATCCTAGCCCTAGCCTTGACCCTAGCCCTAACCAGGAATTTAACCTTAAACCAAAGCCTATCCATAGCACTACCACTAACCCTAACTCAAAATACAGCTCCGACCGTAACCCTAAACCTAAAGCTAATCCTAACCCTAATCTTAACTCTAACCTTAACCATATCCCGAGCCCTAACACCAATTAGCCCCAAACTTAACCCTAGATGTAACCTTAACCCTAGGACTAAGACTATACCACTCCTAACCCTAACATGAACCCTGAGTCTAACCTTAATCCTAACCTAACATGACCCTGACCATGAGCCTAAACTCAACCCTAATGCTAATTCTAACACTAACATAAACCCTACCCCTAGGCCTATACCTCAACCTAAACCCACACCCTAAATGTAACTCTGACAGTAACTCTAACCCTAAACCTACCCCTACAGCCCCCCACCCTAATGCTAAATCTAACCCTAACTTTAGCCGAGACCATAACCATAAAGTTAAATCCTTACAGTGATCAGATTCTGAGTCTAATCCTAACCTTACCCCAACACTAAAACTAACACTAAACCTAAACCTAACATTAACCCTAGCCATAAACTTACATAAAGATTTAGCTGTAACCCTAAACCTAACCTTATCTCTAACCCTAATACCAACCCTAGACCACATCCTAACATTAACCATAACCCTAACTGTAATCCTCACTCTAATCATAGTTTTTACTCTAACCCTAACCCAAACTCTAAATTTAACCATGACCTTAAACTTAACCCTAACACTAACCCAAACGCTAATGCTAACCTTAACCCTAGCACTAAACCTACACAGAGATTTAGCTCTAATTCTAAATCTAGCCTTAAAACTTAAATTAACCCTATTCCTAACCCTAATCCTGGCCTTAATCCAAGATCTAACCCTAACCCTAATTCTTAAACTTAATCCCAACCCTATCCTAAACCTGATCCTAGCCCTTGTCCTAACACACTTAGAACAGTGTTTGGCAAATAGTAAGTGCTTAACAAATGCCATTATTATTATTATTACTTACTCTAACACTAACCCTAATGCTAACTCTAGGCCAAGACCTCACATCGACCTTGACCCTAACACTAACCTTAAGTCTAGCCTCAATCCAATGCTTACCCCAAGCCTAGCTATAAAATTTATCCTAGCCCTAATGCTGATTATAGCCCTAGATCTCACTCTAACCTTTACGGTAACCCAAATCATAACTCTAACCTAAACTCTACCCTTAAGACTGGTCCCAAACATGCTCTAACACTACCCTAACCTTAACCCTAACTCTAGCCCTAAGATTGGCCCCAAACCTGCCCTAACCCTAACATTACCCCAGAGCCTAACCCTAGCCCAAACCTTAACCACAAGCACAACCTTAACTCTAACATTAACGTTAGCCCTATCACTAACCCTAACACTAACCCTTACAATAACCTTAACTTTCACCCCAACCTCAACCCTAACCTTTAACTTAACCCTAACCCTAACCAAAACCGTAACCATCACCTTAGCCCTAGACCTGCATGACTAACATTTACTTTAGCCCTAATAGCCCGGTCCCCAGCTCCTGTCCTAACTCAAACTCTAGCCCTAATCACAACTCTAGCCCTAAACCCAGCCTTAGACCTCACCCTAACAATATCCTAAAGCTTAACCATAAACACTAAACCTAAGCCTAATTAATCTAATCTTAACCTTAGCCATACAATTGGCCCAACCCAAGCCTTAACCTTAACCCTATCATTAACCCTAATTTTTACCAAAACCCTAAACTTAAAACTAACCCTAACCATACTCAATCCCTAATCCTAAACCTAACCCTAGCCTTAAAGACAAACCATAATCCTAACTCTAGCCTTTACTCTAACCCTATCCTTAACTATAGCCTTAGCCCTATCCCTCACCTTAAGGCTAGGCTTAATATTAAATCTCACTATATCCGTAACTCCAACCCTAAATTTAAACTAATCCTGCCTCTAACCCAACACTAGCCTGAAGTCTAACACTAGCCCTAGTCCTAGCCCTAATCCTAATGGTAGGACTAACCCTACTCCTAGGCCAAAGCCTATCCCCAAGCCTAACCCTAACCCTAACTCTAGTCCTAGCTCTGTCTCTAACCCTTACCCTACCTATAAATCTAAACTTAAACCTAACCCAAACCAAAACCTAGCTCTAGCCTTAACTTTGACCCTAGTACTAGCCCTAATCCTATCCCAGACACAATGCCTAACCCTTTTCCTCACCCTAGCCCTAACCCGAGTCCTAACCATAACCTTAGCACCCACTGTATCCTCAGCCCTACCCCTAGCCCTAGCCTACCTTAACCCCATCAAGTTCCAGCCCTTTCAACGCTAACTAAACCACTGACCCAGTCCAGGCTTCAGCAGCCCAAAGACCCTACCTTAAATCGTGCCTGACTGATTGATCTCCTGTCTATTTGGAGAGATGAGAACTAAATGAAGGGCCTACAGGTGTTCCGAATGTCAACTGGACCAAGCAGAGAGGAGAGACCTTCTGAGGAATTCTGGCCCTTCCAACCTCATTCATTCATTTGATCATATTTAATGAGCACTTACTGCATGCAAAGCACTGTACTAAGTGCTTGGGAGAATACAACAATACCTCCTGATATTCCCTACTTGGGATAGTTGACAGGAGCACTTGGCTGCTTCCCTCTCTGGGAAGTTCAGTAGAGAAGGTGAGAAAGGAAAATGAAGAGTCTGTGCCTTTGTACCATAGCACTCCTTGTCAGACTCACCCACAAACTCTACAGCTACATTCGCATCTCTTTTCTATGAGCCCTTGAGCAAACTGGTTGCCAGATCCCACCTCCAGGAGACACAGCCTAATGCCAAAAGGTAAATCTACCTCCAAGTCTGCCACAACCCAATCCCTGCCTTGGGTATTGGCTTTCTTTGTTTTTTATGGTATTTGTTAAGCACTTACTATGTACCAGGCGTTGTACTAAGCGCTGGGGTTGATACAAGCTAACAAGCTAATCAGGTTGGACACAGACCATGTCCCTCAAGGTGCCCACAGTCTTAATTCCCGTTTTACAGATGAGGTCACTGAGGCACCGAGAAATTAAGTGACTTACCTAAGGTCACACAGCAGTCAAGTGGCGGAGCCGGAATTAGGACCCAGGTTCTTCTGACTCCCAGGACTCTGCTCTATCCTCTAGGCAACACTGTTTCTCTTGCTTGTGCCTGCATTTGAACAAATCACTTCATTCTCCTGGTTGTCCAGGATCTTGATGATGGCCTGCACCTTTCACCTAAGGACAGTCAGTCAGAGGAAAAGAAAGAACTGTGTAGTAAGTTTGCCTAAAAGAAACAAGCCATGTACTTACAGAAGGCAATATTCCATAGCAGGGGTTTCTATCACAACTCTCTTACAAACTACAGCTGACAAATTTGGGCTGTTCCCTGAGGAACATGTTGTTATAAAAGGCGTGTTTATTTTGAATGGGCTTCATTAATATTTTGAGTCCAGGCATACTATCATGATAGCCTTATGGCAGAGACCATTTCTAAGGAAGATTAGTACTATTACTTCTCTGCTCAGAACAACAACCAGACTGAAATTCAAGCTGTGCTGTCTGCCTGTGTGGAAGAAAAATGTAGTCATATAAAATAAACAAGAAACCTCCCCCCAACACCACCCTCCACCTCCATCCTTCCCCCAACACAGCCCACCTCCTTGTTCAATTTTCCTGATGCTGCTTGAGAATTGCATGCAATTAAACATCAAAACTTTGATCTGACCCCGACCAAGGTCCGTCTCCCATGCTTTTGCTAAGGCTCTTGAGTGCCGGCTGGTACCCTCCCAGCTCAGCCAGTGGGACTCGTCTCCTGTTTCTATTGTGACAGCTCAGGAAGGGGTTTACCTGTAACACTGTCACCCACCTCGGGAGAAACTTTGATCACCAGGGCCTCCTTGATGAAAACAGTCTCGATCCCCAAGGGTTCGATGTCTCCACAGACCGGTGGTATCCCATCAAAAAGCAAATGCTGGGGGTCACATTTTCCAACCTATCCAGTTTCTGAGGCTCCTGCTGCTCCTCGGGCCAGGTTTCTGACTGAATCAAAGGGAAAATGTGGGTAAAATCTCCTGAAATTGTCTGGTTGTCTTCTCCACCAACAGAAATCTCCCCCATGAATACTTCACATTCTTCCAAATTAGGTTGTCCAGTTCCCTTCACCATTGAAGGGCGATTTCAGACTAAAATCCACTTGGTGTACATACCCAAATGATTATGAACTCTCTGGGGGGTGGGGATTTTATGTCTCCTATCTTTACTGGTGTATTTCACCAGCTTCAGAGCGCTGGGTGCAACTGCAAGGTCTCATAAGCAATAATAATAATTGTACTCAGTAATAAATGCAACCAAGGCATCTCTTACTAACCTGTAATTTAGGGTTAGCGATTTCTGGGCTAAGTCAAATAGTACTGTTCTGACCTTACCATTAATCTTCATAGCAGATGTGGGCTGTGTTTTTGAAAGCGAATGAGAAAAGCTCTTCAATATTCCGGACCAGTCTCCTGTCTTCTTCTAAAATGCATACACAATTCATAATGATGCATTTAATTAATGGTAAATGAGCATGGAATTCCAAAGGCCAACCAGATGACAGACACATTAACACCAGATGAGATCGTCATGTTTATTGTTCCAACAATAAATTACCCAAGCACGCGAAGGGCAAGTGATCGATTAGCCACGTGGAATGACTAGAACCACGATCTTTGGGGTTGTTCCGAAATGGGAAAGAAAAATACTGAAAGTGTTGGTGGAAATCGCCCTTTCTCTACCAAGCCCAGATAAAAAGGTGATTTTTCTCTGTGCCAACTAAGTTGTGCAAGGAGACTGGATTTCAAATGTGAAAACAGCCCATAATGATGCCCTGATAAGCTTGTCTGTTCCTTAGGGTCAAGGAGGCTGTTAAATAGGACTGGGGTCTTAAAACTAATACGGCGTTTAAAATGGTGCTGAAAAATAAAATCACGTTTAGCCTACGAAAGCTGAGAGTCCATCTCCCACAAGCAGGGCGCCTTGCAGATTGCCTCGAGCTAACTGCTCAGATTTTCGAAAGGCAGACTTTTACTTGGTGTGGAATGTCTTGAACTTGGTTCCCTAGAAAGCTGCGACCCTTATTGAAAACATTATCTTTTCCATCAATAATACCTCGAAGTCCTTTATTAGTAAACCCCCTGGCAAAAGCTGACATATTTACAGCACGCAGTAAACTTTATGTATCTGTGACAATATTAAAAGAAAAAGCACACACCCAGTGACCACAACAAATCACGCAGTCTTAAAATGATCAAGTGAAAGCTTAATTGTTCTGAAAAGAAGCCCTCTTGACAACCTCGATCCTTCCCACCCCACCAATAAGAACTTTAACAAAGATGAAAAAAGTATGTTTCAGGATTGGAAACATAAGAATACACATTTAAAAAAAAAAAACAACTGATATGACCGTCTAAGCAGAGACAGAAACCTGATCTTTTAGATGGAATCGTGAACATTTGGGGCTGTTTTGAGAGAATTGCTCCAAGCTGTTTTTGTTCAAAATGTATAGATTTAAGGTAAGAAGCACCGTCTAGGCAGTGCAGGTCATAACTACTTTTGGAACAAGTTCCCCCATTACTTTTCCACTGACAAAGGTAGGGTCAAAATTTTTTTTTCTTTCTTAACTGGGTAACTCTTCGTTGATTTTAGCACAGGATGGGGCCAGAAAAATCCTCCCCCGATGTGTTACTTGCTCCTCCCCTCCTCTTTTAGTTTTCGTCATTCTGCCAGAATTTTCTTCCTTTTGCTTTTCTCTTTTTCTCATCTCTTTTTTTTCTCACTTTTACCCCACTGAACTGGTATTTCACTCCTAGCCCTGGCAAGAGGGTGCTTCTCCATCCTCTGTTTTCTTTTTTTAAAAAAAGAAAACTATTTTGAAGGCATTCTGCCATTTTCCCACTTGTTGAGAAAAAAAGTTGACCACTCTTGGGATCGGTGCTTTACATTTTCAACGTGAGCATTGTAAAGTGGAGACTCTCAAGCTTTGAAATGTTCTGCAAAATATTTCTGCTGGACCTCTTAGCAAACAATTTGCTTTTGTTTTCATATTCAAATCAATTTGTTCCTATTCAGTCACTACTTCTTAGGGTAATTGTGCCAATTCTAGGTATGTCAATGAATCCAAAGACTGTATTGAGTAGCGATGAGGTCCTTCTATTTTGGGGGTTTCCTCCCTTAGTTTTGCTTCATAATTGTTCTATGTTGATTTCTTCATTTAATACCCATAGACCCAAGCCTAAAGAAAATATTCCTGCTTATACAAAACTTAAATAATAATTAAATGGCTACTGTCAAAGGTGCAGTACATAGGCGTGAAAAGTGAAAATAATGGAAAGACATTAGGATTTTTCATTTGTCTGTGTTTTTGATTTAAACAGGAATGCTCCTGTGACCAATTTCAATAGCCCGGTCAGTAGCGGGGCTACTTGTGAGGGTCATTTTTCTTCATTTAGCATTTTAAAACTAATTTAAAATATATATATATTTGGGTTTCTTTTTTAACTCCATAAATGCAAGAGTCACAAAGGATTCCAATTGAAAATACGTATTTTTAAGGAATTGGAATTTGTCAAAGAAATATTTCATGTGCTCAGAACTTAGAACTTCGGTTGACAATTGGGGAGAGATTAAAATGAAAGTTAGTGAAAATAAAATGACAACAGAATCTTTTTTCACTGAACACAGTTGTTCAAAAATCTGCACATATGTTAGCATTATTTTTAGAGATCTTTAGTTTTGGGACATCAATTTAATTTTTATCAATAATGGAGCTATCAATATCTGAATATATATGTCAGGAGCAGAAAGAAGACACTCAAATAAAACACTATAAAACACTGATGCCAACATGGCCATTTAAATCTTTTCTGTTAAAAAAAGAAAAGTTTTTACTAGAATTTTGCGGTAGATTTCATATCTACATAAGAGATCTATTTTTTTTCCATTTAGGAATGGAAACCGTAGCTTTTGTTTAACACATTAATTTTTTTTTTCATTTCTTGTTTCCAGTTTCTGGAAAAGGAGACTGTTTTTCTGATCGATATTGGTTGCTGTTGCCTTTGTAAAAAATAATGGTTTATTTGCAATCTTCACCTTTCCCATATCCCAAAATAATAGGGGATGCAGAAAATGTGCTTAAAATATAGAAATCCCAGGATCTGAGTTGGAGGGGGAAGTTGGGATTCTTGGGTTTTGACTTAAATCGGAACAATTCTGTTTCTAGGCTTCCTACTTAGCGGCCTGTAGATTTGAACGGAGGTATTGTCTGCATATCTCTGGAAAAGAGTAGGATGTATTATTTATTGTATTTCATTAGATAAACCTCAAAAAAGTAAACATTTTCTCTCCTTGCTTCATTTCCTGCCTGTTTCAGATTTTAATGTAAAGTTTTTTTCAAGATCTAGAATATTTATATTTCAGACCTTAAATATCTTTATTTAAACCATACATTCCTAATCTCAGAAACCCTAGATTTTTAATATTTTGGCGACTCAAAATCTGGCATGTCTGAAAGTTTGCTTCTCTGCAGAAGTCTCTTGTTATCCAAAGTAGAAAAACAAACTAAAGACAGATTATAAACTGCACAATGCTGGCTGCTAGCAAAGCAAAAACATAACAGCAGAAACTCTTTACGTCCTGCACCCCCGGGGGACAACAGCTTTCTTAATAATAAGTAAGGAAAAATTTTAAATGTTTTCTTTAAATTAAAAATTGAAACGAATTGTTTTAATGAATATCTCTGGTTATGAGGGTAACACATGCTTTCGTGTGTACTCTTTCTGAAGCAAAATTTCCTGTGCGGTTTTCCCTGTGAGATCAAAAGGAACTAATTAACTTTTCTGTAAGGTAAACAAAACTTTAACTTGAAATATCCCCATGAAGTATGTGGGTAGTGGGAGAGAGGGAAAGAGAGAAAGAAAGAAACAGAGACAGGGAGAGACAGAAGCCGTGAGATAGAGACAGCACTGAATTCAACTTTACTTTCAAAAATGTCTGATGCCACAGAATATATTAGAAACTCTGTGATTGGGATGTCCAACTCTCTCACTATTCCCCCTTATTCCAAAATAATATTCCAATCAAAAGATTGAAATGTGGCCAAGTTCAAATCACTGAGAAGATTAATAGGGCATTGTTCTGTTAATAAAAAATTCATTCTTCTTTAAGACCCTTTAAGAACTGGGTGCGGGGAAATAGGGCACGCAAAGCCAAGAGTGTGGGAAAGTAGAATATTCAGACACCAAAAAACATTCTGATAAGGAAGGGTTTATTTTCAGTGAGCCCCAGGTGGCGATTTCTCAGTTGTGTAAAGAGATGGGAAAAAGGAGAGCTGTCCCGGGCATCACTCTGATCCAGCTAGGCCTTCCAGCCACCCGCGTCTGAGTCCCCATCCCCACTTGCTCTAGGCCTGAGAAATCAGTGGAGAGAGGAGGTGGCCTTATTAAAGAATTAGGATCTTGTGTTTTTTCCTCTTCTCTCCCAGACGGCAGAGTGGAGAGTGGGGCAGTGTCGGACCCAAAGCCCACTACAGACTTGCTTACCCCGGAGTAGCAGGAAACAGCTGCAAACAACCACCCTCTCTGATCTGGAAACAAAGAGCACTTTCCCTCGGCCTATGGCCAGTTTGGGGGTGAATCTTACCTTTTTAATGTGCCGCACTGTGGGGGACAATTGGATGTGCCCTGTACCCTGTTTGGGCTATGAAGAATGTCACCCAAGTGAGCAAGTGAATTTCCTCCCTTCGAGAACCAGCCAAGGGCACCGATAGTCATTTAACAAGTATTCAGCCCAAGATTCGATTCTTCTGTCCTTCTGCCCTCCCACCCCCGACCTCATCCCCTACTCATAATCAGATAATTGTGTTTAAATGACAACCCAATTTTTATTGTAGGAAGTGTCCCAGGATTAACCGTCTCAGACACAACAGATACCTATTCATTTTCAATTAACCACCGGAAGGTCTATTGACCCTCGCTGGCTCCCATACTTCTGGCTCCAGTTAAACTCTGTCCGGTGCTTTCCCTTCCAGAAACAGGGGAAGTAAATGAATAGTCTCAGTACATTGGGGAAGCATGCTTCGGCTCTGCCTTCTGTCAGAGGCTCTTTTCCCCTTTACCCTCTGAGCTTGGTTATTTCAGTATTTGGGGATCTGTGGGCTGGCACCTTTCTAAACATCAGTAGGTTGGCCATTCATCTGGTTTTGTCCTGGACAACAATCCCGTTTTCAGCCGGTCTGTTCTATGTCCTCTGTGGATGGGGCATGTCTCGTATTTTTATTTTAAGTTCCCAGTCTTCCTCTCTCTCAACTTCAAAATCAGGGTGGCTTAGTGGAAAGAGCCCAGGATTGGGAGTCAGAGGCTGTGGGTTCGAATTCCGGCTCTACCACTTGCCAGCTGTGTGACTTTGGGCGAGTCACTTAACTCCTCTGGGCCTCATTCGCCTCATCTGTAAAATGGGGACTAAGACTGTGAGCCCCACGTGGGACAACCTGATAACCTTGCATCAACTCCAGTGCTTGGCATATAGTAAGCGCTTAACAAATATCATCATCAAATTACTTGGATAAGAAGCAGCACCTGAATTAACAGGGAAGTAGGAAGGAAACACAAACACCCTGCAGCAAATTGGGGGAGTCAGGGGTGTCACTTCAGAGAAATGCTCTAGAATCAAATTCACTCAGATGACTGCCCACAAAATGGTGGGTATGAGGTCATTACATTACTCCGAATGCCCAGCATATCACATTTGACATCACACGCACCTGGGTGCCAGTGTCCATATGGGATCAGAGGGCAACCTAAGCTTTAGTCTGTTCTTGGAAGGCTCCTTTCTTTAGCTCAGAGGGTCCCGGCTCCTCAGGCATTGTCAAGGATGTCCACTAATACGTTCATTCATTCAATCACATTTATTAAGCACTTACCATGTGCAGAACACTGTACTAAGAGCTTGGGAGATACAATACAACCATAACAGACACATTCCCTACCCACAGTGAGCTTACAGTCTAGAGAGCACTTGAGAATACCAGACACTCCTGGGCAAACCAGTATACAACTGGCATATATCAGAAAGAGAGCTTGATGTAAGTTGTGTGACATAAAAAAGGCATAAGAAGAGAGGAAAAAGTTTTTTGTGAAAATCTGCCCACAGCATTCCCCACCCGGAAAAACTGCTGCCCCTGTCTCCACCTCCCAAACCATGTACTCCCCTCCCAAAGACACAGGACTCAAAGTCAGGAGCTGAATCGGAGGGAGGCTGGGTACTTAAAATAAAAATAGTGCACATAAAAGCATCTGCTGATGTATCATTACCGACAGGGAACAGATCAGCTGAAAACTGGCCTGCCCAGTATTAAACCAGATGAATGGCCATCTAAGTACTATCCCTTCAGCAGATCTGAAGAACCCTGCCATTCTATGCCATCAGGCCTTCTAGACTGGTGGCTGGATCACTGCAAAAATCTGCCTCACATGCTCATTACCCCAGCCCTAAAAGGAAGCTTCCCCGAGAAAGTAAACATCACAAACCCAAATTCCTGCCCTGGAGCTGGGAATCTGTTTGTGTGTGTCTGGGTGCGTGTTTATGTGAATGTGCTCAAGTTGTATCCATTGAGCAATGCTAAAGCAGCACAAATAGAAATTGCCAGGACTTTTGCTGCATTTTTTATTCCTCGGCTTTGGCGTAACTCTTGGCATTTTGAAAGCAGTTTAAAGTTTGCACCTGTTGCCTGGGAGACTTGTTGAGTTAGAGTGGAAGCCCCCTGGGGTCAGGTACTGTGTCTCATTAATTTATTGAGAATAGAGCCTTGTACTGATAGGGGTTTAATGACTGGTTATGGTGATAAGGAGGAGGAGGAGGAGGAGGAGGAGGAGGAGGAGGAGGAGGAGGAGGAGGAGGAGGAGGAGGAGGATTCCTGTTTGGCAGATTGGAAAACTGAAGCCCAAAGAGGGAAGGAACATGTTTGAGGCCACACAGCAATTATGACACAATAAGACTGGCAAAACCCCTGCAAGGTTGGGGAATTTACGTGCTTACTATGTGCCAAGCACTATTCTAAACATTGGGGTAGATACAAGATAATCAGATTGAACGCAGTCCCTGTCTCACCCAGTTCTCACAATCTAAGAGGGAAAGAGAACAGGTATTTAATCCCTATTATACAGGTGAGGAACTGAGGCACAGGGATTCAACCAAGATCACTCAGCAGGCAAGTGGCAGAGCCGTGATTAGATTCCAGGTCTCCTAATGCCCAGTCCTGGGTTCCTCCCACTAGGCTGAACTGCTACTCAAAATTTAGGTAGGGAAAATGAGGAGGCTTTGAAAGTCAAGCAGACACCAAAGCAGTCTTTAGTGAACAAACCCAAGGAACTCATGACCAAGGCAACAAACCCTGGAACACTCCTGCGTAGCCCTTTAGGAGATGATGAGAGCATTAATGGCAGGAGCATATGGCCTGGATGGGAGTGAACGCCACTCTCCTGAAGAATGTGCTCCTTTGGTCTTTCCCACACAGACCAAGCTCCCGGTTGTTTTCCAACCTAAGGACAGCTAAGGGCCCCAAGATATTATCATTGTTGACATTTCTCCTATTACTCTATTATTACAATCATCATTATCTGTGCAGCTATGACTAGAATTCACTATTACCATTTTATTACTTATTGGCAGGAATCTAGGCTCATAACTGGGGAAGCACTTGTTGCTCATTATCAACTGCTATCATTACCCCTGTTAGTATTCTTCAACCAAATCCACCCCCTCTCCTTCTCCGCCCCCAACCCTACACTTTGGCCACATTCCCCAAAATGAGGAAAAATGCCCACTGGCATGATGAGCTTCAGGAGGAACTGCAGCACCAGAAACAGCCACAGAGGTTGGACCTGGCACCCAGGGCCACCCAAGGCAACTGCTGTGCCAAATGCTTGCTGTGTGACCTTGGGCAAGTCACTTAAATTATCTGTGCTTCAGTTTCCTCAACTGTAGAATGGGGATTCAATACCTGTTATAGTAATAATATAACAATGGCATTTAAGTGCCTACTATGTGCCAAGCACTGTTCTAAGTGCTGGGGGACAGGTTTACACAGTAATCAGGTTGTCCCACATGGGGTTCCCAGTCTTAATCCCCATTTTACAGATGAGGTAACTGAGGCACCGAGAAGTTAAGTGAGTTGCCCAAAGTCACAAAGCTGACAAGTGACAGAGCCTGAATTAGAACCCAAGACCTCTGACTCCTATGCCTGTGCTCTTTCCACTGAGCCATGCTGCTGTTCTCCCTTCTATTTAGACTGTCAGCCCCATGTCCGGCCTAATTAACTTGTACTTACCCCACTGCTAAAAGCAGTGTTTGACACATAGAAAGCACTTAACAAGTATCATGAAACAAACAAGAGGTGGGGTAGAGCCAGAACTGAAGATTGCAGATTCTCTGGGGGACATCATCCAACCACCCATGTCCATGTGCCCATGTGCATGGCTCACACTAAATGACTGTGGTATTTGTTAAGTGCTTTCCATGCACTTAACAAGCAGTGGGGTAGATACTTAGATAACCAATGTAGTATAGTGCAGAGAGCATGGGCCTTGGAGTCAGAAGGTCTTGGGTTCTAATCCTAACTCTGCCACTTGTCTGCTGTGTGACCTTGGGCAAGTCACTTCACTTCTCCGTGCCTCAGTTATCTCATCTGTAAAATGGGGATTGAGACTGTGAGCCCCACGTGAGACAAGGGACGGTGTCCAACCCAATTTGCTTTTATCTATCCCAGTGCTTAGTACAGTGCCTGGTACATAGTAAGTGCTTAACAAATAACATAATTATTGCTATTATTAACTGTAGGTAACAAGGTCCCACATGGTGCTCACATTCTCAATAGGAGGGAGAACAGGTATTGAATCCTCATTTTGCAGATGAGGGAACTGAAGAGCAAAGAAGTACCTCTAAGCTTTAAGTTTATTGTGGGCAAGGAATGTGTCTGCTATATTGTACTCTTCCAAGCGCTTAGTACATAGCTAGTGCTCAATAAATATGATTGATTGATTGACTGATTAGGTTATTTGCCCAAGGTCTGCAGCAAATGGTGGAGCCAGAATCAGAACCCAGTTCCTCTATTAATAATAATTATGTTATTTATTAAGTGCTTACTCTGTGGTAGGCACTGTACTAAGCACTGGGGTGGATACACTGGGGTGGATAGAAGCAAATCAGGTTAGACACAATCCCTGTCCCACGTGGGGCTCATAGTCTCAATTCCCATTTTGCAGATGAGGTAAGTGAGGTACAGAGAAGTGAAGTGACTTGCTCAAGGTCATACAGCAGACAAGTGGCAGAGTCAGAATTAGAACCCATGACCTTCTAACTCCTAAGCCCATACTCTATCCAATACACCATCCTGCTTCTCTGAAGCCCACCCTTGTGCTGCTTCCACTAGGTCACACTGATCCTGTTAAACACCCTCCTGCTGGCTGCCATCACACAACTGAATAAACAGTCCCCAGGGATGGCCAATCCAAACCTAGGAGGGAGTCAAGGAATAAGGGGAGAGAAGATTTCCCTCCCCCCATTCCCCCAGTGAATATAGGCTCCCTTTCACTGAGGGGAGACTGGAACTTGGCATTTCACATGATGTAGGGCCAGCACTCTGCTAGCCGCCGATTAGGGCATGAGAGTTGCCCAGCTTCTCCCAAGATGGTCAGTGCCAAGTCTCTGAATCCGAGCTATCCCCTGCATTAGCACCTCCATTTCCTCTTTCCACTCTCCATGTTGTCCCCTCACAGTTCCCTCCTGTCCAGGTGATGCAGGGGGAGGGGGAGGGAATGAGGCCTGCTTAACAGGTTGGGGCCAGGCCCAGTTTTCTGAAATTAGGCCTGTTCCTACAGGAATTCTAAAAGGCTCAGAAAGGAAAGGTAGGAGAGAATGAAGAAAACCCCCTTTATGGGGCTGATGCTCATAAATTCATGGTGGAGTAATTTACGGTGGTGGAGTGTACCACCTAACGCCCGTCAACGAGAAAGGTTAATAGGAAAGGTTAAGGGACTCGGGGCTGGGTGATTTATGGATGTCCTGTGGGTGTTTATCCCTGGCCACAGCTCTAGGACTTGAGCTTTATGTCTTACAAAGTATATGTGTGCTTGTTGTAGGTGCTTGTGGATTAGTAAAACTGGGTTCATCTACCCAGGCTAGGTGTGGGAATTACTCATTTTGGGAGCCCTGATGGAATTACTACCATGCAATCTACATCCTGTAGATACCCAGGAGTCCCAGAACTATGTTTTCATTCATTCCCCCCAATTTCCACCCCTGGATATGTAATGCAGACTCATAGATACAATCGAATGAGAAGCAATGTGGCCTAGTGGGAAAGGCAGAGGGCTGGGAGCCCCAAAATATGGATTCTATTCCTGCTTCTGCCGTATGCTTGCTGGGTGACCTTGGGCAAGTCACTTGACTTCTCTGTGCC
Source organism: Ornithorhynchus anatinus (assembly GCF_004115215.2). NCBI lineage: Eukaryota > Metazoa > Chordata > Mammalia > Monotremata > Ornithorhynchidae > Ornithorhynchus > Ornithorhynchus anatinus. The sequence goes on from NC_041730.1 coordinate 24,188,121, forward strand.
TCAGTTTCCTTCCCTGTAAAATGGGGATTGAATACCTGTTCTCCCTCTACACTGTGAGTCCAGGTTGACACAGAAACTGTCTGATCTGATTGTCCAAGTGCTTGGCAAATAATAAATGCTAACCTAATATTACAATTATTATCAAATTATTAACATTATTAACAAATACTAGCCCATCAAAGTATTTCACAAGTCTACTCTTCTCTGCCAAAACAGTTTGAAGTAAAATAATAAATCAAATCAACAACTTACTGCTAAACTTCAGTGAATAGTCCCTGCCACCTTCCACGGGATGATATACAAGGCTGGACCGAGCAGGGTGTGTTTTAAGAATATGTGTACACCTGCCAACTTTTTTTTAAAACTTCCCAATCTGGACCCTTAGCTCCTTGGATACCCAAAAACACTGCTGCCACTCCTAGGGGCAGGGAAAGTGGGGGGCTGTGTATATAAATGTTAGATGAAACTTGCACATGGGCAGAACCGTGTGCATACACTGTAGCCCAAGACCATCCTCACACACGGCCGATCAAATTCCAGCCCCATCGAAAACCCCTTCGCAGACCACCCTGCACGGTTTCCCACCCAGGGAAGCAGAGACCCTGAAATGGAGCCATTATGCTGCTTCTGGCAAGAGAGGCTACAGAACCTTTGCTTATATTCCAGCAGCAGTGGGCTGTTTTGCATCCTTTGGTTGTGGTCTTGTGTTGGTTTTCCATCAGTGCTGATTTTCCAGGAATCAAGCTAAGTGGCTCTGTCACTTTGCATGGATGGTTGCGTTGCAACCAGTGGTGTTGGTTGCAGTGGTTTGTAATGGCACGGGAATGTTGACAGGAAGAGAGAGAATATCATATTGGGATCGAGACTGGCCCTGTGGTCTCGCCATCAAGCTGTCACCAGTATGAATGGGGCCTTCTGGTGGCTGGGGAATCTCACCCCGAAATTCCAGTTCAGGGAATGGGGGATCCTGGCATCAGGCAAGGCCTCCAGAGTGCCCTGCATATATTAAGGGGCCTGGAAATGTGCACCACAAACATTTAGGGCATGTCACGCCCCCTCCTCCGAAATCTCCAGTGGTTGCCTATCAACCTCCGTATCAAACAAAAACTCCTCACTATTGGCTTCAGAGTTCTCCATCGCCTCGTTCCTTCTTACCTCACCTCTCCTCTCTTCTTCTACATCCCAGCCCATACACTCCACTCCTCTGGTGCTAACCATCTCACTGTGCCTCGATCTCACCTGTCTCGCCGCGGAACCCTGACCCATGTCCTACCTCCAGCCTGGAAAGCCCTCCCTACTTAAATCTGCCAAAAAAATCACTCTTCCCCCCTTTCAAAACCCTACTGAAGGCACACCTCATCCAAGAGGCCTTCCCAGACTAAGCCCCCTATTCCTCAGCTCCTCCTCCCTTCAGTGCCCTACAGCACTTATGTATATATGTATATGTCTATAATTCTATGTATATCGATGCCTTGATGTTTACTTGTTTTGATGTCTGTCTCCCCCCACCTAGGCTGTAAGCCCATTGTGGGCAGGGATTGTCTCTATTGCTGAATTGTACTTTCCAAGAGCTTAGTATAGTGCTCTGCACCCAGTAAGATTGAATGAAAATTGAATGAATGAATGAATGAATGAATGAATGAACTGAGTGGAAAGTGGGGATTTTCAGGGGATTCAGAGTGCTCCTCAGCCTCTCTGAAGTCACAACAAATGTCCCCCTGCCTACCCACCCTCTGAGGATGCCTAAGGTAGGGGAGGAGCTGGGCTTCTGGTCCTGATTCTGGGACTGCAGGAACCAGGCCAGAGATCCCAAGGGGAATAGGCAGTTATTCCCCCCAAATTGGGGTATGGGGACAGATGACTGGGATCCCCCAACCTCTATAAGACGTAGTTTGGTTTTGATGCCACATGGCTAAGATGACGAGGTGTCCCAATTTAAGTGGAAGACCCCTGAATTTGGACTGTCCCTCTTCTCACTTTAGGTCCTTCAGAGCATGCTCACATCCCAAAAATATGAAAGGAAAAAAATGGTGACTTGAGATGTCCATCATCTAGCTGACGGGAGGAGTCGGGGAAGGAGGGAAGAAGGGGAGGAAAGGCGAAGGGGTCCGGAGCTCAGACAGCTGCCCTCAACGTTGGGCCTGGCACGCGGCCTGGCTCTAGAACAGCCATGCTCCAGGAGCTCCTCCACAGCCTGGAGCCACGGTCCAACATTGCCAATGTCCTGGTCTAGGTGGTAAAAGTCCACCACCACACTCCAGGGGGAAGCAGGAATAGCTTGGCCTGGACCATGGTGGAGGCTGGAGCACTAGAATTTAGAAGCCTGGTGCAATAACCTGGAGTGAGTTTCCACCAGCTTGGAATTGGGGGAGAGAGGACTTTGAGCAGAAATTCACCCTTCCATTTGTCTTCTTGTCCCTCCACCCCAATACTGTGAGCGACCTTTGTACCTCTCCGCCTGTCTGAGCAGCTCTATTCCCCACCCCCTAGTTGTCCATACTCCTTCCAGAAAATGAGGTTTAAGGGAGCTTGTTACCACAGAGGGTTATGGTGAACTGGTGGCTCAAGTCCCCTTCCAGCACCCACTGCAGACACCTTCTCACTCTCTGGACTAATGCCTCTTGGCTGATGCCTCCAAGAAGGTTTGTGACTCCAGGGAATTAGTGCTGAATCCTAGAATCCACATCCCATGGTAGACAATGGGATTCCCCTATTTTCAGCCAGTCCTGCCGTGGCTCAACAAGCAGAGCAGTCAGGAGACCAAGAAGAGACCAATCTGGCAGATACATTTCTAAGTCCTTCTGGCTCGCTTACTTAGTAGATTGAAATATTAATGGTAATGATAATCTTCCAAGAGTAGATCCCCAAGGATCTTAAAGGGTTCAACATCCAACATTCACAACATTCCTGAGGAAGAGGGAAAGAGTTTTCTTACGACCATTTTTTACAGATGGTAAAATTGAATCTCAGAAAAAGGAAATATCACAGAGCAAGGCAGAAAAAAAACCTGACCCTAACCACACTTGATGGGTAATTCAATATGTGTCAAGAAATTTCCCCACTGACACTATAGATTTTCATTACTCCTCAATCCCTAGAGGTATGCTTGCAAGTCAACTGCTGAAACCTTGGGTCCTACTTTCTGAGCCCACATGAGCTATCCAGCTGAGCAATTTCAAAAGCAGTCTGACAAATAGTCACTCGCCCATCAGCCCAGAGTCACTGTTTACCATAATAATTTGATTTGTTTTCCTCCCAGTGGTTTCTAACAACTCCTAAGTCAGCCAGCCAAAAAAAAAAAATGAATCATTTAGCATTGAAAATGCATATTTGACATAGAAGAAACAAAATGTCAAACTAGCCTCACTGTGTGGACCATACTGAATACCTGTCAATGGGAGAAGGGGTATTATCTTTTTAAGGTTTTCTCTCTTGTTCAATAAAACATTTTCAGATCAGCAGCCTTATTAAGTATAAACAAAATGCTATATCAAATCATTTTAATATTGAAACTGACTTTAGGTCAAAGTAGTTTTTTCTTAAAGATGATCTCAATCTGGAACTCTCTCTATGTCTTGTCCAACAAACCATCACCCTCCCACCTTCAAAAAACCTTCTTAAACTCACATCTCCTCCAAAGACCCTTCCCTGACTAAGCTCTCATTTCCTCTTCCTTTCCGGGACACTCTTGCACTTGGATTTATACCCTTTATTTACCCCCATACTCAGCCCCAATTTACTTAGGTCCACATCCATAATTTATTTTAATGTCTGTCTTTCCCTCTAGACTGTAAGCGCCAGGTGAAAAGGGAACATATCTACTAACTCTGTTATACTGCACCCTACCAAGCACTTAATACAGTGCTCTGTATATAGTAATAATAACTATGGTATTTATTAAGGGCCTACTATGTGCCAAGCACTGCTCTAAGCACTAGGGTAGATACAAAGGAATCAGGTTGTCCCATGTAGGGCTCACAGTCTTAATCACCATTTTACAGATGAGATAACAGAGGCACAGAGAGGTTATCAGCGCTTAGAACAGTGCTTGGCACATAGTAAGCACTTAACAAATACCATCACTATTGTTAAGTGGCTTGGTCAAGGTCACACAGCCTCCAAGAGGCCATCCCAGACTGAGCTTCCCCTTTTCCCTCTGCTCCCTCTGCTCCCTCTCTGCCCCACCCTCACCTCCCCTCAGTTAAGCCCCCTTTCCCCCCTTTCCCTCTGCTCATCCCCCTCTCCCTTCCCCTCCCCTCAGCACTGTGCTTATTTATATATATTTTTATTACTTTATTTATTTTGTTAATGAGGGGTACATCCCCTTGATTCTATTTATTGTGATTAAGTTGTCTTGTTTTTGTCCGTCTGTCTCCCCCTATTAGACTGTAAGCCTGTCATTGGGCAGGGATTGTCTCTCTCTGTTGCCAAACTGTACATTCCAAGCGCTTAGTACAGTGCTCTGCACATAGTAAGCGTTCAATAAACACTATTGAATGAATGAATGAATAGTGGTGGAGCAGGGATTAGAACCCACGTCCTCGGACTCCCAAACCCGGGCTCTTTCCACTAAGCCACACTGCTCCTAACTATGATAGTATTTGTTAAGTACTTACTATGCACCAAGCACTATTCTAAGCACTGGGTGAGCTACAAAATAATCAGGTTGCCCCATGTTGGGCTCACAGTCTTAAGCCCCATTTTACAGATGAGGTAGTAAGCACTCAATAAATATTATTGACTGAATAATTGATAAAGGTGAAGATCCCTGATTTTTTGAATTAACTGAAGCAATTTTATTCTAGGGAATTCAGAGTCTTACCTTTTTTTACAGCTGACTCTTGCTTAGGTAATAATAGTGATAATAGTAATGATGATGGCATTCATTAAGCACTAACTATGTGCTAAGCAGCGTGGCTCAGTGGAAAGAGCACAGGTTTTGGAGTCAGAGGTCATGGGTTCGAATCCCGGCTTGGCCACTTGTCAGCTGTGTGACTTTGGGCAAGTCACTTCACTTCTCGGTGCCTCAGTTACCTCATCTGTAAAATGGGGAATAAGACTGTGAGCCCCACGTGGGACAACCTGATTCCCATGTCTACCCCAGCACTTAGAACAGTGCTCGGCACATAGTAAGCGCTTAACAAATACCAACATTATTATTATTAAGCACTGTTCTAAGCACTGGGGTAGATTCAAAGTGATCAGGTTGTCCCACTTGGGGCTCACAGTCCTAATCTCCACTTTACAGATGAGATAACTGAGGCCCAGAGAAGTGAAGTGACTTTCCTGAAGTCACACAGTGGATGAGTGGCAGAACCAGGATTAGAATCCATGTCCTCCGACTCCCAAGCCCATGTTCTTGCCTCTAACCCATGCTGTTTCTCTACTCCCTCTGTCTTGGAACTCCCTCCTTCTTCATATCTGACAAAGCTCTCCTAAAATCACATCTGGTCCAAGAAACCTTCCCTAAGTGCTCACTTTCCTATCTAAGTCCCCCTTTCTATCTATGCATTTGGGTTTGCCCCATATACACTTTGATATTCACATCTCCCCCAGCCCCAAAACACTAATGTAAATATCCATCTGTAATTTATTTTAATGTCTGTCTCCCCATTTAGTCTGTACTTCTTGTGGGGAGGGAACATCTATATTTACTCTTTTGTACTGCAATCTCCCAAGTACTTAGTTCAGTGTTCTACACCCAGTAAGCACTCAAAGAATACCACTGATTGAGTCATCCATCAAAAGGCCACCAAGTGTATAAAAAGTATGCTGCTTTCATTTATGTTTCATTATGCTTAATTTAAGTGGCACAGCAGACATGATCTTTGCAACATGTCAGAAAGAGAAAAAAGGAATGGAATAATATCAAAACCTCTCTATGGTTTTCACAAGCTTCAGGAAAACTTTTGATACCACAGGTATATCTGGACTCTGCAATTTGCTTGTAAAACTAGTTGCCCTCCAAAATTCATTAGGATTCACACAACTTTATGATGGCATGGCTGGCTGTGCCAGAGCCAGAGTTGCCCTGTCAGATAAACCTTACTGAAAGCATATCTTCTACAAGAGGCTTTCCCAGACTAAGCCCCAATTTTCCTCATCTCCCATTCCCTTCTGCATCACCCTGACTTGATCCCTTTGCTCTTCCTCCTAACCGCCCTAAAGCATTTACGTACATATCTGTAATTTTATTTATCCCTTTGCTCTTCCCCTGTCCTAGCCCCAAAGCACATATGTACATATCTGTAATTTTATTTATTTGAATTGATTTCTGTCTCCCCCAATCTAGACTGTGAGTACTGCTGTGGGCAGGAAATGTCACTGCTTATTGTAAAATGACAATGTGTTCAATAAATATGATTGAATGAATGAATGAATGATCCATTCCCCAGTGTCAATAGGATAAAGAGGGATGGATAGTGATCCTTGTCTTGTCTTATGCTGTCGAACCGTTTCCAACTCATAGCTACACCATGGACACATTTCTCTCAGAATGCCCCACCTCCATCTGCAATAATTCTGGTAGTGTATCCGTAGAATTTCCTTGGTAAAAATTTGAAAGTGGTTTACCATTGCCTCCTTCCACATAGTAAACTTGAGTCTCCACCCTCAACTCTCCTAGGCCGCTGCTGCCCAGCACAGGGGAGTCTTGACTTGTAGCAGATTGCCTTCTGCTCACTAGCCACTGGCCAAGCTAGGAATGGAATGGGTATGCCACTGCTTTGCTTTCCCTCTCATAGTCGAGACTGGTAGAGGACTGGAAAGTCTCCAGGTGTAACCCTGAGAGAGTAATATTGGCCCTAGTCCTGTTCAATTTATTCTACACAGTCATTCTGGAAGACACAACAGGAGACCTGGTTGCAGGTGTTCAAATTATGCTTTCACTCCTCCAGGGAGCTTTTCCAGCTCAACTGACTTTGAGCATCATCCAAAGTCCTAGAGTGTCATTCAAGAATTGAGTTATGCAGATTCACCTTTAAGGTACACACCCAAGAAGACAGACAAATGACTGTAAACCAGTTTGTGCAATCAGTCAGACATTACGGACTGAAGATTAAGCCTGAAAAAGTCAAAGTAATATGTCAGTCTGCACCCAGGAAGTCATACTATACACTCAATCAATCAATTAGTTGTATTTACCGAGTGCTTACTGTGTGCAGAGCATTGTACTAAACATTTGGGAGTACACTTTAACTGAGTTAGTAGACACTTTCCCTGCCCACAATTCATTCATTCATTCATTCAATAGTATTTATTGAGCACTTACTATGTGCAGAGCACTGTACTAAGCACTTGGAATGTACAAATCAGTAACAGAGACAGTCCCTGCCCTTTGATGGGCTTACAGTCTAATCGATGAGTTTACAGTCTAGAGGGAGTGCACACCACACAGAATTTAGAATAGCAGCACAGAGCACAAAGTTGTTATCAAATTCCATTACCAAGGCAGCACCCTGACCAATGATGCAACAGTAAATATGGTGAAAGAAAATCAAAAATGTCAACACTTGTTTGCAAGACTAACTAGCACTGGTGGCAGTGAGATATCAGGCTCCAGACCAAATTAAAGAGAGCTGTAGTGCTCTTCAAACTTCTCGAAAGTCTGTGAGACAAGGACTTCCCACAGATGCCACATCCAACTCTTTCAGCAGTTCCACTGGCCTCACTTAGAGGCTAAACTCAACATCAAAGGGCAGGACAAGATCACAAACAATTAAGTCCTTGAACGAATTCAGTCTCCTAGCACTGAAGCTCCGCATACCACTTAATAAGAGAATTTGAAAGGCAATGATGCATTCAAAGAATCTGGTTCAGACAATGATCTTTTCAGTCCCTTCAACCCAAACTTGAGCTATTTTTGTCAACTCCAGCACTGTAATTTGGGAGGTATTATAGCATCTCTCTATTTACCTAAGCCAACTGTTTGCCTCTGGGAGCAAAAGTGACCAGAGAAATCCCCACACAAGAGTGGGAGGGACAGCAGGACTGGAAACCATAAAGAAAGTGAGGAAGGGGCATAGAGACCCTTGCAGATCTCTGACCTCTTCTCACCCCGGGCCTTGGTCCGGTTGGGCTGCTTTCACCATAAACTGCCCAAAATCTTATCTCTGATAGATGGGCACAAACTAAAGAAGACTATAGACTCTTCTTCCAACTCTGAAAACAGCAATATTTTCTTCTTTCATGTCCCAGGATTAGTAGAAATGAGAAGCAAAAAGGAAGTGACAGTAGCCACCAGGTGCCATAAAGACAGAAATAATTTTTCTCTTAATGGGTCTATCTTGGAGGAGTTTAATATCATCAGAAATATCTATTAAGAAGCTGCTAAAGGCAGAGTATTGGATCAAGCTCTTCAAGGAATACAAATGGAAGCAAAATTTCTCAAGGATCTGGCATGCTCATGGATTGGGCAGGACAAAATTATAAATTTAAACATACAGTTAGATAAAAACCATAAGTGCCAAAGGAGTGATAGATGAAAAGTATAGAAAATCAAAATATACATTCAAGATTTGCGAAGATATGTTATTGGGTAAACAGAATGGACAGTGTGACCAAGACCAGAGAGGAAGGAGTGTCGATCTGAGAAGGCTTCATATAGGCGGTAGGCTACTCATTTAAGGGGGTAAATAAAAAAAAATATGTCTGAAATGCAGCATGAGGGTTTTAAGATGAGCATGAAGAAGGATTTACTGTGAGTGAAGACTAGTCGTTTCTGGAATGGGTTAGCATAGCCTAGTGGAAAGAGCACGGTCCTGAGAGTCAGAGGACCTGGGTTTTAATCCCCACTCTGCTAGTTGCCTACTGTGAGACCTTGGACAAATCTGTGCTTCAGTTTCCTCTTCTGTAAAATGGGGACTCAATCACTGTTCTCCCTCCTACTTAGACCATGATCCCTGAGTGGGAGAGGGATAGTGCCTGTCCTGATTATCTTCTATCTACCCAGTGCTTAGTACAGTTCTTGGCACATAGTAAGTGCTTAACAAATACCACAGTTATTATAAACAGAACCTGTGGAATCTCCTTCTTAGCAACCTCTCCCAACAGACTCATCTGCCAGGTATGGTTCAAGTGCAGTGTTACCTGAAGGCAGGAGAATGGGTTTCTTGAGATCACCTCAAGTTTCCTTCCAAGCCAAACATTCTGGAATTCCAAGGAGATGCTGTGGTTATAGCTTGGACCTCTATTTAGAGAAAAAGAGACGGGTGGAAAATAAATTGGAGGCTGATGAGCCCCAGGGCTTGGACTGAGAGATGGTATGGGGAGCCATCAGCTAATTGCCTTTAGAGGTTAGCCAGTACTCTAGGGCAGAGAGAGAAAATAATGCTGGCAATGTGCAGGTCCATAAGGGTTGTCTTAAGCGTTCCATCTCATTACCGCCCTCATAATTACAACCACAGGTGCCAACTTCTCATTTGAGTGCCAGGTCAAAATGAGAAGGGGGCTTGTGAGAAGGGAGTTCAGGGAATGAGATTTGGGAGTAGTGGGTTCATATAGCAATGCTAATGGATCAGAAATTGCCCACTTTGGTTCATTTCAGCCATAGCTGCTGACTCCAAGGGGGTCATGGGAGCCGATGGTCCCCATGGCTATCTGAACTGGAATCCCAGCCTAGCTCACCTCGGCTCTCTGACAAGGCTTGAGGGTTTCCAGCCAAGGCTGAAAAGATCCAAAATGGCAGCTAACTGGCCTGCTAGCTCCTTGAAATCTATCCCCTCCTAGGCCCCACCTCAGCTAAGATCCCTGTCCCCATTCTGCCCCAAGCACTCACAGTGAAAATTAGCCCCTCTATTGGGAACTCTTCTCAACCCCGCTCAGCCACTCTCCAGTCTCACTAGAGATTGAGGGTGATTGAGGCTGGAAGCCCAGCCCAAAATGGCATAGGTGCAAACACCTTGGGCAAGTCACTTAATTTCTCTGTGACTCATTTACCTCATACGTAATCTGTAATTAATATCGTGAGTCCCATGTGGGACTTGGACGGTGTCCAATCTGTTTATCTTGTATCTATCCCAGCGCTTACTATAGTGCCTGGCACATAGTAAGTGCCTAACAAATACCATTAAAAAAATGGAAAGAGTGAACAGATGGGAGGCAGTGTTGACCGTGTCAGAGAGAGCTCACCTCCTCCAAGAGGTCTTCCCAGACAGAGGTCTCCCCTTTTTCCTCTGCTCCCCCTTCACCTCCCCTCAGCTGAGCCCTCTTTTCCTCTGCTCCCCCTCCCTTCCCCACCCCACCCTCTGCTCCTCCCCTTCCCCTCTTTCCCTCCCCTCAGCACTGTGCTCATTTGTATATTTTATTTTTACCCTATTTATTTTGTTAATGAGGTGTAAATCCCCTTGATTCTATTTATCATGATAATGTTGTCTTGTTTTTGTTTCGTTCTGTTTTGCTCTGCTGTCTGTCTCCCCGGAGTAGACTGTGAGCCCGTCATTGGGCAGGGATTGTCTCTATCTGTTGCCAAATTGTACATTCCAAGTGCTTAGTACACTGCTTTGCACATAGTAAGCACTCAATAAATACTACTGAATGAATGAATGAAAAGGAGGTGAAACCAATAAGCCGCTAGTAGAGATTTGCTTCTCCCAGCTCAAGCGCCATGAATCTCCAAAGAAGGATCTCTTTCTTGGTCTAGAATATTCGGTTTACTTATCCTAATTCTCCAGCTTGCAAGTATGGTGATGTCTGTCTCTCTTGTTAGAGTTTGAACTCTAGTGAGCCAGGAATATCTCTGGTGTTTCTGTCGTATTTTCCCAAGCTCTTAGAATATATTGCAGTCCATGGGTGCTTAATAAATATCACTACTACTATGACTATCACTATTAGAGAAGCAGCGTGGCTCGGTGGAAAGAGCACGGGCTTTGGAGTCGGAGGTCATGGGTTCGAATCCTGGCTCTGCCACTTGTCAGCTGTGTGACTGTGGGCAAATCACTCAACTTCTCTGTGCCTCAGTTACCTCATCTGTAAAATGGGGATTAAGACTGTGAGCCCCACATGGGACAACTTGATTCCCTTGTGTCTACCCCAGCGCTTAGAACAGTGCTCTGCACATAGTGAGTGCTTAACAAATACCAACATTATTATTACTTTTGCAACGGCTACTACTGTGTCTTCTCTAGAAACTCTCTAAGCCTAAGGCCATTTGACAGTAAGCTCATTGTGGACAGGGAATATGTCTACCAACTCTGTTATATTATACTCTCCCCAGTGCTTAGTACAGTGCTCTGCAACACTGTAAGTGCTCAATGAATAAGATTGATTGATTGATCAGCTGTGGACAGGGAACATGTTTACCATCTCCGTTATATTGTACTCTCCCAAAACACTCAGGAAACTCTCAATAAATACTATTGATTGATTGATTGTATTTACACGGTACATAGCTAATTGAGATTTGTCCGTTTTTCAAGACTGGACCTGGTTTATCCAGTGAGGCTGCCTGCCTTGATCAAATTACCCGACAAATATCTGCTATTTTGAGGCTGTACTGATCCCCTGTTAGATTTCAAGGAAGTTTAGAGACCAGTGTAACAGGACTGAGTTTGTTCTCCTCTTGAATAGCCTGACACTGGGTTCTGCCTGGGCCGAGGTCTGGGAGTGGTGACCATCCTGGAGTCCTCTGCTGAAAACCTCTCCGACTTCTCAGAAAGCTCTTCCTGCTGACAAGGCCAGAGAGAGCCTAACCACTTTCAAACACTCAAAGACCAGGCTTGCTGCTTTCCCAGAGTCCATGGCCAAGTATACATGAGGCAGGCATATTTTTGGAAGGGATTTTTTCACTGGATATCTCTGGTTTTGACCCGAATCTGTATGGGCCAAACATTTGGTGGGAACAGCAACATGCCGACAGGGGAAACATTTTTGGAGCCACGTGCAATTAGCCCCAACCCACAGCCTGCCTGAGAACTTGACATCGGCACCCCCACCTGACAACCCACACCTACTCATGGCCCATTTCCTTGCCTTACTTTGGAGCTCATATTGCAGACTGCCCTGAAGTTTCCAGTTTGGTTGAGACCTTTTTTGTTTTCCTGGATCTTTCCCTTCCTCTGTCTCTTGATTTTCCTGTCTTAGCAGGAACCTGCACCTGTGGAAGAAAGGGAGAAAGGAAGGAGATAAGAAAGGGGTCGGGGGGAAAAGACGTTAATGGAGGGCAGAATAAGCATGAAATGCTTATCGTTGCCATGGATCTCTACATTTGTCCTGGACTGTAACTTTTCCCATACTTTTCAATTTCATCCTCACAATATCACTCTGAGGTAGATATTATTATGCCCATTCTACAAATGAGGAAAGTGAAGCATAGAGAGATTAAGTAAATTGCTCAAGAAGCAGCATAGCCTGGTGGAAAGAGTGAGGTCCTAGGAGTTAGAGGACCTGGGTTCTAATTCTGGCTCCACTGTTTACCTGCTATATTACTTTGGGCAAGTCAGTTAACCTCAGTTTCCTCATCTAAAGAATAAGGATTCAATGCCTGTTCTCCCTTTACCTGAGATCATGAGCCTTGTGAGGGACAGGGACCATGTCTGACTTGCTTATCTTGTGTCCCAGTGCTTAGTACAGTGTTTGGGACATATTCAGTATTTAGGAAATACCATCATCATTATTACAGCCATTGTCACAGAGCAGGTAAGTGGCAAAACTGGGGCTAGAACTCTGGTTTCCTGACTCACAACCCCACGCTCTTTCTATTAGCCCATGCTGCCCTCCATAGGCATCAACTGTGTCGGGTAGGGGAAATATGAACTACAAAAGGAAATAGAAATTGATCCCAGAGAGGAAAATAGGCAGCAAGCCAAGGAAGCTACCTAAATGGCAGATACTTTAACAGATAAAAGTAAGCCCACTTTCTAACTCCAAAGGACCCCATGACCTGCCTGCAGTACTTAATTTGAAATTGAATACTCTGTCACTTTATTCATTCAATAGTATTTATTGAGAACTTACTGTGTGCAGTGCACTGTACTAAGCACTTGAGAGAATACAATATTTAATTACTCTTTTCTTCCTGCTTCTTGCCCTTTTATCCCACTATAACCCAACCTGCACTCTTTGCTCCTCCTAAGGTAACTTTCTACTGGCATCTTCCTCCTAACTTTCCTGTCTCCAACTAAATGCTCATTCTTCTACCCCACATTCAAACTCACCATCCCCTCCAATCTCCTGAACATTCTCCCTCCACTTCTAAAATTCTCCTAAAATTTCCATCCTTCATGAGGCCTTCCTTCTTTCTCAAACATATCATCCAGTCAACCTTCTTAGCACTATTGTGTCTGTTTGTTATATATGTTTGCTTGCTCTTTGTCATTAGCATTCATGCCCTATCTCTTTCACCCATTGTCTATTTGGCAATTTGTGTCAACTTGTCTCCTCAATTGGATTATAAACTCCTTTTATACAGTGTTTTATATTCCTGTTGTATATTCCATAGTGCCTCATGCAGTAGTATTCTGCTCTCAATAAATGCTGTTGAGGTTGGGACTGAGGATAATGGTGATAAGGATGATCTCCGCAGGACAACGAATTAGTTTCATTCTGAAAATAGAAAAATAAAAATGCATTTTGCAGGATTTGCAAAGTTTCCTTTTTAAAAAATGAGGAACCTGAAGGAGATATGAAGCTCTAATCACTGCCCCCGACCAAAGCTGACAATTAGATAGCTTTCCCTCAGCCCCATGCCCTCCCCTTGGACAGTCAGGAGAGCACAAACCAGTGGCCAAAAAATCCAGCTGCACAGTCTTCCTCATAAGGGTAGCAACTGCTCCACATAGGTTGGCCCAAACCACCATGAAAGTGTTGATGTCTAATAAACCCTTCTATTTGCCAAGCACTGAAGGGGATACAAGAGACTTAGATCAGACCCAATCCCTGCCCCACATGAGGCTCACAGTCTAAGAGGAAGCGAGTACATAAATCTTAACTCCATTTTACAGATGAGAGAACTGAGACACAGAGAGGAAATGTGACTTGGCCCAGGTCATCCAACAGGCTGGTAGGACAGCTGGGTCCCAAACCTGAGCGTCTTAACTTCTAGCTCCATGTTCTTTCCATTGGTCATGCTGCCAGTAGACCTAGCTGACGATTTGAGGACAACCCCAACCAGGAAAGCCACCACTGGAAATCTTCCATTTGCTGTGCTGAAAGTGAAGATAAAAACACTGTGCCAGTGAGAAGTCTGTAGATTTCAGATTTATATTTTTGGATTTTTCTAATGAGAAGCAGTGGGGTCTAGTGGACTGAGCACTGGCCTGAGAGTCAAAAAGACTCTGGGTTCTAAATCTGTGTGACCTTAGGCGAATCATTTCACTTCTCTGTGCATTAGTTACCTCATCTGTAAAATGGGGATTGAGAATGTGAGCCCCACATGGGACAAGGACTGTGTCCAACCCAATTTGCTTGTATCTACCCCAGTGCTTAGTACAGTGCCTGGCACAGAGTAAGCGCTTAACAAATGCCAGAATTATTAGTAGTAGTAGTATTCTAACCCTGGCTCCATCATTTGTCTGCTGTGTGACCTTGAGCAAGTCACTTCACTTCTCTGTGCCTTAGTTACCACATCTGTAAAATGGGGATTAAGACTGAGCCTCATGTGGGGCAGGGATTATGTCCAACCTAATTAATTTGTACCTACCCCAGACCTTAGAACAGTGCCTGGCACATAGGAAATGCTTAACAAGTACCATTTACAAAAGAGCATTTTTTTCCCCTGCAAAGCCAGCATTTTTTCCAGAGCAAACTGATCTTCCTTTCCCTCTGTTCTTTTGTCTTGTGCTTTGCTTGACTGTGTTGTAGGTATCACATAGGTTGCAAACCACCAGGCAAGGACTGGGTCTCTCCATCTTCAAACAATACTGGCATTTCAGAAGCAAAAATTAATATGTGATAAATATCACTGGACATTACTATTAATACAAGTTACAGCATTACTGTGAATCAACCAAATGTCAACAGTGTGGTATAATCCTAAATAAAAATGTTGACAGTAACAAAAATAGTTTTATCACACAGAACTTTTAAGA
The DNA here is from genome assembly GCF_004115215.2 of Ornithorhynchus anatinus. Taxonomy (NCBI): domain Eukaryota; kingdom Metazoa; phylum Chordata; class Mammalia; order Monotremata; family Ornithorhynchidae; genus Ornithorhynchus; species Ornithorhynchus anatinus. The sequence continues at coordinate 24,203,144 of NC_041730.1, forward strand.
AAGATTAGCCTAAATCCAATCTCCTGGGGGGTGCTCAATTTGTTTAAACGCTGCATAGATAAAACTCCAATAATATTAATTAGTTGTCTCAGCATGTATAGGCAGTACAAATCCCCTACAGAGACAAAGGTCCTTAAGTAAAGTAGAGATTTCAGAGGGAACATGGCACCACACAGTGTGCATTAGAATACCTACAGCCACATTGACTAGACAAGTCAGCCAAATTTAGGTCCAAAGTTTAGGATTATGTGTAGGGGTTTGGGTAGGGGAGGAAGGGGAATGTTTCTGGATACTTCATATGGGTAAAAATGTTTTCATTAATTTTTGATAAGACAATGAAAACAGTTTTCTCTATTATTATTAATCCTCCCCCTGTAGTGTGGGAAAGCCAGTTTGCTTAGGCTAGTGAGTGGGAAAACCCAGAGACCTGGTCTCTAAACCTAACTCAGCATTTAACTTAAAAAAAAAATCACTAAACCTTCTCACCACTTGATTTACCCATCAGGAAAATGGGGGAAATACCAATTTAAAACAACAAAGGAATATTGTATAGATGAATAAAATCATGCTGAAAACCCACATCAAGATCTTGTGGGAGAAGGCGCTGAACAAGAATGAATGATTCTTGTTGATTTTGAATTATGAATTATTATTATAAATGACACTGTTCTAAGCACAGTGGATCAGGAAGGAGAACTACTCCAAATATGAAAATGCCCCCCAAAAGGAAACAAAGAGCATGAAAGGTGAAAAGTGATTTTCATTTTTTAAAAACTCTCTGGGTATTAGTGATCACAGACGTGAGATGTGGAGTGGAACTGTTTTAACTCTTTTAGTCATCCAGTCATATTCACCAAAGGGTGATGTCAAAGGGCTGACACCTGAACACTGACAACACAGAAGTAAACAAAAATGAAGCAAGGTGTATTTTCAAATGTGGAAGATAACACTGCATCTAGTTGGGTTTTGAGATAACTGTGGTATTTGTTAAGCACTTACTACGTGCCAAGCACTGTACTAAGCACTGGGAGGGCCAAGGCAGGGAAAATACAAGATAACCAGGTCATACACAGTTCCTGTCCCACATGGGGCTCACAGTCTCTTGAGGTCTCTTTCAATATCATGATCCCATGACTTCTCATAGAAGGAAACTGAGACGGCACTTGGCTAAGGGATTTCCCAAAGTCGTACTGAAAGCGGCTGGTGGTTCTGGAGTGGGAAGCCACTTCTGGTGAGGGCCTTTGATATTGAATGTATCATTCACAAAGCCCTGAATATTCCCCCATGGGAAGAGGGCCCCAGAATAACTTGCTGGGGGCACCAGGGGTTGGAAGTGGAGTCTATGCTGCCATTTTGTTTCTGGGAAATCCACCAGAAACCCTGCCCGACCTCTGCACCCCTCTGCTGGCCCTCATCCAGCTTTCATTCTCTTCATTTGCATCAGGCACACAGCCAGGGCTTTGCCTCCTGGATAAGAGATCAGAGATGGTGAGACTTCCACATGGGTCAATAGGCAAAGCATTTCATGGGGTGTAAAGTGCCTGGCTCCCATTAAAGTCAGTGGGAGTTGCCTGGCTAAAAGGCTCCCATACCACTTTAAAATGATCCAAGAACCGTCTTACCCCAGCAAAACCAGGGGAGAGTTTATCTGTCCTCTCTTTAAAATGTTGTGGGGAATTTGAGTGCTTGTGTAAGTAAAAAGCTTAGAGCGCTGGCTAGAGTCGCGTTTAATAAGGGCAATCCCATTACCAGCTTCATGCACAACCAGGAAAGGGACTCTAAGGCGTGATAATAGCAAGCCCTGCCAGGACCATAGCCAAACTGAAGCAAGAGAAGGTAGCAGCCCCAGAGAGCCCAGTGACCCTTTCTGAGATGGCAACCCTATGACAACAAAGATGTTGGAGACTTACTGACTTTAGTGGTCAGAGTTTCAAAATTTAATTCTGGGTGAGTTTATGATGAATCACATCCTCTGACACCTCCAATGGGGCTAGTTGGATAGGAAGTCTTAAATCAGAGATGATCACTAGTTTCTTCAGAAGTAGGTTGGACTGGAGGCAGGGGTATGAACTGGAAGGCCTTGTGAGAATTGTTCCCACCTTGGGAGTCTATCTCAGATGCTGTGCTCTTGGTGAAAGTGTATCCTGAAATGGAAGTGGATGGGAACATTTTTAATGTGTGGCTTAGTGGAAAGAGCACAGGCTTGGGAGTCAGAGATTGTGGGTTCTAATCCCAGCTCCGCCGCTTGTCAGCTGTGTGACTTTGGGCAAGTCACTTCACTTCTCTGTGCTTCAGTTACCTCATCTGTAAAATGGGGATTGAGACTGTGAGCCCCGCATGGGATAACCTGATTACCCTGTATCTCCCCAGCGCTTAGAACAGTGAGCACACAGTAAGCACTTAAAAAGTACCATCATTAATATTATTATTATTATTATTATTATTATTAATGAATGCTAAACCTCTTAGGTCCTCAAAGGAGGGCTAGATAACAGTGCCCTGGGGCAAGGACAGGTATGCGGGGGAATGAAATGAGCCTCCCAATGTCTTACATCAGGCAGGGCCTATCCAGGGTCCCTTTTGGGATTTGGGCCTTAGGGTCCAGACGCGGCTGCTCTTGCCCGTCCCTTCCCAGCCCAGCTGCCCCACTGCTTCCTGGTAAGGTGACTTGTTTTCCTGCCGTGGTTTCTAAGTGTTTGTTTCCCAATTTGCACTGACTTTATTAAAAACATCAGGCAAATCACCAGAGAGGGAAATGCCTTTTTGCCTTCCTTCTCCCCACTCCTCTCCACAAGTCCCCAGCTCCTGGAATGCAGCCATCAAAATAAACATTAAATGCAAAATGTTCGGGTTGAGTTATTACTTGTGAGGGCGCTAGGATGGAAATTTATAGCAACATTACTGTGTTTTGCTAGAAATCTCTTAATGCACCAAAGTAGGAAGGTGTGTGTGTTTTTTATTAAAATGTTACACTCTATAAATCTGATATGCTGGAAGGACACAGGTGGCTCAGGCGCCCAGCTGATTGAACTGTCATTTTGAACTTTGAGAAAGCCCTTCCTCTCTTCCCTCTTACCACTTCCACTCCCCTTCTCTCTCATTCGCTGTGTCTTTTGGACTCTCTGCTTCTTTGCACCTTTCTCCTCTTTTTCCACCCCTTTCCCCTCCTCTCGTGCTCCTTTCTCAAACAAATGGAGGCCGTGGATTTCTTGTCTCTTTACTTTCTGGTCTCATTGCCTTTGTCAACCAGCATCATTATTGTGGCCATCTTGCATTTCATTCTCCTGACCTACTGAAGTGGTTAATGCTTTCAAAAAAGCAGGCTTTCCTAAGTAGGTCTATGGTTCCCAATGAGATTCTCCTCAAGCCCTTGTCCCCTACCCCTCACCTCAGGCTTGATTCGCTGAAATTTATTTGATTTTGTCCACTTTAATGAGCATTAATTCCTGGCTGGTTTATTTGGGGGGCTTTCATTATGGGGATGTAGCATCTTTCATCCCTACATCCCAGAGCCTATAGTGTTGCCTTAGAAAACACTAGCTAACCGAAGAGGGATTTTATTTCTACAACAACAGATTTAAGAGGAAGAAGGGGAGGATAGATGAATCAGCCTCTGAGCCCTCGACTCATTCTAGGCCTTAGGATGAGCTGCTTAGCTTCTTCTGCTTTCTCATCCATAAAATGGAGGCAATAGTGCAGATCTCTGGGGCAGCCGACCTAAGGGTTTTTTCAGGACAACAAGATAGCTAAGTGAAGTAGCATGTGCCAGGTTCAGTCCTGATTACAGGGCCTGCCTGTTGGTTACCTGGCCGGTCGAACTGTCAGATCACATTCCACAAACAAATGTACTTATCATCGTATTTATCGTGTAATTATCATCGTCCCCTCCCTGCTCCCAAAGCCCCTCTTCTTATGGGGAGGGGGAAGAAAATTAGAAAGGGTGGGATTACACTAAAAGCAGCCCATTGTTACCAGAATCCAGAGTTTTTCTTTGAAACAAAAATAATTTTCCATCTCGGGAACACAAGCACAAAGAGAAAAGCAAAAATGGGCAGGTGATTAGTTTAAAACAAAAAAAAGTAGGAAGAAAATTCGACGAGAACCAGAAAGCAACAAATCCTAGTGCAACAAAGCACACACGTGAGCCCGTATGGAACAGGGGAACGTGTCCAACGCTTAGTATAGACCGTGGCAGATAGTAAGCGCTTGCAAAAACCACAATTATAACTATCGTTATCATTATTATTAATAATAATATTCATTCATTCGATTGTATTTACCGAGCGCTGTGTGCAGAGTACCCTACTAAGCGCTTGGAAAGTACAATTTGGCAACAGATAGAGACCATCCCCACCCAACAATATTATTAGTACTGGTACTATTATTAACATCGTCCGGTCGATGGGTTCTCGGGGGCCAAAGGGAACTCGGGATTCGCAGGCCTCGCTCTCCGACCGCGGGGCCGAAGCTTGATCGGGACGGGCGCTGCCGCTGTCCCGAAACCCATCTGAACCAGCGGGGCTGTTTAGGACACCTGGACACTTTTCACACACATTTCCCTCTACCCGGATAAGCCGGGGCGCTTATTACGCTCTACCCACCGGCTGAGAATGGCAGGGCACAAGAGGAGGGCGACTGCCGGGCTCTAAAATAATCATTCATTCATTCAAACGTATTTATTGAGCGCTTACTGTGTGCAGAGCACTGTGCTGAACGCTTGGAATGGGCAACAGTAGAGACAATCCCTGGCCGACAACGGGCTCACAGGCTAAAAGGGGGAGACGGACGACGGAACAAATTATCATCCGGATGAGTCGGTCCCTCGTGGGGGAGGGAGGAACGCAAACCGCGGCTTCGCAGACAGAAAGCAAGCAAGCCAGGGGGCCGGGGCGGCTGGGGCGGGTTAAACCCCGGCGGGCGCCCGCGAGGCTATGTGCTGGGCGCCTCCCCGGCTGCCGGCCGGGGGCCGGGGAAGGCCGGGCCGGACGCCCCCGATACCCGGACCGAGGGCCCGCCGGCCAGAGAGGCGGGAGGGCCGTGCGGGGGGGGCGGAGCGGGCACAGAGAGGGGCCGTGCGGGGGGACGGAACGGGAGCGGGGGGACGAGGGGACGGGATAGGTGCTTGCGGGGGAGCGGAGGGTCCGTGCAGGGGGACGAGGGGGCGGGACGGGACCTCGCGGGGAGACAGAACGGGCGCGGAGGGGCCGTGCGAGGAAACGAAGGGGACGCGACAGGTCCTTGCGGGGGGACGGAGCGGGAGCGGCGGGGCCATGAGTGGGGACGGAATGGGCGCAAAGAGGGGCCGTGCGGGGGACGAGGGGGCACGACAGGTCTTTGCGGGGGGACAGAGCGGCCACACACAGGGAGGTCCGGGCGGGGGGGACGGAAGGGGAGCGGGAGCACAGAGGGTCCTTGCGGGGGACAGAACGAGGCCGGCGGGTCAGCGAGGGTGGGGCGGACAGAGCGTGGCACAGAGTGTCTGTGCGGGGGCACGAGGGTGAAGGTCCGAGGCGGCGGTCCGCACGGGGGTGTGGGGCAAACCGAGCTGGTGTGGAGGGGGTGCGGATGGGCAAGACTGAGGTCCGCCCGGGCCACACCTCCGCCTGGGGCACCTCTCGTCCGGGCCACTCCTCCGCCCGGGCCACCCCTCAGCCCTGGCACCCTTCGGCCCGGGCATCATCCGCCCGGACACTCCTCCGGCCGGGCACCTCTCGGCCCAGGGCACCCCTGGGCCCGGAGCGCCCAGCCTGTCTGCCAGCCCTGGCCTCCGGGATGGTGGGCACCGGGGAGCCCTTCGGCTTCTCCTTGGGGTTGGTGGCTTTTATCGTCCGGGCCGCGGCTTGGACTCCCGCCGGCATCAGCGGGGCGAACGGCGCGGGGAGAGACGGAGGAAAAGGGACGAAGAGACCGACGAAAAGAGGGGAAGAGACGGAGGAGGGGGACGGGGGGGAAAGGGACGAAGGGAGGGAGGAAAAGAGGGGAAGAGAAGGAGGAAAAGAGAGAAGGCAAGGGAGCAGGGGAAGGAGGAAAAGGGACGAAGAGAGGGAGGGAAAAAGAGGGAGGAGGGGAGGGAGGAAAAGGGACGAAGAGAGGAAAAGGAAGGGAGAGAGGGAGGGTAAGGCAGGAGGGGAGGGAGGAAAAGGGACGAAGAGAGGGAGGAAAATAGAAGGAGGAAGGGAGGGAAGGAAAGGGACGAAGAGAGGGAGGAAAATAGAGGGAGGAGGGGAGGGAGAAAAAGTGCCGAAGAGAGGAAAAGGAAGGAAGAGAGGGAGGGAGGGAAAGGCAGGAGGGGCGGGAGGAAAAGGGACGAAGAGAGGAAAAGGAAGGAAGAGAGGGAGGGAAAGGCAGGAGGGGCGGGAGGAAAAGGGACGAAGAGGGAGGAAAATAGAGGGAAGAGGGGAGGGAGGAAAAGGGGCGAAGAGAGAAAAAGGAAGGAAGAGAGGGAAGAAAGGGGAGTAGGGGAGGAAGAAAAAGGACGGAGAGGGGAGGAAGAAAAAGGACGGAGAGGGGAGGAAAAGCGACGAAGACGGGGAAGAGGGGAGGGAGGGAAAGGGACCGCCGAGCCCGCCGCCCGCCGCCCGGCTTAGAGAGCGCCGCAATCGCCTCATCGTCACCCTGCGACCATCTGGGTTGGAGGAAAGCTGCCTTCCGCCTCCCGGGATAATAATTAGCAGCTGAGTGAGTCTGGGCAAATCACTTCAATTCTCTGTGCCTCACTTCCCTCATCTGTAAAATGGGGGTAAAGACTGTGAGCCTCACGTAGGACAACCTGATTACCTTGTATCTACCCCAGCGCTTCTAACAGAGCTTGGCACATAGTAAGCGCTTAACGAATACCATTATTATTATTATTTGTTAAGAGCTTACTATGTGCCAGGAACTGTACTAAGCGCTGGGGTGGGTACAAGATAATCATGTTGGGCACAGTCCCTGTCCCACGTGGGGCTCACAGTCTTAAATCCCCATTCTACAGATGAGGTAACTGAGGCTCAGAGAAGTGAAGTCATTTGCCCAAGGCCACACAGCAGACAAGTAGTAGAGAGCCGGAATCCCCAAAGTCCCCCAGCGGGTCGGGATTGGAACCCAGGACTCGGGACCCACAGCCACGGTCCCTCCCCTCGGATGGATCCTTGAGAGGGGGCAAAGGGCGGGGGGCAAAGGGCGCTCCCTTTACTCTTCCCTCCCTCAGCACTTTTGTATATACATATATATATCATTCTTTTTTTTTATATTGATGCCTGTTTAGTTGTTTTGATGTCTGTCTACCCTCCCCCTTCTAGACTGTAAGTCCAGTGTGGGCAGTACACACTACACTGTACTTTCCAAACGCTTAGTACAGTGTTCCACACACAGTAAGGGCTCAATACATACGACTGAATAAAGGAGTGAATAAATGAATGGGGGTCGGGGACTGTGGGGGAAGGAAGATGCGCTCCCCCCAGCCCGCTCCCTCCATGAGAGCTAATGGGGTGAGGGAGAAACAGCCTGGGGCGGGGGAGACGCCGGCAGGCCCCAGGCGGACTCGAGTCGGGGGGTGGGGACTGGTGACTGGGGGACAGGATGGCAGGAGAAGGGGGTTCCCAAAGCCACCAGGAATTCCAATCGTGGCCGGGCAGCGAGGCCGCTTAATAATGATGGTATTTATTAAGCGCTTACTATGTGCCAAGCACTGTTAATAATAATAATAATAGCAGTATTCGTTAAGCGCTTACTATGTGCCGAGCATTATCCTAAGCGCTGGGATAGATACAAGGTAATTAGGTTGTCTCACAAGGGGCTCAGAGTCTTAATCAGCGTGGTTTAATGGAAGGAGCACGGGTTTGGGATTAAGATTGTGAGCCCCACGTGGGACAGCCTGATTACGTTGTATCTACCCCTGCGATAAAACCAGTGCTTGACACATAGTAAGCGCTTAACAAATACCGTTATTATGATGATGATTTTTATTAATCCCCATTTTCCAGATGAGGTAACTGAGGCACAGAGAAGTAAAGTGACTTAACCAAGGTCACACAGCAGACAAGTGGTGGAGAGGGGATTAGAACCCACGTCCTCTGACTCCCAAACCCGTACTCTTGTCACTAAGCCACGCTGCTTCCCTAGCAGATGCTTGTGCTTCGGGCTGAGGTGAAGGGGGGAGGGGGAGGCCTCCTACACACACACACACACACACACACACACACACACACACACACACACACACACACTCACCCTCCCGTCCCCTCTTTCTCCAGGCGCCCCCCCGTCCCCCTCCGCATCCCCAGTCTTTTCATTCATTCATTCAATCATATTTATTGAGCGCTGTGTGCCGAGTACTGTACTAAGCGCTTGGAAAGTACAATACAGCAATAAAGAGAGACAATCCCTTCCCACAACGGGTATACAGTCTGGGGAGCGCGGCGGGGAGACCGACATCGAAGCAAGTAAATGTGCATTAATATTCCAGACTGTGAGCCCGTTGTTGGGTAGGGATTGTCTCTATCTGTTGCCGAATTGTACTTTCCAAGCGCTTAGTACAGTGCTTTGCACACAATAAGCGCTCAATAAATACGATTGAATGAATGAATGAATGAATGAATGAATGAATGAATAATACAAATAGATTTATAAGTATATACATCTGTACGTACAGAGATACAGTACGGAGAAGCAGGGTGGCCTAATGGCAAGAGCCCGGGCTTGGGAGTCAGAGGACGTGGGTTCTAATCCCGACTCCGCCACTTGTCTGCTCTGTGACTTAACTTCTCTGTGCCTCAGTTAACCTCATCTGTAAAATGGGGATTAAGCCTGTGAGCCTCACATGGGACAACCTGATCACTCTATATCCTTCCCAACGCTTAGAACAGTGCTCGGCACATAGTAAGCGTGCTTGGCACATAGTAAGCGCTTAACAAATGCCATCATTATTATTATTATTACTCCGCCACTTGTGTGCTCTGTGACCTCGGGCAAGTCGCTTAACTTACCTGTGCCTCAGTTAACCTCATCTGTAAAATGGGGATTAGGACTGTGAGCCCCACGTGGGACAACCCGATTACCTTGTATCTACCCCAGTGCTTAGAACAGTGCTAGGCACATAGTAAGCGCTTAATAAATACTATCATCATCGTCGTAAGTGCTGTGGGGCGGGGAGAGGGGTGAAGAGGAAAGGGAGCGAGTCCGAGGGGGAGCTAAGGAAAAGACCCCCCTTGCAAGCCCCCTGGCCCCCTCCCTCTGCCCCTCCGCCCCCCGGCCGGCCTGTCCCACGCCCCCTGGCCTCTGGAGGTCGAGGCTGTGGGCGCCGGCTGCCTCCGGACAGGTGTGTCTCCTCCTGCGGGGAGGCCTCCGCCCGCCCCGTGCCCCCTCCTCTCCCGCTTCCATCCTGCCCTTCGCCCCCTGCCCCGCACCAGTGCCAGCTGCGCACCGGGCCGGGCCCCTTCCCTCTCCCCCTTATAGGAGGAAGCAGAGTAGCCTAGTGGATAGAGACCGGGCCTGGAAGTCAGAAGGTCACCTGTCTGCTGTGTGGCCTTGGGCAGGTCACCTAGGCCTCAGTTACCTCATCTGGAAAATGGGGATTGAGACTGTGAACCCCATGCGGGACAGGGACTGTGTCCGGTTCAACTTGTTCGTATCCACCCCAGGGCTCAGTACAGGGCCTGGCACATAGTAAGTGCTTAACAAATGCTGTTATTATTATTATCATTATTATTATTATTATTATTATCCCCCTCCGCGGAGGAGAGTGCTGTCCACTGGATTCCCGGCGGATAGGGAACCAGGCGGGTCTCCATAGGGGACCTCTACCCGGCACCGGCCTGAGGGCTGGGGGGAGAGGGACCGGGGGACAAAGACCGGCCGACCCTCGCCCCCTGCCCCCGGGCCTGCTGCCCCTGGGAGGGATCTTTGAGGTAGTGGATTCCCTCAACCGTTCAGGCTCGACGCTCTGGATGGATCTTGGAGGGCCGGGGGCTGGAAGGGGCGCAGGGGGGGAGAAGAAATATGACTTAGTGGAAAGAGAACGAGCTTGAGAGTCAGAGGACATGAGTTCTAATCCAGACTTGCCACTTGGCTGTGTGACCTTGGGCAAGACACTTCACTTCTCTGTGCCTCAGTCACCTCATCTGTAAAATAGGGATTAAAACGGTGAGCCCCACGAGGAACAGCCTGGTTACCTGTAGCTACCCCAGTGCTTAGAACAGTGCTTGGCACATAGGGCGTAACATACCATAATGTCTATATGTGTAATGTGGGGAGCCGATACCCTCCTGATGTCTTCCCTCTTGCGCTCGATGGATCGGCCTCTTCCCAGTGGCCCGTGAGCGCAGCGGCCACAAAATAGCGGGGAGAAGCAGCGTGACTTAGTGGAAAGAGCCCGGACTTGGGAGTCAGAGGACGTGGGTTCTAATTCCGCCTCTGCCCCTTGTCTGCTGTGTGACCTTGGGCAAATCAGTTCTCTTCTCTGTGCCTCATTTCCCTCATCCGTAAAATGGGGCTTAAGACTGTGAGCCCCACATGGGGCAACCCGATTACCTTGCATCTACCCCAGCGTTTAGAACAGTGCTTGGCACACAGTAAGGGCTTAATAACAATAATAATAATAATAATTTTGGTGTTTGTTAAGCCTACTATGTGCAGAGCACTGTTCTAAGCGCTGGGGTAGATACAGGGTAATCAGATTGTCCCACGTGAGGCTCACAGTTAATCCCCATTTTACAGATGAGGTCACTGAGGCACAGAGAAGTTAAGTGACTTGCCCACAGTCACACAGCTGACAAGTGGCAGCGCCGGGAGTCGAACCCATCATTGTTATTATTACTTTTAAAAGAGATGAGCCAAGCCCTACTGGGATCCGTCCCCCCTTCCCCGGGCCTGGGACCCCACAACCCGGTCCTGACGGATAGCGGGGCCCTCCCCCTCCTCCATTCTCTCGCCCTCTTCCTCTTTTCCCTCCCCACATTCAGTATCTCGTCCCTGCCAGAGATTGGGACCTTTCCCTACTCTCTCCCTTTCCCACAACCCCTCCCTTTCCCTTTTCCCTCCTACTCCCCCCCACCAAGCCCGCACACATACACACACCTAGGTCAGAGCCCTGGCCCACCCGAAGCTGGGCGGCCCCGCGCAGGAAGCAACCAGCTGGCGTTTAAGCGCTTAATACAGTGCTCTGCACACAGTAAGCGCTCAATAAATACGATTGAATGAATTAATGGAGGATAGAAGGTCGGAGGGAGAGAGGCTGGAAGTGGAAAGGGGCGTGAGGAAGTCAACCCGTGCAGGAAAATCGGATTCCCACTTCCTCTTGGGGAGGGAAGGACGAGGGAGGGGGGCACAATGAGGAAAAACCTTTCCCGGTGAGATTCAGTGGGCAAGTCACTTCACTTCTCTGTACCTCAGTTACCACCTCTGTAAAATAGGGATTGAGACTGTGAGCCCCACGCGGGACAGGGATTGGGTCCAACCCGATTTGCTTGTAACCTCCCCAGCGCTTAGTATAATGCCTGGCACAAAGTAAACGTTTAACAAATACCATTATTATTATTAAAAATGGAATAACGGTAAGGCATCTTTAGGCGGCGGGAGGCTAGAAACCCAGATGAAAAAGGAAAAGAATCCTGTTGTCATCATCATTAGCATGTATTGAGCACTCACTGAATGCAGCGCATTGTAGTAAGCGCTCGGAACACGATCAAGAGTTTACAGTCTAAAAAGGAGAGGCAGACGTTTAAATTATAGAGGTGCCCTCGGACAGAACTCAATAATAATAATAATGACATTTGTTAAACGCTATGTGCCAAGCACTGTTCTAAGCGCTGGGGGGTGATACCAGGTAATCAGGTTGTCCCAACATGGGGCTCACAATCTTAATCCCCATTTTACAGATGAGGTAACTGAGGCCCAGAGAAGTTAAGTGACTTGGCAAAAGTCACACAGCCAAGTGGCGGAGTCGGGATTAGACCCACGACCTCTGACTCCCAAGCCCGGGTCTTTCCAATAAATCACGCTCCTTCTCAAATGCTTCCGATGCCCAAGACTCCCCCTGCCCAGACCGTCTGCAATAGGCGGATTCATTTCCCAAGCATCCACCGTGGGAGCGTTTGCAAGAACTGTCATTACGAGGCCTGCCCTCTGGGATTTGGAAAATGGTGCTGGAAAAAGGGAGAGGGGGAAGATTCGCAGTTTTTTTTTTTCTCTCCTGGAAGAAACTGCTCTCACATAGGTGCCCGGCGCGGGAGGCCAAAGCGGCTTCGTGTCCCATTCGAACAGAGAACACTTTGTGTCTACTTAACCACCCTGCGGGGCTCAAACCGCTGCCAACGGATCGCCCTCAACCGCATCAACATGTAATAATAAAACCGGGAATAATGATAATAATAACGGTACTACGTGTTAAGTGCTTATTATATGCCAAGAACTCTGCTCAGCCCTGGGGTCGATGCATCCTCGGGGTGGTTTGAGGACTTTTTTTTAAGGGAGAAGGGGATGGAAACATGATCTATCTTGATTTTCCTTCAGTTTAACCGGACTGTCTCCTTCTTTCCCGCTAACTCCGGAGAAGGTCTCCCAGATCCCTCGAGGAAAATGAAGGTGGCCAGTTGGGGAGGTAATAATAATAATAATGACGTTGGGATTTGTTAACCGCTTACTATGTGCAGAGCACTGTTCTAAACGCTGGGGTAGACGCAGGGGAATCAGGTTGTCCCACGTGGGTCTCACAGTCAATTCCCATTTTACAGATGAGGTAACTGAGGCACAGAGAAGTTAAGAGACTTGCCCACAGTCACACAGCTGACCCCGCCAAGGGTCTGGACGCGGGACTCAGAGAAGTGGGAAAACTGAACGGGATTGGGAGACTCCGAGACTGAAGCAGTGAAAACTCCCGGGGCGCTGGAAATCTAGATTCCGCTGAATTGCAAGATCCGTGAGGTCAGGGATTATGTCTATGAACTCTATAATACTCTCCCACGCGCTTAGTACAGTGTTCCGCACACTGCGGGTGCTCAATAAGTGCGAGTGATTGGTTGGCCGACTGGCTGATTGATTAACCAGTCTTATTTATATTGGTGCCATTGATGCCTTTTACGTGTTTCAATGTCCGTCTCCCCCCTTCTAGACTGTGAGCCCGTTGTAGGCAAGGATTATCTCTGTTGCTGAATTGTACTTTCCGAGCGCTTAGTACAGTGAGCACACAATATTGAGCACACAGTGAGCGCTCAATAAGTACGATTGAATGAATGAATCCTTGGGATAGGCCAGGAAGAATAAACTTCCTGAGGGGAGAATCATGAGTCAATACAGGAGGCGCTCTGGATTCTGTAACTTTATTTATATTAATGTCTGTCTTTCTCTCAGCTCGTTGTGGACAGGGAAAGTGGCTACCAACTCTGTTGTACTCTCCCAAAAGCTTAGTATAGGGCTCTGAGCACAACCAGTAAGCACTCAATAAATATTATTGATTGGTGGATTGTACAGTGCTCTGCACACACAGTAAATGTGATTGAGTGACTGATTAATCGATTGACTAGTGACAGATTCGGGAGTCCTGTGTTCTCCTAGCCCAGTTCACCCCTCAATTGTCCTTCCTTTCAAACAGGCAGAATAATTAACTCTCACATGCATAAACCACTTTGCCCGGAAGGTGATAGAGCAAAAATAGGTGGATACGATTCTGGTTCTAGAGACCCTCAGTTAATTATCCGCCCTGGGTTGATCACGGCGTCTGTTCACACGGTCAGTTCTCAGTTCCCCCAGACTGCGACTTTTATCCAAGCGCTTTTCACTGTTCTGCACATAGTAAACGCTCAATAAATCCCCCTGATGATCGATGATCATCTTTTCTCATCTTCGTTACTTTTTTCTCCGAATCAGGATTTTAGGCTTCTTGTCGGCAGTGCCGGTTGAGATGGGAAGAGGTTGCACTCCCTATCTAACGGGAGTTTGACTTTCTTGTGGATTTCATTCATTCTTTCATTCAAATGTATTTATTGAGCGCTTGCTGTGTGCAGAGTACCGTACTAAGCGTTTGGAAAGTACAATTCAGCAAAAAATAGACAGCCCCTGCCCAAGGCGGGCTCAATCTAGACGGGGGGAGACAAACAGCAAAACAAGCAAACAGGCATCAGTAGCATCAAATAAATAGAATTATAGCTATATACCCATCATTAACAAAATAAATAGAATTATAAACATGTACATGTATACACACAAATGCTGGGAGGAGGGGGTTAGAGCAGAGGGAGCGAGTGGGGGCGAAGGGGAGGGAAGGGGGAGCAGAAGAAAAGGGGGGCTTAGTCCAGGAAGGCCTCCTGGAGGAGGTTCATAAATTCTCAACCCGGCACTACTTGTCTGCTGTGTGACGTTGCGAAAGTCGCGTCCCTTCTCTGGGCCTCAGTTACCTCATCGTTAAACTGGGGATCGAGACCGTGAACCCCATATGGGACAGGGACCCAGTTTGCTTGTATCCATATCAGCGCTTAGTACAGTGCCTGGCACATAGCAGGCCCAGAGCAGCCAGGTCTCCAAGGGACGCCTCCCCACAACCTTGGTCTCCAGGAGGTCGAGCCGACGAGGCGTGTCAAATCTCTGGACGAACTGGTCTTTGCGGATCGACCCATTCGTTGTGTCATCAATGATAGATAATTTTCGTTCATCTCTTACAGTGTGAGACCCCGAAGGGGGCTGAGCAGAACGCGGGGCGTCGGTGCTGACGCAGACCCTCCGTAAGAGAGGCTCACAATTAAAAGTGTAAACTCGTTCATTCATTCATCGCACTTATTGAAAGCTTACTAAGCGCAAAGCACTGTACTAAGCGCTTCGGAGAGCGCAGTATAACAACAAGCAGTCACATGTGTGGCTCAGTGGAAAAAGCCCGGGCTTGGGAGTCAGAGGTCATGGGTTCGAATCCCGGCTCTGCCACTTCTCAGCTGTGTGACTATGGGCAAGTCACTTAACTTCTCTGTGCCTCAGTTACCTCATCTGTAAAATGGGGATTAACTGTGAGCCTCACGTGGGACAACCTGATTACGTGTATCTACCCCAGCGCTTAGAACAGTGCTCTGCACATAGTAAGGGCTTAAACAAATACCAACATTATTATTACTATTCCTATCCGCAACGAGCCCAGTCTAGAGGGGAAGATGGACATGAATATAAAAAATAAATAAACTCTTTGAAGGCAGGGAACGTGTCTACCAACACTGCTTTATCGTGTTCTCCCCAACGCTTAGTACAGTGTTCTACACTCAGTAAGCGCTCAATAAATACCACTGGTAGATTTTTTAAAGAGGGAAATGGAGGGGTGCGGGGGAGAAGAGAACAGGGAAAGAGCCCCAAGAGAAGACCTGTAGAGGGCCATCAGGGAGCACTCTCTCGGCTTCCGTTAACAGGACGCCCCTCCTCCCAATTCAATCATTCAAATATAAGCATCATCATCATAATAATAATAATGTGGTATTTGTTAAGCGCTTGCTATGTGCAAAGCACTGTTCTAAGCGCTGGGGGGTAAAAGGTGATCAGGTTGTCTCGCATGGGGCTCACAGTTTTTAATCCCCATTTTACAGATGAGGTAACTGAGGCACAGAGAAGTTAAGTGACTTGCCCAAAGTCGCACAGCTGGCAAGCGGCAGAGCGGGGATATTGATGATGATGATGGTATTTGTTAAGCACTTACTATGTGTCAAGCACTGTTCTAAGTGCTGAGATAGATACAAGGTAATCAGGGTGGCCCACGTGGGGTTCACAGTCTTAATCCCTATTTTACAAATGAGGGAACTGAGGCACAGAGAAGTTAAGTGACTTACCCAAGGTCACACAGCTAAGTGGCAGAGCCGAGAATAGAACCCACGACCTCTGACTCCCAAACCCGGGCTCTTTCCATTAAGTCATGCTGCTTCTCGACTGAATTGTTTCGATTGAATTGAACTGAACTACTATTGAATAAGTAATACACTGAGCACTCACTCTGCGAAGAGCATTGTACTAAGCGCTTGGGAGGGTAGAATACAATAGAGTAGGTAAGCACGATCCCCGGCCACAAGGAGATCCCTGTCCACAATCTAGAGGGAAGACAGACATTGAAATAAATTATAGCTAGGGGAGCGTTTTCCTGACCAGCTCCCGGGAGCCCCTCCCCTGTCCGCGGGGTAAGGGGATGTGGGCCGCTCTGGGTTCTCGCAAACTCCAAGTTGTCTTGTCCTGACCGGTTCCTGAGCTCTTCAAACCTTCGCTCCGCTCAACGGAGGCAAATAGGAAGAATTAAACTATCGGATTCTGTTCGGGTTAATGTCCAGCAGCTAAGAATAAGGAGTACAAAAGTAAATCCAGAAGCCAGAACTGGAGCTGCCTTGGGCTTGAGCCCTGTCCCCTGTGGCCTTTGAATGAACTTGGGTCAAATATCTCGGACACTCCGATGTCGAGTCTCAGC
Organism: Ornithorhynchus anatinus; assembly: GCF_004115215.2. NCBI lineage: Eukaryota > Metazoa > Chordata > Mammalia > Monotremata > Ornithorhynchidae > Ornithorhynchus > Ornithorhynchus anatinus. The sequence continues at coordinate 24,219,540 of NC_041730.1, forward strand.
TGATCCACGTTGATCCGAGTCCACAGGATCCTTGGGCTCCCTCTACGACCCCTCCGCCCCCAGCTTGTAAACTCTAGGGGGACAGGGACTGTAACTTACTTTTAAGGTCCTTTTCACGCGTCTGCCAGAATGCACTGTATATTGCAGGCACTTAATAAATATGTAAATATGAATGAATGGATGAGTGTGTGGATCAATGGGTGGGTGGATGAATAAATGAATGGATGAATTGCTGAATAAATGAATGAATGAATCGATGGGTGGATGGGTAGATGAATAAATAAAGGGAGGAAGGAATATATGAGTGGAAGAAAGTAATTAGGGAAGGAAGGAAGGAAGGAAGGAAGGAAGGAAGGAAGGAAGGAAGGAAGGAAGGAAGGAAGGAAGGAAGGAAGGAAGGAAGGAAGGAAGGAAGGAAGGAAGGAAGGAAGGAAGGAAGGAAGGAAGGAAGGAAGGAAGGAAGGAAGGAAGGAAGGAAGGAAGGAAGGAAGGATGATGGCTATCCAAAACCTAACGGAACAAATCCTTCCTGGTGCTAGATTGAAGTACTGAGGATATTTTGGAGTTCCCTCCATGGCTAACCAAGCCCTGGAAGACCACAAGGAAATCCAAAGTTCCCCGAGATTTCTCCGAGGGAAGAGGCTAACGGATGATTTGGCTCGCTGGTGTCGCCCTTGGCTAATACCCTCTTGAGTCTCTGTTTCCAGGTCTATACAGCTCCCTCGGAGCCTTGGTCCTTTAGGCGTTTACATCTGTGCCACGTCCCTCCCACCCACTCGCTCACTCACTCCCACAGCGCTCCCTACCTTCTTTCACTCCTTCCCCCATCCCTTCTTCTCCGCACTGCCATGTTCCTGGAATGGGGAGAACTTTCTCCAGGCATCCCAACTCTGTTATAGTGTACTCTCCCAACCGTTTAGTACAATGCTCTTCACACAGTCAGCGTTCAATAAATACGACTGATTGATTGATGGATTGATTAATCCCATCCAAAAAGAGCAGGTTGGTCCTGAAATTCCTTAAAGGTCCCCAGATTCACGCCCTTTCCAAAGACCTGGTTCTCCTAGTAGACACCGCTAGAGTCAGGTCCACACTGACCAGTGGACGGTCCCAGTCTGCGGGCGAGGGCTGCCGGGGCGAGCAGAGAGCCGGTCAACGGGCCAGAAATCGAATCCGCGCAACTTGATCTCCTCCCTGAACAATAGATCCCACTCCAACGCAAAGAGGAAATTTCAGCGCTCAACACAGAGCTCGGCATATAATAAATGCTTAACAAATGCCATTACTATTATTATTATCCCGACGGCTGCAGGATCCTGGAGTGGAGAAGGAAGTAGGTGGGGGGAAGCGAGGAGTTCTGAGCCCCGAATCCGGTGAAGAGAAGCCAAGTGTCCGGACTTCCAACCCAGAGACCCTGCCTCTCCCTCCCGCTCCAGGGAGAGCAGGCCTGCATAAACCCGGATACTCGACGGGGCCCTGCACTGGGCCGTGGCATCTGTATTCTCCGGAGTGATTGTCCCTGGACAGCAGGGAGAGTGGGAGGGGTGAGGAGGTAGAGGAAGGAAGAGAGGGAGAGTGTGAGAGTGGAAGGAAAGAGGGAGAGGGAGAGAGAGGGGAGCGGAAGGAGAGAGGGAGAGGGAGGAGGTGGAAGGAGAGAGGGAGGGAGAGAGGGAGAGGAAAGAAGAGAAGGAAGGAAAGAGAGAGGGAGGAAGAAAAGGAAGGGAGGGAGGGAGGAAGGGAGGGAGGGAGAAAAGGAGAAAGGGAGAGAGGGAGGGAAGGAAAAAGGGACAGAGGGAAGAGGGAGAGGAGTCGGGAATAGAGCTTGTTGCCCTAGAAAGGAAATAAGACCCCCATCTCGGGGCCACTGCGGGCTGGAGAAGCCAAACCATTCAGTCTGCGTGAGGCCGAAACAGCTTCTTTCCTCGCTCAGACTGGTGCTTGGGGAGAGCAGAGGACCCTGAGAATCAGACAACCTGGGTTCTAATCCTGGCTCTGTAACTTCTCTGCTGCGAGACCTTGGTCGAGTTACTTAACTTCTTTGCCAATCAGTTTCGTCATGGGCCAAATGGTGATTAAATGTCCGTTCTTTCTCCTGTGAGCCTCATGTAGGACAGGGACTTTGTCGGACCTAATTATCTCGGATCTCCCCCAGTACTTAGAACAACGCCTGACACATAGTAAGAGCTAAGCAAATACCAGTTGTTATTGTTATTATTATTTTAAAAAAAACTTTCGGCCTGAAATAAAGCAAATCTGCATTCAGCTTTGCGGATTTCCCGTGGGGCATCTATCCGACCGTCCCCAGACCAGGGGGTTCTGGCTGGAGGAGGAAGGAAGCGATGTGGCCGTGGGGAGGTCGGGGGCCTTCCTTCGGGAGGCGCCTAAGCCCCCAGGCCCGGTCGAGGAAAAGGAAGAGCCCTTAAAGGCCTCCACTAAGTCCTCTCCCAGGATCCTGCCTTTGCTCCGACCCTTCGGCCCCGGAGCTGCCCAAATGTGCCCGGGCTTTCGAACCAGCCCGTTTCGCTAGGGGAGCGGGGAGTGTCCCTATTTTTCCCGATCGATGGATAGATGTCTGGGCTGAGGACGGGGGAGCCACCCCGGCTCCCGGCCGCCCCTCCACCTCCAGGCGGCCCCGTTCTTCGCTGCCTCGGCGGTATAACCGAGGCCTGAATCGCTGCCAATGCTGCGTGCAAAACCACCGGCGCAGAGTTCTTTATTTGAAACAGAATGGTAACAACAACGAAATAATAGCAATAGGACTGAAGAGACACCATCAGTTTCAACAGTGATGTAGTAATAATCGTAACAACAATACCAATAATGCAAACAACAGCCACAGCTCTACAGACGTTGCCAGCCGGCGGAGAAAGGGTGGGGGGAGTTTGAGCGGGTTCGACCTTTATTTATTTATTTGTTTGCTTATCTTCTATTTCTTGCCTTCCGCTTTGAAAACCCTTCCGGTAAAGAGATGATCGACGAGTCCCGTTACACCAAGCCACGTACCCACGTTCCACCAGCCCACGAACCTACGGAGACGGATAGGCACACCCGGACGAGCGAACGCACACCCATACACACACGCACACTCAGAGTCATACGCAACTTGATTTACACAGAGACACACATGTTTAAACGCCCACGCACAAAGATCCACACCCACATCCATCCGTTCATTCACGCACAACCACTCGTTATGCACATGTAGATTTACACATACAGACACACATGTTCAAACGCCCACGCACACAGATCCATCCGCTCATCCATGCACACCCACTCATTATGCACATAGATTTACATATACAGACACACACGTTCAAATGCCCACGCACAAAGATCCACACCCACATCCATCCGTTCATCCATGCACACCCACTCGTTATGCACATAGCCTTACACATACAGACTCACGTGTTCAAACTCCCACGCACACGGATCTACACCCACATCCATCCGCTCACTCATGCACACACACACGGACACGGACACAGACACACACGGATGCTCGCACTTTCCTCAGGCTACTGGCCGCCGTTCAGAGCCAGCGCTAACGCTAGTATCCCTTGCTTTGGTTTCTGTGGAGTCACGCAGAGGTGGAGGGGGGGCGTGGAGATGTGGGAGAGAAAGAGGAGGAGAAACGAATAAAAGGAATAATAATGAGAATGAGAGTAGCAATGAAAGAATTAAGCAGGTAATAAAAGAGATTCGGGAGGAGAAGGCGCTGAAAGCTTCCTGGGGCAAGGAGACGAGCAGTTCGGCTCTGCTCCAGCAGCCGGAAAGGCGGTTTGGAAATACAGATGTGACCCCATCTGTATCTGCTCGGCAAAGATGCCTCGTTAGCGGGGCTGTTTTCTGGCCCCGGCCTGCTCTCCGTCTTCCAAGGCCCTGCAATCCGCTCGCCCATTTCCTTTTGCGCCGCCTGCCTCGGAGCCCTATATCCGGACTCTCTGGTGGTGGAGAGAAGAAATAAAGAAGTGGGGGGTGGGGGGGGGAAGGGGGACGGGGGCAAGGGGACACCCGTTTCCCTGTGGAATCAAAAGGGAAACCGAGGCACAGTAATTGCTCCTCCAAATCTGGGGGAAGAGTTCTTACCAGGGCCGAGCATGGCACCCCGATGTCTTGAGACCCAACCCCCGATATATACCCCAAAGCCTCCCTAGAAGGATCCTTCTTATCACTGACTCGGCGCCTAGGGAAACGTTTCCTTGTCCCGGCCGGTTTAACTTAATAGGAAAATTATCGGTCTCCGAATCTGCGGGGGTTGGGGAGAGGGATTGTAGGGCGATTGCTTGGGAAATTAAAGAACGAACATGGTCTCCAAGACCCCGGAAGGTCAGGGAGACCCAGACCCTGATGGCGGGGGACGGGGAAATAAGCCTCCAAGGGCTCTGAGGGAGTTGCAGGAGTTGGAAAGAGTTGGGGCGGGGTGAGGAAATGATCAAATTCGGTCCCTTTTTCCCTGGGCTGATGCTTGAAGTCGATTCGCGTTGGTCTGGATGGTCTCCATGGGGATGGAGCGGTTTTCTCCCGCTTCGTCCAAGGGCTTCATCCCCGTTCTCCCCCACTACCCCGGCCACGCTCTCCCACCTAAGTGAGCGGAACCTGGAGTCTCTGCGCTTTCCCAAGGGCCCCTGGCGCTCCCGGCCCGCGGTAGCGAAAGGGTTATGGCCCTTCGGCCCGAGCGCTCCTGAACGCGGGTTTGCATAATAGCTTTATTAGCGAGCTCTTCAAGGTAAGGGTCCAACGGAAACCAGATGTGTAGACGTAAGAACGGCAGGGGAGGAAAGGCTAAGAATAAATGCGGGGGGCGCGGGAGGGCGAGGGGCACACCGCGGATTAACGGGGAGGGGAGAGAGGGATTTGGGAAGAGCTGATGCTGACGGCTGGGAGTTTTCCCCCAACGTTGTTGAATTTTTACAAAGGAAACGCTTCCTAACACGCTCCTTTGAGCCCCTTCCCCCGACAAGACTTGATCTTGAGTCGGGCGGCGCCAAACATTTGGGTCTGGGTTTTCCCACCCACTCTCCCCGTCGCTCCTTCGGAGAGTGGGATATGCCTGGGATGTGAATTATGGGCCACATTTATCATCATTCCGTCATATTACTTCTCTGTCGAGGCAGACTTCAGAAACACCAATCTATAATAATGTGCACCGCATGAGCTATATATAAAGAACACGAATATATATTAGATCACAATATGGTCAAAGTTATATAAAGTAGTCAAACGATATTGGACGCCTAGCAGCCCAAGAAGGGTCTTTCCTCCTTTCTCCTTCTTCCTTTCCCAAATGAGGTTAAATTCATTCAATAGTATTTATTGAGCGCTTATTATGTGCAGAGCACTGAAGTAAGCGCTTGAGCAGCCTCTCGGGGAAGGAGCGAAGAGGAGAGTGGTCGTTTCCCCCACACGCACACCCCCACACCCCCGCCCCAATTTTCCCGATGACTCCGGGCTCCGGGCAATAGCAGCTGAGGTGTTAAGTGGGTCGTTGTCAGCTCGAGAAACGGGCGCGTGGGGTCTCCGGGAGAAGAGCGGGGAAAGGGTTAATGGCCTCTTAAAGGAATAAAGTCCGAAAGGAAGCGAAACATCTGAGTTTCAAGGAGGAGAGGGGAAGGGGTGAGGAGAGAGAGGGTGAGCGGGGACCGGGGAGTGAGGAAGGGAAGAAAAAGAGGGGAAAAAAAGGATGGTAGGGTCCCAGCAGCTGTGCTGCGAAGTCAAAAGTGAAGAGGCCAAAACGAATCGAGTGTGTTATGAGCATGAAATAATTCTCTCTTCCCTGCTCGCTTCTTCCGCCCCACGCGGCTGCCGCAGCCATCCCCTTCCTTCTCCGTCCGAACGTCATGTGTTTTGCTGCGAATTTCAAGCGCACATGAAAAAGAGTGTTCGGGGAGGTGGGGGGAGGTGTTTGCCCAAGTTCTAATTCCCCACCTCCCTGTCATCGTCTATATTCATTGGGGGAGAGTCTGTCTGGGGAAGGGGAGGGAGGTGAGGATCGCCGGGACCTAGAGAGTGGCATCTCTTTAAGAGAGTGGAAGGGGGAAGGGAAGAAAGAGAAAGGGGAGGAAGAGGAAAGAAGAAGAAGGAGGAGGAGGAGGGAAAAAAAAATCAGGTCCCTTTTGCTCTTCAAAACCTTAAGGGGGCTTTAGAGATCTGGTCAACTTTCCGAAACATCTGAATCTTTTTACAGACCTCCCTTCCCTGCCCAGCTGTGCTGCTGCGAGAGGAGAGACAGAGAGAGCGAGGGAGAAAGAGGAGGGGGAGGGAGGGCGCGGAGTGGGCGCACAGAGTACAGCAGCCTCCTCCTCCTCCTCCTCCTCTCTCTCTCTCTCTCTCTCTCGTTGGAAAGGAGACTGGGGGCTCTTTTTCCCCTCCTCTCTCCCCTCCCGATTCAGGCATGAATGCTGAGACTTGTGTTTCTTATTGTGACTCGACGGCTGCTATGGACGCCTACTACAGCCCGGTCTCCCAGAGCCGAGAGACCTCTTCTCCTTTTAGGGCATTTCCAACGAGCGACAAGTTCAGCCCCGCTTTCCTGGCCAGCAAAGGGCAAAGCTTTGGGGAGACCAAGTGCCGGGGTCGCTACACCCCGCAACAGGACTTGGTGGCGCCGCTGGAGAGCGGTGCGGGGCAGGCGCCGAGCGGCGCGGGGGCGCGGGGTTCTTTTAACAAATACCAGCCGCCGCCACAGCCGCCCCAACCTCCGCAGCCGCAGCCTCCCCAGCCTCCGCAGCCGCCCCAGCCTCCGCAGCCCCAGCCGCCGCCGCCGCCGCATCTCTACATGCAAAGAGGATCTTGCAAAACTCCCCCGGACAGCAACCTCAAGGTGCAGGAGGGCAGCGGCGGCGGCCACAACGGAGCCCTGCAGGTCTCTTGTTACGGTGAGTCCGGCGCAACCTTGTCCTCTAAGGGAGGGAGTAGGGGGGAGAAGGTGGGGGTCTGTGGCCTGGGCTGCCGAGGGCCGGAGCCCCTCGTCCTGGGCCAAAAGGGGATTTAGCAGTTCGGTCGAACGGTTCTCTTGGAAGTGGATGGAGGGGCGGAATCTAGTGGGTCCCGAAGAAAAGGGGAACCAACCCGTCTCTGTGCGTCGAACCCCGCTCCGGCCCTAGGCCGGCCCGGGGATAAGAAAACACAATCGAACCGCTTCTTGCTCGTCTTTCCCCGGGGAGCGATTTTTCCTCGAACGGGATGAGCGCCCAAGAGAGGCGGTCACACTCAGATCCCTGAAAAAGCGATCCCGATCCCGGGAGCAGTTTCCCCCGGCGCGGGCCTGAGCCAGATCCGCGCGCGATCCACGTGTGCGGGAAAGTCCGGTGGGCCTCCTCAGCCCCAGAGACACCCGACAGGGAGACCGGAGACTCCTAGGCCCTGGCTGGCTTCTAGCTGGGAGGATGGGGGAGAGGCCCAAGGAGCGGAAGATAGAGATCGGGGTCTCCCCGAAAGTTCCTCGCCAGCTGTATCTCTCGTCCCATTGTTGCTCGGAACAATAGCTCCAGATTGTGCCAAGAGGGGAGGAAAACGGCGGAGACGATCCACAACGGCAAGGGAAGGGATGGAGAGAGAGAGAGAAGCCTTCCCCCGCCTGTGTGACTGGGGCAGTGGAGGTCAAGAGGATCACTGAGCGCTTTCTTTCTCCGGGAAAGTCTGGTTAGGTTTCTGTCTTGTCTCCGCTGCTTCCCTGCCTCTCTCCATCTCCAGCCCGGCCCGTTCCCACGACCCTGCGCTCGTCCTGGAGTCCCGCGCTCTGGATGTCTCCGGTCCTCCCGGTCAGAGAGTAGGGCCCGGGCATCCCCTCACTTCCCCTGACCTCGTTCTAGCCCGGCCGGGATGAGCCAGGGTTGGGGGAGCCATAGAGGAGCGGGAAGGCCAGAATTTTACCTAGGCGGTAGGTGGGCCTCTGGATCCCGGCCCCGTCCCCCTACCCAGGCGGGAGGCCTGAGTGGAGAAGCTCCGAGGCCCCTGGGTCACTTCGGACCCCGATCCCAGTTCCCAAGAAAGGAGCTCTTAGAGGTCTTTTCCGGCCGCCCCACGGGTCGGCAGAGGAAGGACAGCCAGGCCCAGAGGCGATTTTGTAAAAGTACTATAAACCTATTTCGGTGGGTGCTTACCGCTCCACTTAGGAGTTAGTTGAGGGGTTGCGTTTTTGTGGTCTCGTCGCCCTCAGGAGAGAGAGTACAAGGGGATCACCGCGCTCCGCTTCATGTGCCCATTATGCAGGGGCTCTGCGGCCTGGTGCTCGCCCGACACTTGCCCTTCCCTAAGCGAGCCAGGCGGAGAGCTGCCCGGATAGGTCTTAGCCTAGGGACGGGACCCCAAAGACGGGAGAAGACGGAGCTCGGCTGGGATGGTTGGATTTAGGCCTCCCGGGAGCAAACAGCATATATGCTGCTTCTTGCCTCACAAAATGAGCACACAATACACACTCACACACACACACACATCGAGCCACACTTGGGTATAAAGATATCCACAATTCTAGGACACGCAAATACACGGTGACCCCGATCTCACCCCCTTCCACACCTACACACTACAAACATGCAGTGGTACACAAACACACTCATCTCATCCCCGGGTCCTCTCGGTGCCTTAGCTTGGCCGTTTCTCTGCGGAGCCCCGCCGGGACTGGAGCAGGCCGAAGGGGGTATTTTCAGACCTGGGATCCCGGCCTTCTACTCCTACCGTTCCCTTTGCCTTCTCCTCACCCTTCTTGACACCTTCTCCCTTATTCTCCATCCTTCCCCGGTCGGCCTGGCCGACGCGGGTCTTCCTAGGTGCCCTGGCCTAGAGCTCAGTTCCCAGAAGGGCCCGAAGTTAAGGGCAAGCCGGATCCCGATCCTCGGGATCGGCGGCCCATCGCTCCATCGCTACTCGGAAGGAGCGAGAAGTAACTTCCAGGCAGGGGCCTGGGCTCTTCGGATCCCCGCGGCCTGAGGTCAGCTATCAGTTCCAGGGAACCTTTGTAACTGTAACACCCCCCCCCCTTTTTTTCCCTTTTTCTTCTTTTCAATTCGTCTGCGTCGCCTCATTTGGACCTTAGTTTTATGTTTTCAAACTTGTTCTTTCGATCAAAAATATTTTCCCTCACGGTCCTCTGGGCTCTCCTGTCCTTTACCTTGGACATTGACCTTGACCTTCTTCCTCTAATGACCAGGCGCTATGGCCGGACCTGACTCTGGGCACCTCCACTTATTACATTTACAGGTGGCCTTCAGAGCCTTGGGGGAGGCCGAGGGGGTCGGGTGGGAGTTAGATCTTATTTTTCAACCGTGAAGAATCCCTGTTCCTCGCCTCCAGAGCGGGCCTCCTAACGGGCACCGTTTACCCGGTCACTGGAAGCCGGGGATGGGGGAGCAGGTGGGCGTTCGAAAGGCGAGGTCCAACCACGGGGTTTGAGCTTGGACGAATCCCGGGGAAACCGATTTGATTTGCGGCCATAGCTAGCCGGCTGGTGGAATCCTTAACTTCTAGACAGACACCAGGGGGCCGCCAGGCTCGGAATCCTCGGCTCCGCGGCAGAAAGCCACGAACAGTTCGAAGAATATTCAGTTTTCAGCATCTCTTTTCTCCCGGACCCGTCGACAGCACGTGTCTGAAAAGTCTGTCCCGGGAGACGGCCGTTGCTCCTTCACCTTAGAGATGGGTAAACTGAGGCCGGACAGGAGCAGAGGGGCTCGCACCACGAGGCCGTGCTGGCGCAAGGGTCGGATCCAGACACCGGGGATCCGGCCAGGTTGCGGCCTTTTGAATTTCCCGTCTTCCCTGATGCATTTTCCCACAGTTGCATCGGACCACGCCGCGCTTTGCGGCGTTCCGGAAAAGATAGGAATAGAGAGGCCTTTCTCTGGCTCCCGAGGGGAGCTTCCTGGGAGGCCGCGGGGCCTTGGGCGCCCCACGCTCCCTTCCCCTCTCCATCGTGGGCCTCATCCGCCTGGAGAACTCAGGCCGTTCCCTTAACCAGTTCCCTCCCCTCCCCTTCCTCCTTCCTTCCCTCCATCCCCCTTCACCTCCCTCCTCCCCTCCCGGCTCCTCGCGTAGGGACCGCATTGTGGGGAGCCCGTCTGTGGCCCCAATCCGTCCATCCGATGGGTTGGTACATTGACCTAACCCCTCGGCTTCCCCTGCGGGACCCGGGCCCGTAGAGAGCGTCCTTCTCGCAAACCTGTTGCCACCCGCAGGAGGAGAGAAGCCCAACTGGAACGCAGTTGGGGGTGCTTTCCATTCCCCCGTCCCTCGCCCCGTCCCTCGCCCCTCTCTACCCCGAGGTCACCCCAGTCTGGAGGCGACCTTCACCGGTTCTCGGCTGGAACCCCTTTTTCTTCGGGATGGATCTCCGCCTTGCTCCTTCCCGGTTCTGAAGGATGACCTCCAGACTCGGGGCTTCCCCTCCTCCTGCCGCCTCTCCGGGGCGATTTTGGGTGGGTGTAGAGCAAGGCGCTCAAAAATGGCACCCGGGAGAGAGCAGGGGAACGAAAGGGATGAGCAGGGGTCGGTGAGGGCGCGCACATCATTATCGATTCAAGCGGTCCCGTTCCTCCCCTTCCTTTAATCAAACCTCCATCGACTCCGGCTGCATGAATTCCCGGATCCTTATCTAGCCCTTCATCTGAACCCTAACCTCTCCTCCGCCGCCCTTCCCTCGTTTCTCCCTCCAAACCGGCCGCTCCGGGAAAAGCTCCGAAAGACTTTTGTCAACTGGGCACAAGTGTCCGGGTCGGAGCGACGAAACACACAATCACACACCCTCCAACGAGACGAAACAAGGAGCCCCCGGCGCAGCAGCGGGGCCCGGTGCGCAAAGCTGCGCCTGGCCGCCTGGGGAGGAAGAGGAGGGCGAGGAGAAGGAGAAGGACAGAGAGGAGGAGGAGGAGGAGGAAGAAGAGGAGGAGGAGAGGAGAAGGACGAGGAGGAAAAGGTCGAAGAGGAGGAAAGCCTGCGAGAGCCCCCGGGGCAGATGGGAGGGGAGACACGTCAAAGTCGGAGACACAGTATTTCCAAACGACTTTTAAAATGTCATGTGGATCCCATCAACGTGGCTCCCCGCATGACCAGATTTCCCGAGAGACATTTCTCGAAATGTCTCGAATTAAACCGATAGGCAGCGCCGATCACGTTTCCCCGGGCACTGAGAGCGGGAGCCAAACCTGGGGTCACCAAAGAGGAGTGGGGTTGATCTTGCCTTTGTGCCGAGTCGTTCTCGATTCTCTCTCTGAGCATTGAGGGCAGGAGCCAAGCCTGGGGTCACCAAAGAGGAGTGGGGTTGATCTTGCCTTTGTGCCGAGCCGTTCTCGATTCTCTCTCTGACTTTCGGCTCAGTGGATTTGGGTTTGACACTCCATCCGACGTTCGTCTGTGACACCTGAACGACGAACGCGTTCGAATTCTCTCATCTCCAAAGAGGCAAATTCCACGAATCAAAGGTCTTGACTGGGGGCATTTCGGAAATCCTTTTGGCGGTGGCTGTAAGGTTAGGATTTTTTTTTTTAATCGATCAAATCAGTAGAAAGTTGAGAAGAGTGAAACAGGGATTCCCCCAACTCTACACATACACAGTTACTTAATGATGACAATCAGATCTGGCTATCAGTCCCCACTCCCATCTCAAAGATGAAAAGGTTTGTTGCATAAAGGAAACATTTTTCGTTCGCCCGCAGCACCCATAAGTGTGTACGTGTATGTGTGTGTGCGCGCGTGTGGGTGTCCGTTTGTCCATATGTGCGTGTCCTCGGCCCTCAGCTCTTCTATTTCCTGGGCAGACCTTACCAGCTCATTGTTTTTTCTGTTTAATTTTGTTGGAAGTTACGAATTATTCCCGAAACGGGAACAGACCATTAAGGAAAAAAAGAAGGAAAAAAAGACCAAGATATCTATTTTGGGCTTTTAAATAAATAAACACATTTCTTCTCAACAATTTCCGAATGATTTTTCTCCCGTCTGTAGTTGTGAAAACATGCAGAAGAGATGGTCGAGTCCAAGTATCCCGCTGGTATTGGTGGGAGAGCGAAGTGGGTGTGAGTGTGCGTGTGTTTGTATGTGTGTGTGTGTGCGCGCGTGCGGGTGTGTGTCTCTGTTGTATTTTGTGTGTCCGTGTCCGTGGTGTGGACGCTGTCTGACGGTAAGAATAAACTTAAGTCTGGCCAGTCATGTCTGTAAGAAACCACATAAAAAATTGTGTATAAAAATATATTTGCATATACATAATATATATGTGTGTGTTTGTGTGTGTATATATATACTATTTTACGTATATATATACAAATTTACTTATATATGAATATTAATATATATATACAGGAAATCTGTGATTTACGGGACACGAAGATAATATTATAAAACACGGAGCCACTTCAGGGAAACACGTTAAAGCGCCATGAATAAAAAGGGTGACGCAGTTCCTGAAAATTTCCATTTCAGACGACATCAGTTGTTTGCGTTTAAGAAAAATGTACCACTTTCGCCTTGGGGGTCTTTGTCTCTGGCTCTAGATCATCTAAATCCCGATGGGTCTAGAGCCTAGAGCTTGGGCGTGAGTGTGCGGGTTGCAAAGGATAAATGAGAAGGGCGGTTCCTGGCTCGGGGGTCTGAGGATGGGGATGTGCGGGAGCCGAGGGGTGTTGGCGTGGGCGCAGCGTGTTGCGCCTCAAGTCTGATAGCGCCGCTCCAGAGGTTTTTGCTTCTTGTTCACGGGCGCCCTGAGTCGGAGCCTAAAAGTCTCGCCGAGAATTGGTCGGGGCCGGACTTGGGGCATTTCCCGCTACCGGGGCCTCTCCCGGGGCCGAAGACGGGCCCTACCGGTCCCGACCTCTCCGCATTGTCAGGGGAGAGGCGTTATAGAGAGCTCAAGGCTGGCCAGGTGTTCGGCCGAATCTTCTCCGGCGGCTCCTTCAGCTCTGCCTGACTCCACAGACCGGAGACTGAGCGAGATGTGGGGTCCAAGACGCTCCGAAAGCCAGGGAGGAGGACCAAGCCAAGTCACTTAATTTCTCGATGCCTCAGTTTCCTCCTCTGTAAAATGGGGGCTAGATACCTGCTCTCCCTACCCCCTTGGAGTGTGAGTCCCGTAAGAGTCAGGGACTGTGTTTGAACTGATTTTATTGTATCTTAACCCAATACAATTCGGCCCAGTGTTGGGCACATAATAAGCGCGTTACGAAGAGCGCAATTATTATTGCTAGACTTGGGGAAAGAGGCCCCCAGGCATCCGGAACATCCAGCCCCACACTGTCCGGCCCGCTCTGTCCCTGGAGGGACAAGGAATTATTCTGGAAGGAAAGGGATGACCCGGCTTGGGCTCTGCTCGCCTGACCTCGGAGAGCGCCTGGTTGTGGCTTCGTTTATCGATGGCCTGCGGGCTCTGGGCCGACATCCATCTAAACTCAACAGTCGATCGATCAATCATATTTACTGAGGGCTTACTGTGTGCAGAGCACTGGACCAAGCGCTTGGGAGAGTACAGTGCAACAGAGATGGAAGACACCTTCCCTTCCCACAGAGAACTTCCTCAACCAGACCTCTGACTGCCCTTTCCTTCCTAGCTCCCTCGAGGAGCAGGAGAGGTGGCGAACTGTGCTCTCCCCATTTTACAGCCGGAAGACTGAGGAAGACAGGCTGGGCCTCGAACCCAGAACTCCAGACTCAAACGGTGGCCGTTTCTGGGGAGGACACCTGCCTCCGGCGGAAGGTGACCTTGTAGGCAGGCGAGACATTGGGTCCCCCTTCCTGTCATCTGGACGGTGACCTTTTGACCTGTCCATCCAAGGCAGTCCGTAAGAGGAGAGAAGAGGGACTTGGGGTAGCCCCCTGAGAAGGAGGAGGAGGAGAGGAAAGGCAGGGCGCTCCGTCCAGAGTTATCCAAAGCTGCGCCTCCCTCGCTAGAGGTGCGAACCGAGCAGGATGCAGGCCTTATGGTGACCGGCTCTCCAGCCCTGCTGCAGATGTTCCCTCGGCTCCCATAGCGGTGAGCCTAAGTGCGCGCAAAGCACTGGACAAATCGTTGGGAAAATATGGGCCTTTGAGCGTTAGACAGGGCCCAAGACCCTCAGAGGGCTGCAAAAATGAGCTAAAAGGTGCAGCAGGCTGCTGTGGCGAGGAGAGAGGAGCGTTTCGTCTTCCCGAGCGCTCTGTGCTGCAGCGGGTGAGGGGAGAGGGGTAAGAAGTGGGGATACCGGGGGTGACGCCGCCGCCGCCGCCGCCGCCGCCGCCGCTTCCGCGGCTTGGTTTTTGGGCCATGTCTGCCGCTCAAACCCTCCACCAGCAGCCCCGGCCCCACATTCCCGGCCCCGCAGCTCCGGCCAGCCGGTTCTGCCCCACAGCCCCCGCAGTTAGGCCTCGACCGCACAGTCCCAAACGGACAGCCCTGGCCCGTCAACCCCAGCCGGACAGCCACGACCGGACAGCCCCAGCTGGTCAGCCCCAGCCGGACGGCCTTAGCCGGTCAGCCTCAGCTCGACCAACACGATCGGACAGACCCAGCCCGTCAACGTCAGCCGGTCAGCCCCGTCCAGGCAGCCCTGCGGGGACAATCCGGGGGAGCTCAGCACGACCGGGCAGGGGGCCGCTGGTGAGGAGAGCAGGGGAGCTGGAGCCGAGAGGAACTCCTTCACTGGGGGGCGGGGAAGGGGACAGGGAAGAAGGGACCCTTCGTTGGGGTCGGGGTCGCAGCTGGAGAAGCTGCCGCGGTTCTCTCGAACCAACGTTAAACCGGGTGGTCAACGGGAGCCGGCCTTCTCTCGCCCTCCCACCGGGCTGAGGGTTGGGATTGAGGGTGGGGGATTCCAGAGGATTCCTAAGAGTCGCCGCCGGGGTCGGGGGTGGGAGGTGGGCTAGCTCCCTGCCGGCCCAGGGAGTGTAGGGATGGAGAAGGAAATTGGAGCGATTCTTGAGAATTTTCCTGGTCTTTCCTCCCCGGGCCGCAGGGCCAGCAGGAATCTCTTCTCCATCGGCTAGAGGGAGGCCAACGAGGGTTTGTGACTGTGTGCGTGTGCGGGCACTGGGGTGCCGGTCTGTGAATGAGCGAGAATAGGAGTTCATCCCTGATCGGGTGAATGTGCGTGTGCATATGTGTGTGCAGGAGAGTGGGTGACTGTGTTGGAGACAGGGGAATGGATTGGTGGACTTGAAGATATCCACTCCCCCTACACACACACACACACACACACACATTCACACACACACTGCTTTCTCCTCCTCATCCCCCCACACTCTTTTTTTCTCGAAAGCAGGGTTTGAGGCCCCAAACCCCTCTCCCTCCTTCACGGGTCAATTAATCAATCAGTGATACTGATTGAGCGCCTACCGTACGAACAACATTTTACAAAGCGCTTGGGAGACTACGATAGAATAAGCAGAGTCGACCCCTGCCCCTAAGGATGAAAGATGAGGGCATTTACCAGCCACGAAGAGATCCGTGGGATGGCGAGAGAGAGAGAGAGAGAGGGACAGAGAGAACTGTACATGTCAAGCTGCCTTCTCTTTTGGTCATTTTTCTAAGCCCCTTTTACATAAATATCCGTGTCTTCCCTTGGCTCCCTATCCTTTCCCCTATCGCCTCTACGGCTGGACCCCGTTCACCAGTGTGTGTGCCCGGCCCTTCCCTCCCTGGGGCACCCGCACGACCTCCATCGCTGACCCCGCTAGAACTGGGCTCCTGTCTGGGCTAAAGGAATCCGCTGGAGTCCGGGAAGAGGATCCAGGCGTTTCCTTCTCCTTTGGCCCAGCTGTTCCTAGGTGTCCCTCAAATCCCATTTCGTACCGGGATCAATGCAGACCGCCAGGGCTCCCCTGACAGAAGGGATGGCCCGGCCCCTGCCCCCTGCCCTTTGCCCCCCTGCCCTCTGCCCTCTTCCTCTAACTGGTCCGTGATTTGGAGGAGCAAGAAGGACCCATCATATGTCCAAAGACGGGCCCCTGGGGAAGAGGCCGAAAGCAAGATTGCCTGTGCGGCGGATCTCCGTTCTCTGAGTGTGCCGGGATGGCTGTGTTTCTGTATGTAACCAGTAGATCAGGTTCATGTGTGATATCTCTGGTCATGCCTCTGTGGTCTTGTGTTTGTGGACATGTGTTTACTGTTTTTCTGGGTGAATCTGTGTGTGTGTGTGTGTGTGTATTTCTGTATTTGTGTGCGTGTGTCTGAAGGGATGTGTTTAAGATGGACTGTGTGTACTAGAAGATCCAGGAGGCCTTCCCAGACTGAGCCCCCTTTTCCTCTGCTTCTCCTCCCCTCCCTTTCGCCCTCTGCTCTACCCCCCTACCCGCCCCACAGCACTTGTGCATATTTGTCCATATTTATTATTTTATTAATGGTGAATATATCTATAATTTTATTTATTTATTTTGACGCTATTGATGCCTGTCTACTTGTTTTGTTTTGTTGTCCGTCTCCCCCCTTCTAGACTGTGAGCTCTTTCTTGGGGAGGGAGTTCCTATCTGTTGCCGGATTGTACTTTCCAAGCGCTTAGTACAGTGCTCTGCCCACAGTAAGCGCTCAATAAATACGATTGAGTGAATGCGAAAGGATGTCTGAGGGTGGGTATGCAAGAGCGGCGTCTATGTAATAATAATGGCATTTGTTAAACGCTTACTATGTGCCAAGCACTGTTCTAAGCGCTGGGGGGATACAGGGTAATCAGGTCGTCCCACATGGGGCTCACAGTCCTAATCCCCATTTTACAGATGAGGGAACTGAGGCACCGAGAAGTCAAGTGACTTATCCAAAGTCACACAGCTGACAAGTGGTGGAGCCGGGATAATAATTTGGGTATTTGTTAAGCGCTTACTATGTGCAGAGCACTGTTCTAAGCGCTGGGGTAGATACAGGGTTAGCAGGTTGTCCCCCGTGAGGCTCACAGTCTTAATCCCCATTTTACAGATGAGGTCACTGAGGCACCGAGAAGTGAAGTGACTTGCCCATAGTCACACAGCTGACAAGTGGCAGAACCGGGATTAGAACCCATGACCTCCGACTCCCAAACCTGAGGTCTTGCCCCTGAGCCACGCTGCTTCTCTCAGTGCTGTGTGTGTGCAAGTATGTATAAGGCTGTCTATTCTGCATACGTGTGCCTCAGGGTGTCTGTGTGTGTGCGGGCAGTGTTTCTGAGTTCCCCGGCTAGGGAGCGGACCCACAACCGGATGGTCGGGAGGGTCCAACCCCCGGCCCTGTGTCAGTCCTGCCTTCCCCTGCCGAGGCTCCCGGCCGGAGGGACGCTCACTCAGAAAGAGGTCGCCGCTTTTACCGGGCGCCATCCTGGCCTCCCTGCCCCCAGTCCCTCAGATCCCGGTCCTCTCCCCGTCCCGCCTTCCCAGCTCTTCACAGTGTCCGGGCCCGGCCTCCGCGGAGTGCCCGGCCGCCACTCCCTCCTCCCCCTAACTAGGGAGCCCGGACAACCAGACCCCTCGTCAGCCACCCCGCTGACAGGTAGGTAGGTATTCCCCAGACAGTCACACTCCGGACAACCCACATCTCGGATAATCACAGCCCGGACGATCCACACCTCTGACAGTCACAGCCCGGACAGTCACACCTTGAACGGTCACTGCCCTGACAGCCACATGCCGGGCGGTCACACCTGGACCGCCACTCCCTCAACAGCCACACCCCTGACAACCACTCCCCGGACTGTCACACCCTGGACCGTCACAATCCAGATGGCCACTCCCCGGACAACTACATGTCACCCAGTCACATTCTGGATGGTCACAGCCAGGACAGCCACCCTCCCCCCGGACAGTCACACCCCGGACAACCACAACCTGGACGGTCACACTCCAGATAGCCACACCCAGGAAAGACACCTCCTGGACGGTCACTCCCCGGACAGCCACACTCTGGTCAGTCTCACCCGGGATGGTCGCACTCCAGACAATAACAGTAACTCTCCAGACAATCACACCCCGGACTCGAAGAGTCATACCTCGGAAGGTCACACCTCGGACAGTCACATCCCAGACAGCCACAGCCTGGACGGTCAAACCTCGAATAGCCAAAACCTGGACAACCACACCCTGACAGTTCCACCTGGGCCCTAAACCTGCAATTCCCTGATCAGAATCTTTCTTCTCCCCCCACCCCGCCCCCATTCCTGGCCCTCCCACTTCTCATCACCCTTCATTCTGTCCTGCCCTGCAGGGGCACAGAGACCCAGCCCAGGGGTGCTAACATGATTAACCTCTGTGTTTAGAACAGTGTTTGCAGCAAAATAAGCATTTAGCAAATACCACAATTATTATTGTATTTATCAGAGGTTAGTCAGGGAAGGCTCCTTACAGAAGATATGATTTTAATAGGGCTTTGAATATGGGGAAAGTGGTGATCTGTAGTCTATGAAAGAGAAGGGGGTTCCAGTCAGAAGGGAGTGCGATATTAAGGGGTGGTCGAGGAGAGGTGAAATCAAGGCACAGTCGGTAGGCTGGTGTGCGAAGAGTGAAGGTTTTTGTTTTTCTACGAGACTTCTTATTGCTTCTGATTAATGCACCTTAAACCGTCTCACCCTCTCTCCTTTACCCATCAAGCCAAGCAGTTGAGCAATTCCCAATCCACGTTTTGGGGAGGCTGCCTTCTAGGAGCATCTGGGATTCAAATGGGCTGCTTCCAACCCCACACCCTTCTGAGTTGTGCTGAACCATCAGCCGAACTGGATTTCCCCTCTGGGCCGTTCCCACGGTCTCTCCAAAAACGCTCAGGTTTTTCCCTCCACTGGACCAGATGACAACGGCTGTTATTGGGGAGTAGGGCAGGGGCGGGGGGGAGCCTCAAGTTCTATTACCCCGTGTTATCCCAGGTCTGTTATCCAATAGGGTGGATTGGGTTTGACTCAAGATCAAACTTCAGTCTAAAACACAGCAAATCTGGAGGGAACTGGAAATGGAGAGGGGCAGAGCTTTTGCTTGCATGTCCCCATTGCTTGGAGCTGGACCATTTGGAGGCTCAGAGTGGGAGATGGTGACTTCCGGCATGGCAGGAGCATAGGGCCAGGGAGGCCAGATGGAAGGGGCTGGGAAAGAGGGGGTAAGAGCAGCTTGAGAGGAAGAGGATGAGTGGGGGGGGGGGGAGAAGGGAAGGGGAGGATGATGGGGTGGGTTTAGTGTGAGTACACTACTCTCCTATGATGGACTTGTCTGCTGCCCAGGTCTATCAGTGAGTCGTCATCATTTGGTCTACTGGAGGGGAAATCTTGAGGCGAAATCTTGAGGCGTTTTGGAGGGACTGTGTGAACCAAATCCTCACAGCTTACAGAAGGGACCCAGGGGGAGAGCCCTCAGAGGGATCTTTTGGGAATCTCTGATATAGCAGTGACAAGAGCTTTCTCAACCCAACTTATCCATTCTCTTCTCCCACCATATCCCAAGCCTGGACATTTCACTCGATCAGTCAATCAATCTGTTATATTTATTGAGCACATATTGTATGCAGAGCACTGTACTAAGCACTTGCGAAAGTACAATACAACAGGATTGGTAGTCACATTCCCAGCCTGCAATTTAAAGCCAATCTACTCACTGTGTCTCGTTCTCATCTCTCACCCTCAACCTCTTGCTGACACCCTCCCTCTTGCCTGGAATTCCTTCCCCCGTCACATCAGACAGATCAATTACATCTCCATCTTCAAAGACCTTCAACATTTATATTTCCTGCAAGAGGCCTTCCCTGACTAATCTCAATCAATCAATCATATTTACTGAGGACTTACTGTGTGCAGAGTACTATACTAAGCGTTTGGGAAAGTGTACAATTAAAACAAAGTTGATGGACATGTTCACTGCCCATTAGTAATTTATAGTCAAGAGGAGGAGATTAGAGTTTAGAGCACTCCCTTCTGTATTTATTAGTTATTATGGTATTTGTTAAGTGTTTACTACATGTTAAGCACTATTTCTTCCCTGACTGCCACTTCAAAGTATTTGCATCACCTCTACCCTTTTGAGTCCTCATCCCAGCCCTTCCCCACCCACAGCATTTATGTACATGTCTGCAAACTCTGTGGTTTTTCCCTAATTGTAGTTTATTTTAGTGTCTGTCTCCCCAGCTCAATTATAAACTCCTATAAATGTGCTTGGCTCATTTCTACTTAACTTGGATCTGTGATCTTGAGGCATTTCACCCCAACCCTCAGCACCCCAGCACTTATGTACCTATCTTTCAATTTTATATTTGGAAAGAGCATGGGCTGAGGAGTCAGAGGTCATGGGTTCAAACTTCGGCTCTGCCACTTGTCAGCTGTGTGACTTTGGACAAGTCACTTAACTTCTCTGTGCCTCAGTTCCCTCAACTTTAAAATGGGGATTAAGACTGTGAGCTCCACGTGCGATAACCTGATCACCTTGTATCCTCCCCAGCGCTTAGAACAGTGCTTTGCACATAGTAAGTGCTTAAATGACATCATCATCATCATCATTATTATGAATTATTTATTCATATTAATGTCTGACTCCCCCTCTAGACTGAACCTCATTGTGGACAGGGAAAGTGTCTGCAAACTATGTTGCATTGTACTCTTCCAAGCTCTGAATACAGCGGTCTGCATATAGTAAGCACTCAATACCAGTGATGATGATGGTGATAATACTGACTCTTTTGTACTCTCCCAAGTGCTTAGTATTGTGTTCTGCAAAGAATAAGCACTCCATAAATATGACTGATTGATTGATGAGTCAGCACCAGGGTCCAGACCTAATTTCCCTGGCTAAACTTGACATCTCTCTGGGCCATGTGCCTTTAACTGTGAATGGAGATGTCAGTGGAATGAAGAGAGTCAAGGGAAGAAGTAAAGATCAGGTCGGTGATGCTGTTTTGATCTCCTAGACCAGCTCTGAGGCCTTTGTGGATGTGAATGATGGATTTCAGGATTTCAAGATCGGGTCAGGCTGTCACGTGTTCCAACTTTCCCCTCCAACCCCGGGCAGTCTGGAGATGAAGTCCTTCCTTAGGGACCAGGACAGCAGTCATTCTGGATGTCCAATGTCCGAGTCCTTCTGGACTGTGGGGCAGCCGGGAGGGCCAGAGCTGGGGAGGAGGGGAAGAGCTCCCTGCTCACTTTAAGGGAACTCTCACATGGCAGAAAGTCTGTTGGTCTGGAGGAGGTTTCCCCGATAATGGTCTTCCCGAGGCCAAACCTCCCAGGGAGAGGATAAGGAGGCCCGTCCACCCTAGAGTCTTGGCTTCTACTTCAGCTCTTTCCCAGCACCTTTAAGGAAATGGAAATATGATCCTTGTTCCTTCTTTCCTAAGAGGGCTTGTTCCTTCATAGTGCATTTGAGATCTCGAGGGGAAAGAGGCCTCTTTCCATGCTTCCCTTCTTTGACAAAGTCCCCTGGGTGTTAGAGTGGACAGTGGTACAGAGCTCTTGATATCCAATGAAGCAAACTCGGCTTCCTTCCTGAGCACTCCTCCATCACAGAAGGCTGCTGACAGTGCTCTCAGCTCAGGTAGAGTCAGAACTCTAGACATTGCTGGTGAAACCTTAATTTTTCCCCCTCCCCAAATGGCATTTGTTAAGCACTTATTATGTGTCAGGCACTGTAGTTAGCATGGGTGCAGATACAAGGCAATCGGGATGAACACAGTCCATGCTCCATATAGGGTTCATAGTCTTAATCCCCATTTTACAGATGAGGTAACTGAGGCTCAGAGAAGTTAAGTAACTTGACCAAGATCCCACAGCAGACAGCGGCCCCATTCCCTTGGGTGCAGTCCAGGGCCCTGAGGTTCTGGAATCCAGAGTCCCTTACCTGCTCTTCCTTTGTTTGGATCCAGAAGGGTCAAAATTATGGGCGCTGGGAGGAGGGTGTGAATATCATTCACCTCTCTCCCCAAAAGCAGTTTACACAGAAGTTTGATGCCATGTGTCTGGTGAAAATACTGCTTCGTATCCTTCAGGGCTGAGTTCTCCAAGCCATGGCCCAATAGACACAGCTGCTGGGTCTGCCCATCCTCCAGCCTCCGGCTCTGGGCGACTGCCCTCCCTACTGGACATTTCTAGAGAGAAACAGCAAACATGTCAGCACAACAGAAAATGGTCATTGTATGTGGATGGCTTGGATAGCACCCTCCTCCCCCCATCAGCCTTTCCCATTGCCCCCAGACCCGGGTTGTAATCCTGATTTTGCCACTTCTCGGCTGTGTGATCTTAGGCACATCACTTAACTTCTCTGTGCCTCAGTTTCCTCATCTGGAAAATGGTGATTCAATACCCAGTCTTCCTCCTACTTAGACTGCAAGCCCCATGTGGGCTGGGGACTGTGTCCAATCTGATTGTCTTGTATCCACCTCAGCACCTTGTATAATGCTTGGCACATAGTAAGCGCCTAAAGAATACGACCATTTTATTATTTTTATTGTTATTATTGTTACAGTTATTATGATTATCATTATTACCTTGCACTCGGGGGTGAATTCTCAGTTTGTGGCATCATCTTCAAGAATGAAGGACAACTACAGTCTCGCAAACACTCGCCATCGTTTCTTACATGAGGATTTGGGTGAGTGACAATCAAGGAATGAGAAGGAAGAGAGCTCGAAATAAAACGAAAAGTAACCTAAAAAGGGATAAAGACAACATTTTAACATGCAAATTGCCCGAGAATAAACTGCAGAGTCTCTGGAGGCATGTGCAAATCATCTGCATATCTTGTAGCCCTTCTAACTATTTCAGACCCTCGTCCACGGTCTCTGGGAAAATCCGAGAGGCCAGGCCTCAGTGCCAGTCTCCCCAGAGACAGTGAAATTTTTCCTTTATTTCCCCATCCTGCTAAATCCCAGTCCCTCAGCTGGTGGGTGACGAGCATTTTCATCTTCATGTCGGAGCTGGAGAAGCTGAGGCACGGAGTAGTTCACTGACAGGTTCAAGACGGTCTTGGGTTTTTGAGTTTCTGGACTCCTAGGCCATTGCGCTTTCGGCTCATCCCTGCTGCCCTATGTGACTTTTCCTCAGCATCCTGGTGGCATTTTATAAATTTTGATCAGTGCCACTTCAAGCTACTTTATCATCCACCGAGACAGCACCCTCCCCACACTCCGTCCTATACTTGGGGCTCATGAACAAAAGGGAAAACATCACAACCTCAGAGATTCAGATGCAGGAGTGTGGCATTGTGTATATGCCTGGTTCCAGGCAGATATTGCCGCCACCACCACTATCACCATCCAGGCTATCTCCTTTGCCATCACCACCTCCATCACCACCACCTCCTCCACCATCATCACCATCACCCCCATCATTCCTATCTCCTTCAACATCACCACTTCTATCACCTCCTCCATCACCACCCCCCAACCACCTCCTCTATCATCACCATCTCCATCACCCCCACCATCTCCATCTGCTCCACCATCCCCAACCTCAACCCCACCTCCTCCACCACCACCTCTTCCTCCACCACCACCACCATCACCCCCACCTCCTCTACCATCACTACATCCAAGCCCCAGTGATTCCCAACACTTTTCTTGTGCTCCCAGGTGGTCACATTCAGAGTTATCCTACTGACTCTGAGAGCTGCCCATTCTCCCTCCTTCCAGCTATCACTGCTTAGATGCAGACCCAGAGGTGGGAGGGCCTATTCCTCCAGTCCCTTGCTGAAGGGACCAAACAAGATTGTGGGGAAGGACCAATGTCAGTTAGCCCTTGCAGGGCCCGGATTGGTGTGGGAGACTTGAGAGAGATAACGATGTCCTGATCCTGGAGGCAGCATATGAGGAGCCTGAGCTGCTTTGGGCAAGGGTCACCAAAGTGGGTGACAATGACCAGAGTGGATGATCTTCAATCCAAGTGGGCGACATTGATCAGATTGGGTGATCTTTGACCAGAGTGAGTGGCATTGACCAGAGTGGATGGTCTTTGATCAGAGTGGGTGATCTTGGACTGGAATGGGTGATCTTCTACTGGAGTGAGTGATCTTTGACCAGAGTGGGTCACTGGACCTATTGGAGTCCACTGGACTGTAGTGAATGACCATTACCTATAATGATCACCTATAGTGGGTGATCGAATGGAGTAGGTGATCTTTAACGAGAGTGAGTGTTATTGACCAGAGTGGGTGATCTTTGACCAGAAATACTGAGTTTCTACTGGAGAGGGTGATGTTGACTAGAGTGGAATAGGTGGTTTTTGACTGAAGTGGGTGACATAAACAAAGTGGGTGATCTTCAACCAGAGGGGGTGACTTTCTGGAGGTGCTTGATCTGCTCCTTCCCTAATTAAGTGCTCCCCATTCTTGACCAGACTCCTTTTTGTGAATTCCATCTCCCCTCAGAGCAGCCCCAGATCTTGTCTGGCACCTAACCCCAACCCCAAGAGGTAGATCTCACTAACTCTAGGGGAGACAGACAGGGGAATGGTTTGAATTGTAAACCACTGGCAAAAGAGTAGCCCTGGACAATGCTGGGGACAACACTGAAGGGATACTCTTGGGGCAAGATGGAGGTGCCCATCTGAAAGGCAAAGGTCCAGCTCCCAGGAGAACTGGGTTCCAACTGGACTTTGCTGTAGGACCTGCAGAGGGAGGAAAAGTAAAAGGAGGGGAGGAGGATGGGGGATGAGGAAGAGGAAGATGAGAAGGAGGGGAAGGGGGAGGAGGAGCTTGTCTTCGTGGAAGGTGTACAGGCCTAGGATCCAGAAGAACCTGGGTTCTAATCCCAGTTCTGTTTTTATCTGCTGCGTGACTTTGGACAAGTCACTTAACTTCTCTGTGTCTCTGTTACTTCATCTGCAAAATGGAGATGAAGACTGTGAGCCCCATTGGGGACACGAACAGTAACCATTCTGATGATCTTGTATCTACCCCAGTTCTTAGTACAGTGTCTGGCATATAATAAGCACTTAACAAGTACCACTAAAAAAAAAGGAGGATAGAGGGGATGTTTAGTCTTGTTCCAGACCTTGTCTATTATTTTCCCAAATCATGGGGAACAGTACTGTCTGGTCCCCGAGGGCAGCATCGGATACAAAACTTTGGACAACTTCTGAGTGAACCCTGTGTACTGCGAGTAGGCGCGGAGATATGAGGGGGCAGTTCCAAACATCTAGACATGTCCTCCTCCTTCTCCTCTTCTTCCTCCTCCTTTTCCTCTTCTTTCTGTGCTCTTTCTCCTTCTGCACAGGGAAAGGCTGGCTGCTGGCTGCCCAGTTTCTGGAAGCCAAGGCCAATCCAGGTGGGGGCTTGCTTGAGCAGAGGGTGCTGCTGAGGGGAGAGGTGGAGCAAATACTTATGTGCTTAGTGGGTGAGAATTCAAGTGCATAAGTGACCTGGACTTCGGGAGGAAAGATTTCCATACCAACCACGAGCAGGCACCCAGAGAGAAAAAATAAAAATCTTCATACAGAGAGGGAGGGATCAGGATTCAGGATAAAGACTAAACACTGCAGGGATTAGGCAGATCCTTAAACTGTCATCATTGTCAAAGATATTTATTGAACACTTACTACGTGCAGAGCACTGTACCAAGTATATGGACGACTGCAATATAACAGAGCTGGCAGACGTGCCCAGGTCACAATGACCTTACCATTTAGAGGATGAGCATTTTCTCATGCTGACTCTTCTCTGACGTCTACTTGGTGAGTTGAGCTGGTGGCCAGGTTGTATCTGACCTCTAGGTATCCTTCTCTGGAGATTGGCCATTCCTCCGCCAGACTGATCTGTCACCTGTTTGGGCAAGAGCCAAATTTCAGAGTCACCCACAAGCCCGGGGATTGGAACGCAGATCACACCATCCAGATGGGGGGAGGTTTCTAGAATGACAGGAAAGAGTTCTGCTCTTCTTCTCCTTGCTTGGGGCCTCTGGCTTTAGCTGGGGAGAAATGAGATCCAAACAAGACCAGTGTCAGGTGCTCAATAGTTCTCTCTCCAGGGGCAGGGGCAGGGATGGTGGGGGCCATCCCCGATGATCTCAGATGAGCCATGGCTCTGACCAGTCCACTGAAGAAAGCAGACTAGACACTCCCCAAAAAAAGGCCAGGAGGGGAAAAAGAGCTCTCTTGTCCAAATTCCCAGAACTCCTTCTGGGTCTCAGGCTCTCATCTTTGGCCACTAGGTCATAGACTGCATTAAGCTGCTGTGTGGCTAGTCTTCCTCCACTATTGGGTTTCTTTCCCCTAAATGTTTCCCCTAATCATGGTTACTGGTGCCCAGGTCATTTTCTAGTCCCCTTCCCAGACCCCCACCCCCAGACTGGGGGCTAGTCATGACCTCTCCCCTGCTGGGTCTTTGTTGTGACCACTCCACCGTTGGGCGATGGCTAGCATCCATCTTAAAGGCCCAGTCATCTATCCCCAGAAATACAACACCCATACAGGTCACTTCCCTGGGTTCCAGTGTCCAATTTTTAACCCAGCAGGAGACCAGCTGGCTTTCCTCCTCCCCAGACAAGGATGCATTTTCTATTCCTCCCACCCCGCAGAAACAACACTGTCAATCTGAGAGCTTAAGAGACCTCTCCCCATCCAAGCAGGTGGTGGTGGTGGTGCGGGGGGGAGCGAGGAATGGAGGTAACGGGACATAGCTCCCCCATCTGACTCCGGGAGAGGGCTCGCCTTTCCCAGCTCCCGGAGGGTCAACTCTACAACTGTCAAAATACAGGCAGGCTTATCTTTGCCCTGAGGCCCCTGCATAGGAGGCGGGGAGGCGTTCCACAGATGGAGTGGATTTCCCTCCCAACCCCCCCAGAAAATGCCAGTGGGTGCTCAAGAGCTCAGCCCACCCATGTCCTTGGCCAACACTGGCAGCCCAGCTAGAATAAAGTGATCCATTAGCCCTGGACCAGCTAGCTCACTAGCCTCTGGAGTGCCTTGTATGGATTCTGCCAGGGCAGCCCCATAAGAATAACAATAATGATTGTAATATTTATTAAATGTTTTCTATGTGCTAAACTCTGCACTGGCTTCTACCTTGCCCTGATTCCTCCTCTGTGGGACTTTTGTGCTTGTCTTTTCTCTCCTGGAGCCCCCTCAATCCCGGGCCTCACTAAAGACTGAAGCAATCCCGGCCTCGCTAGGAAGACAGAAGCCCCCCACCAGGGGAAAGACTCAGGCTCCTTGGCCCAGTGGCCGCCTGGTCCGGTGGCTCCCAACCTCTGGGGTCTACTGGTCTCAACCGTCGGAGATTTCCAATCCAGAGCCATGAAGCCCCTGTGGTGGTCCCAGGACAGCGGCCACTGCTTTACCTGGAGGCTGAGGCGAGGAGATGAGGTCGAGGGGAGGGAGGAGCTGGAGGAAGCCCGAGCATTTAATTAGCCTCCCAATTAACTGCAGTTAAAAGGTTCCTCCAACTTAGGGCAGCAGAGGTCAATGGAGTCCCAGGGGCCGGTGTTTATAACTCTCTTCTGGGGTACAGAGGGGAAAATCAGTGCTAAGGGAGTGAGTTAAATAAATATTTATTTAGACCGTGTAAGGGGCACTCGCCGCTTCCAGCGGGGCAGGGAAAAATGATTCCAGCTTCCTTTTTAACTAGCCTTTCAAGATTTCTTTCTCTCCTTCTCTTCTTCTCTCCCTCCCTCCCTCTCTCCCTCCTTCCATTCTCCCCTTCCTCTCCAGTTCCTTCTCCCTTTGCTTTCTCCTTCTCCTTCCTTTGCTGGACTCAGAGAATCTTATAAAAATCTCTGGTGCCTTTGAAACCCTGGTTTTGCAACCAACCACTTTGCATGGGTCTGTTCTAGATCAGGTGATTCATTGTAGATATATTTTTTTAAAGTCTGGTTTACAATCATGAATGGATCCTGCTTTAAATGGGACACCTTGCATTGATTTCCTGGAAGGAAAACATTGCAAAACAGGAATTTGTAAGCGATCAGTGGACGAAATGGTTGTTTTGTGGGTGGAACTTGGGAGGGGGATGGAAAGTGGGCATTTTCTGTTTGAGTTTCTATGTGTCATCTTTGCTCCCTCCCTTCTGCTCCCTACTTTGCCTTGTGGAGCGTAAAGCCTCCTCTGTAAAAAATGAATGCAGCAGGCTGGGAGCTGTGGGGAGTTGGGAAGGTGGAAAGGGGATGGTTAAGAAGGGTGGGGACAGGGACTCCGCCTGACTTGATTATCTTGTATTTTCACTAGTGCTTAGTATACTGCTTATCAAGAATATCAAAAAATAAAAAAGGAGCACTTTAATGCCTCAAATTATTGTGGAGGCCTGTGTTGTTGTTTTTTTAATGGTATTAGCTAAGCACTTACTATGTGCCAGGCACTGTACAGTATTGGGGTTGATACAAGATAATCAGGTTGGACACAGTCTATGTTCCATATGGGGCTCACAGTCTTAATCCCCATTTTGCAGATGAGGAAACTGCGGCACAGAGAAGGACGTACCGGGAGGGAAGTGGCTTTTGCAGTCAGGGAAAATGAGGCACAGAGAGGTTACATATAATGCCTAAAATCAGCCAGGAAGTTGAAGATGGAGTTAGGTATTCACTATGGGAAACAAAGTGCATGTAGGACCGGGACTTCTCCAGGAAAGAGATGCTGCTGACCTTACCAATGAACCACATTAGCACTCCCCTGGCCAGGCCAAGCGAAGCAGCATGACATAGTATGATAGATTTCGAGACAGATTTACAAATGTCTTCCCCTGCGTCTTTACTGTATCACAGTATTTCACGAAGTCAATGAAAAAAGATGTAAACCTTCCCTGCCCCTAATCCTTAGAACTTCTCTTTCCAGGAAAGGGATTGCTATGGACAGGAAAGAGAATGTGATGATTTTGAATTAATATTTCTGCTTCACAGAAATCATTGAAATGATCATGCTAGAGGGGTGGGGTTCAGAGAACGAAGAAGTAGACTGGGGCCATCACCTTTCAGTTCACACTTGAAGACTGAGACTCCTCTCTTTAGGAACTCAAACGATTTCAGCTTTCCTTCCTTCGGTCTTTTCTGATCCCACCCAGCACTGCCAGGAAATAAAGGGTTTAACAGCTTCAAAGTTGGGTGAATTCCCTCCACAGAGACTCTCTGAGAGATTTCCAGATGTTTTAGGGCAAAAGAAATCATCTGGACTTTTGGGTTTCTGAAGTCATTATTCTTCCCTGTATTTTCTGTCACTCATGTATTTCCTGATGCTGCTATTGGTGGTTCCTCCCAAGGTTTCCACAGAGTGAATCTAATTGATCCTTCTCATGTGGCAGATGGGGAAACTGAGGTTCTAACGATATGACCAATGATGTATTTTGCAGCTGGCCTGTCGCCTGTGCCCCTGTCCAGATACAGCACCAGATGCCTTAATGTCTGGTATTTTATTGTAAGCCCCTCGCCTCCCTTCACCATGGTTCTTGCCATTGAGTTTTGTGCCTCAGAAGTGGCACCCACATTCCAGGAATGTCAAGGAGCTGGCATAACTGGGGGCTTTGGGGGTACCCTGGGAGACGCCCTTCAGCTTTGGGTGAATGTAGCTCCCTTCTGCAAGATGGTATGTATGTCATTAGACAGTGCCATGTGCCTGGAGTAATGTGTGTGACCTCATGTCGGTTCCATGTGGTCAGTGGCCACATGGCTTAGTGGGTAGATTATGGGCCTGGGAGGCAGAAGGACCCGGGTTCTAATCCCAGCCCTGCCACATGCGTGCTGTGTGACTCCGAGTGTTCGGCACATAGTAAGAGCTTAATAAGTACCATTATTATTATTATTATCACCCTAGGATCCAAGCACACAAGTGTCTAGCCCAAGGTCACACAACAAATCAACTTCTAGAATACTGCAGGAGCAGAAATTCTTCAGCCAAGTCCAGTGAGGCTGGAACTTCTCATGGGCCTGACACCATCTTCCTTTGCCTGAATGCTCAGTAGGAGGGGAGTCTTCCGGGATTTTTCAACTCAAGCATGAGTGGGGTAGTCTTGTGCCTGCTCAGGAAGTCACCGAGTGGGGTGTGGACAGCTGGGAACCGAAGCCTGAAGACCTTCTGCACTCCTGGGAAGGCACCAGGTTGCCCCTCACTCGGGTTTGTCCGAAAGCCCAACGGGGGCCCAAGAAAGCCTCACCTAGACTGGTGGTAAGATTCCCTTCCCTGGCCTGGGCCCACAGTGTTCATCTTCTGAGGTCTAAGGCCAGGTTTGGCTTGTGGAGGGCACTTTGAGTGGGCAGCTATTGCTTTATCCTGGCACTCCCTGTATCTGCATGCTGCTTTGCTGATTGTCAGTTGGAGAGCCCAGAGCTCTCACCAACCGACTGTAATCCCACCACAGAGGCAGAAGCGTCGGAGTTTCCTTCCTCAATGCACCCACTCACTAGCCCAGCTCATCCAAGCTTCAGGGCTCAGTAGCAGCAGAGCTCCTCCAGGGGGCAATGCAGCTCAGTGAGGCTCAAGACTCAAACCAGTCCAGTCCCTCTGGTCCCTGCTACAACCTCGGACCCTCACCTCGGTGGGGAGGAAGCTTTCCTGGTTTCTGACTGCTCTCCTAGGCTCCCCAGTCCTCTCCTGCCTCTGTCCAGGCAGCGGGAACACTGAGCGGAGGAAGGTGGGGATCGTGTCTTAAGCCCCAGCTATTACCATCAAAATTACCCACAAAAGGACACCTGCTTTCCCCTTTCCCTCCCCTGCAGCTGCCATGGTAGCGGGACAAGCTTTACAGGTGGACGATGTAGTCTGCTGCTGTTCCCTACAGGTCGACGGAGTGCCGACCTTACTGCTGAGGTGGGAGTGGGGAGGAGGAAGGGGTGTCTAGGCCCCAAGAAGACCCATTCTGCAAAAACCAGAACCAAAAAGTCAATTCTGAGGCACTTCCAGGTAGTCCAGGACAAGCAGAGACCCACTGCCTGGGGAAGGAAATTCCAAGAAAGTTTGGAGGTGGAAAACAGCCAATCACAGTGTGAAGCCAGTGAGGAGCCATGGGGGAATGGGGTGAGGAACACTGGGGAAAGAGATATTCCCAACATTCCTAAAGTAAGCGACACCCACTTCCACCACTGTTGATAGGGGCCTAGTTTAGGAAAAAGAAAATGCCAGAACTTCTGCATCTTTCATGGGGAGAGGTGATAAAGAAGTCTGTCTCTCCTCAGGCACAAGAGCCAGGGGGTTCAGCAAAGGAGGATGTCTTCCAGACAGAGTCCCATCAACCTTTCAGGAAAAAGTCCTGGGAAGTTGGCTGCTCTACTGACCTTGTGGCAAGTAATGCAAGTGCCACAGGAGCACAAGCAGGAGAAAGAGGGGGTATCCAGGTGTGGGGGTCCAGTATTCCAGGCCTAGCTGACAAGGCCAGGGGCAGAGCAGCTCAAAGGACATCTGGGCACTTCCCCTCTGACCTGCAGGAGAATGTGTCATTTCCCAGGTGAGAGGGGAGCAGAGGGCCCTCTGCAGAGCTCCACTTCAGCTCTGACCTTTACCAGCACTAGGAGTTTTTTTTTTATGGTATTTGTTATGCACTCACTATGTGCCAGACACTGTACTAAGTGCTTGGAGTTACATATAAAGTAATCAGGTTTGACACAGTACATGTCCCACAGGGGCCTCACAGTCTTAGTCCCCATTTTCTAAATGAAGTAACTGAGGCACAGAGAAGTTAAGTGACTTGCCCAAGGTCACATAGGAGACATATGGTAAAGCTCAAGGATTTAAATTCTAGAGGAAAGAGCACGTGCCTGGGAGTCAGGGAACCTGGGTTCTCATCCTGGCTCCTCCATTTGCCTGCTGTGTGACCTTGGGAAAGTCACCTAACTCCTCTGGGCCTCAATTTCCTCATCTGTAAATGGGAATCAAATACCTGTCTCCCTGGCCTTAAGATTGTGAGTACCCTATGAGTACAGTCCCTGTCTGTATTCTACCAAATTATCATATATCTATCTACATATATCATATATCAGTATTTAGTGCAGTGCTTGGCACATAGTAAACACTTAGCAAATATCATTATTATCATCATCATCATCATCATCATCATTATTACTATTATTCCTTCTAGAGATGGAGTTTAGGGTATTATATTCTCTCCATTTGACTCATGAAGAAACTGAGCACTTATTAACCGATCAGTATAGAGCAATTACCCACAACCTGACCCAATTTTCTTCTATCTGCCTCAACGATTGACACAAAATATATGCTTAACAATTACCACAGTTTTTATCATTAGCAGAACTAGAAATGAAAGAATAGCATCTTGGACCAACCCAAACAGAACTGAGAGGGGAAGTGACTTGCCCAAGGTTATTCAGCAGGTCAGGGTTCACTAGCCAGGGCAGCAGTTTTTAAAGGCAGGAAGCTGCTTTTAGGTTTGGGCCTCACCCTTTTGCTCTTGGTCCTACACCAGATGGCTACCATCTCTGCTCTGACTGCTGCTGGTGATGGGGTAGTCGAGGACAGGTACTGGCAAAACTTCATGCCCACATTCCAGTGCTTAGAACAGTGCCCAGTGCTTAGAACAGTGCTTAGCACATAGTAAGCGCTTAACAGATGCCATCATTATTATTATCTCCTTAGGGCCCCAATTTTCTCTTTCCCCCAGATCCCACCACTGAAAAGGCTGCCCCTTGCTGGGAGGGTCCTGAGGAATCCAAGACATAGAGGTAGGAAACAGGAGGAGGAGAAGGAGGTCCAGGAAATTAGTTTTTATTTGGCCCAGCGATGACTATGGGGTCATCATGAGGCTGGATGAAAGGGTGGTGGACTTGGTAAACCCTGCCAGAGAAAGGGTTCCTCTTCAGAGCTGGTGGGTGGCATGTGAGGGTGACAGTGCCCAGGTTGCTCTCTATGGTACCTTGCTTATTGAAGGGTAATGGAGGGTGGCAATAATGGAGGATAGCGGTAATGGAGGTGGTTAAGTGGAGGTGGTAGTAAATGGAGAGTGGTAGCATTGGAAAGTGGCTGTAATGGAAGGTGGTAGTTTGGGGCTGGTAGTAATGGAGATGGTAGATGGAGGGTGGTAGAAATGGTATTTACTGAGCATCTTTTGGGTACCATTCACTGTACTGGGGTGGCCAAACCTCATGGACCCATGAGCCAAATCCCCCAAAATAATATGGCCTAGAGCTGCAGTTCAAAAAAATTATTTAACTGGAAACCAGAGAGCAGACGTTCTGGTGAAGTGTGTATGGAGGGAGATCCTGGGGGTGAGCAAGAAATGGAAGGGGTAGGGGTAGCACTCCTCCCTGGCCCAGGTCCCAGGTGGCTGGGGCACAGCCGCTGTCCCGCTAGAGGACGGGGCAGCAGTCCACTGTAACCTGCCAACGCAGCAGTAAAGGGAAATCACAACAACATACAACTTACCCAGCTTCTCCCTGTGAGATACACAGCAAGCTAGAGAGTGGCTGTTTGCTCATCCCTGCACCATACTAAGCCCTTGATGAGGTACAAGAAAGCACAGGGACACATCCAGCCCATCAGAGGCTTCCCCTCTTCCAGTGGAGGCACACCTAAACATATTTACCAATAATCAGGATAAAGGACTGTCCACACAGTCGATTATAAACAAGTTCTGAGGAAGGGTACAAATAGATATGAGAATGCTGGAGTGGCTGGGGATTGATAGGCCTTGGGGTGTTGGTTATTTATAGGGAGAGGGGGGAGTTGTGGAAAGGGACACTGGCAGAGCAGTCTTCCCACACAGGCTCCCTTCGGCTCTGACTCTGCCTGACCACTACGGGCAAAGGCACAGCTCAGTCAGGCTGAGGGCAGATGGGCTCAGTTGGGGGCAGGATGGCCTGGAGCCTTGGGCAGAGGCTTTACATGGCAAGGGTCGGGCTGAGAGGTTGGGCTGGAGCACCTCAGCTCTTCTCTCCTCAGTGCCTCGGAGCTAGATACTAGCTGGCTGTGTAATTGCATCAACACTTGTCCCTGACATCCCCTAGGGGCCCCCAATATGGAGTCCCATGTTTCCCCTAACTATCCTGCTCTGCCTGAGGGAATTTGGACTTCACGGGATTGTTGCATCAGACCAGCCACCAGAAGAACTTAGACTCAACAACTCTCTCCAACTGTTCTGATGGACCAAATCCAGACCCCAGTATCATGGCAGGGGCACCCGGCCACCACCGTTCATGGCTGAAGAGTTGCTTGCCGGTCAGGGTTGGTAATGCTGTCCTTGCTCTTTGCATTCTGGGAGTGGAACTCTGGAGTCAAAGTGAGGGTTGAGTCCTTACAACTGCTTGGGAGAAGCAGCATGGCCTAGTGGGTAGTGCATAGGCTTGGAAATCAGATGGGCCTGGGTTCTAAATCTGGCTCTTCCAATTGTCTGCTGTGTGATCTTGAGCAAGTCACTTACCTTCTCTGTCCCTGTCACCTCATCTGTAAAATAGGGATTAAGACTGTTAGCCTTATGTGGGATAGGGACTGTGTCCAACCTGATTAGCTTGTATCTACCCCAGGGCTTAGTACATAGCACATCATAATAATAATGTTGGTATCTGTTAAGTGCTTACTATGTGCAGAGCACTGTTCTAAGCGCTGGGGTAGATACAGGGTAATCAGGTTGTCCCACGTGAGGCTCACAGTCTTCATCCCCATTTTACAGATCAGGTCACTGAGGCACAGAGAAGTTAAGTGGCTTGCCCAAAGTCACACAGTTGACAAGTAGTATGTGCTTAACAAATACCACAAAAAAGGACACCCCGGCAAACCAGTCCCTCTCTGTCCTCCCATCTTTCTGCATTCACAGAAGCTAGGGACCACTTCATGACCAGGAACTATTTCCCTGGCCTTTTCTCTTCCCATCAGGGTGCTTTCTGGATGACAGAGGGGTGTGAGGGGGAACCAAGGCACAGTGTGACTAAGTGAATTGACCCAGGACCCCAGGAGGATATGTTGCAGAACCTGCTTTAAGCTCCCTGCCCCTCACTGCTGCTCAGCCCCTCCGAGCCACAGGGTCCCCCTTATGACTCCTCCACAGAAGCAGAGTCAGATTAGTGCCAGCCTGTCTGTATTTGTGTGTCCAACCCTGCTCCAGGCCCAGGCCACTTCCCATCCTGCCCCTGGGTCTCCAGGGTGAAGCTGGGCCACACTTCTCCTTTGCCTCACGGAATGAATTCATTAATTAAATAGTATTTATTAATAATAATATTAATAATGATGGCATTTGTTAAGCACTTACTATGTGCCAAGCACTGTTCTAAGCACTGGGGGGGGGATACAAGGTAATCAGGTTGTTCCACATGGAGCTCACAGTCTTAATCCCCATTTTACAGATGAGGTAACTGAGGCCCAGAGAAGTTAATACTACTAATAATAATGTTGGTATTTGTTAAGTGCTTACTATGTGCTGAGCACTGTTCTAAGCGCTGGGGTAGATACAGGGTAATCAGGTTGTCCCACTTGGGGCTCACAGTCTTCATCCCCATTTTACAGATGAGGTCAATGAGGCACCGAGAAGTCAAGTGACTTGCCCAAAGTCACACAGCTGGCAGGTGGCAGAGCCGGGATTAGAACCCATGACCTCTGACTCCTAAGCCAGTGTTCTTTCGACTGAGCCACACTGCTTCTCCCTGTTTTACTCAGGTCTCTACTTGGGCAGAGCACAGTACTAAGCACTTGGAAAGTACAATTCGGCAATTGAGACAATCCCTACCCAACAATGGGCTCACAGTCTAGAAGGGGGAGACAGACAACAAAACAAGTAGACAGGCATCAATAGCATCAAAATAGATAAATAGAATTATTGATACATGCACCATTAATTAAATAAATAGAATAATAAATATGTACAAATATACACAAGTGCTGTGGGATGGGGAAAGGGGGTAGAGCAGAGGGAGGGAGGGGGGCGATGAAAAGGGGAGGAGGGGCAGAGGAAAAGGGGGGCTCAGTCTGGGAAGGCCTCCTGGAGGAGGCGAGCTCTCAGTAGGGCTTTGAAGGGGGGAAGAGAACTAGTTTGGCAGATGTGAGGAGGGAGGGCGTTCCAGGCCAGAGGTAGGACGTGGGCCAGGGGTCGACGGCGGGACAGGCGAGAACGAGGCACAGTGAGGAGGTGAGCAGTGGCAGAAGAGCGGAGTGTGCGGGCTGGGCTGGAGAAGGAGAGAAGGGAGGAGAGGTAGGAGGGGGCGAGGTGATGGAGGGCTTTGAAGCCAACAGTGAGGAGTTTTTGCTTGATATGAAGGTTGATAGGCAACCACTGGAGATTTTTGAGGAGGGGGGTGACATGCCCAGAGCATTTCTGTACAAAGATAATCCGGGCAGCAGACTGAAGCATAGACTGAAGTGGGGAGAGACAGGAGGATGGGAGATCAGAAAGGAGGCTGACGCAGTAATCCAGCCGGATTATGATGAGAGATTGTAATAACAAGGGAGCAGTTTGGGTGGAGAGGAAAGGGCGGGTCTTGGCGATGTTGTGAAGGTGAGACCGGCAGGTTCTGGTGACGGATTGGATGTGTGACGTGAATGAGAGAGCAGGATCAGGTATGACACCAAGGTTGCGGGCTTGTGAGATGGGAAAGATGGTAGTGCCGTGGGAAAATCAGGGAGAGGACAGGGTTTGGGAGGGAAGATAAGGAGCTCAGTCTTGGACATGTTGAGTTTTAGGTGGCGGGCGGACATCCAGGTGGAGATGTCTTGAAGGCAGGAGGAGACTGGAGGGAGGGAGAGAGAACAGGGGAGGAGATGTAGATATGGGTGTCATCTGCATAGAGATGATAGTTGAAACCGTTGAGCGTTGATAGTTGAGCGAATGAGTTCACCCAGGGGGAGAGTATAGAAGGAATAGGCGAGGCATTAACCACTCACCTTATTGCAGCATCTGCCAATAGTGGGCATGAAGTGCTTTGCTACGAAGCTTTTCCTGCTGATCTTGGGCAAGGGCACCCGGAGTAGGTCAGGCTTTGGGCACGCCGGCAGCCCCCAACCTCTAACCTCCACAGTGCCTGTGCAGAGGCCCCTTCTGCTCGTTAACACAGAAGTGCGTTTAGCCAGTGCCCTTTAAATAGCATGAAAGAGGAACAAGCAATGCCTATTTCATTTAAACAGATTACGTTGCCGCTCCTCAATCAGCCACAGGGTGTGTGAACTCAGCTAATCAGAGAACAAAGCTGCATATACCCTGTAAAGCAGATGTGTTATGGAAAAAAATAGACATAATAAAAACCATAGAGGATAGCATTCCTCCTGCCCTGAAACATTGTTCCACATGCACTCATCCATGAATATCCAGCACCCCCTTGTGCCCCTCTTCCCAAACACATACACACACACTCACACACACATTTCAACATGAGAAGCAGCATGGTCTAGTGGATACAGCACGGGCCTATTAGTCAGAAGGACCTGGGTTCTAATCCAGGTTCTGCCATCTGTCTGCTGTGTGACCAAAGCCAAGTCTCTTAACATTTCTGTGCCTCAGTTACCTCATCTGTAAAGTGGGGATTAACATTGTGAGCTCCATGTGGGACATGGACTGTGTCCAACCTAATTAGTTTGTATTTACCCCAGCGCTTAATACAGTGCATGGCACATAGGAAGTGCTTAACAGATCCCAAAATACCATGTCCCCACCAGTGTATGTGCAAATATCCTTCCCCACCTCCCCATCCACACTCTTAAGGGCTATTAAGGGTTTCTTGAGTTTCTCTAGAAACTTTAGTCTAGAATATTTAAGGACTCATGGTCTTTAGGGACCCATGGAGGCTCAAGGTCACCCAGGGCAGAATGCAGGAAATGTTGGTTGGCCAGGGAGTAGCTGGGAAGGGTTGGCGACCCTGCTTGGGAATGGCACAAGATTCCAGCCATGTGGCAGATTTCCCAGAGGCTGGACATGCTGGAGTTTCCCATCCGGAGTTGGGTGGGCAGAGCCCCTGCAACCCACTGCCCAGAGATCTCAGGCCTAGAACTGGACCAAAATGAGACTTCGCAGGATGTCTTGTGCCTTAACCCTGTAGCTGCCAGTCTCAGTGCCCCTTATAGTAGGTGAATCAGCTGGAGTCAGATGAGAGTGATAGCCTAAAAGGAACTGGATGCAGGCAGGAGGGGGTGATCCTGGGACAATGAGGGCCTCTTGTGTTCCCTTCGGGGCGGGGGATGACACTTCCAACAGTAAACAGCGATTGGGCTGCTCCTGTCTACCCCTATCAGCCTCCCAGTGGCTGTCTGGCCCTACATGGGCTGTACCATCTGAATGCCTTGGAATACGAGCCCTGGCACAGGAATGGTGTTGTCCTCAGTCTGGGTCTGGTCAACTCCTCCCCAAAGAAGTCCCTGAGCATGATTTTTCTCAGGATGGGTTAAGCATCACAACCTCCTACCCACTTGCCTCAACTTCACTCCCTGGGGTCCTTTCACTCCTCAGGCTCCTCTGATCCCCCCTTCCTCCCCAGCCTTCCCCACCAGCTTCTCTTTGGGGTCGAGGACCAGCACCTGCTGATCCTAGCCATCTCTGCCCCTTGCTGGCCTCCCAACACTACTCAGGATGTCCTTGCCTGAGGCAGGTAGATGGCACTTTTGACATTTCAAATTTGCACCGTTTTTCACCTTTACAACACTAGCCTCATTTACGGTATTATCTCCAGGGGTAGTAGGAAGGGGGCCGATGTGGGTGGGGAAAAGAGGAAGAAAGTTTAAAGACAGTCACAAGAGCAGAGTGAGAAGCTGGAGAAAAGGGAAGGGAAGATGCATCTCCTGTTGGCCAGATGGAGTCACCAGAGAAGACAGGTGCAGACATTATACTTCCGGTGAGATAGAAGTCGGCTATTGTAATGTGGAATCTCTCTGATTCAAAATAAATGCATGAGTGCATTTATGTTACTCAGCTGGGTAATTGCAGCAAAACCAGGGTCTTCAACTTCTGTTCAGAGACCAGCTGCCTGTTTATAGCATTGTTCCTATGAGAAAGGTGACCCTGACTTACGCTTCAATATATGACATACTGCCCAGGGGCCAACTGTGTGGCGAGGTTGAGGTCTGCCTGGACTCACCAGGCTGGGGGCTGTGTCCATCTTCAGCATAGCATAGTCCACTGCAATCCCCCACCAGAACAGGCAATGACAGGTTCTAAAACCAGAGAATGTTGAGACTCACCCATGAGTGTAGACACCACAGTGCCTAAATTCCATGAAAGTAAACTAATAACTGACCATCATTATTCATTAATCTCTCCCTCAAGGAAATTTGCAGGGGTTAAACAATGAATAATAGTAACCATCTGTTTCTGAATCTGGACAACAGTGCTCTTCTCAAAACCACTTGTCCCTAAACTTTGTTCTGCTTGACTGCTGATAGTGGGTTGAAGGCCCATGGAATGCTGGGTACTGAACAAACAGCAACACGACATGTCTCAGTCGGTTGTTACTGTGGTCGCTCTGGAGGCAAGGGAAAGGGATTTGTTTCCCTCCATCAATGGGGGAGGCAGATGATAGATACCACAAAGGGGTTGGTGACTTCCAAAAGTAGAAATAGCAGCAAGAATAACTGTGGCATTTGTTAAGTGCTTACTATGTACCATGAAGTGGACTAGATACAAGATAATCAGATCAGATACAGTCCCCGTCCCACCCCGGAGCTCACAGCCTAAAAGGGGGGGAGAACATGTATTTAATTTTTATTTTTCAGACAAGGAAACTGAGGAACAGAAAAATGAAGTGACTTGCCCAAGGTCACACATCAGGCAAGTGGTGGAGCTGAGATTAGACCCCAAGTTTCCTGATCCCAAGCCCTGTGGTCCTTACCCTAGGCCATGCTGCTTTGGTACATATGGAATGCCTGCTGGGTGCGATGCCCTGTAGCTAGAGCAGGAGAAGGTAAAAGATGGAAGGATGGTGTTTTAGGGGACCTCCCCAACTCTGCTGTCTCCAAATGGCTGCTCAGAGTCACCCAGTTTAGGGCTCTGATTTTTAAGGAATCTTATTCTTTCCTCCCCTTCTCCTTCCACCACAAAGGCTAGCAGTCAGTTTTACAGGCTGCCCTGAGTCTGGATGCTGACATTTTGGGGACCATGTTTGTAGAAAAGAGTTCTGTTCACTGCTTGCTGGAAGCTGATATGCTTCCCACAAGTCCCTCCCACCCCTTGCTCCCAACCTACAGCCCTTCTCAGACGGCTATCAATCATCCTTAAATCTCAGAGCTCCCTTTGCATTTTGTTAAAGATGGATAACTCAAAAAGTTATCCATCTCAAAAAGAGGTGGATAAAGGGTATCTCTTGAGGAAATGAATGTCTCATCCCACTACCTTGACCTGTACTCTCTAAGAGTACATCTATTTTACAGATTAGGAAACTGAGGCACAATAGAGGGAATAATTTGTCTGGTATCACCCAGGGAATCCAAGGAAAAACGCCGGGCCCTCACCGCCGGCCCGAATCTCAGACAAACGGTCTCCATGGAATCACCAGCCTGCAGAAGCTGCCATACCACTGTAGCACTATAGCGTGGTGCTGGGGGCATCTGGTTTTCAAAATATGCTCAGGAAGGACTGGGTACCTCCCCAGGTCGCTGCCCATACATTGTGGTCGACCCCAGGATCACCTGGGCAAAGGTGGTTGGGTGATCTACCCTGAATCCTCCTGCACCTAACTGAGGGTCTGCACTTAGCCCAAGGGGTGCGGGGAGGGGCAGAAGTGCTGGGGAAGGAGTAGGCGAAGGGGCGGGGGCATCCGCTCGGCCCTGCCAGGCAAGGGGACGGGAAGCAGGGTGGGGCTGGGGGAGCCTTGGGGTAAGCCTGTAGCAGAACAGAGTAGAAAGACCACCCGCCTCCCGCCCAACCCTGACACCTATATGCATAGATTAGGAGCCCCCCTCGAGGGACAAGGTCTGTGTCTAATTCCCACCTGTGTACTCTTTCCCAGTCCATAGAGCGGTGCTCTGCGCATAGTAAGAGCTTAATAAATGTCATTGCTATTACTATTACCACCCAGCAAGCAATGTAGCTTGTGTCTTTGAGTCTGAAGGTCTTGGAGCTGGATGAGACCTCAGTGCCCCTCTTGCCCAAGCCCTGCATTCCAGCCAAGTCACATAGCAGGAAAGGTTGAGCTGATATCTCTTTTGGCCCTACCTCTCTCATCCTTTCTTAGAATGTGAGCCCCTCAAGAGGCAGGGACACAATCTAATTCCCATCTATGTATTTCTCTCCCAGTGCTTAGTACTGTGCTCTACACACAGTAAGCACTTGATAAATATGATTACTACTATTATTACTACTACTATTTCCTCTTCCCCTCTGCTTCATCCCCAGAGAGGCTGGAGACTCTCTCAGTTTCTCCGCACAGAAGGTCCAAGACTTTCACTCACCCTTCCCCTCCTAAGTCCCAGTACTAACTCTTTCATCCTCTCCCAAGCACTTAGTACAATGTTTCACATAGTCAGCACTCGATTGATTGATTGATAATGCCAGAACTTCTACCTTAAATCAGCTATGTCAGGCTATGAGCATAACAGTGGATGCCCAGCTAAATGCACCAGGGAGAAGGATGTGGGCCTCCTTGAAGGAAGGGTGACCTGATTGGTCTTGGAAAGGGATGGTGGGGGGTTGTGAAAGAGCCCCCCACCTACCCAGACCCACTCCCAGAGTCAGTCTCCACAAATGAATCAAAGAACCTCTTCTGCAATTCCACTTTGGTGAGATCTTTTGCTAGAGCTATACTTAATCAATCCATGTTATTTATTG
Source organism: Ornithorhynchus anatinus (assembly GCF_004115215.2). Classification (NCBI taxonomy): domain Eukaryota; kingdom Metazoa; phylum Chordata; class Mammalia; order Monotremata; family Ornithorhynchidae; genus Ornithorhynchus; species Ornithorhynchus anatinus. The sequence goes on from NC_041730.1 coordinate 24,261,021, forward strand.
AGCTCCTTCTGTGTGCAGAGCACATGGGGGAGTACAGTACAAGAGTGTTGGTTGACACAATCCCCGCACTCAAGGACCTCACAACCTAGTGGGGGAGAGAGATATGAAAATAAACTGCAAATAAAGGAAAAGGTAGAGTATAAAGATATGTAATTGCTGGGGAGTTGTGGGTGAGTGCTTAAGAGGGTAGAGACCCAAGTGCACAGGTATTGCAGAGGGAAAAGCAAAAGGGTGGGGAAAATAAGGGGTAAATCAGAGAAGACCCGAAGGAGCACGGCTTATGAGAAGCAGCATGACCTAGGGGATAGAGCGTGGGCCTGGGAATCAGAAGGACCTGGGTTCTAATCCTAGCTCAGCCACTTGGCTGCAGGGTGGCCTTGGGCAAGTCACTTAACTTCTCTGTGCCTCAGTTACCTCATCTGTAAAATGGGGATTAAGACTATGAGCCCATATGGGACCTGGACTGTGTCCAACCTGATTAGCTTGGATCTACCCCAGTGCTTAGTACAGTGTCTGGAACATAGTAAGTGCTTAACAAATACCATTTAAAAATAAACAAAAAAAGTCTTCTTAGAGGAGATGTGATTTAAGTAGGGCTTTGAAGGTGGGGAGAATGTGATCTGTTAGATATGAAGGGTTAAGAGACAGTAGAGACATCAGAACCATGGGGTGGCTGGGCCTTGAAGATGCCCTTTGCCACGCCTCTTCTTCCTTCCTGATGATGGAAATAGAGGTGGAGCAGGATAATGGGAGGAATGATGATGGTGGTGGTATTTATTAAGCCCTTACTACGTGTCAGGCACTGTTCTAAGCACTGGAGTAGATACAAGCTAATCAGGTTGGCCACAGTCCAGGTCCTACCTGGGGCTCATAGCATTAATCCCCATTTTACAGCTGAGGTAACTGAGGCACAGAGAAGTGAAGAGACTTGTCTAAGATCACATAGATGACAAATGGCAGAGCCGGGATTAGAATTTATGTCCTTCTGACTCCTGGGCTCATACTCTATCCTCTAGGCCATTCTGCTTCAAGGAAGGCTTCAAGGGAGGTTCTAAAGTGTTGTTTTCTTTAGTTGGGGCCAGCTGGACCACTGGGGTTCAACTGAGGGGTGGGACCTTAATGGGAGTCTTCAGGAAAGAGGAAGATGCAGGGCCTGAGGTAAAAAAGGAGGCAGGAGAAAAGGGGAAAAGTAGAGGAAGAGTTTGCAGGGCTAGACTAAGATTGGCTGTTTGCTGGGAATAGTGTCCAAGTGGAAAGAGAACAGGAGTGGGAGTCAGGAGACCTGGATTCAAGTCCCAAATCTGCCACTGACCTGCTGTGTGACCTTGGGAGAGTTGCTGAGGCTCACTATGCCTCAGTTTCTTCATCTATAAAATGGGGATGAGAGAGGCTGTGAGCCACCAATAGGACAGGAACTTTGCCTTATCTCTTAATCTGAAATACTATCGAATGATGTCTATCCTACCATAGTAAGTACCTAATAAATGTTATAATTAGAATAAATGCCATGATCATTAGGGAGAGGAATGGCCTGGGGATATTTGAAGGTAAACAATCTCTGCCTGGGGCTGATGGGAAGGGAAGTAGGGCAGAAATCCCCAAGGGATCCATGAAACTGAAGGGGAGCCCTGAAACTCAGAGGTTCTTCCTGAGGCCCTTAGAGAGAAGGAGAATTCCCAGGGAGTTTGGCTGGGTCAGCATCTGGCACGAGGCGCTGAGTGGAAGATGATTTTATTTTTGTTTGTCTGGAATGACCGGCACTGAGTCATCAGGACGGGGCTCCCAGGGTTACACACTCCCTCTCAGCCCGGGGGACGGAAATGCTCTCAGCTCAGACTATGCTGCCCGCAGGGAGAATTGTGAAACAGTCTTACTCACCTCCTCTTGGAGGATCTCAAAGCACCTTTCCAAATGAGCTCTGAGGTAAGGGAGCCTAGCAGATTGGTGAAAAGCTGTCAAATTCCTAAATTGACCTGTAAGGGCTGGATGCAGGGCCACGGTCAGGGATCAGGAAAACCAGTTGTAGGATAAAAAAAATGCATTCCTGAAGAATAATAACAACAATAATGCCAAGAAACACTGGTATGAGATAATCAGATGGGTCACAGTCTAAGAGGGAGGGAGAGCTGGTAGTCCTTTCTGATTTGCAGATGAGGAAACTGAGGTATGGAGAAGTCAGGTATCTTGTCTAAGGTCACCCAGCAGGCAAGTGTAGGAGCTGGGACTAGAACTCTGATCTCTGACCTCTGATCCCGGGCTGACTCCTCTAGGCCATAAAAGTGCAGTATCACCAGCGAAGGCTTCTAGGATTCCTTTGGGCCTGGGCAGGTTGGAGCCCTTCCCTGTGAATCCAGCCCCGGTTCTCTAGAGGCCTCTGGGCAGATCGCCCTCTCTGTGCCTCAGTCTTCACCTCTGTACACTCGAAAGAACTCAACCGACTAAGCCCCAAGTGCACTGTAAGAAACCTTGTGAACAGAGAGGCCCAAGGAGAAATGAAAGCCCACCCTGGCCTTCCCCCTGGCTGTTGAGAATCCACTGGGTTTTGGGAGCACACAAAACCTCACCACATGGCACTACACGGGAAAATCCTCCTTCCTCCCTGCCCTCCACAGACAAGCTAAATTGTTTCCTCCCAAACTCTGAGCCCCACCCCCGACCTTCATCCCCTCTGCTTCACACAGTGGGCAGCTCCTAAATGGAAATATGTCACTGATTTTGGAGCCTCACAGGACTTGGGGTAGGATGACAGAGAGCACCTCCTGAAGCCAAGAGAAGGGAACTAAAGACAGGAATTAAATGGGACAGAGCCCTGAGGATTCTAGCCCTGGTCCCCCGGTTCAGAGTTCTGCTCATTCCTGAACATCCTGATAGAATGGCTATTGATGGTCCTGAAGACAATTCCCCCATCATCCTCTCACACACCACAAAACCAGACAGGGTCAACCAACTGAAAATTGGATGGTCGGGGGTAAAGCCAGCCATGTGGCCCAGATCCTGGGGAGAAAAAGATGGGCAGTAACTGCTGAGAAGGAGGGTTAGCTGGGAGCTGTTTTGCTGCTTCGTTTCGATTTGACCAGGAAAGTTCCCCCAATACCCATAAGACGGAAAGCCACCCGGGATGAAACTCAGCCATGTTTTTGCATTGCGGACACATTGCCGTTCTCTCAGAGGGCCTCCTTGACCCTGGGGCCTCAGGACCACAGGAACTCTTCTCCTAGTGATGGTTGCCTTGGAGGTAGGCAGGAAGTGAGGGAGTGGGGTGGGGTGGAGGGCAGCTGGCAGGGACCCTGGGCAGAGTTGGAAAGTCAGGCTTGGGCATCTGGGGGTGGGTTGAGCCTGATCTTTTGTGACTTGTTGCCTGCCAATAGTGGAGCTGGTTGGAATTTAATTTATCTTCTCTGTTGAATTTTTGTGAGGAAGATGGATCTCTCTGTTGAAAGTTCTTGGCCGGGGCTACCAGTTGCAATTTGCCTGATGCCGTCAATGGAGTGGGGAAGACTGAACATGTGTATGTTTGTGTATGTGTGCACATTTGAGCATGTGTGAATGCTGGTGTGAGTGGGAACACCCTGCAACCATAGTTTTCCATCCGCAGATGCCCTGTCTCAAGGATCTGGCTGCAAAGCTGTGGCCAAGGGATTGCTTTGGCCTTAGATCTGTTTTCATGCCCCTACCCCCCTCCAGGGGCCTGGACCTATCCACAAAATATTTTGCCAGCTCCTCTTCCCTCCTCCACAACCCCTCCCCCCCCCTTTTCCCCAGGGGAGCGCTCGGACAGGAACAAGGAGCCCAGACATTCTATCTGCATGTCCATAGCCATCGGTCCCAGAGAACAGACAGTGGACAGACAGGCTTCTGGCCCCAGTCCTCCCAACATATCTGGCTTCAGCCAGGAAGAAAACCCAAAGCTGAGCGGGACTAGGGACCTACCCCAAATATCTGAAAGGTTAGTGTCTGAAGTGAAGCAGACTGCTGCTCTCTCTGGTTGGACAGCAGGGTTGGTGGACCATAAATGGGTTGGGCATCAGGTTCAAATCCTGATTGTGTGATCTCTGAACCTGTTTCTCCAACTGTAAAGCAAGATTAGAGTTGAAAGTAAATGGTCTAATCTTCAGTTACCCCAGAAACTGGCTATCCAAACCCAGGTTTGTCTGGATAATCCCCAAAGTTGTCTGGATGGTGGAAGAAATTGGAAGCCTCCTGTCAGCTAACTGGACTTTTGTTTCTCTGAACCAGTCTGAGTGGCCAATTAGTTCAGATAATGGGCTTTCCGCTGCACTCACACTTGTACCATCTCCTTCTCAAAGAAATGGGGAGGATGGTTTAGAGACTCAGGTGTGGAAGTGCCATGAGATCTTTGAGGCAAGTGCATGCTAGAAGACTGAAATATTATCATCCATTACCAGTGAAGATGGAAAGGGAAGAAATGCATTGACATGGAAGTGGGAAGAGAGACATCCCTGTGGGTGGTGAGACCCTGCCATAGGCTAGCAGGACCTGTGTGGAACCTTCTTTAAAGAATAGGACAGGCCCCATGTCCTGCAAGCTGCTCCTGGCAGTGTCTCAGACCTCCAACCAATCCTGTTCTTTCCCAACCTCCTTCTTCTAGCAGAGGAGTGGGAGCAGGTTTGAGTAAGAGGTGTGGCCTGGTCAGCACCATTAGTCAGGGGAGGGGTGGTATCTATTACTTTCCCTCATGCATGGGCAGGACTGGCCAGCACCATTAACTCTTGGATCTTGGGGAGAGGTGGTACCCATCACTTCCCCCTAGGGAATGGGCAGGCCTGGCCTGCACGCTTGATTCTGGGGATGGGTGGTAATTATCATTTTCCCTCTTGCCCGTGCAGGCCAGTTGTATGGGGGTGACCACCTCAGAAAGAGTTGGAGCAGGGCTATGGCAGGGATGGTTCAGAGGCAGAGACAGGGACAGGATAGGACAGGGCAAAGCAAACTTGGGCACCTGTCACACAGTGCTGTCAGCTACATGTGCTCCCCAGATGCTCCCCAGTTCCTGAACTCCTTACCAGAGGGCAGGGAGAGCGGCCCATCCTCCGGTAGCCACACAGCCAGTCGGGACTCCTGGTAGGAATCTGTTTGTTCCCCTCCGCCTGCAGATGCAGTGTTGGGGAGGAATGCAACCCTCCTTCCTGTATATAGGAAAGGCCCATTCCAGGGCACAAAGGGAAGAATGGAGCTGAATAATTAGGTGGTGATGAGACTTTAGGTGCAGTCTTATCTAAAGGCAGGGAAATGCACTGAATGACACCTGGAGACACTTTCTTGGGCAAGTCACTTCACTTCTCTGTACCTCAGTTACCTCATCTGTAAAATGGGGAGTGAGACTGTGAGCCCCACGAGGGACAAGGACTGTGTCTAACTCAATTTGCTTGTGTCCACTCCAGTATTTAGTACAGTGCCTGGCACATAGTAAGCACTTAACAAATGCCATTATTATTATTATTATTTTTAGCCTGTGAGGATCCCTGAGTCACCCCGTACTAAACTTTTCTTCCTAGGCAGCCGACACCAAAGCCTGGTTGCAGTGCCTGGAGCTGGGGCTGGAGACCTGTGGCCAGCACCTCCTGGAGGATGTGGACGGGGTGGGTGAGGGGAGGCCTCCTTACCCAGCCCTCTGGTCTCCTCAGTGGCCAGAGGCCACGATGTCTCTGTAAGAGAAGCCAGATCCTGGTGCTGAATTCTGCCTGGGCTGATTCAGCTGTTCCATTTAGAATGGAAACTTCAGACTTGGGGGAAAGGGAGGTTTCTTGGGTTATGAGGTGCTTGTACTTCTGGGTTGAGAGGAACAGGATCGGGACTCTGCTGGTATCTGAAAATGTGACATAATAATAAAAGTCAACAATAATAATAATGTTGGTATTTGTTAAGTGCTTACTATGGGCAGAGCACTGTTCTAAGCGCTGGGGGAGATACAGGGTCATCAGGTTGTCCCACATGAGGCTCACAGTCTTAATCCCCAAGTTATAGATGAGGTAACTGAGGCACAGAGAAGTGAAGTGACTTGCCTACAGTCACACAGCTGACAAGTGGCAGACCCGGGATTTGAACCCTTAGTATTTACTGAACATCTACAAAGTGGAAAGTACTATACTAAATGCCTGGGAAAGTGCAACAGAAGATGAAAACATGATTATTATTATAGTAACAGTAGTATCTGTCTAGTACTTACTATGTGCCAAGCACTGCACTGAGAACTGGGAAAGATACAGTCAAAACAGACACAGTGCCTGCCCCTCATGAGGCATGTCATCTAAGGGGGAGGGCGAGCAGGGATTTAAAGGAAGTTCCCTGTTCACAAGGATTTTAGATTTTATAACATAATGGCAACATCTGGCATATAATCAGACCTCTCTTTTCTCAACAGTAATTAATTGTACTGTACTGTACTTGCGTCTTGCCTGCGTCGTTATAATTTATCAAGAGCAGGTTTAATTGAAAAAATATAACAATGATAATAATCTTCAGTGCTTGAGTCATCTTAAGCTCCTTTTATGCCCTTCGACAGCCACTCTAGTCTACGCTTACAGCTTCTGTGTTGGATGAAACAGACTGTAATAATAATGGTATTTTTAAGCGCTTACTGTGAGTCAAGAATTGGGGTAGATACAAGATAATCAGATTATACCATAGTCTACTCCCAAAATGGGACTCACAGACTAAGGAGGAGGAAGAACATATATCTAATTTTCATTTCACATATGAGGTAAGTGAAGCACAGTGACTTGGCTAAGATCACAAAACAAGTAGAATTAGAACCTGGGACTCTCAACTCTCAGTCTTGCACTCTTTCCATTACACCACACTTCGTTCTTTTCATCTGGCAGCTGGGGGGACTGAGGCCCGAAAGGCAGCTATGTCTTGCTCAGTGAGGTCACCGAGGGTGTCAGGAGCTGAGGGGGGATTTGTATCAGCCCCTTTTGATTTCCAGACCCCCATTTTTTCTACAGCAAATAGGATTCTGCCTCCAATTCTCCAGGATCAAATTGAAAGGTGGGGCGAAGGGAGCTGCTCGGCAGCAGAGATCCCAGACAGGGGTCACGGACCAGGGGTCTCTGGACTTCCTCTGGAGTGAGTCGGAAGCTGGCAGGCTGCTTTGGGGACTGGGACTGTGTTGTCCCCTTCTCTTCCCTGACCCTACCCCAGGCCCCTTTGCTTGGGAGCACCGAAGGCTGGGCTCTGGCACCTGTGAATAAGCCAATCCACAAGACATGACAGGGTGTGAACCGGACTGGGTGAGATACACTGACACTGCCTACTCTGTGAGCCCTCAATGGGATGGAGATGGAGCCCCGATGGTCTGGGAGCCAAGGTGGTCTGCGGTCAGGGGTGTTGGGGTCAGGCCAGGTCCTGCTTGCCTCAAAGAGACAAAACACTGGAAAGAATTTACATAGTCCTGTTAATGGATGAGTAGGCTGGAAGAAGGCAACGAGACGTGTAGCCTAGTGCATAAAGCATGGGCCTGGAAGTTAGAAGGACGTGGGTTCTAATCCTGGCTTTGCCACTCGTCTGCTGTGCGACCACGGGAAAGTCGCTTCACTTCTCTGGACCTCAGTTACCTCATCTTTAAAATGGAGATTAAGGCTGTGAGCTCCATATGGACCAGGGACTGTGTCCAACCCGCTTATGTTGCATCTAACCCCGCAGTTAGTATAGTGCCTGGCACATAATAAGCACTTAACAAATACTATTTTAAAAAAGACAGACAGAGGGCACTCCCTTGAGCATTAGAACTCCCTCTTCTGCCCAGGAGGCACATACTTTTTGAGAATTCTCTGACCTACTTGCAGGCTGCAGTTGGCTCTGTGAGAAGCCTACCAGGGCACTGCCACGCTGAACAGCCACACACCAGTGAGGCAGTGAGTTGGTCAGTGAAGAATTTGGTGATGGGAGTAAGCAGCAACAGGAAAGAAGAGGAAGGTTGGGGGTGGACCCGAGTGAGGATCCCTCGAGAAGGTCAGGGTGTCACAGGCTGTTATGGGGTCTCACAGGTCTTGGTGGTTCTCTTCCTTTATTGCTCTCCTTGCTCCCTCCACAAGACAGACAATGTGGGGACTGGGCTGTGCAGGCACAGGACTCAGGTCTTTTCTTCCTGTGTTGGTATCTTGGACCCTGATAGGGCACAGCAGAGAGAGAGAAAAAAAGAGAGCGAGCGAGAGAGAGCATGCCAGGAGGAGGGGCATGTTGGACTTCTGTTGATCTAGGGAACCCCAAAGGTTCCTGGCGCAGTCACCTCCCCTCATGGAGACTTGGGTTTCTCAGAACTCGGGATTAGTGCTCAGAACAGGTGCCAGGGTCAGGATAGTGTCACTGGGGCAGTGCCAAGGTGGGGCAATGCTAGGAATGGGGCAGTGCCAGGGTGAGAGCTCTGCAGGTATTGGGGAGGAAAAGGGATTGAATGTATTTCAAAACTAATTTTCAACATTTCCCCCTCTGCATCCTCTTGGCATATTCTCAGGGTGTTCTAGAGGAAAAAGCCCAGGACTGGGAGTCAGGAGATCTGGGTTATTCACTGTATGAACTTGGGCTAGTCAATTTCCCTGTGCCCCAATTTCCTCATCTGTATGATGGAGGTTAAATATCTGGTTTCCTCTTTTAAAACGTGAGCCCAAAGAGGGACAGAGCCTGCTTATCTTGGATTTTGCACAGTGCGTAGCATTTGGCAAGCACTTAACAAATACCACGATTCTATTCCTCTTCCTCCCCTCTCTTCTGCTCTATCTCTCTGTCCACTCTGACTCTTTCTTCTTTTCCCCTTTGCCCTCTTCCCATCTCTTCTCCGCTCATTCTCCCCTCTTCCCACCCCTGCTCTCCCCTTCCACTTCCCACCCCCTTTATTTCTCTCTTCCCCAGTTCCCTTTTCCTTTCTCATGTCTCCCCTGTTCCCTCTTTTTCCTTGCCTCTTCTCCCTGCCAGACCCCCGCTCAGTACCCCTTGATGCTGGGGGGCAGCTCGCTCTTCCCCTCTGTTTCCCAGAAGTTTAGATTCCTGATCCAGCTTGGCCTCACTGACCTCCCCCCTCCACCTTTCCTCTCCCCTCTAGCCAAGGAGAGCTCTTTGGGAGAGCCTGAGCTGCCGCCCGGCTCGGCCCCGGTGGGCATGGACAACAACTACCTCAGTGTGAAGGAAGCTGGGGTGAAGGGTCCCCAGGACCGGGCCGGCCGGACCGACCTGCCCAGCCCCATGGAGAAGGCCGACTCGGAGAGCAACAAGGGCAAGAAGCGACGGAACCGGACCACCTTCACCAGCTACCAGCTGGAGGAACTGGAGAAGGTCTTCCAGAAGACTCACTACCCCGACGTCTATGCCCGTGAGCAGCTGGCCATGAGGACTGACCTCACTGAGGCCCGGGTGCAGGTCAGTTGGGAGCCACTCTGGAGGGTGGAGGGTATGAAAAGGGGGAGGAGGTACCCTGAGAGAGGAGGAAGAGTGGAAGTTGGGACACTTCAGTCACAAGATCAGTAACCTGAGCACACTCAGGCACCCACTGGCATCCGTGATAAAGCAGACACAGTCCTTGCCCTCAAGGAGTCTACAGTCTAACAGGAGTCACAAGGGAACACACACACACACATACACACACAAAATGAGTCTCAGACTGTGATGGACAGTGTGGGAGAATGAATGAGGTTAATCAAGGAAACTTCCTGAAAGAGGTGACTTTGCTCTGCAATTTGGAGTGGATGGGGAGGGCGTACCTGAGGAAGGGTGGGAGCGAAGGCTCAGGGTCAGGAAGGAGAGAGCCCTAGGTGCAAGGCTCCAAGCAGGCAATCCCACTGAAATGGAGATGGAAGGTAGTTTCCAGTCTCATGGGCAGTTTGCTAGTTAGAAGGGGAAGTGGAGAGAATCAAGTCTCCCAGCTCTTACCTGAGGAGCTTTCGCACCCCACTCCTCTTGTGGTCTTTGGGGTCTCATCCAAAAGGATCTTGAGGTCAGGTAGAGGCTCAGGGACCCTCCAAATCAGGGAGACACACGGGGTGTCAGGAAGTGCTAGATAAATGAGGTGGATTCTAATGAAACCAGGGAGATCCAGGGAACAACCTGAACTAACCCTGGTGAGGAACCTGATGAGACTTGCTGCTGAGACCTGGTTGACTCTCTGCTCTGTCTCCTGCAGCGGCTTGGTTGGAGGCAGCTGTGTCTGCAAGGACCAGGAAAGGAGGCAATAAGGGGGATTTGCTGGCAATGAGGATAGGGAGACTATCTCTGGCAGGTGGATTCACCTGATGAGAGCAGGAATCTCTGTGGATTTCTGTAGTTACAGGCAATGTATTTACATGTGTGTATTTTCTGTGGCATAGTGGATGTGCTCGTGTGTACGGATCTGTACAGCTGTGCCTGTGTGCTATGGCTGTGTGTGCATTGTGTGTCTACTTGTGCCTTAAATTGTTATTTCTGTTTCCATTTATCTACATCTCTGTGTAACTGTGTGTGGTTGTGTGTGTGTGTGTGAGTGAAGGTGTATAGGTGTGTATCGAGTTGTATGGGTGTGGGTATGTGGACTTGAGTGTATCAGTGAAAGGTATGGGGATATGTTTGGAGGTGTGTCAGTGAAGGGATATGTATGAGTGTGTGCCGAGGTAAGTGTGTTGGTGAAGGGGAATGTATGGGTGTGTTTGAAGATAATAATTATAATAATGATGACATTTGTTAAACGCTTACTACGTGCCAAGCACTGTTCTAAGCACGGGGCAGGGGTGGTAATCAGGTTGTCCTACCTGGGACTCACAGTCTTAATCCCCATTTTACAGATGAGGTAACTGAGGCTGTAAGTCCGTCAAAGGGCAGGACTGTCTCTGTTACCGATTTGTACATTCCAAGCGCTTAGTACAGTGCTCTGCACATAGTATGTGCTCAATAAATACTATTGAATGAATGAATGAATGAGGCACAGAGAAACGAAGTGATTTGCCCAAAGTCACACAGCTGACAAGTGGAGGAGCCGGGACTAGAACCCAAGCCCGTGCTCTTTCCACTGAGGCACTATGCTTCTCATGAGTGGGTCATGAACGAGTGGGTCAGTGAAGGGGTACGTATAGGTATGTGCTGAGGTGAGTGTGTCAGTGGAGGGGTGTGAATGGATGTGTGCGGAAGTGAGTGTGTCAGTGAAGAAGTATGGGGGTGTTTGTGGAGGTGTCCTTGGGCCTGCACTGGTGACAGTGGCTCCCATTTGAGCCAGGTTGAGCTGCTCTCTGCTGGACGGGGCACCGGGCCGGAAGCCTTGGGTCAGGCTCTGCTCCAGGGGTTAGGGGAGAGGAGCTGCAGGTCAGTTCCACACTTCCTCTCCATCTCTCTGGGGCTCTTCCCCCACGGGAAGTCCGGATGCCTGCAGCAGAGCTGAGGAAGATGGGAGGGGATGCGGTAGATGGGAGGGGAGCAGAAGATGGACGTCTCCTAGGAAAGAGTCTGCATTCTGGCTCGACTCCAGGGGCTGGAGGGGCCTCTTTCTCTGACTGGGATTCCAATCTCTGCAGCTGGTGTCTGAAGACAATAAGTGGGAGGCCCCCCCCAAGTCCCGGCCCACCCCACCCTGGCCCCAGATGGCTGCGGTTAGCAAGGGATCTGCCGAGGCAGTTGGTTCCCCACACAGCTCACTCCCCACGGGAAGCCTGGGCCAAGAAAGGGGCTGGGTGTGGGGGCAGGGGGGCGGAGGGTGGGCTGGGCTGCCGGATCCCGGTGGTCTTGGAAATCCAAGAGGTGTCATGGTTCAGAGATTCCAGATTCTAGGAAGATCTGGACCTCCAGGATCCAGAAACCTGGGGCTTTGGAACTCCAAACTGTGGGTGCTTCTGAATAATAATAATAATACGAATGGTGCTATTTGCAAGTGTTTATTATGTGCCAGGCGCTGTACTAAGCGCTGGGGCAGATTCAATACAATCAGGTCGGATAAAATCCCTGTCCCACAAGAAACTCACTGTGGGCAGGAAATGTGTCTACCAACTCTGATATACTGTAGTCTTCCAAGTGCTTAGGATAGTGCTCTGCACAGAATAAGTGCTCATGAAATACCAGAAGCAGCACAGAAGCAGCACAGAAGAAGCATGGCATAGTGGATAGAGCATGGACCTAGGAGTCAAAAGGTTATGGGTTCTAATTCTGGCTCCTCCACTCTTCTATGTGACCAAGTCACTTCATTTCTCTGTTGCCTCAGTTACCTCATCTGTAAAATGGGGAGTGAAACTGTGAGCCCCACCTGGGACAGGGACTGTGTCCAACCCGATTTGCGTGAATCCACCCCAGCACTTAGTACAGTGCCTGGCACATAGTAAGCACTTAATAAATACCATTTTTATTATTATCATTATTATTGTTACCATTGATTGATTGATTGATGAAGCTCACAGCCTAAAGGAAACACAGGATTTCTAGAAGCCAGGACAGGGTCGAGAGCTGGAGCCGGGAGAAGAAAGAGAGGTCAGAGCTGACGGGGTCCCTGGAGGCCTGGGCCTCGGGTCCCGGGGCTGAGTAGGGAGCTGAGCCACGACTAGATTAAGTTTAGCTGGAAAGACAGACTGGCACTGGATGAGCTCGAGGTTTAGGCTGCTGGGCCCTTCCTGGCATCCCTGAGGTCTGGCCCAGAGGCCACAGCCAACAGAATAGGAACTGTAGATGCACTTCTTTCTCTCCACACCCAAACTGCCATCTGCCCGACACGAGTGCTTCCCACACACACTGCATCTTCTTAATAAGCTTCGACTGAGACATCCCACTAGCTGGCCCACAGCTATCTCCACCTTTCCAAGCTTACTCCTCCTCCTCCCACTTCTCCTCTGACCCCTTTATTCAGCTTCCCTCCCTACACAAGAGCCATCCTCAACCTTTCCCAGGACCACTCTTTCTCATCCCTGCCTCACGTTCATCTTTTCCTCCTCCCCTGGAGTCTCCCTTTAGCCCTGCAGCCCAATTCACCTCTTCTCCCATCTCCCAACTCTTCTTCTGTTGACCTCCAACCTCCTGGGCTCAGGCCGGGGAGAACAATTCTTATGGACTTGGTGAAGACAGAGCCTTTAAAAGATGGAGAGGGGACAAAACAGCCAGGTCTCTCACCCTTTCCTTCCATTCTGTAGAGCCTCAATGTAGGTGGATCTTTCTTTCAATAATAACCGTGGTTTTGTGAAGTGCTTACTGTGTGCCAGGCACTGTACTAAACGCTGGGGTGGATACAAGCAAACCGGGTTGGACACAGACCCTCTCCCTGTGGAACTCTTAATCTCAAACCACATTTTACAGATAAGGTAACTGAGGCATAGAAAAGTGAAGTGTCTTGCCCAAGGCCACACAGCAGACAAGTGGTGGAGCCGAGATTAGAACCCATGACCTCCCAGGCCCCAGCTCTAACCACTACACCAAGCAGCACTTTTGCTACTGCACTAACCCAGCCTCTTACCCTCCACCCTTCTGCTCCTGCCCCCGTACCCCCAAGGCTCAGTTGATTGTTTCTGGACTCCCAGAACCCGCCTCAGTTCCCAAAATCTGGCCAAAGTTTTCTCCACCCTGTGAGCTGCTCTCAGGGCCTCCAGCTGACCCCAGCAGCTGGCTGCCATCTTCCCAAGACGTTTCATGGAGGAGAACTGGGAAGCGGATGGGAAACATGAAAGTGAGAAGAGAAGCCTCAGTGAGAGCATCATGACTTTTTCTTCTCTCTCTCTTGTCTTCCCCACCAAAAGGAGAAAGAAGTAATATATCTGGATCTCTTCTCCCCAGTTCCTCCCACCGCCCACCCCCTTCATTCCCCCCTCCGCCCCCCCCCCCCACCATAAAACCCTGGGAGGCTGGGGAAGGAGCGGAAAGACTGAGCTAAAGCCTGCAGGAAATTAAACATGAAATGAAAACAAGCTCGAGTTATTCATTCTCTCATCCCGCACTCCAATTTCCCATTCCAGGGCCCTGATAAAATGGGATCCAGTTTCAGCATTTAGAGATGAATCCTGGCTCTGTTCTCGGCCCCGGTGGGCGGCTGAACCCGGGATGGGCCCGGGGCGCTCGCCGCAGGGAGGGGGGACCACAACGCGTGGGTTGGGGAGAGGGGGAGTGTCTGGGAGAGAGAAGCGGAGAGAACGGGAGGCAGATGGGGAAGGAAAGCGAAGACTCCTGGGGCTCAGGACCGGAAGGCAATGCTCCGGGGTCAGAGCCCCAGGCATGCCAGCTTGGTGAAGAAGCAGGCTTTAAAAGGTGCAGAGTGGACAAAACGGCCACCACCCTCACCCTTTCCTTCCACCCTGCACCTCAGTGTGCCTGACTCTTAGGTGGGAACATCAGGAGCCCAGGATGGGGGAATGGTGCTGGGACAGACAGCCTCCCAGACCTCCCTCCCGGTCTGGGAGCCCAGGACAATGCCACTCCCCCACCCCCAACCCAGCTGACACGTCATCACAACGACTGGTTCCTGGTGCTCCGCCATGATGGGAACAGCGTGTCCTCAATCAGTGCTATTTATTGAGCACTCACCGTCTGCATCCACTAAGTGCTAGAGTTGTTAAACACGTTCCCCTGCCCATAAGGCGCTGATAGTCTAACGGCTACGTCCTGTGGGTGGCATATGGTTTTGAGGGTGGATGTATCCCTGCTCGTGGACGGGTTGTGTTGTTAGGGGTGCTGGGCAGGTGTGGTCTCTGCCTGTGCCCGTTCCCTCCACAGAAGGGTGCTCTGATGTCAGGGAGTCTTGGGCTCTTTCCCTAGCAGGCTCCTGACAAGTAGGGTGCTCATTCATTCACTCTGTGCCCAGCTACTCCCATGGGTATGGGAGGTGAGGCCCAGGCAGGAGAGTGGCAAAGAGGGCCTGGGATTCCAGAATGCTGTCCGTGGTCACCCTAGCTCCAACCTCACTTCCATTCCCTCTCCGCCACACACCAGCCCTCTCGCCCCCACCAGAGCCTTCTTCAGCTCCATCCTCTCTCCCATGCTCCAGCCCTCTCACCCTTTCCAAAACTTCCCCAGCTCCACACTTTCCCCCACACCCCCAGCCTTCTGACTCTCCCCAGACCTTCCCCAGCGCCACTGTCTCTCACACCCCAGCTCGCTGTGGGCAGGGAATGTGCCTGTTTGTTGTTGTCGTGTACTCTCCCAAGTGCTTAGTACAGTGCTTTGTACACAATAGGTGCTCAATAAATGAATGAATGAATGAATAAGTAAACCTTCTTACCTTCCCCAGCTCCATCCTCTCCCCCACACCTCAATCCTCTCACCTTCCCCGGGACTTCCCCAGCTCCCCAGCCTCGTGAGAGTGAAGCATCCAACAGAATCATTCAAAGACGGAGCAGGGCAGTCACCCAAATAACAAGCCCCTCAGAGTCTCTCTCTCTCTCTCTCTCTCTCTCTCTCTCTCTCTCTCTCTCTCTCTCACACACACACACACACCCCACCCCCCAACAAGCAACAAGGGGCAGAATGTGGTTTATGTAGGAGCAGTATGTGGTTTATGCCCGCTCTCTTTCTGTCCCAGACCTGTGAATCAATCAATCACATTTATTATGCACTTACTGCTTGCAGAACACTGTACTAAGTGCTAGGGAGAGTCCAATATAATGGAGTTGGTATACACATTCCGTGCACACAATGAGCTTACAGCCTAGAGTAGACATTAATATGAATAAATAAACTCTGGATATGTACGTACGTGCTGTATGTAGGGCAGCTCAGTGTGTGACTCCTGCAGTCAGACTGTCCCCACAAGTTCAAGATGCCTTTGAGTGGCGGGGAGTAAGGCAGACTCCTCGCCTCTTCTCACGACTGAGTCGTCGGTGGGCAAGGCAGCAGCCAAGCTCTCGCCAAGCCACCGGAGCCGAGGCCCGTGACCAAGGGGGTAGGTGATGGGTGCTGGGGCCGAGAAGCTGACCCAGACTGTCTCTGCTCCTTCCCTCCTTAGGTCTGGTTCCAGAACCGGCGGGCGAAGTGGAGGAAGAGAGAGCGGTTTGGGCAGATGCAGCAGGTCCGCACGCACTTCTCCACTGCCTACGAGCTGCCCCTCCTGACCCGAGCTGAGAACTACGCCCAGGTGAGTGCCCGGGGCAGGGCCAGGATCTATGAGAAGCAGCGTGGCTCAGTGGAAAGAGCACGGGCTTTGGAGTCAGAGGTCATGGGTTCGAATCCCAGCTCTGTCAGCTGTGTGACTCTGGGCAAGTCACTTAACTTCTCTGTGCCTCGGTTACCTCATCTGTAAAATGGGGATGAAGACTGTGAGCCCCACGTAGGACAACCTGATTCCCCTGTGTCTACCCCAGCGCTTAGAACAGTGCTCTGCACATAGTAAGCGCTTAAAAAAAAATACCAAGGGTGCTCAAGGTCCAAGCCCTGCTCTGCCTCTTGTGCCTCACACCCGCTTCCCAAGGAGAACCGCTCACTGGTCCAGAACCTCCACTTCCCTCAGCACTAATGCTCCATCTTTAGCTCTCTTTCTCTCTCCTATGGGAAAGATTCTTTAAGATCTCAGGAAGACTAGGGCACACCCTGGCATCTAAGCCTGATGGACGCATAGTAATAATAATAACGATAATGGTATTTGTTAAGCGCTTACTATGTTCCAAGCACTGCTCTAAGCATGCAGTGTGGCTCAGTGGAAAGAGCCCGGGCTTGGGAGTCAGAGGTCATGGGTTCTAATTCTAATCCCGACTCCGCCGCTTGCCAGCTGTGTGACTTTGGGCAAGTCACTTCACTTCTCTGGGCCTCAGTTACCTCATCTGTAAAATGGGGATTAAAACTGTGAGCCCCACGTGGGACAACCTGATCGCCTTGTGTCCCTCCCCAGCGCTTAGAACAGTGCTTTGCACATAGTAAGCACTTAACAAATACCACCATTATTATTATTACAAGATAACCAGATTGTCCCACCCGGGGATAACAGTCTTAATCCCCATTTTACAGATGAGGTAACTGAGGTTCAGAGAAGTTAAGTGACTTGCTCGAAGTCACACAGCAGGCAAGTGGTGGAGCTGGGATTAGAACTCATGACCTCTGACTCCCAAGCCCGGGCTATTCCACTGAGCCAGACCCACCAGGCCCAGAGCGAGAGCAGCAGGAAGAGTTGCCACTCTTGTTCTTCTTCGTCTTCTCCTCCCTATGCCCTGCCTACAGTGCAAGGGGAGATTCCAGCTCTGAACAGGACTCGCCCCCTCTGCCCTTCTAATAATAATAAGAAGAAGAAGAATTGCTTTCCTCGATCAAGCAAGCAATGTTATTTATTGAGCACTTGCTGTATGCAGAGTGCTGTACTAAGCACTTGAGAAAGTACAATACGCACCAATAAGCTCCTGACCACAAGGAGCTTAGTCTATAGGAGGAGACAGACATATTCTTATTACTGTGGTGTTAAGTGCTTACTATGTACTTAGCACTGTGCTAAGTAATAATAATGTTGGTATTTGTTAAGCGCTTACTATGTGCAGAGCACTGTTCTAAGCGCTGGGGTAGATGCAGGGTAATAAGGTTGTCCCACGTGAGGCTCGCAGTTAATCCCCATTTTACAGATGAGGTAACTGAGGCACAGAGAAGTGAAGAGACTTGCCCACATTCACACAGCTGACAAGTGGCAGAGCCGGGAGTCGAACCCATGACCTCTGACTCCAAAGCCCGGGCTCTTTCCACTGAGCCATGCTGCTCCCCCTAAGTAGTGGGGTAGATACCAGATCGCCATATCAGACACAGCCCCCTTTGCCTTCGTAATAATAATTATGGCACTTGTTAAGCACTCACTATTGTGCTAAACACTGGGGTAGTTACAATACAGATTGGACACCGTCCCTTCACTGCTCAGTCAATCAACCAGTGGTGATCACTGAGTGCTTCCAATGTGCAGAGGACTGTACTGGCTACCCTTACTGCCCCCTTTCCACCCCTCCTCAGCCCTAGCCCGTCTCTCGCATCCCAAAGCATTCACATCTCTCAGGAACCACAGCCACTCCCAGCCAGACCCAAGGGCAACAGGTTGTTCTAGAGCCGGCCCATTTCTTTCCGCCCCTGACCTTCTATGCCCTGGATTCCATCTCTTCAGCCCTACAGGTTGTCCCCGTCCCCGTGCCCTCCTTGGGCAGCCCAGTTTGCCAGCTATCTCTCCCACAGGCATCCCAGGTCTACTGACTCAGCAGTGATCGTTAACTGGGGAATGTTCAACCAAATTCTTAGCCTATTCTGGCCCCAGCTCACACTGGGCAGTTCTCTCCACTTCCCTCCACCTCTCTCTTCCCTCCTGTTCCTTTGTGCCTCTCCCGGATGCCCTGTCACCCCACCCCCACCTGCCACCTCCCAGTATTAATTTGGTAGAGGTAAGAGGTCAGAGCCGGCACGGGAGCAAGTGGTGCTGAGGGCCTGTGGAATGCAGGGCCCTTCACAGAGACTCCATCTGGTTCCGCTCCCGCTGCATTCTTTCATCTCCTGCATTCTCCCCCCGCACCTCTCCCCACCTGGTCCTCCCTGCCCCATGGAAGAGCCTAGGTTGGTTAAACTCCAACCTCAGTGCCTCTTGCCCACTGTCCCCTTCCACCCGAGGAGCCCAGGCAGCTAGGC
Organism: Ornithorhynchus anatinus; assembly: GCF_004115215.2. NCBI lineage: Eukaryota > Metazoa > Chordata > Mammalia > Monotremata > Ornithorhynchidae > Ornithorhynchus > Ornithorhynchus anatinus. The sequence goes on from NC_041730.1 coordinate 24,279,537, forward strand.
ATTTGGATGGATTTCAGGATGTCTCTTAGAAAGACGTAGCCTCTTCCTCTCTCATCCCTTGCCACCACAACTGTTCCCACCAAGCCCTCGAGCCCCACAGGAAGAAGCAGGAGGAAAGCAGTACCATCTAAATCCCCAGATTCATGGTTAAAGATTACAAGAGACCGATTCTCCCTTTCCACTCTGCCAGCCAGGGCCTCGATGCTAGTACAAAGCCTCACTGGATACCACGTCCCGTAGTCTTTTTTTATGGTATTTGTTTAGTGCAGGCAAGATATTAAGCACTGAGGTAGATATTAGCTAATCGAGTCGGACAAAGTCCCTACACTACACACAATCTAAATCTCCATTTTACAAACGAGGTAACTGAGGCACACACATAAATTAAAGGATTTGCCTAAGGTCACACAGCAGACGTGGTGGAGTGGGATTCGAGCCTAAGTCCTTCTGATTTCATTCATTCAATAGTATTTATTGAGCGCTTACTATGTGCAGAGCACTGTACTAAGCGCTTGGGATGAACAAGTCGGCAACAGATAGAGACAGTCCCTGCCGTTTGACAGGCTTACGGTCTAATCGGGGGAGACGGACAGACGAGAACGATGGCAATAAACAGCGTCAAGGGGAAGAACATCTCGTAAAAACAATGGCAACTAAATAGAATCGAGGCGATGTACAATTCATTAACAAAATAAATAGGGTAACGAAAATATATACAGTTGAGCGGACGAGTACAGTGCTGTGGGGATGGGAAGGGAGAGGGGGAGGAGCAGAGGGAAAAGGGGAAAATGAGGCTTTAGCTGTGGAGAGGTAAAGGGGGGATGGCAGAGGGAGTAGAGGGGGAAGAGGAGCTCAGTCTGGGAAGGCCTCTTGGAGGAGGTGATTTTTAAGTAGGGTTTTGAAGAGGGAAAGAGAATCAGTTTGGCGGAGGTGAGGAGGGAGGACGTGACCCAGGGGTCGACGGCGGGATAGGCGAGACCGAGGGACGGTGAGGAGGTGGGCGGCAGAGGAGCGGAGCGTGTGGGGTGGGCGGTAGAAAGAGAGAAGGGAGGAGCGGTAGGAAGGGGCAAGGTGATGGAGAGCCTCGAAGCCTAGAGTGAGGAGTTTTTGTTTGGAGCGGAGGTCGATAGGCAACCACTGGAGTTGTTTAAGAAGGGGAGTGACATGCCCAGATCGTTTCTGCAGGAAGATGAGCCGGGCAGCAGAGTGAAGAATAGACCGGAGCGGGGCGAGAGAGGAGGAAGGGAGGTCAGAGAGAAGGCCGACACGGTAGTCTAGCCGGGATATAATGAGAGCCCGTAATAGTAAGATAGCCGTTTGGGTGGAGAGGAAAGGGAGGATCTTGGCGATATTGTAGAGGTGAAACCGGCGAATTTCTAGGCCCATGCTAGCATTGGGGTTCACAGAAAGGCAATCCTACATCTGGAGGCCTTTCATTAATACCGCCCCCAACCCCCCACCTTCCCCACCTCTTCCCATCTCTGGCAGAATCTCTGCCAAGGTCCCTGACTCACTGAGTTGGAAGATAGGGAGAAGGACAGGATCAACTAAGAGGTAGCATTGCATCAAAACTAGTTGTAGGTAAAGTGAAATTTGGAGCTGTCCATATTCCCACACAAGACACAAGCCTCCTAGCCCACCCACTGGGGTCCCAGAATTCTCTGGTGCACCAAGCCGCATATCCTCCTGGTGGTCAAGGGAACCAGTGTCTTGCTCTCCTCTGGGAGATCCAGGGGAGCAGAGTTCTTCCTCCAGATAATAATAATAATGATCATGGCATTTGTTAAGCATTTACTATGTGCCAACCACTGTTCTAAGCACTGGAGTAGATACACAGTCTTAATCCCCATTTTACAGATGAGATAACTGAGGCACAGAGAAGTTAAGTGACTTGCCCAAAGTCACACAGCTGACAAGTGGCGGAGCAGAGATTAGAACCCTGAACTCTGACTCCCAAGTCCTTGCTCTATCCACTAAGCCAAACAGGTCCTCTTTGGCCCTAAGCAGAGACCCTTTGGTGGCTGTGTTTTTGTTGGTTAATTCTAGAATCTTGCCTCCATGTTTAAAACTCAGTTCTACTTGCCCAGCGGAGGCGAGCTTCTCTTACCTTAAGGAAAGAGGAAAGAAGTTTGATGCTCCTCTCTCATGCCAGATGACAAATCTCCCTAAAGCATCCCATTCTATGTCAAACCTCCAATGTCAAATATCAAAGTTCAATCATCAACAAAAAAACAATTCCTGAAAATTGTATTAGCACCAGGCCTAGGATTACGGTTTAGACAAGGATTAGTAGTAAACATGGTATTTATTTACTAAATTCCTACTTAGTACAATGCATTGTACTAAACTCTGAGTTTGGGTTACAGGTAGAATTGGGATTAGAGAAGCAGCGTGGCTCAGTGGAAAGTGCGCGGGACTGGGAGTCAGAGATCACGGGTTCTAATCCCGGCTCCGCTGCTAGTCAGCTGTGTGACCTTGGGCAAGTCACTTAACTCCTCTGTGCCTCAGTTACCTCATCTGTCAAATGGGGATTAAAACTGTGAGCCCCAAGTGGGACAACCTGATCACCTTGTATCCCTCAGCGCTTAGAATAGTGCTTTGCACATAGTAAGCGCATAACAAATAACACAATTTATTTTATTTTATTTTTTATTAGGGCTGGGATTTGGGTGGATTCAGACAGCATGGATGAGTCCAAGATTAGTAATGTGATTGTTGATTTTGTGGACCCTTGATCATTAATTTTGTGGACCCTTGGCACTTTGGTGCTTTGGCATTTGGCTGTTGAATATGTCTATTCTTAAATGATCTTTTAATGGAATTTGTTAAGCGCTTACTATGTGCCAGGCACCGTACTAAGCCCTGGGGTGGATACAAGCAATCAGGTTAGACACGGTGCCTGTCCCACGTGGACTTCAGTCTTAATCCCCATTTTACAGATGAGGTACTGAGGTACAGAGAAGTGAAGTGACTTGCTCAAGGTCATACTGAGGTACAGAGAAGTGAAGTGACTTGCTCAAGGTCACAGAGCAGACAAGTGGCAGAGCCAGGATTAGAACGCAGGTTCTTCTGATTCCCAGGCCCGTGCTCTTTCCACTAGACTATGCTGCTTCTCACGATTGCAAATCATTTGTTAGGTTTGGCTTGTCAGGGAGTATCACTTTTCCTGAAAATATTTCAGTGACACTCTCACCCCAAATAGTTCCTGTGACTCAGCTCCTCAGGCAGTGATGACAGTAGCCGTGAACAGAGCCCAGGGTCTGCCTCCATCCCTTCTTCCCAGCAGTCTGCCCTCTACTCACAGGAGGCTGAGGAGGGGAAGAAGGCAAAAGGAATCAATCAATCATATTTAATCAATTGTATTTATTGAGCGCTTCCTGTGTGCAAAGCTCTGTACTAAGCATTTGGGGGAGTACAATATAAGAGAGTTGGTAGACACTTTCCCTGCCTACAATGATCTTAAAGTCTAGAGGAAAGACACTTGGACCTGCCTGTTTGCTAAGTGCAGGCAATTCTGGAGAAAATCTGGTTGGGAAGGACACACAGATGATCCTTGGATTTAAATGATCTTGGTCCCTCATGACTTCAGGTCAAGGAGAGGTACACAGATCATCAGTATCTTTTCTGCCCCGCTCGCTGCCTCCGAAGCTTAAGGGGAGAAAAATGACTAAAACCTGCATTCTTTGTTATTCACCTGGCTTCCCTGGCGACCTCTGCCAGCAGTAGGGAGAGAACTGCCATCTGACAATAGCGGAAGATTGAGGAAGCAGCAGGAACAGAGGATGAAGAATCTGAGTTTCCATTTCAGGCCCGGATTCCTTATTTGGGACAGGAAGCAGTGTGGGCTAGTGGAGAGAGCATGGGCCTGGGAGAGAGAAGGATCTATCTTCTAATCCTGGCTCTGCCACTTGTCTGCTGTGTGACCCTGGGCAAGTCACTTAAATTCTCTGTGTGTCAGTTACTTCATCTGTGAAATAGGGATTGAGACTGTGAGCCCCATGTGTCCAACCTGACTAGCTTGTATCTATCCCAGTGCTTAATACAGTGTCTGGAACTAATAAGTGATTAACAAATACCATTTTTTAAAAACGGTCTGGGCCTGTCAACTTGTCTTGGAGCAGTTACAGGATGCTGTGCAGAGTATGAGGGGCCCGGAGAAGAACGCCTGGGCAGCCCCAGGGTGCTTAAAGTCCTATAGGCAGGTGGACTGGGGAGAGCATTCTCTGACTGTGAGCCAGAAATAAAATGAGAAGGAATGACTGGGGCAGAGACTTGTGGGCTGAGGAGAAGGAGGAAGAGCAATGGGGGCTGGTGAGGGTTGTTGGGGGACAGTGGGGGCCATTGGGGGTTAGTGAAGGCCAGAGGGGGCCTGTGGGGAGGGAAGGACAGATTGAGAGATGGGGAGGGAAGACATACTAGCAGGGTGAATAAAAGGCCTACCGGCAAGGTGAATAACAAAAAACTGGAGGTCTGAGCCTGGTTGTCGTTCCTCCCTCCTTCCAGATCCAGAACCCATCTTGGATTGGCAACAATGGAGCCGCCTCCCCTGTGCCAGCCTGTGTGGTTCCCTGCGACCCGGTGCCCGCCTGCATGTCCCCCCACGCCCACCCGCCTGGCACCAGCGGCGGCGTCTCCGACTTCCTGAGCGTCTCGGGGCCCGGCGGCCACGTGGGCCAGACGCACATGGGCAGCCTGTTTGGGGCGGCCGGCATCAGTCCCGGCCTCAACGGCTACGAGCTGAATGGGGAGCCCGACCGCAAGACCTCCAGCATCGCTGCCCTCCGCATGAAGGCCAAGGAGCACAGCGCCGCCATCTCCTGGGCCACATGACAGGGCCACTGCCCCCACGCCTCGGGGCGCCCACCGACCGCCGCGCCGCTCCTGCCCGGCAGTGGTCCCTCCTCGTGCCGGGCAGCCCCGGGGGGTGGGGCCGGGGGACTGGCTCGCAGCACTTTCAGCCACCGGAGGTCTGAGGATGAGGACTGGCCCTGACTGAGCCCCTAAGGACTGCCCGGTTTGGGGGGGGAGGGGATTGGGGGGGGGAAAGAGAGGCTTCTGCCCTCCCCTAAGGCCGCTCTTCCCTGCTCTCGGTCAAGGCAGTAGAGAAAGCCATGTTGCCAAGTTCTGCAGCTTCGCCTCTATCGTAAGCAGAGACCCTAACCCCCCGCCTCCCCACCACCGAACTCTTGGGCTTAAGGCCAGATTCCCACCTGGATCCATCCGGAACCCGGCCCAAGGGTTGAGACTGACCCATGCCATGGTGTGTGTCTATGTCTGAAACACAACTTCCATCTATGGTGTTCCCGATTTCCAGACCAACCAGAGACCAGTAGCCTCCCTGGCAGTGAGTGAGAGACCTGGAGGGTACCAGAGAGACTTTCTCCCTTTCCCCCATCGTCCCTTCGGTTAGTTGCCAAACAGGCTCCTGGATTAAACGCTCGGGTCTCGCTTTCCCTCCGTTGCTTTTGCCTTTGCCAAAGACATGGGTAAACCCTAGTCTCCACTGGACTGAACAGCCTTGGATGCTAGTTTGGGGAGGGTGTAGAACCAGATATCTCTCTGCCACTAGCACTGGAGGAGAGGCCGGGCCCAAAGCACATGACCTTCAGCTCTCTGGGCTCCCTCCACCCCAGGTCTGAAGAGAGATGAGTGTCGGGCCAGAATGCTAGGGGGACCCCCAGGGCGTACCCAGGAGGGCCTGGCTCACCCCACCCCTGCTTGTCCTCCTGCCCCAGAGACCCTTGGTGGCCTGGGAGGTCGGCATCCCTAAGAAGTGGCAATAGGGAAGGAACTCCTCTCCTGGGCTTAGTCTGTCTTCCAAGTTGGAGCCACAGCAGCCACTTGGGGCGACAATCTCCAGGGCCAGAGTTTGGGCTGATTCTCATCTGGGAGGGGCAGAGGGATTGCTGGGTGAGGGAATGTCCTGGGGGAGGAGCAGGGGGTACAGAGAACAGTGGGCAAGGGAGTTTAGGATCTCTCCACAGGGAACCTTTCTTCCCTCTGCCTCTCCCCAGCCAGAAACGGTGAACTTGGGAGAACAGGCCTGATGAGAGAGAGAGACAGACAGATCAATCCCCATTCTGTCCTTCATCAAACCATGTGGATAGTATCCCCTACAAACTCTCACCTCATCCTCTCCCCTGCTCCCCTTGCCCCCGGTCCCCAGCCCTCACACCCCACTTCATGGCCACAACCACCAAGTGCCTGTCTGTCACTCCGTAGTACCAGAGGCTGGAACACAGACCCACAGGTTTCCGGGAAGATCCTCCTACAGGCAAAGCAAGTTCAGCCTGGAGTTCAGGGCTTTGGGGGCAGAAGGAGGGGTGAGAAGGGAACACCCTTGTAACCAGTAAACCAGATGTCACCCCCAAAGGTCATTTAACCCATCCTCCAGCCTTCATGCAGGACTGCACATTGACTGTTCCAGACAGATGGTTTTCTAGCTTGTGAAGATCTCCAGTGAAGGGGAGTCCCCGATTTCTTTTGGGGGCTTGTTCTAGTTCTTCCTAGGTAGGAAGTGCTTCCTTTTTTTCAGCCTAAAGCCATCCTGCTGCAATTTAATCCCATCTTCCCTTATTCTGTCTTTAGTGACGGCAAAGAACAGCCGGTCACCATCCATTAACCCATCCTAGATTGGGAAACTGTTATGAAGATATGTTCATCTTTCTCTCTTTGCTAAACTAAACAATCCCTCGTCTTAGCTTTTTCTGTTTGATCCAGAAACATTTCCCAAGCATCTCTCACTGACAGAGTGTCTCCTGGACCACCTATTCCGTTCTCCAAACAGGCAAATTCCAGAAACCTGATATTAGATGCCAGGCTCGCTTGCTCACTGGAAAGGGGGACTGCTTTCGTCTCATCCATGTGTACCCTGTTTCTCTGCAGGATCTGGCAGTGGGAACAAAAGGTCCAATCCAGCACCCTTCATACCTCTCCATTCTCAGTCAAGATGGATCCCCAAATCCCTCTTCAGGGAGAGGTGACCGTAGGAGGCTATGGGGTATCTCACCTACCTGGCAGTCATCTGTTTTCCACAAGGACCTCCCTGTTGGGCTCTGCCGTCCCATCCCCATGGCAGGAACTATTCTGATATAAAGAGGGACAATCCCTCTAGGCCACTTGTCCAGATCATCAACATGGTCCCGAGGAACCCCTGTGAGAGAAGTGCCAGCCCTCTACTCTCAGATGGGCACCAAGGGCTAGGCCTACAGGCACCACCACTAGAAAGCCAGCCAGTTTGGGGGAGCAGATTCCTCCCGCAGCTTCCCATTGGAAGCCCAGGCATCGCCTTATCACTGATGAAGAAACTGAGGCATGGAGAGGTGACATCACTTGCCTAAGGTCCCTCAGTATGTCGTGTGCCCCTTCTTATCTGGTGAACTCTTTGAGACCAGGGCTCTATGGGAAAGGAGGACCCAGCGCAGGTGGGGAGGTCTTGGGGGGACCTCACTTAAAAAATGTAGGCTTCTCTGTGGGCAGCAGGCTCAGAACTGATCTGAGGGGAAAGTTGTCTGACTTTCTTGGAACTGAGCATTATTCGACCTCAGTTTTAGGCCTTTCACACTTGAAAGGAGAGGGCTGACTCCAGGGAAGCCACATCCCATCTAGACATTTGGCCTCTTCTACTGACGAGTGTCTTAAGGCCCCCAGCCACATTTTGGGAGGCATAATTCACATGTGTAGATTTCCTCAGAATCATAGGTGGGCTGGGGGAGGAGGAGGAATGGGTTTTACTGAACAATTCCAAACGACAGAAAAACACTAGAGACCTCAGAGGAATTGGCAACACTCACTAGATAAAAGATTTCTCAGATCGGTGTCGGGGACAGAGGGACAACAAGAGGCCCGGCTTTTCTAGAGGTCATCTCCTCTACCCCTCTGCCACTAGGCTGGGCAGCCCCTAAATCTTTCTGAATAGGTGCCAACCTTTGGTAAACGTTTTCTAAATGAGGGTGTTAGAGAAACCTCCCCATCTGAAAATTCATCCAGTGTCCATCTTCAATCTTCATGGGGATTTGGGAGGTGGGAAGCTCCTCGGTGTCACTCAGACTCAGAGTGACACCTGCCCTTCCCATCAAAGCCCTCAGAGTAGTCTATTCCCTGAGCCTCACTTCCAGGGGGCTTCTTTTCTGTCTGGGTGGGGTGAGGCTCGGATTTCCGGTGTGTAGGGCACCCAGGCCCGGAGGAACTGATAAAGAACATCCCTGAGGAAGGTCACCTAGGCCTTAGTTCTCAAATGACTGTGTTCCTCAGAGCTGTAGGCTGGGGGCTGGGTGTGGCAGGAGAGGAGGTCTGTGGCACGTAGTTCGGGGAGGGTGGCTGAAATCAGTGGACAACACCAAACCTTCTTTCAGTTTCCCCAAGAGAAATGTCGGCAGTGATCCTGACATGAGGGCTACATAAGGAGTTGGGGGGGTCAGGGTGGGGAGGGGACAAGCTTCAGGGAAAGTGAGCTCTTCCTCCTTGTTGTCACAACAGAGTTCTTCCTGGTTCTAATCCAGAGTTTAGGGTGGCTGGACTCAGGTGCTATCAGCATTCCCAGTCTGGAATGGGAGATGGGAGGGAGGTAATGGAGAGGGGAAAACAGGTAGGGTGGGGTCCCAAGACCGCCCTTTCCTTATTTATGACACCTGGGGAAGGGGAGGGCACGGTTCTGTTACCTGTCCCAAATTTTCAACTTGGGGGCCAGGGTTGGAGGGAGCAGAGGTGGTCTTAGAGACCCGACGCAGGTCGGGGATTGGGTGGGGAGTTAGGGAGTGGGAACACAGGCCCATCTGCCCAGCTCTGCAAAGGCAACCTGTCTGAGCTCCGATCTCCCTCTGACCCCTGTCCTTTCCAAGTTCTGCAGGCTGCATCCAGCCCCCCGCCTACCCAACTGCCCTGGGCCTGAGAGCAGGAATAGTAGCAATAATGATATTTATTAAGAGTTCAAAGGAGGGAATTAGAACCGGTCCCTCTCCCTTAGGGCCTCACAATCTAAAAAGCTCCTTGAAGAGGTTGACAAACCACCGAGAACAAGCACTTCATCAGAGGACGGACTGGCCGGACGGCAACTCAGCCCCAAGAACAGCCAGCCAGAAGGAAAACACAATGAAGCCCAGTGCCCCACAAAACTCCCATCAACCACTTCTAACTTGATTCAACGTACTGTAGGGAAGCCAGGTGCTTCCAGGGTACGATATTAACTATGTCTGTGTTGGCCAAATCATCACCCACCCCTGCCCCTTCTCTTCCTCATTCACATACATATATCGAGCTAGAACTTTATACTACTGATTTTGAAGGACAGTTTTCAATGTATAATAATAATATATCTGTTTGGGTGTGCAGTGTGCAGTGTCTGCAAGAAAGCTGGAGAGGTAGAAGGAACACAAACCTCAACCAATACTATCGTTCTCATTGTAAGATATTTTAACCTTGTATAAACGCAACTTTTTCTTTAGCTTAATGGCCTGGGGTGGAATATTAAAAGTATATATTAAAAAGGTCCATAAAAATACATGAAAAAAATCAGAAAAGTATTAAAAAAACGAGGTTTGTGCCATAAAGTTTTACTGCCTATACCGCCGTGTACTACAAGTTCATTACAGCGTAATAATAAAGAAACCTTCTTGCCTTTTGTTTCCGAAAGTAAGTTATTGCACTTACATCTTTTTTGAGTGGGTGGGCAGGGTGAGAAGGGGACATGGGGGTTTAAGTGTGGGTGGCAAAATGAAGAGCAAAACCCCCTGGACTTTGGCAAACACCCAGCTCAGAACAGGACTCAAACCGCTTATTTTGTTGTTGTTGTTGTTTGCAATAAACTCCTCCTCCTTTCCCCTCCCCGCTGGAATTTGTCTATTTTGTTCCTGACTTAGGACAGATGAAATGTGATCAGAGGGGCCTCCGAAATCTCACGTTAATTGAACTCGGCAAAAAATACTAACAGTGCCCTTTTGAGCTGCTGACACAGTGCAGAATGGATTACCCGGGCCGGGCTAGATTAACAACAGGTGGCCGAAGATGGGACTGGCAACCCTGCACAAAAAAGGTGTTTCCCAGCCAGAATGTGATCCTGGAAGGGTCTCTCTGTACGGGAGGGGGAGGGGAAGGGAGCTTTCCTACTCCGAAACACACTGCAACTGGCCAGAGGTCCAGGCCTGGGGGTACGGAGAGGGAAGAAGGGGGCAGCTAGTTTACATCTCACATCACGTAAGGGGTAGAGAGACCAGTCCCCAGACCCACAGGGCTCCAGAACAGAGAAGCAGCATGGCCCAGTGCATAGCGCACAGGCCTGGACGTCCGAAGGAGCTGGGTTCTAATCTCTGCTCCGCTGCTTGTCTGCTGTGTGACCTTGAGCGAGTCCCTTAACTTCTCTGTGCCTCATTTACCTCATCTGTAAAAGGGGAATTATGAGACAGAGACTATGTCCAACCCGATTTGCTTGTGTCTTCCCAAGTGCTGAGTACAGTGCCTGGCACATGTTAAGCAACTTACAAATACCACAATTGTCATTATAATAACAATAATAATAATCGAAACCGGATGGAACAGGATTTCCTTCGATGTCTTCCCTAGCCATCGCTGGCACCCTTCAGAGCCCGAGGAATTGTCTAGGTGTCGGCCGAGCCTTTGACGGACCCACTCAGGAAAGGGGTGTGATCCAGGGTTCGGAATCCTATGGCCAGTTACTCGAGGGCAGCACCACCGTCTTTGGCTCTATGGAATTGACTCTGGGTTACCAGGAATGGACTGAATTTTGCTTTGCCAGAAGGAAGGGAAGTCCTGCCAACCCCTCTCCTGACTACTGGTTTTCCAGCACAGAGGTGCTGCTCCCAGGCCCCTCTCCTTTCTAAAATGAGTAGCCAAAGTCACCAACACGGCAGCTCAAGCTTGTCTGGGTTGCAAGGGTTGGCAGCTCCCGCCTGGTGCCCTCCAGGATCCTCTCAGCCTGGTGTTCCCGGAAGCAGTGGCCTGGTCAGGGCCGGAACCCCAGGAACAGAAGTCCGGACAGCGCGGCCTACCCAGGAGCCCCGCCGGCAGTGGCGACCCGACCCGCTGTCTGAGACCTGTGCTGCTGAAGGCTCGCTTGGAATTAAGTCTCTTCTCCGTCTGTTCCTCTGCGCTCCGCCTGCCTCTCTGCTCTCGAGCTTTGGCTCCCAATTTCCTTCTTTCTCCTATTTCTGTTCCTGGTCTCTCTCTTTCTCCATTCTTCAGCTCTGTCTGACTCTCCAGCTGGGTGGGATTCTCTCTCTTTCTCTTTCTCTTCTCCACTAATAATTGTGGTAGTTATACAGTACTTACTATGTGCCAAGCACTGAGGTGGATACGAGATAGGTCGGACAGTGTCCCTGTCCCTCGCTGAACTGAGAGTAAGCTCATGATGATGATGACGATGATGGTATTTGTTAAGCGCTTACTATGTGCAGAGCACTGTTCTAAGCGCTGGGGGAGATACAGGGTAATCAGGTTGTTCCACGTGAGGCTCACAGTCTTAATCCCCATTTTGGGCAGGGAGCGTGTCCATGAATTCTGTTGTACTTTACTCTCCCAAGAGCTTAGTACAGTGTTCCGCACATAGTAAGTGCTCAATAAATAACACTATTTATAATTATTATCAATAATAATTATTTTTATGCTGTTTGTTAATAATCCATCAATAATATCTATTGAGTGCTTACTATGTGCAGAGAATTGTATTAAGCACCTGGGAGAGTATAATACAACAGAATTAGTAGACATATTCCCTGTCCATAAGGAGCTTAGTCAAGTGGGAGAGACAGACGTTAATATGAATAAGTGACTTCAAATATATAATTTAAAGATATGTACATAAATGTTGTGGTAATGGGCTAGGGCAAATATCAAATGTCCAAAGGTCCAATGTCCAATTCATAGACAACATTTTTAAGGACTTAATTATGTATCAAGGCCTGTTCTAAGCACTGAGGTAGATACAAGATAATCAGGGCAGACATACTCCATGTCCCACATGAGCCTTGCAGTCTAAGTAGAAGGGAGAACAGGTTTTGAGTTCCCATTTTACAGATGTGGAAACTGAGATCCACAGAAGTCTTGCCTAAGGTTAAGTGGCAGAACTGGGATTAGAATCTAGGTCCTCTGGCTCCCAGGTTCGTGTTCTTTCCACCAATCCTGTTTTTTTCTTACTTGCATACCTTGACCACCCCCCACCTCTGCTCACCCATTAAAAGTTGGCAAGTGTGAGCTTTAGGGAGAGACAGCCTCTGGCTTGTAAAGGGGAGAAACATTTTTGAAGGTATAGGGAGGGGTCGCTGGACAACAGGAGGGTTCTAATCCCAGCTCTGCCACTTGTCTGCTGTGTGACCTCAGGCAAGTCACTTCACTTCTCTGTGCCTCAGTGACCTCATCTGTAAAATGGGGATTAAGACCGTGAGCCCCTTTTGAGACATGGACTGTGTCCAACCTGATTACTTTACATCTACCCCAGATCTTAGAACAGTGACTGGCACCTAGTAAGTGCCTAAGAAATAGAATGGTCTAATGGCAAGAGCACAGGCTTTGGAGTCAGAGGTTGTGGTTCTAATCCCTGCTCGGCCACTTGTCTGGTGTGTCATCTTGGGTAAATCACTTAACTTCTCTGTACCTCAGTTACCTTATCTGCAAAATGGAGATTGAGACGGTGAGTCCCATTTGGGATCCTACTGATTACTGTGAATCTACCCCAGTGCTTGACACATAGAGGGTGCTCAACGAATACCATCATCATCATCATTATTATTATTATTGTTATTATTTTTAGAAAGCCAGAGTTGACAGACATGTTCCCCACTCACAGCGAGCTTACAGCTTAGAGGTTGCAGGGCCCAGTGTTGAGGTTGATGTGGGGGGATGACACTCCAGATTAACCCAGGCCTGGCAGAGAGGAGCCTGCCGTGCCCTGGGCAGGGCAGGGGAGGGGAGGGTCATCTAACAGAGTCTGCTCTCTTAACATTGTTCCTGGTGGTACTCTTCACCCAGGCCTGTCTCCACTTGTGGGGGAAGAAAGAGCCCTAACAGGAATGGAGCAAGAGGATCAGGGTGTCTGACCTGGAGAAGGATCCACCAGGGTACGGGGCTATACTGGAACTGAGGGTACCCATTTTGGTGGGGGAGGGTGCAAGGATCTGGCTCAGTTCTGTGTTCTTTCTAGTCTGAGGAATCCAGGGAGATGGAGGCAATGCTGGGTATGACCAACATTGGGTCTAGGGAGTCTGGAGATGGTCAGAACTAGACATTTGGGGTTACCTCCCATAGGACCTCCTGGGGCTGAGCTGGATGGGCTTCTTGGGCCCACAGTGACAAGGCTGGAGACAAAATGGTGCTCACGGATGGAGAACCCAGCCATATGCAACCAGGCTACGTGCCAGATACTAGTTTGGAGGTGGGGAGGGAGGGGGGGAAGGATCCTGCTCTCTACTCAAAAGGCCCTAAGACTCCAAACAACTCTGTCTTCTCCCCACATTGAACAATCAGTTAATCAATCAATGGTATTTATTGAGCATTTCCTATGTGCAGGGCACTGTATTGAAATCCCATAATGCCTTAGGGAACCAGGCAACTCCCTACATCTTGCAGAACTGACTCAGAAGAGGGCCTGAGGACTCCTACTTCATAATGACAGTTCTTGAAGAAAAATTCCAGCCTCCAAGTCAGCCAAACCTAACAACCCATGGCTGAACAATTCTCCAAGTGCTTTGGCCTTCAGGAGCTGGCCACTCCTAGCAGCAGAACTCCAGTCCCGGGAAGACCTAACTCACCCCACCCTCCTCCACTTACAGGGGGCCACCGGGCTTCCGACAGCACAGGCCTGGGCCCTTGGGGCTTTCAGAAACCCTCACTGTTCTTTCTGAACCCTCCACCCTCCAAGCAAGAATCTGCGTGCCTGAACCGGAGACAATGGGGTGTGAGAGTTGATGTTTTCCCAGCAATCCAAATCCAGTGATTCCAAACAGATTTTTTTCAACAACTAGGACCAACTTGGTTTGAGAAAGAGCAAACTTCATTATGGAGACTCAGTTTACAACCATGTGTGTCCCATGTGTTAAGGTGTTACCTTAGCCAGTTGGCGGCAAATCTGTCCTCCACGCGTGCAAGATATCTACTGCATCCCCACCCCGCCAAAGCCACAGAAGCTGGGTTGGGGGTCAAACGCTCAGTTGAGGAGCATGGTTCTATTCCCTAGGCCTGCTGAGGTACCTCTTTACTTCAATCAATCAATCAATCATATCTAATGAGTGCTTACTGCATGCAGAGCCCTGTACTAAGCATTTTTTATGCTATTTGTTAAGTTCTTACTATGTTCCGGGCACAGTACTAAGCACTGCGGTAGTTACAAGCTAATCAGATTGGACACAGTCTGTGTCCCACATGGGGCTCACGGTCTTAATCCCCATTTTACAGATGAGGTAACTGAGGCACTGAGAAGTGAAGTGACTTGCCCAAGGTCACACAGCAGACAAGTGGCAGAGCCGGGATTAGAACCCAGGTCCTTCTAACTCCTAGGCTCAGGCTCTATCCACCAGGCCACGTTGGGAGAGTATGATACAACACTGTTGGTAAACACATTCCCCATCCACAGCAAGATTACAGGCTAGAGGGGGAGACATATATTAATATAAATAAATAAGTTACAGACCTGTACTCAAGTGTGGTGGGACTGAGGGTGGGGTAAATATGAAGTTTCCAAAGTGTACAGATTCAACAATTCAGAAGGGAGAGGGAGTTGGAGGAAAGAAGGCTTCATCAGGGAAGGCCTCTTGGAGGAGTTGTGGACTTAATAATGTTTCGAAGGTGGGGAGAATAGTGATCTGGCAGATATGGAAGGGGCCATCTTCCTACGCTCGCCATAAAAATTTTCTAGGTTTGCAAGTCAGGATGTTGACTGACTGAAGTGACAGCTGAGCTAAAATACATCACACAGCAGGTGAAGGGAAAATGGGGACTAAAACTGTGAGCCCCACTGGGACAACCTGATCACCTTGCATCCCCCTCAGCGCTTAGAATAGTGCTTCGCATATAGTAAGTGCTTCACAAATACCATCATCATCATCATCATCAATAGATTTAGAAGATACAGAGACTACAGACCTGAATGAAACCTCCTGGGGAGAGAAGCAGAACCCAAGAGCTACAAGGGTCAGCCATCTACCTGACGTTGAGGGCGAAGATGGAAATCAACAGTCAGATGAGACAGCAGAGGTGCCCGCGCTGAGGCTTGGACACGTTGGAATTTCAGTGAGCTAAGCCTGTGCAGGCTTCTACTGCAGCCTACGTCTGGAGAAAGGGAGGAATACAGGCTAGGGAAAGGGCTTGGGGCAGAGGGGATCTGCCCTGCTGGAATTGCTCCTGACAGACTAAAAGAGATGTCTCCGACGAACAGGGAGAAAGATGTAGGATGAGAATATGAGGCACATGAAACAGGGCATTTCTTACCGTCAACTGGGCTTTGTTTCCTTCAGAGAAAAGGATGGGCAAGAGAAGTAGCGTGGCTCAGTGGAAAGAGCTTGGGCTTGGGAATCAGAGGTCATGGGTTCGAATTCCGGCTCTGCCACTTGTCAGCTGTGTGACTGTGGGCAAGTCACTTCACTTTGCTGTGCCTCACTTACCTCATCTGTAAAATGGGGATTAACTGTGAGCCTCACGAGGGACAATCTGATTACCCTGTATCTACCCCAGAACTTAGAACAGTGTTCTGCACATAGTAAGTGCTTAACAAATGCCAAAATTATTATTATTACTCTAAGGCCCCGTCTCTCTGCCTGGACTTCTGACCATTCTGACAGAGGGGGAGAAAAGGATCTCGGATGTCTTTTTCTCACCCTCCCTTCTGACTACAATTCCCTTCCCCTTCACATCCGGCAGATCACTGCTCACCCTATCTCCGAGGACTTTCTGAAATCACATCTCCTCCAGGAGATCTTCCCTGATCGATTTATCATCTCTCCACCCTATAAGTCCCCTCAACATCCACTTCAGCATTTCTGTCTCACCCAAGCACTAGAGTGCTCACACCCTCCACTTTGCACTCTACTGTTTTCTGCCAGGGCTTTGCACATAGTAAGGGCTCAGTAAACATTATTGATTGAATGAATGACCAATGTGGGAAGAAGACAATGGGGTCCATCCTGCTCTTTCCACCATGGCAAAGAAAGAATGAAGCAAAAAAGCATAAGGCATTCTGCTCCCAAGGTAATCGAGTGCAAAACCTGCCATCCAGAAGACATCTCAATGCTGCCATTTTCTCCAACAACGGGGGAGGGTGGGACCAATTACTACCACTGCTCCTATTACAACTACAACTACTAACCTAGCCTGGCAGAGGAACCCCCCCAAACCCCAGAAATACCCCTCCGTGGAACCTCAAAACTACCATGCCAAACCCATCAGATCCCGGTCCCGATTTGAGGTGTGAGCTGGTTGTTTTCAGTACAAATTCCTCGAGGGTGAGGTCCGCTTTTTCCAAAATCCATCCACGTATCGTTCTTTCTATTCTCTTCTTCCTACCTATAATTCATTTGTTTTGTGTCTGCTTCCCTGACCACAGTTTAATCTCTGTATCTTCTAAATCTATCGATGATGATGATGATGGTATTTGTGAAGCACTAACTATGTGCAAAGCACTATTCTAAGCGCTGGGGGGGATGCAAGGTGATCAGGTTGTCCCAGTGGGGCTCACGGTTTTAGTCCCCATTTTACATATGAGGTAACTGAGGCACAGAGAAGTTAAGTGACTTGTCCAAAGTCACACAGCTGACAAGTAGCGGAGCCGGGATTAGAACCCATGACCTCTGACTCCCAAGCCCGGGCTCTTTCCACTACATCACACTGCTTCTCTAATTGTACTCTATTGTACTCTCCCAACCACTTAGTATAGCTCCTTGTGGGTAAGTGTCAAGCCTACCAACTGTAAGAGCAAATATCACCTCTACCAACTATATTGTATTCTCCCAAGCACTTAGTACAGGGATCTGCATACACTAAGGGTTCAATAAATAGCATTGATTGACCGATATATATATCTTTATAAATAGACATATATATAGATAGATAGATATATTTGGCATTTGTCAAGTGCTTACTATGTGCCAGGAATTGTATTAAGCGCTGGGTTAGAGACAAGCTAATCAGGTTGGTCACAGTCTCTGTCCCACATGGGGCTCGCAGTCTTAATTCCCATTTTGCAGATGATGTAACTGAGACATAGAGAAGTTAAATGACTTCTCCAAAGTCCCACAGCAGACAAATGGTGGAACTGGGATTAGAATCCAGGTCCTTCTGACTCCCAGGCCCGTGCTCTATCAGCTAGGCCATGCTGCTTCTGATTTGCTTGATTAGTCTGTGATCTAAGGAAATGAGCAATAGGACTGAATATTTATCCTCATAGGAAATCAACTTTTCCAGCTGCGGATCGGTCATGCAATAGGCAGCGTCTTAGGCCCGGACATCCTTCCAGGCATTAAGTCCTGCCTAGGGAGAGGAGATGGGGGAGAAAAGAGAACAATATTCAGCTCTGTCCATCTCTCCTTGGTCTCATCTGAGAAGGGCCAGGGCCAATCCTGGCAAATAAGATGAAGCCCTTGGGAGAAGGAAGAAAAAGAGAGCATCCATGGAGGCAAAGATGACCTCCTTTGCCCACATTGTCCTGGAGAAGAAAGAGTTAAGGAGCCCTTGTTCCTTCGCCAAATCGTCAGGAGAATCAAACCAAACGGGTGACAAAGGCAAGGACCTTGGGAGACAAATTATTGGAACCATATCCAGGAGACAAGGACAGGGCTGGTGGGGGGTGGGGTGGCGAAGCAGGAAGGGGAGGAGATGATGGAGGAAGCGTTGGGGGGAAGGGGGGAGCGAGTACATCGGGACCTATCCCGGGAAGGCTACGGGGAATCCTATCGGAGCTGCTGCCACCAATGAGCAAGTTCAGTTAATTATCTCAATTGTTGCTGTTATCCCCTTAATGAGAAACACAACTTCACTTCTAAGCAGGCGCTGAGCCTGGCAGAAAGCTGAAACCTGAAAATCAGCAGACACGGGGCTGCACACAACCCTCTCTATTGAAATTAAGACACATCCAAGGCGCACCGGGAAGGACTCGAAATCGCTTCAGACTGAAGCCAGCCAAACAGAGCCCGCACCAGGCACCGGATGGACAAGCTCCGGGCTCGTCAAGAGGCCCAAATCCCAAGTGCTCAGTTCAATAATGTAAGAAAATAAACATGGAGCGTATTTATAGCACAGGAAAGGGACTGCTGCAGGAGAAATGCACATTGGGTAATCCACCCTGACACGGCCAGATAGGATCCAGACCCCCGGGCTCTTCAGCAATGGGGCAAGCAGAAATGGGGGCGGAAGGAAGAGGGAGAGGCTGCCATCATCACCTGGGTATGGACAAACCGTGCCGGCCAATCCTCCAGCCCCCCAAGTGAGGGAGGGCGAGGGTGCTGAGCTGTGGGACGTGTCCCGAGCGGGGCAGTGGATGGTCATTCTCCCACCAGGCCTCGATGGAGGCGGTAGGACACTCTGACCTCATCTCCGGCAGCCTCAAGAAGGAGTCAACCTTTTTATTTTTTAACACCTGGTCAATGGCTGACAGGAAAAAACCAGTCCCCTTCTCCACTCCCACGTTCCATTTTTACCACAAATCACCTCCTGTCCAGAGAAAGTCGTATCGGATGGGTAGCGTGGGGCACCGGGTTTAGACTCTTGCACTTACCAACTGAGTGAGTCACGGCCCAGTCTCCCCATCCACCGGCCAGGACCTCCATCCGCTTCTGGGAGGCAGCAAGGCCGGAGGTGAAGAAACGACAGGACCCAGTGGAAGAGCTGCAGGAACACGACGGCTAGCGGTCATTGGAAGTGCTGGCAGTGACCCAGGCGTGTTTGCACCTTGCTCCTCTACACTGAACCTGAGGAGGAAGACGCAGGTGGAGAGCCTTGCCGTCTGGGAGCAGAACCGAGGAAGACGTCCTGCCTCGAAAAAGAGTTGTAAATTTGAAGAACGAAATGCCCGAACTTAGACTTTGATGATTAAACTTGCTCTCTGGAGAGAGCTGGTGCTGGGGACCAAATTCCTCACAGGCGGTCGCCCTTGCCATGCCGGTTGCCCGGAGGACACGCCCGCAGACCGAAGGCACCTTTTGGGTGGGAGCAGGTTTCGAGGGATTCTGGGATGTAGAAGCTTGGGAGGGGCCCTTGGGCACATCTGAGAAAGGTCATGTTCTCCAGTCATTCCTCAGAGAGGTATGGCTTGGGCATCTGCCTGGTCTTAAATCTGTTCAGCCTAATCGAAAGGCCCTCAGCTTTGCTATCTGGCAGGAAAAAGCAGCACATTCTCTGAGCACTGGGCCCAAGCCCATCCCCTGACGCACTGGTCAGATGGACTGCGGTTGAGGGTGGAGAAGTCACCCCCATCTGGCTTTACTCTGAAGGAGAAAGTCGGCCACTATGGGGCATGCCAAGGGGTGGAGCCCGAGGCCTGTGGGTTGGTCACTGGGCTCAGAGCGGCTCCAGACCACTCAGCTCCCAGTGGAAATCAGTGATTGTTTCCCAAGATTCCTAGATGGGAGCGCCTGCTAGACTGGTTAGAACTCTCAGCCAGGACTCATCTGGTGTCCCTTGCTCCTTGGGAAATGTTCAAACAGGCAGGGGAGGGGGTTTAGGGCTCTCAACCTCTGCCCTGACCCCCTGGAAATCGTGCACAGGTGGGTTGGCTTTGGAGCTAGAGAAGCCGACCTGACAGAAGGGAGGGGAGATAAGCAGGTCTAATGACTTCAGAGTGGAAAGCACTCTCGTTTAGCTTGGCTCTCTTTCTTACCAGACACCTCCTGCAATTGGGTTCCCTCTGTGTCCCACCCAGATACTAGGGAGCCAACTGTAAAATCCACATGGGAAGGGAAAGTGCATTTTACTTCTTTCCAAGCATCTGGTGCAGTGTATTGCATAGAGTCAGTGCTCAATAAAGCTATTTGTACTGCCTGCAAATTCACCTGGGTTCTTAGCCATTTTCTGAGCTCCATGGGACCTACTCTTTACTGCAGCATGGTAGACGGGCTTGAGTAGAACAGGATCCATCCTGGGACTACGGTGGTGGAAGAATATACATCTTCCCGCTTGGGTGTTCGTGCGGGAGAGAGAGAGAGAGAGACATGAAGAGACAGAGAGAAGGAGAGGCAGAAATCACATTCTAGATTTGGGCTGATACCCGAGGTGAGATTTTTTTTATCAGTGTGTAAACCGTGAGGCCGATAGACCAGTATAAGCTAACACAACCCCTTCCCCATTGTGCCATGGAATTCAATAGCCATTTGCTTACCACACAGATATTCAATCCTGAGAAAGGATGAGCTTTGGCATTCTATTCGGGAGGAAGAAAGCTGGGAGAGGCTCCGAGGCCCCTTCACGGGGCAAGGACATGTCATCCAAGGCACACATGTAACGGCAAAAGTTAGCAAAGTCAGCAGGCTAGTTCGCTTCCTAGCTGATTTTGAAAAACTTAACAAGAATTGACATCTTTTCCCAACAATTTGAAGTCCAGCTGGAGGCAGAGGAGTGTAAAAGTTGGAAATGACTGGCAGAATGGGATTTGCAGACACTGAGTAACGAGGAGGGAATCCAAGTCCACTGTGCACATTCCTTCAGGTGAGGTCCAGAGCCCAGGACAGACCCTGGCTGGGGTTCTGTTTGCAAATTTGGGAAAAAAAAATAACTGATGGCTTGACAGTGATGAGCCACAGTCTGAACCCCCTGAATAAGTCTGATCCTGAATCCCTTTAGGCTGTAAATTTGCACTGAGTAGGTATACATCTCTCAACTCTGTTGTACTGTACTCCCCCAAGTGCTCAGTACAGTGCTCTGCACACAGTGAACACTCAATAAATACCAATGATTGATCGATTGGGCTTTGCAGAGCTCGGGGTGGAAAAGCCCCAGGATGTCCTCAGAGCAGGGAGTAGCGGGAGGAGGTGGCTGAGGGTTTGGACGAGTGCAGGGTCCAGGCCTGATTGGGCCGGTTTGGGCACCACTTCCGTGCAGGCCGGTGGAACGCATTTTCTTGAAAAAGATTTCTCAATATAAAACCAGCTGCTGGCCGCCGCGGGCCAAAACATGACATTTTAATTAGCATCATTGTTCTGCTTCTGAAACTAGGCTCTCCAGCATCCCAAGGGCTTCCCACCCTAGCTAGAGGGTGGGGGCTTGGAGAGTCGCCCTGGCCTTGTCCAGCTCCAAGTCCTTGGGTTTCCAGAGCCACAGTTGCCTGCCGCCTCCCCAACTGCACATGCTAGAACTGTGCACGCTATCTGCCCTCTTGGCGGCGATCCCTCCCCGACCCCCCAAACCAACCCCAGTTCCAGACCCAAGGTCAAATAAGAATTCTACAGCTGAAATCTCGAGGTCCTAGGTCACATGGTCTCCTGGACCTGCCTGTGAGTCAGTCCCAGGGGTTGGGTGGGCCAACACCCCTAGCCCAGGGTCCTTGGAAAGAGGGAGTTTCAATAGCGGAAGTCCAACATTTACACCATTCATGGAAACATTCATTTCAGGGTTGACACCTCCTTGCCTCAAGAATGTGCGTGGGACAGTCTGTAGGCCGAGACAGCATGCTTGTTGTGGGCAGGGAATGCATCTGTTATATTGCTATGTTGTACTCCTCCCAAGTGCTTAGTAGAGTGCTCTGCACAGAGTAAGCAACTCAGTAAAGACGATTGACCGACTGAATAAGTAGTCATGTGGCCAAAGTCACCGGTGGTCCCTAATCATAATAATGGTACAAGTCACTGGTGCCTCCTACTGCTCCTTTTGCTCCTGCATACTCTGGCCAACAACCTTCCCTCGGCTCTTCCAGCAAGCAGGACTCTGGCAGGCAGCCATATAGCTCGGGGTGAAGGGGGAAGCCAATGACGCAGGCCTGTGGCTGCCCCACCTGCCGAAGCACCTCACTTCCCTTCCATGGGTAAGGAAGAGTCAGGGATGAGTGGCCATCATTCCTGGGGTCTCCAAGGGCACGATCCAGAAGGGGAAGAAATTTAAAGACAGAACTTTCCTGAGAGGTGGCAGGAATCTGGATTCTCATTCCTCAGGAATGGTGTGAAGTTCTAGAGTTGGGGGAGATGGACTCAGGGCAACAGCCCCACTCTAGAGATGGCCTGGCCCAGGAGGCAAGTTCAGGATAAACCCAATTTCCCTTTGGGAAGTCAATGTCTAATGGGACAAAGGAACCACTCGAAGGATGGAAGAAAGGGTAGGAAGAGGAGGTGCAGGCTTCTAGAAAGTTTCTCAGTTGATTGGAAGAAGTTGAGATAAAGATAGGGACTCTATCCTCTTCCCACAGGGCTTCAGGGGGAAGCAGTGACTGCTCCCTTCCCCCCCGCAACAATTCGTGCTCTTGTATGTCAGCTTTAGGAGGAAAGGAGGACAAGGGGTAGGAAAGGAGTGAAATGTCTTCCCAACCCCAACTGGTGAACATCGAATCTCTAGAGAAGCAGCATGGCTCCGTGGAA
Source organism: Ornithorhynchus anatinus (assembly GCF_004115215.2). Taxonomy (NCBI): domain Eukaryota; kingdom Metazoa; phylum Chordata; class Mammalia; order Monotremata; family Ornithorhynchidae; genus Ornithorhynchus; species Ornithorhynchus anatinus. The sequence continues at coordinate 24,302,030 of NC_041730.1, forward strand.
AGAGCCTGGGCTTCGGAGTCCGAGGTCATGAGTTCGACTCCCGGCTCTGCCACCTGTCAGCTGTGTGACTGTGGGCAAGTCACTTAACTTCTCTGTGCCTCAGTTCCCTCATCTGTAAAATAGGGATTAAAAGTGTGTGAGCCCCACGTGGGACAACCTGATTCCCCTGTATCTCCCCCAGCGCTTAGAACAGTGCTCGGCACCTAGTAAGCGCTTAACAAATACCAACATTATTATTATTATTATTAAATGACTGAACAACCTAATTTGTCAGTGTTTCAAAGCAGCTCAGGGGAGTGCACAGACCAAAGATGTAGATATCTGAAAATCACCCCCCTGCACTGGTCTTTTAAACTCTGTCCCACCCAACCCCATGTACTTGATCTTTCCCTTCAAACCTGGAGAAATGAGCTTCATTCATTAGGCATTCCACATTCAAGAAGATGGAAAACTCATGACATAAAGTCTCATGTCTGCTATTTCAGAGGCCTCCTGGGCAACTTGGAAACTTTGAGACATGAATTTGTATCTACCATGATCAAGCATTTGCTAAAGACCTACAGGGTGCCGACAGCTTCTCTCTACTGGCAGTACAGTGGACAGGTGATTTCAGTACGTGTATTTTAAGGATCCAACTTGGGTGTAGATTTGTGCGAGGGTATGGGTATTTGGGATTTCCAGCTACATCTTGATGCAATGTGCAACTGCACCAATGCTCCCGCAGGGCTGAACCGCTCCAATGGGGCTTGTCAGCATGGACTCCTAATCGTTTCTCCATCCTCGGACATGGGCAGGAGTGGTGCTTTTTCGGGAAGAGAACAGTAACGTAGTCAGAGAATCAGAGATACCACTCTGAGGTTCTTCTACAGAAATATCAGAAAACCAGTAAAAAATAAATTTAATTAGATTAAAAACCAAATCAACAGCAGTAGTCCAAGCAACTCTTGAGACCATAACCCAGCAGCCCCCCTTCCTCCCTCTGCCCCATGAACTCAGTCGTGCTACTACTGGTTTAATCTGATCAAGCCTCTAGCTCCATTCTTGGATTGTTTCTTCTCTAAAGAGAAAATGCTGTTGAGACTACAATCTGGAGAAATTAAAAGTGAGATCGGGAATCACTAAGCATGATTCCCTTAAGTTAAAAATCCATGAACAGCCTACTTCCTGGGCCATCTGCAGGGTGAAGAACTACGGTCGATTCTGGTGACGCTTCCTTCCATATGGGGCTTGGTATTGAACGGGGGCTGGGATGTACCGGCAAGGGACGGTGGGAGAAGCAGGCCAGATGTCTTGCAAATCCAGTGCCGAGGGGGCCTAGGCTTTGCCAGACAAAGCCATATCATACTTTCAAGACGAGCCATTGAAGGACGACAGGTGACGTGGGCCAGCGAGTGTCCCATTGTAGGAAACATGCCTACAGCCTCTCAGGTCCGCCTTTCCATTCCAGGGTAGGTAAAACAAGTTCCATGCTCCACAACCTGATTTTTAAAAGACTCATCCTGACACCCACCTCCCCCACAGGCGGAGAGAGTTTCTGTTGTGCTCTAATCCTCCCCTTGCTCTGCGTTGGGTTTTCTCACAAGCTGCCAATGTTGGGGAAGCTCTTCAGCTTCTCAGGGAAGTCGTCTTTGTACAGGACAGGGTCAGCTCGGTGCTCTACCACTTTGAGAGGCATGGTCCCGAAGACTGAGGCAAACTTGTTGATGCATTCGGACCTAGGGGCGGGGAGGGTGGAGAGGAGAGAGAACCCAGATGGTGGAGAGATTCAACAACGTGCAAAACACTTCCAGCCAGTGACCGCGGGTGGCGGGGGAAGGGAAGAAGGAAACACGGATAGGTCGCAAGCGTCTCCCATATTCTTGAAAGTAGGTCATTTCTGTGGACCTCCTAGAAGGGGAGACGGGGAGCCTCCCTCTTGTCTGAGTTTGGGGAATAGGCTGGTGTTTTCTGATTTATCAACTCAGAGGGAAGAGCGAGAGGATGCTGCCAGGAGACCATGTGCATATGGAGGTCAAAGTTTCCTCTCCCCTCCCCCTCGAATTCCAGTCATTCTTCCAGAGATGTACATGCGCACGCTGGGAACCAAGGTGGATTAGCTGCCAATATGACGCTTAACCCCCTTGGTGCCAGACAGAAAGCAGACAAAGAGAGGAAAGGAAAAGCCCAGCTAATCTAATCACTTCCTGGGTGGAGCCGAAAGCAAGACATTCAAATGGGAGGATTGTACACTGGAGAGCAGGAAGGACGGAAGAGGGTGAAGGAATGGGAAGGGATCGAAAACCCCTCTAGGTGCTGGGGGGTAATCCAGCCATCCCCTCTGCGACACCCCTGGCTGAGTTACTTAAGGCCTTGATTGGATGCACATTAGGAGCAGGAGAATCAGCTTTAGACCTGTCCAGGGCTGGGAGGCCCAAAGAAGACCAGTTTCCCAGAGTGAGTGGCGAGTGGGAGCTTGCAGCCAGCCAGAGTGAGCCAGGGTGAGCTTCCTTTTCTTTGGTCTCCCCCCGTTTCCCCTCTCCCTCCCCCCTCCACCAACTGGTCTAACGAGGACCCATTAGCGATCCCCTTGAAGGTGAGGGGGTCAGGCTCTCTCTCGGGGAGCCTTCCCGAACAGTTTTGACCAGTCAGGCTCACTCAGTGTGACAGCTGGGTGAGGAGGACGGCTTTGGGACCAGTTAAACACACATGCGCGCGCGTGCACACACACACACACACACACCCCATAAAAATCCCCTTTGATGTACAGGGCTGGATTTCAGAAAGGTCAAATCCTCCTCTTTTCAGCCAGACCCATGGCACCTAACTTACCTACTACAAGAGCCTAGTAATCAAAGGCAGAGCCCCTTCAAGACAGAGGGCTGAATTCTGAGCTCGGGACTGACAACTGCAGTCACACGACCCAGTTAGAAAATACCTTAATCAGCTAAGCATTTACTTGAGTGCTGTGAGGAGGCAAGGTCCTTCATCTAGCGGGTTTTCTATATTAATTACTTTCATTCGGCTGTTGTAACATTTAAAGCGGTTTTACGTTGAACATTTAATCTTGTGCTCACTAAGTTTTGACCCTGGGTTGCATCTGACAAAGATCACAGTGAGTCTGCTGCCTTATTTATTTCTGAATATCACTGACTCGTGCTGGGCTCAGGGCAGGGATGGCTATTTGAGGAGGAATAGGAGGGTTATGTAGCAGAAATCAATATCCTCTTCTACCCCCTTCGTTTCCCCTCCTTCTATCTTCCCTCTCCCACCAGGTCCCCACGAGCATTACAGGATCGAGACTCTGCACCCAAGGAAATGGACTGTCAAGCTGTATCTTAAAAAGGTGTTGTTTTTGGCTGGTTTCGTGGCTTGGGAATTTCAAGGACACCGATGCTTTTTGCTTCCAAGCGTCGTTCCTTTGTACCCTCCTTGGCTGGCCAGCAAAGCACAATTAAGCCCGACACAGAATCCAGTGAGTGTGAACTGAAAAATGAGGTCCCCCTCACCCCCCGCGTGTCCCTGCTCCACTCCCAGACTGGACTCTGGCAGAGGACAGAGGCTTGGGAAGGGAATCAACCTTTCTGGGTCCACTGGGCATGTACTTATCTTTATGGTATTTGTTAAGCTCTTACTGTGTTGCCAGGCACTGTTTTAAATGCTGGGGTAGATACAAGATAACCAGGATGGACAAGTGGGGCTCATAATCTTAATCCCCATTTTACAGATGAGGAAAGTGAAGCACGGAGAAGTGAAGCAACTCGCCCAAAGTCACACAGCAGAGAAGTGGCAGAGCTGGGATTAGAATCCAGGTCCTTCAGACTACCAGGCCTGTGCTCTATCCACTAGGCCATGCTGTTTTTCTCTTCAAACCAAATCCAGAAGCATCTGGGCTGCAGAGCCAAGCTATGAGCCTTCTAGAGTTTTGGCCAGCTTGCCTTACTGACAGATCAACCTGATCTCTGATGAGGTAAAGACACTCTTTCCAGCCCCCTTCTACTTCTGAATCACTGATTAAGGAAACTGGAGTTAGAGATTTGGGGTTTGACTTCCTGTAAGCCCCTGCCCAGCACAGGCTCTAAACGCCATGACCCTACACAAACACTGTCAGGAGTCCTGCTCAACTTTCAGCACATTTTCCTCTGCTCTTCAGCTCAAAGGTGCGGTTCTACATGCTGCCATGTCATGTCAACTTTCATTTCAACTGTCTTGAAAGTCAGGGAGTGTACTCAAAGGTTCCAAGACATTGGGCTTGCCAGCTCTCTGGCTTCCTTTTGAGATTACTTCATTTCTCTGGACAATCCCAGGTCAAACGCTGGATCCCAGTCCTGACATCTAGATCCTTACCTTGTAGGATTTATTAGTCAAACTGGGGTATCTGGGGGCTTCATTCCTGCCAACCACAGACTCCAGGGTAGGATGCTAGCCAGTGTGTGATTTGGGATTCTAGTTGCTCATGTTTGCATCCCTGGAAATGCATACTGCCTGGGAAATCAGTCCTATGGGAAGAAGTCCAAGGCCCCTGAGTCTACAGATTCAACTACTCAAATTAGAATTGCACAGGAAGGCTGGTCTTTTTTCAAATCAGTGGCAGCTTATAAAGGAGAGCAAAGTGGTCCCTTAAACCAACTCCGCTGAAATAGGCAGCACTGCAAAATTTAAATGAAGACCCCAGTGTGAGGGGGTTGGGGGGTTGGGATGGGAAGGAGCAATATATAACATATAACAGTAACATTGCTGTTCTAATCCATGATCCTCTTCTGGGTTACTCTATAGAGAAGTTAATCATCTGAAATCCTTTTACCCAGTGATCAGTTTTTATAACCATATTCTCCCATATCCTAACTAGCTTTCTCCCAGCAGGTAAGAGAATAACACTGGTTTTTACCAAAATGGGGCAGCAGCTAGAAAAACTAATAAAATTTTAGGCATAATCAAGAAGGGGACAAAAATTTGCAAAAAAAAGAATCTGCTTGTATGTTCTTATTTCTCCACTTGAGTTTCTAATTTCATTCACTCATTCGTATTTATTGAGCGCTTCCTGAGTGCAGAGCACTGTACTAAGCACTTGGAAAGTACAATTCAGCAACAAATAGAGACAATCCCTGCCCACAACTGACTCACAGTCTAGAAGGGGGGAGACAAGCATCAAAACAAATAAACCGTTGTTATTTTTATCTGTTCTTCTCTTGGCTATTTGTCACCTCTATTCTTTAAGCTCCTTGTAGGTGTGGATCATGTCTTCCAACTCTACTGCACTCTTCCAAGAGCTTCATAAAGTGCTCTGCCCATAGCAAGTGCTTAATAAATACCACTGATTGATTGGTTGATCACGTGTGACCGTGTTCTCCATTAGATTGTAACCACCTAAGGGCAGAGACCACATCTCATATTCCTCCTGAGTTATTATTTCCTGATTCCCCAAGTACAGTCCTTTGTTCACAAAATGTGTTTAACAAATAATACCGATGATGTACAATAACAGAAAAAAAATGGATGCATCTTTACCTTGAACATGGCTGCAATTCTAGTCCTCAATTTGGGGAAATATACAATCCAGCTGGAGAAGGTACAGAGGAGGGCACCCAAAATAAGCCACTATATTTTGTGTGAACAGACTGAAAAGATTAGGCCTCTTCAGTACAGGAAAACTAAGATTGAGTAGGGCTATGACTGAAGTTGAACAAACCAGGGTGAAACTGGAATTGCTGTTTACCAAATTTCATATCACCAGGACTGGCGGGCACCCACCGAAGCTGTAAAGTGGAAGGATCAGAACCAACCAAAAAGAAAAACTATTCACTCGTCAGCCAGTAGGCATTTGGAATTTGTTGACCACAGGAAGTGGTGCAGGCAGAAAACAGCAATAGATTCAGAGGGTGAATTTATGGATAAAGGTCCATAATATGTTATTAGAGATGGCTGAAACCCGAGAAGGGTTAAGTAGGTTCATGATGATAGGTCTAGGATGGGTCATTTTGGTGAAAAGGAGTTAGATGGAATGTCCATAACCGTGAGGAGGGATGTGAGGAAACCTAAACATTGCATTGCTCCTCAATCACTCACTCAATAAATCAATCATATTTATTAAGCACTTCCTGTGTTTGTAGAGCAATGTACTAAGCACTTGGGCGAGTACAATATAACAGTCCCTGCCCACAAGGAGCTTACAGCCTCAAAGCATCTTTGGTTATCACTGGCTGAGACAAAACACTGCCTTGGCTGGACCTCCGATCTGATTCAGCATAATAATGTTGGTATTTGTTAAGCGCTTACTATGTGCAGAGCACTTTTCTAAACACTGGGGGAGATACAGGGTAATCAGGTTGTCCCATGTAAGGCTCACAGTCTTCATCCCCATTTTACAGATGAGGTATCTGAGGCTCAGAGAAGTTAAGTGACATGCCCACAGTCACCCAGCTGACAAGTGGCAGAGCCAGGATTCGAACCCATGACCTCTGACTCCCAAGCCCGTGCTCTTTCCACTGAGCCACGCTGCTCCCCATAGCCACGCTATGGCATCTCATTTCCTTAATTTATTTCAAATTCTACGATTTCCTTTTAAGGCCTCCAGAGGAAGTCAGTATGGCAAGCTAGCTTCTGCCTTTTAGGAAGAAGGTGATCCAATGTGAAGTCAACAGGCCAGGAGCTTGGGATATCTACAGTAATAATTATGGCATTTACTAAACACTTATTAGATGGTAAGCACTGGGGATGATGTCAGGTTATCAGATCAGACAGAGTCCCTGTCTCTCACGAGGTTCACGTTATATCTTATCCTCATTTAACAGATGAGGAAACTGAGATTCAGGGAGGTTAACTGACTTACCTAAGGTCAATAAGCAGGTCATTGGCAGAGTTAGAACTAAAACTTGGGTCTTCTGACTTGCAGTCCCGGTGCTCTTTCCATTATGCCAGACTGTCTTACTGGAGAATTATTATGAAGCCAACTTTGCATACATTTGAATAAATCTGATTCTACTCCTTGGGTTGGGGGAGAATAAGCTAAGTCTTCGTATACTCTCGAGTGGACTAAGTCAAGAGTTGGAAATGATTCCCACTTCGTCTTTCCAAGCACCGTGCAAAAATGTCAGGGGATACCCTGGAGTGGCATGCACTCCTGAAGGGACGCTGAAAGTGGGTGTGCCCAGGGAGCGTGTTACCAACGACTCTAGATTGTAAAGCTCATTGAGGGCAGGGAAGGTCTACCAACATCTACCAACTCTCCCAAGTACTTAGCGCAGTGCTTATTGGAAACAACGTGATCTAGTAGAAACTGCACAGACCTGGTAGTCAGAGGACCTGAGTACTTAACCCTGCTCCACCACTGTGTGACGTTGGGCAAGTCGCTTAACTTCTCTGAGCCTCAGTTCCCTCATCCGCAAAACAGAGACTCAATACCTGTTCTCCCTCCTACTTATTTTCTGACCCCAGTGAGAGACCTGATTATCCTGGATCTACCCAACTGCTTAGTATAATGCTTTGCATGTAGTAAATGCTTAACAAATACCATAATTATTATTATCATTATTATTATTGATTGACTTTGCTGCTCAAGTGGCTACCACTACCTTCCTCTCCCCATCTCATTTCCCTCCCTACTGTGTGATCTATGCATTTGAGTTTGTGCCTGCCAAGCATGAAAGTACTCACCTCTCCACCACCCCGAGGGCACGATGATATATATCCTTACTCTCAACTGCTTCCCCTACCTGCAATTTAATCCAATGTCTGTCTTTCCTACTAGACTGCAAGCTCCTTGAGGGCGAGGATCACATCTTCTTTCTTTATTGTACTCTCCCAACTGCTGTTAGTAAGCTGCTCTGTACATAGTAAGTGCTCAAATTCAACTGAGTGACTGATGCGTGATCTGGGGAAAGTCAACCTCCCTGTGCCTCAGTTTCTTTACCTGTAAAACACCTTGCCTAATTCATAGGGATATTGTGAGCATAAAAAGAGATAACTGTTGTGAAAGCATTTTGGAAAAATAAAATTGCTCTCCAAACTGACCAGACCTCATGAACTTTTGGGAACGCTGGACAGGAGAACTGAGCTCATTATTAGCGGTAGTCCTACCATGATAATACTTTGGATTTCCTGAGGCCCTCTTTCAAGGACCTAGAGGTTTCCCCTCCATACTTGGCTAACGGGTGACAAAACAACTGTCTCTGAGAATATGAGCGTTTTCTATGTCCAATGAGGATCAATCAACAGGAAACAGACTTAAACGAAAGCTGGAGAGATTTCAATTGGACAGAAAGAAGTGATTTGTCTATCACTGTGATAAAACACTGGAATGTGCTACTAAATGAGGTGGTGGAGGTTAAGGAAAGAACAACCTCGCCCAACCTGGATGGTTTTGCTATTTACCTGCTGAGAGGCAGAGGGGTGGACCACGTCGTCGGGGGGGCAAGTGTCCCTCACCTTCCTCCCCACCGGGGAAAGCTGGGGCAGCTCCCATCCACCCACCTCTGCAGGAGCAGAGAGCTGGCGGAAGCCTAAAATCCTGATATCTAGAACGCTTAGGGGTATAGTGTGGCAATCTGGTCCGAGGACGGCCCTGCCTTGAGTGGTGAGGGACCTGAGAACTATTCCCTCTCAGTAACAGCCAACTGGTACTTTTTTGCATCTGTGTGTGACGTTGAACCTAGCTTATTTTTTCTTCCTTGCGTCTGTCTTCCCTCATCTCCATTTCCTTGGGATCGGCCACCTTCTGAACTTCTTACTGCAGGAGCAGCGTGACCTAATGGAAAGTGCACGTTCCTGCTGTGTGACCTTGGGCAAGTCACTTGACTTTACTGGTCCTTGGTTTCCTCACCTGTAAAATAGGGATTCATTACCAGTTCTTCCACCTACTTAGACTGTGAGCCCCGTGTGGGCCAGGGACTGTGCCCAATCTGATCGATTTGAATCGACCCCAGTATTTAGAACAGTGCTTGACACAGAGTGAGCACTTAATAAAATATCATTATTATTATTTGCTAACCAAATACTGCCGGTGCATCCGCTGGCCTGGAACTTCTGTCCTACAACACTCATCTACAAATTGGGCAAGGAACTTTCCAAGTCTGTTCCCTGGATCATCATCAATCACTACTTGTATTTATTGAGTGCTTACTATGTGCAGAACACTGTACTAAGCACTTGGGAGAGTACAATACAACAGAGTTGGCAGACACGATTCCTGCCCATAACGAGTTTACATGACCCGGGCCTGAACCTATCCAATTCCCCCAGTACAAGAGAAAGTGAACCCAGTTTCCAGCTGCTGTCAGTCTTAGGCCTCCAGGACAGACCCATAAAGAAGCTCGAGGGGGTGGGGGAGAAGGGAGCAGAACTGGGCGGCCTTTCCGGCAGAGTTCAGCAGAGGCTTACTCACCTTTCCACCATGTGAGTCTGGTCCAGCGAGAGCCCGTCTATGGCCGTGCACTCAGGACACTTGAATTTCTTGCGTGGGGTTACCTGCCAGGGAGCGTGAGAGACAGATTCTGTCGTCAACCCAGAAGACACTAATCCCACCCTAGCTACACCAGGCAATGTGCTTGCCTTGTAAGCTGAGACACACACACACCACACAGACACACACACACACAAGCACTCACATACGAGCACACCTCGCCATTCCTTCTTTCAGTTCCATCTGGCTCAGCCAATGGCAGAACTCACAAGGGCCCAATAAAAACGGCTTGGAGGGGTTTTGCCTTCTGTAACTGGAAAGAAGTGGCGATGACAAGCTCCTTAATTCCTGTTTAATGACTGTTTTCTCACTGCCAAGGTCCCTGTATAAACACCATTTGTTCTTGCAGCCATAAGGGCGATGAAATACAGCTTCCCATACTTTCACCATAACCTTAATCCAACAGACACTTTTTCTGCTCACTCTAGCTAATAGCTGACTAGCAAACGCTGAAAGAATCTCCTGAGTGAGTTGAAGTGCCAGATGACTCTGTAGTGCTCTTATTTCAGGAAAAAAGCAAACACCCCATACTTTATCTCCTGAAGGCTTTCCTGGGAAAACCCTGGTAAACAGTAATGGGCAGCGGACCCAGATAATAAGTCCCGGGACGGGCGGCATTCAAAGCCCATTCCGTTCTGAAATACTTTGACATGAATGTCACGGCGAATGTCCAAAGCTGAAAAACGTGTTGAAACATGTCATGAAATTAATTTGGGGATAAGGGGTTCATTTAAAACTAATCTTGCAATTAACATTCTTGCAATGAACATTCCCCTAAATCAGCTGTTCTTGGAGTGATGGATAGGAGAGGGGCTGGGTTTGCCTCGGTGATCTCAAGCAATGGCTTTCCCCCACAGCGACTCCTCCTCCTGTGAAATCTGGCTGCCCAGATGAGAGGGGTCAGTGGGGAACACCATTTCAGTCTCTTAGCAGGTTTCACCTGGCAACTGACCTTAGGGACCTGCCCATTTCTACCCAAGCAGCAACAACCTAGAAAAGTCTCTGGAGTCAAAAGATTTTCACTAGACTGAGAAATCCATGTATTTCCATCTACCAATACGAACTTACCATATTTAGATTATGTATGGAGAATGTGCTCTCTATGGGGATGTTGTACAACAGTTAGGTATGAAGAATACCTAAATCTACTTTTAAATTGTGCAATTGTAAGAAAAACCAAAAAGAGCTGAGGTCAAACCTCACCTTAATGACAGCTTTCCCTGTGACGTTGGCCACCAGAAAATTCATGGCAATATCTTCGCAGTTCATATGGGCATCCACCCAGTTCTTGATGTCTCCAGGCATTTTGTAGGTGTACAGGTAGTTAAAATACTGGAGGGATCAGAAAAGAAACTGTGATTGTCATGAAAATTTATGACTTGTCTGTTCAAGCTGTTTTCTGTTGGCAAAACATAAGGGGCAACTTATGAGATGCTGCATGGCCTAATGGAAAAAACATGGGCCTGGGAGTCCCGGGTTCTAATCCCGACTCTGCCACTTATCCACCGTGTGACCTTGGACAAGTAACTTAACTTCTCTCATCTGCAAAATGGGGATTCAGTATCTGTTCTTCCTCTTACTTGGACTGTGAGACGCCTGTGGGACCTCCTTATCTTGTAACTACTCCAGGGCTTGGCACAATGTAAGTGCTTAACAAATATCAAAATTATTATTATCAATAATCATTATTATTATGAATCGGTTACAAGCAAATTGTTCTTCTCAAAGTTGGATCAGCTGACCATTACCATTTGTATGTTATGGGCAAAAAGGTGGCATATACCTTTGACCAATGGCTAGAGAACTTCAAACCTTCACCAACGAGCCAATGTGCACTCAAATGAACCCACTCTAGGGCAAACATCAGAAGATCGTATTTGATAAAGACAGATATCACAATCTTTGTTCTTTCCATAAAATAGTATCCCTTATTCTAATTGGTGGGGTCTAGTTCAACTAAAAGCCACTTCCCAATACCATGACTATTTCCCAAATTCTACTAACCTATATCTAGCAAAATAAAGTGACTCTTCATCCTCTCAAATGGAACTAGTGCTCAGTATTGGTTGGGACTCAAGTCTCTCCTATTTGGCCAGGCGAACAGTCCATTACCTTATGATAAAAAGCTGCCCCAGTGAGCACCATGGAAACTTCATTGGTCCACTCAGACTCATACTTCCACTTGCTCATCTCATGGTCCCAGAGATGCAGGCGGCCTGGGTAACCCACCAGCCTGTCAGGAAACTCTCGCCAAACCTGTGGAAAATAAGAAGCACATACCTTAGGTCAGTTATGACTAACTCATGAGGAGTCCAAGCAGTTTACTTGCCGCTACGATTACTGGCATTCACCCATATCAGCTGAGAAGAGAACGCCTTAGAGACTCCATGCTCCATCTGGGGGATATCACGTTGGAGAAGTTTCTGGAGACCTTGAGGTAGAAAAATACTCCCTCATCACTTAAGATTCCAGAGGGCATTTCGCTATCACTCGCTTTTTGCTCGTTTCCTAGGTCAAAATTTCCATCACCCGCCTAAAAAGATTTGAGAGATGAAGACCACTGTTTAACCCCACTGGGCTAAAACTACATCTAGCTCAGTATTCAATAAGCACTGATTAACGATTAGCAGATTGAACTCTCTAAAGAAGTTACCTTGATTACTTGAACTGGGAGAAACCTACGGGCTCCTGGCTCCAGCCAAGGGCTCTGATCATTCATTCAATCAATGAATCGGTGGTATTTTATCGAGCACTTACTTTGTGCAGAGAGCACTTTCCTCCCCTCTTCTGTGAAACGTGTCTCACTCCATGTTCTACACCCCACCAACACAGTGCAGACACAATGGTTGTTATGGATCTTTTTAAGTATCGGACCTTTTTGTAGATGTAAAAGGCTGCTGCTGCTTTCTCTACTTTTGGAGTGGATTTTTTTCTAAAAATCTCACTTCATATTTTAGTCTCTGGTGCAATAGCAGCCCAGTGAGTTATGTACCCTTACATTCTTCTTTTGGCTGACACTTTAGGCCATGTTACTTGCGCCGCTAGACTCCTTCTGCATCCAAAAACCAAGCACCTGCTGCTCCAATCAACCCTGATGCCACAGTCTTAGCCATCTACCAGGAAAGAATTAGAGAGATTTCTGAAATGGAAAGGATCCCCATGATCAGAAATAAATCTAATTTCCAGTGATGGGAAGGGAAAGGTGGAAAAGGGATCTGGTCATGTGACTGGGAGTCTGAAACAATGGAAGTTGAGTTGTTGCCTTTAAATTCCCTATTTGCTTCTGGTGAACACGTTTATCATCAAAGAATGGGAAGTGAGGATCATTTGCCTGGGGGAACTTTCCCTCTTCATAAGTACTTTACTTGTATGTAAATACTCAGCTTCGTCTTAGGATCAAGTGCTACGAAGATGTCAGCCCATCACTTGTTGGGGCAGGTTACGAGCCAGGCTTATTGCTACAGTGTGGGATTGGTGACACTGGGCTCTGGGGATGTTACATCGAATGGACTGTGAAGCAACCAAGAGATTCTAAATTTTGGATTTCTTGAAAGCCTTTAATGGGCATGTTGGTGGAGCAGTTGCCATCCCCCGGCGTCCTCTACCCGTGCCTTGTTCCAGGCAGCTGGATGCAATCAAGGTATCATTTTTGTCACTTCATCTATTACTCGGCAGCTGACTATGGGATCAAGATGGAGAGGAGAAGAATGGGGATGGGCATCTCTAATAAAGTTCCAGTGTAGGATGGTGCCGACCACAATGATCAGAAAAATCCCTTTCCCAGGTAGAAGAGATTCAGTTTTAGTTGGGAAAAAGTGTTCTGTGGTTGGCTGCATTGCAGAGATCTTTCAATTTTATGATACTGGCATTTTTCAGCATCATTACCTGTTGTTTAGATGTGACAGTGGACAGCTTTATTATTAAATATCAGCAGTCTTAACATTTGTAAAATGCTTCACAAGCATATCTGTTCTTCAAGTGCAGCTGACCTCGCTGCAAAATCTAGCTTTCGTATGCTGCTCCTTGATGGCAGGAGAATGTGTGTAGAAATAACTCCATCCAAACCCCAGACAGGATCATTAGGTAAAAGTAGGAAAATTTAACAGAGGCATTAATAGATTCACCAAATTAAAGAATTCTAAGGAGGTGTGGTGCTTTGCCTAAAGGAAAATGCTTATTGAGCTCCACTCTTGATGTGTTTTATCCGTTTTGTTACTTGTGAGTTTCATGAATGAATGAATGAATGAATAAAGCCAAGACAAACTAACACTGTGTGACGGTCACAGCCAATACCCAGACCCTCTTCGCCTCCAGCCTCAACCGTGGCAAACTACCTGTCACTTTCATGTACTTCTCCCCTTTTGAAGGATTTTCCAATTCCATTGCTAAAGGAAGAGCAATGTATTAGGAATTTTTTGTGGTATTTGTTAAGCATAGATACTATACTAAGCACTGGGGTAGATAGAAGATAAGTTGAACACAGTCCACGTCCTACATGGAGCTCATAGTCAATCCCGATTTTACAGATGAGGTAACTGAGGCACACAGAAGTTAACTGTCTTGCCGATGGTCACGCAGCACAGAAGCAGCAGAGCCGGGGTTAGAACCTAGGTCCTTCTGATTCACACACCCATGCTCTATTCATTAGACCATGCTGCATCTCTACTGTACTCTACTTGGGCGAGTACAATTCAACAGAGGTGGGAGATATGTTCCTTGACCTGAAGACGCTTAAAGTCTAGAGGGGGAGACAGACATTAATATTAATAAATTGTGGTTATGTACCTAAATGCTGTGGGGCTGAGGGTGAAGTGAATATAGTATTGAAAGGGTACAGATCCAAGTGCATAGGTGACACGGAAAGGAGAGGGAGTGGGGGAAAAGAGGGCTTAATCAGGCAAGACCTCTTGGAGATGTGATTCTAATAACGCCTTAATAACAAAGGTGGTGAGTGTGGGCATCTGCTGAAATTGGAGGGGGAGGGAGTTCAAGGTCAGGGGAAAGACTTGGGCAAGGGGTTGATGGTGACATAAACAAGATCGAGATACAGTGTACAGGTTGATAATAGAGGAGTGAGGCGTGAGGGCTGGGAAATTCCAGGAAATCAGGGAAGTAAGGTAGGAAGGGGCAAGGTGATTGAGTACTTTGAAGTCTATGATAATGAGTTTCTGTTTGATGTGGAGGTGGATTGGCAACCACTGGAGGATTTCTGAGAAGTGGAGAGACATGACAACTTTTTTTAGAAAAATGATCCTGGCAGCAGAGTATAGTATGAATGGGAATAAGGAGAGACAGGCGAGACAGGAGGCAGGGAGGTCAGCTAGTAAGCGAATGCCATAGTCAGGGTGGGATAGGATAAGTGCTTGGATCAGTACAGTAGAGTTTGGATAGAGAAGAAAGGGTGGATTTTAGCGGTGTCGTGAAGGTAGCTGACAGAATTTTGTGAGAGATTGAATATAATAATAATGTTGGTATTTGTTAAGCGCTTACTATGTGCAGAGCACTGTTCTAAGCGCTGGGGTAAACACAGGGGAATCAGGCTGTCCCACGTGGGGCTCACAGTCTTAATCCCCATTTTACAGATGAGGGAACTGAGGCACAGAGAAGTTAAGTGACTTGCCCACAGTCACACAGCTGACAAGTGGCAGAGCTGGGATTCGAACTCATGAGCCCTGACTCCAATATGTGGGTTAAATGAGAGAGATGAATTGAGAATAATGCCAAGGTTAAGGGCTTGTGAGATAGGGGAAATAGCTGTGTTGTCTACTGTGACGGGAAAGACAGGAGACAGGATTTTGTTGGGAAGATGAGGAATTCTGTTTTGGCCAGGTTTAGTTTCGAGATGTTCTGAAGGAAGGGGGAAATGTGAGACAGGAGGAATGAGGTTAGGACTGAAGAGGTAAATTTGGAAATCATCTGCCTAAAGATGGTAGTTAAAGCCATGCCAACTCATTCTTAAAGGCCACCACAGAAGTTAACACCCACATTATCATCCAGTTTCTAAGCGGTTTACCAGGCAACCTTGGATTACCTAACCTCTTCAGCTCCTCTGACTCATTCTACTGCTTCTGCTCTCTCAGGAAGCAGACTTCACTCATTGCTCTCTTCATTAGATCATCCCACTTCTGTCTTTCTGCTCTTCCTACCTGGAAGGTCTTCCCTACTCAATTCAATAGGCTCCCCCATCATTTAAGCAACTCCTGAAATCCCACATTCTCCTCACAGCCTTTTCCCTTGGGGAAATGAAATGGCGATGTTGCTTGCTAGCACCTTCCTATCTGAACCTCCATTTCCTATTCATGTCCCCTCCTCACAGGACACCCTTGAACTGCTGACTGGCCACGATGTAAACAGGTTCTACATACTTTTTAAATGGCTAATTTAATTTGTATTTGTTCAGGGCTGTGCAGTTGGATCTACGTTTCTTTTAATAGGCTTGTCTTCAATCATATTTATTGAACACTTACTATGTGCAGGGCATTGTACTAAGCGCTTGGGAGAGCACAATATAGCAGAATTAGTACTGTTCCCTACCCATAATGAGTTTACAGTCTAGAGGGTGAGACAGATATTAATATAAATTAATAATTTATAATATATAATTTAAAGATATGTATATTAGTGCTGTAGAGTTGGGGGTAGGGAGCATATCAAGTGTCCAATGGTCGCAGATTGCCTTGGATTGTAAACTTTTAAGACAGTACATTTTGACTGGAGATATTACTTTGAAAAGAGAACTTTTTGAAGCTGAAAAAATGAGCTTTTTACTTTTTACTCTGTACTACTTGCAGAGAAGGATGAGGATGCTCTGGGCAGCAACTTTCTTGGCCCACCTGTGGCTCCCATCAACATAAACAGAGCAGGCAGTGATTTCTGATAAGTGCAGGAACTTCCCTGGCAGTAGTGTCTCTCTCAGGTCAAGCTGGGTTGGGATCTTGGAGGAAAGAGGGTCGGGGGAGGAAAGGGGAGTTATTCGAGTGTACCATTCTGTTAAGTGTCACCTCGTTCTGATGGTATGTGGACCACTGGTTGAAAAGCAGAATCCTGGTGGGCAGGAAATTTTCAGTTAATTCCATTTTAACAGTGGCATGTGCTTCATAAATACTTTTAGTGATGATCATGAATGACATTCTAAGTCAATTTCAGGGTGGTGTTGCCATAGGATGAAACATTTTGGAAGTCATCTGGAGGAAAGGGAAGAAGAGACATAGCTGGGACACATTTGGGGACAAATGCTACTCTATGTGCCTACTTAATAATTAATAATGATTATGGTATTTGTTAAGCACTTACTATGTGTCAAGCATTGTAAAATTGGATGTCGTCCTTGTACCACGTGGGGCTCAGAGTCTAAGCAGGAGGGAGAACGGGAAGTGAATCACCATTTTTATAGTTGAGGAAACTAAGAATCAGAGCGGTTAAGCAGCATGCCTGAGGTCACACAGCAAGCAGGTGGCAAAGCCGAGAATAGAACACATGTCTTCTGA
This sequence comes from Ornithorhynchus anatinus, assembly GCF_004115215.2. Lineage (NCBI taxonomy): Eukaryota > Metazoa > Chordata > Mammalia > Monotremata > Ornithorhynchidae > Ornithorhynchus > Ornithorhynchus anatinus. Next base: position 24,318,950 of record NC_041730.1, read on the forward strand.
CTCCCAGGTCCTAGCCAACTATGCCACACTGCTTTTCCAGGAGAAAACTGACCTCTGAAGCAGTTATTGTAACCATCAAGTCTTCTACTGCAAAGCTGGGCAGAGGTGTAACCCTTGAATATTTGAGAAAGAGGGAGAAGGAGAGGGACAATTATACAGGCCAACAGGGCAGAACTGGTCAGAGTCCCATTTAATTATTTGCACATGCTAGTCAGGTTCTATCATCTCTCTCACTTCCAAGGCTGCCAACACTGTTATCCCATCAACTTAGAAGCTGAGGATGTGTTTGTGAACTCTCTAAGATAAGTGGGTTCCTAGGAATCTGAAACACAAAATCCTAGGAAAACAGGGAACTCTCTTCCCCCAGGCTTCCCTCTGCGCAGTGTCCAATTTTCGGGCTGCTCAGTCTCCATTTCACAACTGACTTTCACAGAGGCCTCTTGTTATGGGATTCTCTTCGGCCGCACAAAACTCTCTGCACTGAATTGCAGGGCATGGCCCAAAGTCCATCCTTTGCAAAGAGTCTCCCCTGAGGAGGGGGAGGGCGCCGCGAGTCACTGTGGAGCAGTGGATCTGACTTGCTAAATTTCCGGCTTGTAATTTTTATCATACATTAATTTGGCAGGGCATTTGGCATCAGCCCCATTGGAGAAAAAAGCTAAAATAAACCTTCTCCATGCCTGGAACACAACTACAAGTGGACCCTGGATTGTTAGAAAGGGGAATAAGGGAGGTTGTCACCTGGACTTTCATAATGTGGATTGGATATGACAAACACATGTAAATGCTGCACTTTGTGTTAACATTCCCCCATGGTAGATCACTTTTGTTGGCCTATGAGAGTCTTTCCCAACCCAGGACAGGCTGCAAAATAGCTCTGCTGCTTCAAATCAGTCTTTCAAGAATCTCTGCAACAAAGTAATATGGCCTTGGCTCCCACCCCATCCTCCAGAAACAATTACAAGTACAATCCTGAGCAGTCAGTGAGTCAGTCGTAAACCGCTGAGCAACTTGGGGTGTAATGTCCCTATTGTGGGGCTTTCTTTATTGGGATGCGGACACGGGCAGTGCTTTGACAGTCAGGAGACTGTGTTCGGGCCCAATGATCCTCTCCCGCGCCAAGGTGCTCTATAGCTCCACTGCTCAAAGATGAGGAAAATGACTCTGAAATGTGCTGCATTTCAAGGTTTACTTCTCCTAACTGAGATCTTCCTCATCTTGCCTGATGGAATCATCACCTTGAGATGGCAGAAATACTGATGCTTCAGCAGGGGATGAAAATGATATCTGGAGTAAAAAGTGATCGGGAACCTGGTTATCTTAATCAGGGTGGAAAAGGGGGTGTGGGGAAAAGGAGGAAGGAGGGATAAAGGGAAGAAAAAAAGGAAGGGGAAAGGGGAGAGAGAGAGGAATAGCGTAAAATGGGGAGAGAAGGGCAGCTGGGAGAAAAGAGAAGGGAGGGAGGGAGCAAAGAGGAGCAGGAGCATTCATTCATTCAATGGTATTTATTGAGCGCTTACTATGTGCAGAGCACTGTACTAAGCACTTGGAATGAACAAGTCGGCAACAGATACTCTAGGCTTCAAGGCTCTACATCACCTTGCCCCTTCCTACCTCTCCTCCCTTCTCTCTTTCTACCGCCCACCCCGCACACTCTGCTCCTCTGCCGCCCACCTCCTCACCGTCCCTCGGTCTCGCCTATCCCACCATCGACCCCTGGGCCACGTCCTCCCGCGGTCCTGGAATGCCCTCCCTCCTCACCTCCGCCAAACTGATTCTCTTCCCCTCTTCAAAATCCTACTTAAAACTCACCTCCTCCAAGAGGCCTTCCCAGACTGAGCTCCCCTTCTCCCTCTACTCCCTCTACCACCCCCCTTCACCTCTCCGCAGCTTAACCCTCTTTTCCCCCCATTTCCCTCTGCTCCTCCCCCTCTCCCTTCCCATCCCCTTAGCACTGTACTCGTCCGCTCAACTGTATATATTTTCATTACCCTATTTATTTTGTTAATGAAAACAAAATAACAGCAGGGACTGTCTCTATCTGTTGCCGACTTGTTCATTCCAAGCGCTTAGTACAGTGCTCTGCACATAGTAAGCGCTCAATAAATACTATTGAGTTGAATGAATGAATGAAAGATAGAGACAGTCCCTGCCATTTGATGGGCTTACGGTCTAATCAGGGGAGACAGACAGACGAGAACAATGGCAATAAACAGAGTCGAGGGGAAGAACATCTCGTAAAAACAATGGCAACTAAATAGAATCAAGGCGATGTACATTTCATTAACAAAATAAATAGGGTAATGAAAATACATACAGTTGAATAGACGAGTACAGTGCTGAGGGGATGGGAAGGGAGAGGGGGAGGAGCAGAGGGAAATGGGGGGAAAAGAGGGTTAAGCTGCGGAGAGGTGAAGGGGGGGTGGTAAAGGGAGTAGAGGGAGAAGGGGAGCTCAGTCTGGGAAGGCCTCTTGGAGGAGGTGAGTTTTAAGTAGGGTTTTGAAGAGGGGAAGAGAATCAGTTTGGCGGAGGTGAGGAAGGAGGGCGTTCCGAGGCCGCGGGAGGACGTGGCCCGGGGGTCGACGGCGGGATGGGCGAGACTGAGGGACGGTGAGGAGGTGGGCAGCGGAGGAGCGGAGCGTGTGGGGTGGGCGGTAGAAAGAGAGAAGGGAGGAGAGGTAGGAAGGGGCAAGGTGATGTAGAGCCTTGAAGCCTAGGGTGAGGAGTTTTTGTTTGGAGCAGAGGTTGATAGGCAACCACTGGAGGTGTTTAAGAAGGGGAGTGACATGCCCAGATCGTTTCTGCAGGAAGATGAGCCGGGCAGCGGAGTGAAGAATAGACCGGAGCGGGGCGAGAGAGGAGGAAGGGAGATCAGAGAGAAGGCTGACACAGTAGCCTAGCCGGGAAATAACGAGAGCCCGTAGCAGTAAGGTAGCCGTTTGGGTGGAGAGGAAAGGGCGGATCTTGGCGATATTGTAAAGGTGAGACCGGCAGGTCTCGGTAACGGATAGGATGTGTGGGGTGAACGAGAGAGACGAGTCAAGGATGACACCGAGATTGCGGGTCCGAGAGACAGGAAGGATGGTCGTGCCATCCACGGTGATAGGGAAGTCTGGGAGAGGACCGGGTTTGGGAGGGAAGATGAGGAGCTCAGTCTCGCTCATGTTGAGTTTTAGGTGGCGGGCCGACATCCAGGTGGAGACGTCCCGGAGGCGGGAGGAGATGCGAGCCCGAAGGGAGGGGGAGAGGACAGGGGCGGAGATGTAGATCTGCGTGTCATCTGCGTAGAGATGGTAGTCAAAGCCATGAGAGCGAATGAGTTCACCGAGGGAGTGAGTGTAAATGGAGAACGGAAGAGGGCCAAGAACCGACCCTTGAGGAACTCCAACAGTTAAAGGATGGGAGGGGGAGGAGGCGGCGCCAGCGAAGGAGACCGAGAAGGACCGGCCAGAGAGATAAGAGGAGAACCAGGAGAGGACGGAGTCCGTGAAGCCAAGGTGAGATAAGGTATGGAGGAGGAGGGGATGGTCGACAGTGTCAAAGGCAGCAGAGAGGTCAAGGAGGATTAGAATGGAGTAGGAGCCATTGGATTTGGCAAGAAGGAGCAGAGGTGACAGGTAAGGGAGGGGCAGAAGGATGAGGATAAGCACTAACTTACTCCCTCCAACACTGCCTCCTTCCTTCATTCATTCATTTATTCATTCAATAGTATTTATTGAGTGCTTACTATGTGCAGAGCACTGGACTAAGTGCTTGGAATGTACAATTCGGCAAAGATAGAGAAAATCCCTGCCCAATAATGGGCTCACAGTCTAAACGGGGGAGACAGACAGCAAAGCGAAACAGAACAAAACAAAACAAGTAGTCTGGCACAGACATCATCAAGATAAATAGAATCATGGATATATACACATCATTAACAAAATAAATAGAGTAATAAATAATATCTACAAACATGCACAGTGCTGAGGGGAGGGGAAAGGGGAAGAGCAGAGGGCAGGAGAAGGGGGAATGGGGAGGGGAGGAGGAGCAGAGGGAAAGGGGGGGCTCAGTCTGGGAAGCCTCCTGGAGGAGGTGAGCTCTCAGTAGGGCTTTGAAGAAGGGAAGAGAGTTAGTTTGGCAGATGTGAGGAGGGAGGGCATTCCAGGACAGCAGTAGGACGTGGGCCAGGGGTCAACGGCGGGACAGAAGTGAACGGGGGACGGTGAGGAGGTGAGTGGCAGAGGAGCGGAGTGTACGGGGTGGGCAATACAAAGAGAGAAGGGAGGTGAGGTAGGAGGGGGCAAGGTGATGGAGAGTTTTGAAGGCAAGAGTGAGGAGTTCCACTACTTCTGTTCAGTGGCCCTGGTAGAAACACAGTCCAGGACTGGCTGATTCATCCAGGGCTACTGTGGCTGCTTTTGTCCATGATTCTAATGGCAATGGCTATCCAAAATACCTTGGGTCTGTGGGTAGTGACAGCCCCAACTCAAAGCCACAAGCTTGTAGCTTGCAGAATGCCTGGGGCAGCCCTCCCCGTCTTCCTTCTCCCTCCTCCTTCGCCCCTACAAGTGGAGAGATGTGAATGACATGACATACAGCTCATGCTCTGTGCAACATTGTCTGAGATGTACACTCATATGGCCCAACCATTTTTCTTTCTTTAGGCTTTCAGGGTGCAGATAGATCCCAAAAGAACCTAGAGCAAAAACAGGAGACCCCCAAAGTTTAGGGTCATTCTACCTAAATCAGGATACCTGATCAACTTGTTCTCAAGCCCAAAACCCCTATTTTTCTCAAAAAAATTTGAAAGGTATGGCATCATTAAAAAATGTTTACATGATACTCCTTCCAGTGGCATTCATTTCACTTTTGTAACAGATAATAATAATTGTGGGATCTGTTAAGTATTTGCTATGTGCCAAGCACTGTACTAAACATTGCGATAAGTACAAGTTAAATCTCTGTCCCACATGGGGCTCACAGTCTAAGTATGATGGAGAACAGGTATTGTAATGAATCCCCATTTTGCAGTTGAGGAATCTGAGGTACAGGGAAGTTAAGTGACTTCCCCATGGTTACAGAGCAGGCAAGTGGGGGAACTGGAATTAGAACCCAGATTCTTTGACTTCCAGGCCTGTGCTCTTTCCACTAGACCATGCTGCTTCTCTGTAGATGAGCACCAAGTCTTGATGAGGGCATAGCAGCCACGACCCTGAAAAGACTTAAGTGGTTTTAAGAAGAGTACAAAACAACACTCCCATCAGACATGCACTAGAATTGGTATTAACGTCTAATAGACCCTCAAGCTACAGAAACGTGCTCCATGCTCTTCATATATTGAAAGACAAGGTTTCTGTGCAAAACGAGAGGGGCAAATGAGACATTAATTTGCCCTATCCTGACTCTTGTACTAAAAATTTGGCATTTTTATGCTTGGCAAAACCACACCAATCCAACCAGTTGTCACTAAGCTCTATAGCACACAGATGAGGGTCAGTAAAGAATTCTAGGCCCCACTAAGACTTCCAATATGCATGGCTTGAAAGCTCTTCAGAAGAGTGACATACAGAGGAAGGTAGCTGAAGGAAAGATTACACTCTACTGAGGGGGATTGGAGAAAGCAGGATGGGCAGAGGGCAGGAGGAAGGGCAGAGGGCAGGAGGAAGGGCAGAGGGCAGGAGGAAAGGTAGAGGGCAGAACAAAAGGCAGAGAGCAGGACAAAAGGCAGAGGCCAGGGGGAAGGACAGAGAGGAGGAGGAGGGGAAAGATTAGTTCAGTTCTAGGTCATCTGACCTCTAATTTTGTGCCCTTTGAAGATACAAACAACAGAGAATGACTAATTCCCAGTGGCAGGAAAACTAATTTCAATATAGGCCTTACCATTACATTACTCTGGCCTATGAAACCTATCTGGCTTTACTCCTCTATGAGAAGAGAAGTAAATTTTATTTAAATGATCACTTTGTTTCCATCCCCTGAAATATTATTAAATAACAATCTTGGTCATTTGCAATTGCCCATCAGTGTGGGCACTGAGATCTCCTTTCTCCTGCCCTCTGTAGCCAATCTAGGCCACTCGGACTTATTTAATAATAATAATAATGTTGGTATTTGTTAAGCGCTTACTATGTGCCGAGCACTGTTCTAAGCGCTGGGGTAGACACAGGGGAATCAGGTTGTCCCACGTGGGGCTCACAGTCTTAATCCCCATTTTACAGATGAGGGAACTGAGGCACCGAGAAGTTAAGTGACTTGCCCAAAGTCACACAGCTGGCAAGTGGCAGAGCCGGGGTTTGAACCCATGACCTCTGACTCCAAAGCCCGTGCTCTTTCCAGTGAGCCACGCTGCTTCTCAGTGAGCCACGCTGCTTCTCAGTGAGCCACGCTGCTTCTCAGTGAGCCATGCTGTTTCAGGGTTGGTGGATATGAACATGAGAGGCCACAGAAGAAGGTATTCTACAATATGTCCACTTTGCATGAATGTTTCTTATAAACTGGGAAGAGTTGAAAGGGGGCATAGAAACATGGTAACTTTCATGTTTCATGCCTTCTTTTACTGTGTGTGAGGGTGTCTCTAACCCCCAAGATAATTTTAAGTCCTAACAGGGCAAATTGAGTGGCTGTGGTTTGATGCTGACAAACTTGCTGACCTAGCTTCTGCTAGACTCACTGCTTCAGGGAATTCAGGGAATTTTCTAAGCCACTCGTAAAAAAAAATCAAATGGGCTCTCGCTGGCTTTGGCCACTCTGTTTTAAAAATGTTTTGGCTGCAAAAATTATATTAAATGTGCTTGATCATTCCCTCCTGGCCACCTCCTACTCCTGCTCTCCAGATCAGCTGAATGCTCCTGCAGAAGAAGGAAGGATTCTACCACGGAAAGAGGCACTGGAAGATAGGAAACGGATGAGATAAATCGTCATTTTGGAGAATTGAAAATACTGGGGGTCCCCCAGGGATTGGTGTTAGGGCTGGTTGTATAATATCTTTATAAATGATCTTAAACAGAGATTAGGCACTGAGATCTTCAAGTCTGTGGATAATACGAACTTCTGACAGCTAATGAAGTGCTGTGCTGATGTGATTAACAACACAAAAATCTCATAAATCTGAAGGAATGGGCAAAGAATCGGCAAATGCGATTCAGTGGGATGAAAAGCAAATTAATGCATGTAGGGACAAGGAATCTAAAGGACAATTATATGAATACCAACTCTCAGTTATCTGTGATTACCGACTTTCACCTATCTGCCTGTCATGAATCAGGAAAGCGATTTTGAGCGTCTTGCTAACAGTACTTTCCAATCACTGATACAGTGGGTGGGAGAAGCCAAAAGGATCAACAGAACACTAGGCATCATCAGGAAGACTAGAGAAAACACTAAAGCAGGGTTTCTGCTAATGTATACTCAGATCTGGAATTCCTTGTGCAGATCTGGTTGCTACATCTTAGTAAACTCATAAGAAGATAGAAGAGTAAAGAAGTGAGCAACCAGAATAGTCGGGGGACAGAGCATCTTTCTTACAACGTTAGACTTAAAAGATTATGATCTGGAAAGAAATACTCTAAGAGGGAACGTGACTGAAGTTCACAACATAATTAAGGGTGCGGACCCCCTGTGGGACAGGGACTTTGGCCGAGCTGATTGCACCTACCCCAGAGCTTGGTACGGTGCTTGGCACCTAGTGAGCACTTAACAAATGCCACAATTTTTATTCCAATTATTACTATTAAACACAAAAGTGTTGTTCCCTAAATCCACAATACCTGGCCAAGAGGGAACCAACTTTAACTTGAAAATGGAAGGTATGAAATAAATCCGTGTACAAGGAAAAACTTTTTCACAAAGGTGATAAAGAACATGGAATGTGTTACCATAGGAAATTGTTCAAGCAAAAAATATCAATGGGTTCAAGAGGATATGGATGAAATTCATTGATGAAAAGCCATAAGAGATTACCAGGGGTAAAAAAAAAAATTAGAATATTCATATCAAAGTATCCCAATTTGACATCAGGGAGAGAAGACATCACCGTCTTCCTCCAAGCACCCTTCATCACTTGCAGGAAAATAATTCTGGGCTGGGTCTCACCTTTATAATATCGCCAAGATCCGTCCTTTACTCTCCACCCATACGGCTACCTTACTGCTACAGGCTCTCGTAATATCCCGGCTAGATTACTGTGTCAGCCTGCTCTCTGATCTCCCTTCCTCCTCTCTCTCCCCACTCCAGTCTATTCTTCACTCTGCTGCCCGGCTCATCTTCCTGCAGAAACGCTCTGAGTATGTCACTCCCCTTCTTAAAAACCTCCAGTGGTTGCCTATCAACCTCCACACAAAACAAAAACTTCTCACTCTAGGCTTCAAGGCTCTCCGTCACCTTGCCCCTTCCTACCTCTCCTCCCTTCTCTCTTTCTACTGCCCACCCCGCACGCTCCGCTCCTCTGCCACCCACCTCCTCACCATCCCTCGGTCTCGCCCATCCCGCCATTGACCCCTGGGCCACATCCTCTCCCTCCTCACCTCCGCCAAACTAATTCTCTTCCCCTCTTCAAAACCCTACTTAAAGCTCACCTCCTCCAAGAGACCTTCCCAGACTAAGCTCCTTTTTTTCTTCTGCTCCCTCTACCCACCCCCACCTCTCCCCAGCTAAACCCTCTTCTCCCCTATTTCACTCTCCTCCTCCCCCTCTCCCGTCCCATCCCCTCAGCATTGTACTCGTCCGCTCAACTGTATATATCTTCATCACCCTATTTATTTTGTTTAATGAGATGTATATCACCCTGATTCTATTTATTTGCTATTGTTTTAATGAGATATGTATCTATCTTTCCCTTGACTCTATTTACTGCCATTGTTCTTGTCTGTCCGTCTCACCCGGTTAGACTGTAAGCCAGTCAAAGGGCAGGGACTGTCTCTATCTGTTGCCGATCTGTACATTCCAAGCGCTTAGTACAGTGCTCTGCACATAGTAAGCGCTCAATAAATATTATTGAATGAATGAATGAATTAGTCTGTACCCGGATGGCCCACTTCATTTTTTTCTGTTTTAGCTTACAGAATAAAAGCATTTTCCTTGGGCCAATATGCTGAAATCTCTGACAGATACAAATTATTATGAAAAGCAAACAAATAGGGAATAAAAGAATATTAGCAGATATTACATTACTTACTAATCTTTTTCTGATTCCTCTAAGGTTTGGGACATACGAGCCCGTACTGATTTGGGGGCTTGGGACAAATGATCAAATTATACGGCTGAACGGGACCACAAGGCACCATTTACACATCAAGAGAAAGTCACTTGTCATCAGAGACATTCCATCTCTTTCACTAGTCAGCAAGTACTCTGGGACTTCTAGGGAGTATAGGGACATATTTTGGGAGCATACAATAAAAGTGAAAAGAATCTTGGTCCCCGACTAGTGAACTGTCTAATGATGACAGTGGCATTTGTTAAATACTTACTATATGTCAAACACTGAAATAAGTGTTGGGGTAGATTTTCGTGTTAGACAAAGTGCCTGTCTCTCATGGAACTCAAAATTTAAGGGGGAGTGAGACCAGGCAGTGAAGCCTAATGGGGAAAACATAAAGCGACAAATAAACAATGGTTGAAGAATCTGCAAAAGTCATAAACAAACATAAAAGGAGATATACACATGATGCTGACTAGGAGAATGACAAGCAAGGTCGCTTGAGGCTTTTAGGGGAAGATCAGAGAAGGCTCAGGTGTGCAATTTATGGTTGGACTGTCATTTGGGAAAGTGGGCTGTGAATGTCATATTTGGCAAAACAGGCTGTTGGCTCGAGGAAAGCATTCCTGAACCTGATTGGAGATCTGTTCATTTCCATCCCCAATTTCATGTGAATAACTACAAGCTATGTTTTAGTGGAGCAGGAAAAGACTTCAGAGTGTCTAAAGGTTGCTGAGTTGACCAAAATTCCTAAGACCAACATTACTGAGGAATCTACTCTCTGACTTCTTGCCAGTTTTACAGTCAAGATTCATAGTTAGAAGTCCAAAGTTCTGGGTCCTACTAAAAGAGAAAAAGTACATTTCTCAAGTTCTTAAACAATCTAAACCAAGAGAGGTGGTAAACATGATTTAAAAAATGGATTATTCCTCGGGACTAGTTTTCCAGGTAAAGCGATGGACTTTAATTGGTCATTTCTCATCTGATGGCCACTAACTAGTTGATATATTTTTATAATTCATGTTTTTCTTTGTCATAGTCCTGCTGGTGTGAAATCCATTTATTTAATTTGGGACACTCTCAATCTTCCCCATGCCATTGTTTTCAAATATGAAGTTAATAATGTACTAGGCAACAGCAATCATCAAGTATGGCCTCAAACTCAGGATTTTCCATCTGCTTTACAACAAGAAACAAAGGGAGCGGCGTGGAGTTCAGGGAAACACATTATTTTCTTCGGAAAGCAAAAGCCTTCGTCATCCCTAATGGAGAAAAAGGGCAATAATACATCAGGGTTCTGGCCATCATTATCTTTTTCCCCTTCATTTGTGCCTGTGTCCTCCCCCTAGCCCACACCTTTTTTAAGTCTCACAACCAGATATTGCAGCTAGCCCGTCCTGGGAAAATGCCACATTCTCGTGAATTATAAAGTAACCTTTGCAGCCCTGCAATTTCTGAAGTGACCAACGCTACTAATCCCAAGAAGGCAAAATGCAGTCTTTAGAACTATTTTCTTCTAAAATATGTATTTTAGGTTATAAAATGCTTGCTATCATATCCACCTGAAAGCAATCAATCTTATGGACAAACATGTATTTAAAGAAATGTCTAAATTTAAGCAATCATTAGTTCTTAATACTGGTAGAATGTCAGGGCAGATAGGTAAGATATCTTCTCAGAGGAGGTGACAGAGAATCAGGAAATGGGATGGGATCCAAGGGAAAAACCCCTAAACACAACCTCTGAGAGCAGTTGCAAGCTCACTTCAAAGTCCAGCTAAGAGTCCACTATACAATCTGCACTGAGTTTAGATTCAACGGAGAGGTGGTGCGTTAAAGCCAAAATGTGCATGCAGAAAAACAATCCCACTCCTTTAAGTTAGTGAACTTCAGCCCTCACTTTCATGGTATCATCGGTGGTGACTTAAATACTAAACTTATAAAGGTTTTATTTTTTCACATTACTCTGCCACTTGACTTTTAGTCTAAAAGGCTGATTACTATTTTAATAGTCGGCCTCCAAACATCCCTTCCTTCCCTCATTATTTGTTTGACTTACTCTCAAATGGGAATTGGGTGATTAAGAAACAGCTCTGAAAGGTCAGACATCACTGTGGTTTCTCTCAGCACCTCTATGCTCTTCTTCCCCTGCTGCTTTGTATCTTCTTTCAACACTTTCTATAACAGTGGCTCACATGCACTCTGTTGTTTCTGATTCTCAGGAAGCTGCTTTCTGTAAATCAACGAAATTTTTAGCTAGGACAGGCCAAACTGATTACTTAGTATCCCAGTAAGGAGTGAAAATAGGGAACACCATGCAAGATGAAAAACTTCTGGGGGAAGGAAACTTTTATCTATATCTTGAAATTCTTTTCTAAGCAAGAATTACAATACTCTTCTACTGAGCATAAACATACATAAAACTAAATTGTCCTTTATAGTAAAAGAGGGGATTACTCAAGTGAAATTTTATCCACGTATATTGGAATGGCTGAAAAGATCAATGCAGCACTTTTCCACACTGAGCACTTTGAGAGATCATCCTAAATTGTGCATTTGCTACTTCACAATGCTTGGAAATGTCTTCAGTTCTGCTTCCTGGTACCACAGAGTGCCCAAAATATCTGCTCTAAAAAGGTCATCCCATACCTAACTGTTATGCCATGTTGGTATGCAGGCTAATGGAACTGGAGCTCTTCAAATACATATTCTTTATTGAGAGGCTCCCACTTTATCTCAATCCTTGGAACATTTACAGCTGAAGAGCACAGATCTAAACAAGTCTGTAAAAGATTGGTTGGCCCTTTCCCTCACTTCATGGGAATTTCTATTTGCCTTTACCAACCACTTATCTAAGCGATTGAGAACAGAGAGATCAGGATTCATACAATAGTAGGAAAGAGGATTCTTCCCTCACTGCATAATCTTAGTCCTCCCAGGCTCCAAACTACACCACCTCCACGGGTGGCAGACTCCACACACAAGATCGAGGTGACTCAGTAGTCACAGAATCCACGGAAGATACCTCACGAAGAGTAGCACTGTGGGATTCATTCATTCATTCAATCGTATTTATTGAGCGCTTACTGTGTGCAAAGCACTGTACTCAGCACTTGGGAGAGTACAACACAAGACCTTTCTGTTTGTGCCAGTCACTCAGTACCAACATGGTTTAAGAAACTGAGTCTGAGACCTACTTCCTAGGCCTTAGTCCTGCAGCAGTGGATTCACTGCCCGGTACTTGAGACTACTATCCGTATCAGGAAACAAACTTCTTTTTCAGGGACAGTAGATGACGCCTTCCCAAAAGACCACAATAAGGAAAAAAGTGCGGCTTCTCAAAAACAGGTGGGAAATATTGCCAGCACTTGGACTGTCTTGGGATAAGGCATGTCTCTTCTAGCTGCGACAAATCCAATTGCTTAATTTTCCATTGGAAGGAATAAAATAATTCTCAGGGACAACATTTTTAAATTTTCCCTAATAACCAAGATTTTAAGAGGAACTGTCCCGGGTCAGATAACGGGGTCCGCTCAGCCCAGTATTCTATTTCAAACAGTGGCACGACAAGAAGGACTGTTGGTCCTTCTAGACAGCCCTCTTCAAGGCTATGGATCGATTATCTAATGACTTTCCTCTTTAATAAGCTCATCGTGAACTGACTGTCCATGAATAGAGTTAACTATTTTCAGCCTGCTAGCAAATACCTAATGCTTCCCTTCTAATATTTCTAACTTTTACTCTAATAATGGACTTCTCACCCATTAATGTATCCAAACCATTCTTGGGCTTAATTCATATTTTTGGCTTGCAAAATTTCCTGTGGTAACAAATTTCATAGGCTTACTATTTCTCATGTGGAAGAGCTTTTAGCTGCGACAAATCCAATTGCATGAGATTGCAATTGCAAATCCAATTCAAATCATGAGAAGCAGCGTGGCTCAGTGGAAAGAGCACGGGCTTTGGAGTCAGAGGTCATGAGTTCGAATCCCACCTCTGCCACTTGTCAGCTGTGTGACTTTGGGCAAGTCACTTAACTTCTCTGTGCCTCAGTTACCTCATCTGTAAAATGGGGATTAAGACTGTGAGCCCCACGTGGGACAACCTGATTCCCCTATGTCTACCCCAGCGCTTAGAACAGTGCTCGGCACATAGTAAGCGCTTAACAAATACCAACATTATTATTATTATTATTAGCTTTTCATTTTGTTATTTTTGCACCTACATTTTCAAGCTTCAACAGTTGCCCTCTAGTCTTGTGGTCATGGAATTTGCTTACAATTCTGTGTTCGCCCTATCAAGCCTTCTAGGGATTTGGCAAACCAGTCATTTTCCCTCTTGGCCTTCACTGTTCCAGTCTGAATTTTGCTGAGCATTTTGGCTGTCTTGACACCTTTCCTCTCCTTCAGGTTCCTGACTCTGACTGGTGGACTTAAGTGTCAAGGCCACTGTTGGGCAATCAACCAATGGTATCTATTGAATGCTTACTATGTTCAGAGCACTATACTAAGCACTCGGGAGAGTTTGATACAGCAGAATTAACAAAAACGTTCCCTGCCCATAACAAGCTTACAGTCTACAGGGGGAGAGACATTCATATGAAGAAGTAATTTGCAATATATAATTTAAATATAACTATCTAAGTGTGGTTGGGGATGGAGCACATATTAAATGTCTGAAGCTCAGAGATCCAAGTGTATAGATGATGCAGAGGGGACAACAAAGCCGAGGAAAAGAGGGCTTAAACAGGGAAAGCCTCTTGGAGGAGATGTGACCTTAATAATGTTTTGATCATGGAGAGTGTGGTGATCTGTTGTATTATGAAGGGGGAGGAAGCTCCAGGCTAGATGGAGGATGTGGGAAAAGCACCCTCTTCCCCATTTTCTGTCTCTCGCTCAAGGGAAATCTGGAGAGAAAAGAGGAGCAGCAGCAAGAAGGAGGGAATGATGGACGAACAAGCCACCTTGAATAGTGAGGAGAGGTTCAAATATAGCAGGCTGTTCTCATAGGTGGGATTTCAGCAGAGTCGCTTTGCCATCTGAGTAGAAATCCTTGTTTTAGGGGATACAGGCCTCCAAGACCAGGAGGGCTTCAGCAACATCAAGCTCCCCAGGTGACAGCCTGTCTCCCAGGACTGACGGCTCTCCAAAATGATAAGGAGGATCCCCAAAATATCATCTCTCTCACTCTCTCTCTCCCACATACCAGGCATGTATACATCCAGTCTGCCCTTTGCCATGATCAGGACTCCCTCGAGTACCAGCACTCAGATCCTCACCCAATATAGTTGGGCCTGTGCCCACCTCCTGTGGGTTCAGCTCTGGCAAACACAAGCATCCTGGCATCCACTCTCTATACTAAGTGCAGAAAAGCCCAGTTCTTTCTCCAGGGGTCAGGGTGCTTAGGGGAAAGTCTTCCAGTCTTCCTGCAATATATTCCATGGAAAATACCTGATAACAACCAGCTATTCATCAATACTGATCTTTAGGGCTTCCTGGAAAACCCCTTGGACTCTGGGCTTCCTCCAGGGACTAACAGGGGCTTTTCTGGGTTTTAGGTGTTCAGGGTTCTTAGCTTGGCAGGGTGAAACTCACTAAAGTCCATTTTTTCCTCTTCTGTTTTAGACACAAGGCCATGTGCTTCCCCCAAATAAACCCACCCACATGGCCATCTTCAGTCAAAGCAGGCGACGCACACATTAAGTAAGACTTGAATACTAAGGCTAGCATAAAAGGCTTAGCTTCTCCCACAGGAAAAATGTTCAACACTTAACTGTTACGAATATTTTTTATGGTTGAAAATGAAGATGAAAGTTTAAAAAAAAAAGAGAAAGAAAAACACCCTACTTGATACATTGGCCAAGTCTGTGTGGCTTGAGATTTTTGCCACATGTTTTAAGCTGGGGCTCTTGAGGACGGGGGAAGGGAGGGGAGGGGAGGAGAGGCAGAATCGCTCACATGGTATTTCCCAACGTTTCAGGGTTGAAATAAAGGCAGGCAGACTTTAAAAAGAAACACACACACACACACACATATCCTGAACTCTTGGGTAACACTATATGCTGCTACTGTTCCCCCAGGAGTCCTTTGCAAATGAGTATCAAAAACTCAATAGATACTTTCCTGGTAAAGTACATAAACAGATAAATAAATTATCACAGGCTGAGAAGAATTTCAACATCTGGTAGCTAGCTTGAGCCTGTCAAACAAGTCAAGAGACACACAGGGCCAGAGAAGATCAATCTACAGCCCCCGATTTAGGGGCTGGAGAGGGAAAGTTACATCCTTTACATCCTCTGTCCCTCCAAGAGGGGCAAGCCATGAAGCCTCTCTGTTTTCTTCGGCCAGCCAAATAAATAAATAAAGCACTGGGGGTTAACCTTGCACTAATATTGGTTCAAACCGTAGGTATCAGAGAAGAAAAGGCTCTCCTTTGCAAGGCAAGGAGTTTTCTCCAGACATTCCACCTAGATCTGCCCATTTTCCCTTGTTCCCCTTCCTCCACCACTTGGCCTTTTTCTCTGCTTTTTTGCACCTCCTAAAGCATTCTTTCCACCACTTAGGGAAGTCAATAATTAATTGGTTGGCACTCTCTCTCTGTTTTACTGTCATTTAGTCAAAAGCTGTTAGGTGCTTGTTCTTTTAAGGAGTTCTGTTAACCAATTATTCTACTTCTTTAATTAATAGTGCTACAGTGTTCTTCGAATGCCCTCCAGCTAGTTGGGGCTTTCATAGAACCCCACTGGTGCCAGAAGCTAACTAGACACATAAGAAAGGAAAGCTGAAGCTCCCCTACTCTGTTTTGGGACCCAAGGATTCATCATACGCTGCCCTAAAAAGCAAGGCTGCCCAAGCCCTCCTTCATTCATTGCCTACTAACGACTGTGTCTCTTAAGTCTACTGTGCTGTCCCAAGTGCTTAGAACAGTTCTCTAACCACTGTAAGTGCTCAATAAATACCAATGATTCCTCTTTAGGTCTCCCAGAATGATCTTCATTGGAGCATTGACCTATGTTCAAATTTATTGGCTTTCCTTACAAAAATCATACTTTTCCTCATTTGTGATTTTTTCTAATCTATCAGAATTATACGATTGAAAGGGATCCCAAGAGACCATCTAGTCCAAGGGTGGGCAAAATATGGTTCAGGGACCACATCTGGCCTGCCATTTAATTTTATTTGGTTCATCATTCTACAAAGCAACAGTAAAAATATAGAGATCATAACTTTACATGAGAACAACTGGATCAAACTGATCAGCAGACTTAGAAGTATTGCAAATTTGTATGGCATTGATACAGAGTATTGCTTATGTAGGACGGACACTCTTGAGACAGTGGAGGAGAGAGGGGGCTGATTAGCTAAATTGCCCATTTTGGAAGCAGAACGGGACCAGACGTGGAGCCAAAATGGTCCCTCCTCCTCTGGCCCCCCTTCCTGCCA
Organism: Ornithorhynchus anatinus; assembly: GCF_004115215.2. NCBI lineage: Eukaryota > Metazoa > Chordata > Mammalia > Monotremata > Ornithorhynchidae > Ornithorhynchus > Ornithorhynchus anatinus. The sequence continues at coordinate 24,335,569 of NC_041730.1, forward strand.
GAAATGGAGGAGGAGGATAACGACGATGATGTTGATGATTATAATAAGGATGGTATTTGTTAGGTGCTTACTTTGTGTCAAGCACTGTTCTAAGCACTGGGGTAGATACAATCTGATCAGGTTGGACACATTCCCTGTCCTACATGGGGCTTACCGTCTTAATCCCCATTTTCCAGATAAGGTAACTGAGGCACAGAGAAGTTAAGTGACTTGCCCAAGGTCACAGAGCAGACAAGTGGCGGAACCAGGATTAGAACTCAGGTCCTTCTGATTCCCAGGCTTGTGCTCTATCCTCTAGTCTTTGCTGGGGGCAGGGCATGAGCGAGTCCTCTCACATCTGGCCTGAAGTCCCATGAGGAGGAGCCATTTTACCAGCTGACTCTCACAGGGCTAGGCTGGAGGATACATCGGGCCCAGGAAGGGTTCAGAGTTTTGGAGCCGCTGTGGCAGCTGGCACCCCACGAGGCCAAACCATCACTACAATGTTTCCTGCCCAGGATCTGCCATCTGCTGCAACCTCAGTCAGACTGTTTCATGGCGGTGGTGGCCGTGGCCGTGGCCGGCAGATCCTGGCTGGAAGGCGGTCCGTCCCTGTGGGGCTCCAGCCCCTGGTCCCCCAGGCTGCCTGGATAGATCAGACAGGCGGATGATGACTTCTCCTCCCAGGCCTCTGGTGGGAGGACCCTCTCGCATCCAAACCTGGAGTCCGTTGAGGACCAGAAAGTGGCAGTTGGACAAGAAAGAGGAGGAGGGACAGTACAAGTGAGTACCCCAATTTGTCTCCTGCCCCTCAAAGTTCTGCCTCAATGTCTCATTCCTACAATCAAAATGGGTCTTCGTAGAAAAATAAATCCCATGACCATTTTGATGGCTATTACGAACGCAAAATAATTTACATGTGCACCCTTCCACGACTTGCTGGAACTTGTTAAGCAGTCCTCCAGCCCTCTTGCCCATCTCCTTTCCTTGAGGCATAGATGGTTCACTATCCCTTTCTTTAAAATTTAAGAGGAAACTCTCATCATTTCTCTGGAAGGTCTTACGAACCTAGAAAGGATGGTTTGTTTTGAGGTTGCTATGGTAGTGCCTGCCTGGAGTACCATATGTTCAAAACTATTTAACTGGGGTTTTTGCTTTTAACTCGGATGACGCGTTTCATTAAAATGGAAAGAGGCCTACCTAGACTACAGGGCATAAACATAAACGTTAAAAGTTTTTGAATTTAGCCTGAAAAGGAGACTGCTGAGGGGGGTGGTCAATTGTCTACCACCTCTATTGAAGACACAACTCATGGAGGTGTACTTATATCCAATAGAGAATGATTTAGAATAGACATAGGATACAACTTGAAGCTTTCAGTACACATCAAGATGAGTGACTGTTGGAGATTGTAGTATTCCTTTCAGTTATGCTCTTTCAAAAGAGGATCTGATCATTTAAGCATCGTCCTATACAAATTGGGGGTTGATTAGATGACCTCTTGGGTCCCTTTGATGGAACCGGGGTAGAATTCAGAGAAAATATTCATCTAAGTAACTCTGTAACCACAATGGAGTCCACTGACTCCATTACTTGGGTAGTCCTGCAGGTCAAGCATCTGGTCCCCCATTGATAAGCACTCTGGCAGAGGTGATAATTGAGTCTAAAATTCAGAACAGAGAATGGAGTCAAGACATCAGGCTCCACTCCCAGGTCTGCTACATCAGCTCTTCAGCAAGTCACTCCATAACGTAGGAAAAAAAGAAGAGGTTTTAAAGGGTAAATGGGTTGCAGGAAACCAATATAGATTCAAAAATGCATTAGGATCTCTCAGAAAAAGGTGCCCTATTAAAGGGTGATTTTTCAAGCACATCTGTTAAATTCCTTCAAGGGGCTATTTGACTGAAGTTACGCCTGCCACATGCAAAAAACCCAAAGAGAAACACATATCATGCTTGCCTTTTAAAATGGTATTTATAAACTGCTGGGGTGACCATGGATCTTGGCTGGGATCCTTAGGAGAATCCCTCCCCATCACCTAAGGACAGTCCTTGAACATAATGTTTAGGTTTCCCATAATTCATTTCAACTTCCTAAGGAACCAGATTCAGAGTTATGGACAGCAGAGGTAGGTGGTTCTCATTTTTATTTCATTTTCACTGGTTGAAGAGATTACTCAGCCTTACCCAAACCCAGTTTCCATTCTAGACTTTGAGCCCGTTGTTGCGTAGGGATTGTCCCTATCTGTTGTCAAACTGTGCTTTTCAAGGGCTTAGTACAGTGCTCTGCACACAGTAAGTGCTCAGTAAATACAATTGAATGAATTCCAGAAATGGCACAAGGTCATCTCCTAAAGAGAGACCTTGCACTGAAGGCAAGCAGCATAAGGAAGAATACCAGCGTCTTCTTCCGAAGATGCAGCATGGCAGAGTGGAATAAGTCTGAAGGTCTTGGGTTTTAATCCCAGTTGTGCCTGCTGCGTGACCTTGGGCATGTCACTGAACTTTTCTTTATCTCGGTTTTCTCATCCCTAACTGTGAGCTCTATGTGGGACAGGGACTGTTTTCCAACCTGATCACCTTGTACCTACCCCAGTGCTTAGTACAGTGCCTGGCACATAGTATTAACAAATACCATGTAAAAAAACCCAAGAAAAATACCATCTCACTTTCTTTTCACAGCTCACATATTAGTTTTGCGGAATGGAAAACTGAACATAGAACTGGGGATAATTGGTCCCTTCTGTAGATTTATTATTATTGAAAAACATCCCCAGGCAAACCATCTCCTTGCTCACAAAAGCAAAATTTCCACCTGCGTATTCTTTCAAGTGTTAGTACAGTGATCTGAACATAGTAAATGCTTAATAAACATTATTATTATTAGTACCAATACTGACCACAGAACTCCCTGGAAACTTCTCACTTTTTAACAACTACTCATCATTAAAGGTTAATGATAAACAGCCTGGTCTAATGAATAGAACAAGAGCCTGGAAGTCAGAAGACCCTGGATTCTAATCCCAGTTCTGTTGGCTGTGTAACCTTGGGGAAGTCATTTCACTGCTCTGTGCCTCAGTTACCTCACCTGTAAAAAAGGGATTAAAACTGAGTCCCACGTAGGATATGGACTGGGTCCAGTCTGATTAACTTGAATCTATCGCAGTGCTTAGTACAGTGCCTGGCACAGAGTAAGTGCTTAAATACCCTAAAAAATGATCAACAATACATGCCTTATATATCCTGGTGTTTCTTGGAGGCCCACACACTTGAGAATGAACTGCTATGGACGACTGACCCTGGACATTCAAATTAAGCTCTATTTTGCTTTGTCCATCATACTGCAAAAGTGGAACTTCTGTAACTTCCCCTGACACGGGATGGTATAAAATGATGGAAAAGACTTTACCCTTGGAGGAATGGGGTCAAGACTGCTGCTTTTTGAAGGACAGCTGGAACATGGGGAATGAAAGATAAATACATTAATGTTCGAACCCCATAAAGTATTCTATATTCGACAATTATTTTACATCACCTTCAGAACCTTAAAGCTCTTTCCCCAAACCACCACCTTTTCCTGTTCTGAATTACACTCCCAAGGAAAGCCTCAAGGGCCTGTTAAGTGTGCTGATGGCATAACACTCGACAAGAAATTGCTCTTGTATTTGGGCTGGAGAAACCAATCTTTCCTTATAGTTTGGGGATGTCCTCCAGTAAAGTGTCACAAAGAAAAGTTTCCTTGAATCTTCTTAACAAGCCTTCGAAGGACTGAATTAAGGTGAAAAACTTTGGGAAATTGTTCAGGTGGCCACTGGCTGTTTAGCTTGGGTAGTAACTACGCTGGCCATTTTCTCCACTGCTGACGCTGCAATATTTGGACTTCTAACAGAGAGGGGCTACAATTTCTAATGCCTTTTGAAATTTTTAAAACAGAACTTCACTCAGGGCGTATCGTAGAATAGCTCAGAGTTGATTGAGCTTTATGGACTGTTATTTAAAAAGAGCAAAACAAATTCTGGGTCATGACAAAGAAGAATGTGGCCTCCGCGTAAAGGAATGGTCACTTCAGGGTATTCATTTCACAACTTTCACCATGTGCCCAGCTGTGGCTAATTGATTTTGACTCTGTGTTTTGCTTAGATTTGATACCATCATCACCACCAGAGCCGCTGGGCTCTGCCTGCCTCAGGCAAGCTTCTCATGTGCCTCCTTCCTGACAGCCATCATCAATCCCCATTGCTTTTCACCCCGTCTGTGCAATGGCACTTTCCCCCAGGGAGACCTTCACTGCTCTCGATACTTAACCCCTGAACCCAGTCTAATCCATCAATTCATACCGAATAGCGATCTAGGCGAGGTTTCTCCCTGATGGGAAGGTTGTTGGTTCTTCCCCTTGGAAAACTGAAGTAAACCCATCAGCAGCGTCTGCTTTCTGTTTGTCAGTGTTGCCTGGTCTGCTCTTTATTGATGGTTTTATTGTTATGGTGCCCAGCTGTTTGAGTTAAGGGAGGTGCCATTCAACAAGACAACGATTAAGTGCTTGTTAAATGCTCTGGGTACCCCTTTGAAAATATCCACTGAACCTTTCTTTGGAGTTCTCTAGGAAGCCAGAGGTCTAGAGGGAGAAAGTTGTAATTGTGGAATTCACACAGCTCAGCCAGAAAGTGAGAATGTGTGTTTTCAATACACACTTTGGCTTGAACCTTGTTAGGGAATTAAGGAACAGTCATCTGACAACGCGAGCCTGTCTGGATATGGGACACCACAGTGGCAGCAGAAATGACACGTATACATGCATGTGAAGCTGGACACTGGGTGTAATAGTGTGAATTTTCCTTAATCTGGTGTTTCGTGAGAATGCACCTCCCACTTTTTAGGAGAACTGGGTGTAGAGTTTTCTCTGAAATTCCAAAGACTGTCGATTATTGCTTCACTGCTCGCTCCTTATATATCTATCACCAGTCCCCTCCCCCTACCTCACATTCTTAGGTCAGTCCCCTGAGGACCAGGGACTATATCTCTTTTCCACCTTTTTCCAGGGCCTAGTGCAGTGCTCTGCAAGGAGTAAGCACTGCATAAAGGCAATTACTACTATTCATACCCACCACCAAAAATCATATAATGAGAACAGTGCTCTGCACATAATGAGGTGATGGAGGCACGGAGAGGTTGAGTGACTTGCCCAGGATTACACAGCGGATAAGTGACAGAGCCGGGTTTAGAATCTAGGTCCTCTGACCCCCAAGAGAAGGATTTCTTCCCCTCTTCAAAACCCTACTTAGAGCTCACCTCCTCCAAGAGGCCTTCCCAGACTGAGCTTCCCCTTTTCCCTCTGCTCCCCCTCTACCCCCCCTTCATCTCCCCTCAGCTAAGCCCCTTTTCCCCCACCTTTCCCTCTGCTCCTCCCCATCTCCCTTCCCCTCCCCTCAGCACTGTGCAGGTTCTCTCAATTGTATATATTTTCATTACCCTATTTATTTTGTTAATGAGATGTACATCACCTTGATTCTATTTATTGCTATTGCTTTAATGAAATGTTCATCCCCTTGATTCTATTTATTGCTACTGTTTTTGTCTGTCTGTCTCCCCCATTTAGACTGTAAGCCCGTCAATGGGCAGGGACTGTCTCTATCTGTTGCCGATTTATACATTCCAAGCGCTTAGTACAGTGCTCTGCGCATAGTAAGCGCTCAATAAATACTATTGAATGAATGAATGAATGAGTATCCAGAGAGAATAAAGAACTATTTATGTACACTCTGAGGTTTTAGAGATGCTGGGATTCACTTGAGGGAATTCAAGAAATATTATTGGAGAAAGGTCTCGATGCTAAACGCTCAAGCCATAGAGAATTCCATGATGTGATGGGGGAAAGTATAGGATGAAAGGAGGAGTGTCCCTAACCAAAGAGGATCCCAAGGCTATATCCCTAATCATTATTACAGGTGAATCCCAGTCCAAAAGTGTTCACCATGTGCCAGGCACTGGACTATGTTCTGGGGTAGATACAAGATAACTGGGCCAGACACAGTCCCTGTCCACATAGGACTAACAGTCTTCATTCCCATTTTACAGATGAGGTAACTGAGGCACAGAGAAATTAAGTGACTTGCCCAAGGTTTGGATAAAAGACACCACAGTGGCAGAAGAAATATCATGTGCACCTGCATGTGAAGCCGAACATTGAGTTAGATCAGCTCCACCGACTCTTCCTTTCTCCTGGGTCAGGAGGGGAAGGATCCAGAGAGAAAGAGCTCCACGTTGGGCAGCAGGCCATCCCCAGCAATAGAAGGGGAGAAATGGTCCTGGTTAAATCCCTCCCCTGATAGACCTGCCAGTGATCTAAATAAAGAAAGCACACGAAGACAGGTATCAAAGCAATATCAATCTGATGGGCTGAGGAATGTAATCAATTTCAACTCAAGGAATTATCATCAGGTGTCAACACATTTATGTTCGGCTGGGATTGTTCAGACCTGCTGGCTGATTTTAGCCATTGAAACTGCCTGCAGGTAGGTGCGGAATAGTTCCCTCCCCTGGAATGCTCTTTGGTACTGCTCTTTGCTCACTATTTAAATAACTCTGGCAAAGAATAATTTTGTTTGGGTGGTGTTTACAAGCAAGTCCAGATAAATCACTACTGGCCACCGATGGGGACACAATACCAGGTTGGTTGGGCCTTTGACAGACTCTGAATAGCATTACTTATGTTTTTCACCCAAACTCTGGGGTCAACTCCTCCAGGAGGGCTTCCCAGATTAGGACCTCTTTTCCCCGACTCCCTCTTGGATCTGCATCTTCTTTGCACTTGGATCTGTACCCTTTGGGTGTGTTATACATCCTACCCTCAGCCACATAGCCCTTATGTACCTATCCATAATTTATTCGTTTTATTAATGTCTATCTCCCCCTCTAGACCGTAAACTCCTTATGGGCAGGGAAGGAGTCTACCAACTCTGCCGTACTGTAGTCTCCTAAGCGCTTACTACAGTGTTCTGGACAGTAAGCACACAATAGATAGCAGTGATTGATTGAGATGCAGTATGAACCTGGTCTTCCAGACTGATTTACAGCACAGTTAGAATTCTCTGAAATAGAGTCAGAATGGCTTGCTGGAAAAATCCCAGGACTAGGAAACAGGAGATCTGGATTTTAGTTCCAGCTCTGCCATTAGTCTGCTATGCAACCTTGGGCAGGTCACTTAACTTCTCTGTGCCTTGGTTTTATCATCTGTACAAGAGGATGGAATACTTATTCTCCCTCCCCTTAAGACAGTGAGTTGTCTGATTATCGTGTATCTACTCCAGCACCTAACGCTCAATCAGTTCCATCATCATCATCATCATCATTATTAGCATTATGAGATCCAAATAATAGTCTATACCAGCCTGCACCATAGCCAAAGTGGTATCCTAGAGGCAAAATAGCATATTATTTCCCTGAATTCTACTCTGAGTGGGAGTACCCAAATTGCAGTTGACTATACTGCCTCACCGGAGGTGTGTGTGAGTGTACAATTCAGTCAAGTCAAGCATTAATAGATCAATGCAATTCCTCACTCCTGGGATCTCTGTTTATTTAATTTTTCAGGCCAGGGATCATATCCAGACTTTTACACTGGTTTACTTAGATGAAGAAATGCCAAGAGATAGGACACTTTTGTCTTGATTATTTTTGCCACTGTTCACTGATTTAAATAGTCTAATGAATAGATGTACTGTGCTCAAGCTCCGAGCTTTTTATTCAAAGGCACAACCTTAAAAAATATCCACGAAATACCTATATGAATGAATCCATACATCCATGTAAGTAGCTGCTTATATCTTATGCAAAACAGCCTACTATGCGCTGAACTTTTAAAAATTATTACAAGTCCTCTTACCTCATAGCCAAACTGCAGCTCATCCGAAGTCAGCATGATGATATCATCGTCAATCGCCAGGACTGCCTCTGTTTCAATCTCATTGTATGGGAAAAAACGGTTACTCAGCTTGTTTTCGGTGGTCCTCACTACTTTCAAGGGAACCCGGATCTTGGGCCAGAGAGAGTCTGTAAGGAGAAAAGCCAAGAAGGAACAGTGGACATTCAATATTCTGCTTGTGAAAGGTGGAGTCCCCAGGGAATGAGGGGTGGAGGGGAGGAGGGGGAAAGGGGAAAAGGTAAGTCTTTAAAAATGAGAGGGCCCCTCTATCCCCCTACATTTCCTCTTCTCCCATTCCCTTCCGTGTCACCCTGACTTGCTTCTTTTGTTCTTCCCCCTCCCAGCCACACGGCATTTATGTACATAACTGTAATTTATTTATATTAATGTCTGTCTCCCCTTCTAGACTGTAAGCTCATTGTGGGCAGGGAATGTGTCTGTTTATTGTTGTTTTTTACTCTCCCAAGTACTTAGTACAGTGCTCTGCACATAGTAAGTGCTCAACAAATACGACTGAATGAATGAATGAATAAATGAGAGAGAAAACCAAACAACTTTTACTGATTGAGACAGTAGGCTCATAAAGCATCCCTCTTTACAACTTGAGTCCATATGGAAGGGACTTAATTGAGTATTTTTTCAACACTAAAAGTTTCTATTATATCTTTGTTCTGCTCTTCTAGAGCTCCCAGCTGCTGTACTGGAATATTTCACAATACTATTTTACCACATCTGATACACAGGGATTACCCCCATTTAACGGACTGAAGACAAAGAAGTGAAATAATTTGTTCAAGGTCACTCCAAAAGCCAGTGGAAGCACAGCCAACAGAAACTGAGTTTTCAGACATCCACCCATCCTCAGCCCATTACTCTTTGTCTCAGATCACTATTATCCCTGCAAAATACTCTCCAGCAACTGCATTTACCCTTTCCTGGCAGACCTTTTGTCTTACAGCTCTTTGGAGAAGTGAGATTCCACATTGCTGGAGATGTGTCCTTTCTACTATGCTGAGTCTAGTCACCTCAGAAGAAATAATCTACCAGTACTACACAATTTTAACTGTTCATAACTTTCTTTTCCCCACTTTAAATTCAGAGTTCAATCTCTAATGTTTCACCTAGAAGTAAATCTCAAGATTTCAGTTTCAATTCAGCAAGTGCTAAACAAGCTTCCTCGAATTAATAATCTTTGCCTCCTCCTCCTGTCCTACTCCACAAATCACTCCCAATTCAGCTCTAAAACAACTAAAGTTGTTCAGCACAGATTTTCTTTGCAAAATACATGCAAGAATAGCACTTTTCACCTCAGAAGAGCACAGATGAAAGCCGTCATTATTCATTCCCACAATACCCTGGACACATCCAGCAGGTACCACTGCAGTGTTTTGCACATGGGTAATCTAAACTTCAGGGTTCAAGTGATATGGCCACAATTCATAAAAATCAGTGGCAGAGCTGAGAAAAATTTCAATCTGAAAAGGAGCATCTTTGGGGAAGGTGTTGAACAAAAGATTGAAAACCCAAGCTGGAAATGGGGCTGGAACCTGAGGGCTATTTTAATTATATTAGTAATAACAATAGTTGAACTTTTGTGCCAGCTTACATCTTCAAAGAGTTCTGCAAGCATGAGATAATTACTATGTTGACAATGACCTGGTACAATGCTGTGAAAATTTAGTAATCTCCCCAGAGCTATCCCTCCTGGCTTCTGCCTCCCATTGCCACTTCCAAATAAAAGCAGAATCCCTGTCCTTACCAACCACCAAACCGTTAACACCACAATAAGTACACATATTAATCAATAAAGCAGGCGGCACCATGACAGTCCCACGGGACCACTGGGACTCCAGGACAACAAAGAGTCTGCTCTTCTGTTTCCAACATAAAATCCAAGTTTGGGTCTGGCTACTTTTGTTAAGTACACATATTTTCCTCTGCCAGCTGTTTTTTTTTTTTTAAAGTTTTGCATATAGTATGCATACTATGGTCAAACCGCAGGCAGGTTTTCCCTTTGGTTATGCCCAGACATCCCAATGTAACATAGAAGACGAGTCCCCTGAAAAAAGAACAAATCTGTCCTAACTACCCTGACTAGTCTTCAATTTATAGCAGTGGATTTGGGTGGGAAGGAGGAGGCTGAAGTAGATGGAGTGTGGGGCCTTAAAAAAAAAGATGGAATATATCGTGGAATTTATTGCAAAAGTAATCGTTGCAATTTCCTGCTTTGAGATTGGTCTAGGGAGTAAGAAAACAGCTTTGGCCAAATGGTTTTCGTCTTGGTGGTCTGGAAGCTTATGATCAACACTACAAGGAGTCAGAGGCCCAAGCTGGATTCGCAGTTTCTCCTTCTCTTCCTTTCAGGTGAAAGACGTTACCACTTAACGAGAATGCAATTTGGAGGATTTCTTCATTCCCCCATGCAACAGCACTTCCTCTACTTGATGAAGTTAAAGTACTCTTAGTCCTTCCAAGACATACGCTTTCACCTCGCTCAACCCAGCCCGAACACTTCGCTCTTCTAACATCAACCTACTTACTGAACCTCAAGCTCAGCTCTCTTGCCGTCAACCCCCTGCTCATATTCATTCATTCATTCATTCATTAGTATTTATTGAGCGCTTACTATGTGCAGAGCACTGTACTAAGCGCTTGGGATGAACAAGTCGGCAACAGATAGAGACATCTTCCCTCCTCCCTGGAGCTTCCACCCCCTTCATATCTAACAGTCCACCACTCACCCCATCTTCAAAGCCGTACTAAAACTATATCTCTTCCAAGAATCCTTTCTGACTAACCTCTCACGTGTCCACCCTCTCGCCATCCTTTCTGCATTGCCTATGCATTTGGGTCTGTACCCCTTAAGCACTTTGATATTCACCCACCCTCAGCACCACACCACTTATGCACATATCCTTATACTCTCCCATTTCCCCGGCTTGTAATTTATTTTAATGTCTGCTTCTTCCACTAGAATGTTAGCTACTGGAGGTCAGGGATTTTATCTGCCAACTCTACTGTACTGTACCCTCCCAAGCACTTAAGTACAGTCCTTGGCCTACAAGTGCTCAATAAGTACTAATGACTGATTGATTGATTGATGGACTGCAAGTTGGCCCAATAATTCATGCCTGTTTGCCCTTCACTTTCAGCCAATACAGTTTTTCTCTAGCATGAGAATCGAGCTCTTGCAAAACCCCGCATGAAGGAAAACTTGCCCAGGAGTCCTCTCAGTATACACCTCCTCACATGCCTACAGTTTCTTCTGATACTATGGGATGCTTTTGTACATGTGCGCAGAGTCAGACACTGCGACAACTACTGGGAGTGATTTCTTCCACGTGGGGTCTTGCATGGCCGCAACCCTTGCCTTACAAGAGAATTGGGTGCATTGGCAGATATGAATTAATGGTGTTGAAATCAAAGTTTCTCAAACCAGCAGATTATGTAATGCTGCTGCTGCTAATGATGTTATCATTCTCAATCATTTATTAGGTGCTTATAATGGGCTAATAATAATAATGGTATTTGTTGAGTGTTTAGCACTTGTCCTAAGCACTCAGTTAGAGACAAGATTATCGGGTGGGACACAGTCCCTGTCCCATGTAGGACTCAGAGTCTATGGAAGAGGGAGAACAGGTATTTCCATTTTATATATGTGGAAAGAGAGGTACAAAAGTGAAATGACTTGCCCAAGGTCTCACAGTGGCCAAGTGGCAGAGCAAGGACTAGAACCTAGGCCCCCAGATTTCCAGCATGTGCTCTATTAGGCCACATATCTTCTCCATTATGTGCTGAGAAGAACAATGGATGTTAAGATACTCCCCCTACACCAAAAGGGACTCACAATCTAAAGGGGGAAGGCCAGACATACAAGAGAAACTAATCAGACCACCCAATTAAGGACCCCTGCACCCTAACGATGAGAGAGCCATAAGGCTGCATTGGGCTTCTGTCTAACCTAGAGACCCACGATTATGTGTCTTTGAGGTTGGGGGCATCGAGTAGCGCACCAAGAGTGAAGGGGAAGCATAAGTCTGGAGCATAATAAAAAGCTAGTGCAGATCTCTCCAGATGGTGTTTTTATAAAATGAATTTGGATTTCAGCCTCTAGCTGAACAGGCGAGGCTAACCCAGGCCTCGTCAGCTGGGCCATGAAGACACTGATGAAGAAACATTTCCCACAATCAAATGAAAAAATATGGGAAGCACTTCCAGGCTTTCAGAGAAATTCTCTGCTGCCCCAGAAGTTGACCATCCTACTTAGAGAAGAGCTATATGGTACCCACATACCAGAAAGTGAATCAGTGTCAAAGTTGGACTTTCAGCAACTGGGTTTGTACTTTTTAATCCTACACTCTGAATTAATTCCCTCTATCTCTTCCTCTTCTCCCCATTTCCCCATTTTCGCCCTTGTATATCTCACATCTTTTTGTGAAGTAGCAGCAAACGAAATAGAAATGTCATCCTCCATCTGCCAAGAGTAATCCAGAAAATATGGTTTCTCAAACACACTGCTGACTTTATGAAAAATAAACAGCGGGGCAGGATGACTCGATAACTTCACACACTCTCAGCTGTTAGCTTCAGTTGAAAGGGAAAAAGAACTGGTTGTGTCCGTCCAAAAAAAAAAAAAAAGACTAAGTACACTGATGAACTGTTTTCTCCATGTCAAATGCCAACAGAGATGTGTGACCTAACGAATTTTTTCTCCAACTTGGCTAAGTTGCTAAAAAGTGTTCAAGTTGACTGATGGTGACCCTAGGTCCATCACCCCAAGCTTCGACACAAGCAAAACCTCAGGCCCAAGACACAATCTTAGCTACTCACCCCATTGCCAATCACAGACCCTTTTAGTAGGGACCAAGCTGCTTAAAGCATGGTTGGAATGCCAAGCCGGAGACAGCAGCATTTAACACCTGAGCTGATGCCAGGATGTGGCTCCTTTCTTCCCCCAAAACCAAAAGTAATTCCACTTTCCCTGGAGTCCCTACTGGTTTCGACTCCTCCCAGCCTCCAGTAGCCATAACCTGGACTGAAAACCTGGAACTTCTGAGGCCTTTCCAACCTCACCCTTTAAAACAACTCTAACACAGGACCTGATTAGAACATATCTGAAATGTGCTTCGTGACAGTTTCCTCCGGTCTAGGGCCGGAGTCCCAAGCAAACACTCACTGTAGTGATCGGGTTTGGGAATGAGAAGTGATAATGGGGAGGAGTAATCTTGCATTTTTTCTGACATAACTCAAAGCCAACGTGATGAAAGTCTGGTGGAAATTTCTACTGCCTATCCTATTTACTTAAACTTCAAACCCAGCAGTTTAGACATAAATGTAAGTGAAAGAAGAAAGTATTTGGTCGAGTAGGGAGAGCAAAAAGAAAAAAAATAGAAAGCAAACATTTCTGCCTACACCAATACTCCCGGCAGCAGACACGTTAACCACAATATTTATTTTAGTAAATGTAGAGAAAGTGAAAAACATCACTTTTGCCTCTAATATTTCAAAGCCTTGGACTCAATTTTTTTTATTACTAATGCTGTACATGAAAAATCAGATGCATTTTCTGGCACAAGGGTGAGGGTTGACAGCCTCATTTACCAACTGAACAAACACCCTACTGAAGATTAAACATGGCTTATGTTCCGGCAAAACAACCACATCTCCAGAGCCCACACCGTGGGTCTAAAAGCTGCTGTTGGGTTAGGGAAAAAAAAAAAAAAGATCCGTTTTTAAATGTGTCAAAATTCAGGCCTCGCTGCATGAAGAACATTTGCCCCCTCAAATATAAAAATTAATAAAATCAAATCCACACATTCTTACAATTAAAAGCTATCTCTGCATTTCATTACAGAAAAATATCTGGGGAAAAAGCCTTGATAAGATATATAACTCTACATCAAGCAGACAATTCTGCTGATTCCTAGAGCTCTGCTACGGACACAAATATGTAAAGAAACAGGGAAAACAAAAGGTTCCACCATCTCCCCTGATGCTTGCCAGAAGTAAAAAGACCAAATTAGTAAATCACAATTAATCTTCAGTTCCATGTGTGGATGCCGAGACTGGGGGAGGGATGCCGAGATTGGGGGAGGACCAAGAGAGAAGTTATTTCCAGTTCTGCATGTATCTGCTACTAACCTGAAGACTCACCACAAGGACAGAAGAACCCAGTCAAAGTGAAAAAATGTTTTAAAATTATTTCTAGGATGGGTGTGTGTGCCTGAGAAGAGTGTGTGGATGTGTTAGGGTTAATCTGGTGGATAACAAGAGTCATAGGATTACCTGGGATTCCAGCATGCTCAGTCACTTACATGCCATGATCCCTTATGCATAGTTCTCATCACTGTATAATGGTTAAAGAAAACCACCAAAGGGGAAATCAGGCAAATTATATATTGATGAATGGAGAAGGAAAAAACTACTTTAAGAATCACTTGCTAAAAAAGTGACCTTGGGCAAGTCAATTAACTTCTCTGTGCCTCAGTTTCTTCAACTGTAAAACAGAGATCCAATATCTGTTCTCCCTCCTACTTACACCGTGAGCCCTATGTGGGACAAAGACTGTATCCAACCTGATGAACTTACATCTCTTCCAGCGCTTAGAATAGTGTTTGACACACATTCAGCACTTAACAAATACCATAATAATAATGATAATACTGATAATAAAAACTGCAGCTGTTCTCCAGTGCTGAGGAATTTCACAGAACAGATCCCTTCAGAAAATGGCAGATGTCCCATTGAATCAATCCGCTCTCCAAGATCCTAAGAGAAATAATAACCTCTCTCGGGGCAGTGAGACCTTATTAAACTGAACTTTTAAAAAGATTTCCATCAGGAAGTAAGGAATCTTCTCAGAGCAGGAAAACTAGATGGATTACCTCATACGCTCAAAACTATGCTTCTCTCCCAGCTCGGACCAGAAATCCGCCATTGGTGGCTTCAAGGGGTTGGCCGAGCCAGCTTTACTATAATCAATTAAAAGAGGAGAGCCATAAAAGTGCAGATACTACCGTAGGGCAATAAACTAGACCTTATCGGTGACAGTGGTGCACATTACAAACATCAAACTCATTCTTTGCTCTAATCCATCAGAAACTTCCTGGCTTTAATAGGCTGTAAATGGCAGAAGCTTTGAAGTCTCCAGGATTAGAATCAGTATTAGACAGACCGAACGAGAAACTAAATGCAGGTGGAACGTACTCTCTGAGTCCGAATTAAAAACAAATCCAATTAATCAAGTGGGCCCTCCCCTGGCAGCTAGGCAGGAGATTAGAGGGGTGCTCAAAGTGTTAAAAATAAACAAACGGGAAGGAGAGAGGCGGCAGGGAACAAAGTCATTAAAGGAAGGCCAGTGGTAGGCTACAGGGAGTACTAATTTCAGAGCCGAGGTACCTGAGGAGCCCAAGGGGTGCATGCCCTCCTGACCTTCTCAGTCGGAGATTCCACTGGCCCTTTCGGAAGGCCCGGACGAAATTGGAGTATAGATAAGGAAACAGAATACCCTAGAAAACGAATGCGCTTTAAACTGGCTTTTTGTGTAAATAATCATCTGGGATACCTACAGTCTGAATTCCTGATAGCTGCTCTGATCTGCCGGGTGTTTCCTAAGCTGCCACTAACCTCCAACTACAGTGTATTCAATGGGCCCTGGTTTAAGTGGACACACGGAAACTACAGGAGTCGGAGATCATGGGCTCGAATCCCAGCTCTGCCACTTGGCAGCTGTGTGACTGTGGGCAAGTCACTTAACTTCTCTGTGCCTCAGTTACCTCACCTGTAAAATGGGGATTAACTGCGAGCCTCACGTGGGACAGCCTGATTACCCTGTAACCACCCCAGCGCTTAGAACAGTGTCCTGCACATAGTAAGCGCTTAACAAATACCAATACCATCATTATTATTATTATTATTACAGTTCTGCAGGGCCAGGCCTGTGTCAGGCCAGCACCAAGAGGAATCCAGGAGGGAGAGGACTGGCTACTTTTCTGACGTCCTTTCAGCCCTGTTACTGTAGGGGTTTTGAGTAAGGGTCCAGGGATGCCGCTGAACCAAAGTGAGCCCAAGATTCACTCCTGACGGACTCTGTCGGATATGAGTGGTGGCCTCTGGACTGCTGACAGCTTGGCTCCCAGAGCCCACTGGAGCCAATATATATGCCCATCAACCAACTGTGGAAGTGACACCTAAGCCACTGCTGGTTCAATCAGCGTGGCTCAGTGGAAAGAGCCTGGGCTTTGGAGTCAGAGGTCATGGGTTCGACTCCCTGCTCTGCCACTTGTCAGCTGTGTGAGTGTGGGCAAGTCAGTTAACTTCTCTGTGCCTCAGTTACCTCATCTGTAAAATGGGGATTAACTGTGAGCCTCATGTGGGACAACCTGATTACCCTGTATGTACCCCAGTGCTTAGAACAGTGCTCTGCACATAGTAAGTGCTTAATAAATACTAACATTATTATTAATGACCCGAAAGCTGCTGCTGGTTCAACCCGGGGTCGCTTACAAATCAGTAGTAATAATATTAGTTGTGGTATATGGTACGTGCTTCAGTGTTTATCATCGTGTAACACTGTACTAAGCATTGTGGTATATACAGTAATAATTGTGGTATCTGTTAAGTGTTTTACCATGTGTCAAGCACTGTTCTAAGCACTGGGCTGGATACAAGAGAATCCGGTTGGACACAGTCCCTATCCCATGTGAGGCTCAGAAGTCTAAGGGGGAGGGAGAGCAGGTTTTTAATCTCCATTTTACAGCTGAAGAAACGAAGGCACAGGAAAGTTAAATGATTAGATTCAGGTCACACAGCAGGCAAGTGGCAGCCAAAATTAGAACCCAGGTCCTCGTAACTCCACTAGGTCATCCTGCTTCTCTTGGGCAGACCTTAGCTGGAGTACAGGGTTCCATCTCCAAGTGGCTAGACTCCAGAGGGCTGGGGATTTCCAGGTGGTTCAAGGTCTTTGCCCAAGGTGGATATTTGTTTCCTCTGGTTCAGTGAACAATGGGACTTTGATGAGGCCTTCATGGGGAACGATATACCACCACCGAGGACACGAATGTAGTCAGCTCACTTGGGTGTACAGTATTAGCATATCTGAACTAAGTTGGAACTTAGGTGGCTATTCATCCCATTTTTCTTGTTATTTTATGGTATTTGTTAAGTGCTTACTATGTGCCAAGGAACTGTACGAAGTGCTGGGGTAGATACAAGATAATCATATTTGACACAGTCCATAACCCACATGGGGCTCGCAGTCTGAATCTCCATTATACAGATGAGGTAACTGAAGCACTGAGCAGTTATGTGACTTGCCCAAGGAGACAAGTGGTGGAGCTGGAAATAGAACTGAAAGAGCACGGCATAGTGGACAGAGCATGGGCCTGGGATTCAGACGGTTATTGGGTTCTAATCCTGTCTCCACCTTGTCTGTCCCTTCACTTCTCTGTGCCTCAGTTACCTCATCTATAAAATGGGGATTGAGACTGTAAGCCCCACATGGGACAGGAATTGTGTCCAACCTGATTTGCTTGTATCCACCCCAGCACTTAGTACAGTGCCTAGCAAATAATAAGCACTTACCAAATACAATTAATTACAAAAACCATAATTACTCATTATAATTAAAGAACGCAGGTCCACGCTCTTTACACTAGGCCAAGCTGCTTCTCCTTTTCATTTTTAAATAAGGACACTCCCTCAGGCTTGGCTCCTGTCGATGGGTCCCATAGTTTAGAATCAGCGCCTGTATATGGAGGGCCATGGAGGGGTACAGAGGCTCTGTAGCAATGAAGAGGGTCACAGGTTCCCCCTCTGCATGCTTGGCATCCACATACATCCTACAAACCTCCACAAAGAACCATTTTGTGTGCAATCTTATGACACCTCTACTTATGTAACTTAAATTGCAATAATGAGCTCGTCTTTTAGACTGTAAGCCCGTTGTTGGGCAGGGATTGTCTCTATCTGTTGCTGAACTGACAGAACTAAGATAGAACTAAGCATTCCAAGTGCTTAGTACAGTGCTCCGCACACAGGAAGCGCTCAATAAATACGATTGAATGAATAAGTTACATTACGGGGACAGTAAAGGGGTACCTACAATTCTTCAGCTAGCCCCCAGTCTGAATCAAGCTTAACTGCAAGCCCAGCCTGTTCATCACAGCCTCAGCTTCCTTTTCTCATTCTTACCTTCTGGAGGGTTTTTGTTCTGGTTGTTCCAAACGACGAGCAGCTTGGAGAGGCTGGGCACCTTTGAAACCTCGGTGATGACCCTAAAAAGGCTCTCCACCCGGTCATAGGTTAGGACGATTGCTGTGAAGCCCTGGGACTGTGGAGGAATTAGTGGGAGGAACAGGGGGTTGCTCACACTGCTCCATTTCTGTAGAAGAACAAATAATAACGAGTCAAGACAATTCTGACAACAACAGGTTTAATTTCCTTCAACCTCTTCCTCCCCATCAAATCTTCGAGAGAGAGGGGCTCCCTGCCCACCCCCAATGCCCATGTCCCCTTTTCTCCCACTCATATCCTAGAGGACAAACCTCTTTGATGAGGCACAGTGTTGAAAGAGGAACATCTGTGGAAAAAACCCTACCACTGCTGATGAGCAAGTTATTGCAATTCAATTGCAACTGACCAACAAGGAGTAGAAGCCCAAAACCTAAGATGCTCAAAAATCTAACACTGAACACAATGTTGATTGCTAGTGGTAAGGGATAGGTCCGGGTTACAAAAAAGATGAAGGGCCAGGGATAAAAAGAGATGGGCTATTTAGCCTATGGCTACTGGGGGCTATGATGTGGACCTGGCTTTTTGGGGGGGAGTCATACTACTCAACAACCTAGGCCTTCAGCTTTTCATATTCTAGAATCAACCCTCCTGATGTTAAAATATCAATCCCCACCCATATAGCTTTCAGTAGAAAGTGACTGGTGATACTAACCCTTTCAATCTAAAAATATGATACATAAATCTCTCCCACAACATCACTACCACTCAGGAATCATCTGAGAATGAATTTTTTTCTTCTGTGAGTTTCTTTCTTAAATTTCTTTAGGGGCTCCTAAAATGTATGAATAAAGTACTGAAATCATTTACCTTCCACTGATTTTTAGCCACCTTGGGGATGTATATGAAAGGCTAATAGTTACATATAACAGATTAGGATAAGGCATGAACTCAAAGCCGTAACTGCTTAAATATGAAAGAGAAGTAGAAATTCAGGAATTAAAATTTCTGAAGGTGCAATGTTTGAGCAAAGATCTATTCTGTGTTGCTGGGGTTTTTTTCTGGTCCACAACTACTAGAAATAATTCAGCTCATTTTTCCTTGACTGCTTAAATTCTTATCTCCCAATTCTCTGTTTCCTTTAAGGGACTACAAAACAAAATAGCGATGACAGCTGATATGATTTCATGAAATTTCTTTCAATTTTTCTAATGAAATCTCCTCTTCCCTCACACACAGGATTGGGTCTGGAGATGAAAATGAGGGTGCTCAAGGAGAATTCTGCTTAAACCACAAATTCCCCCTGAAAGATCCCGATACCTCAGTGCTGGGAAAGATCACTCTAAAGGAAAAAAAAGAGTAAAAATCTCAAGGACTTCTAGAGGGAGGTGGGCAGAAAGAACGGATTATGGGAAGTTTGCACTTCATTTATCCTAACTTCTCTAAAGCTCAGGCCTGTTGAAGGCCCTTTATCCTTTATAGTCAAATCTGGCTCAATGAGCTAGAGCCCAATTGGAAATGCCACAATTTAAGGGGGGAAATGGAATGAAATGCACCAAATACATAATCCTGACACAAAGTGGGCACGCAAACAAAATACTGTAAATACTGTCACTAACAGAAGGAGAAAATATTAAAACTCCAACAAAACTAGGTTTGTTCTTTAAAGAAACAAAAAAAAAAAACAACTCTCCAAATACAGTTACTCCATTAAAGAGAGGGGGAGAAAATTTCCTTGAAAGATGCAAAGATCGATTTCAGAAAATCATTCCACTGGAATTTTAACTGGGGCGCCCCTTGTAAGACTCAAGGGCTCTGATTTCAAGGAGTTGCCAGGCAAAGGAAGCCAGATCGGCTGGCAAGACATATGGCACGCAGCTCGGTTCTCGCTGTGGGTGCCAATCCTGTTCTGGGGTCTGAGATGCTCAGCTTTCTCATGCCAGGCCCCCACGTTCAGAGCAAGGACAGAAAGCCGGGAGGAAGCAGAGAAGGGAGCATGCTGACATGTACGTGGCTTTTGTAGGTGGGGCTGGAAAGGTCAGGGTCTGCTCAGAAGCCTGGCTTGGAGGAAAGAGATTGAAAGCCTTATGAGTGACTGCCAAGGCTTTTAAATGAGCTACAGAAGCACAAAACAACAAACTACAATTGTACCGGTATGAAAGGCCAAATTAAAAGAATAAAGCCTGGCCCTCAAGTCATCACCCTCCTGCTACTGGCCTAGTGGAAACTGCTTGGGCCTGGCCGTCAGAGGACCTGGGTTCTGATCCCAGGTCAGGCACTTGCCTGCTGTATGACCTTTGGTAATTCATTTAACTTCTCTATACCTCAGTTTCCTCATCTGTAAAATGGGGGTTCAATATCTGTTCTCTCTCCTACTTAAACTGTGAACCACATGTGGGACGGGAATTCTATCCAATCTGTACATACTGTATCTACCCCAGCACTTGGTACATATTAAGTTCCTAAATTCTATAATCACTATTATTACTATTATTACTATTATAAGACAAGTTCTAGCTAATGTCTTAGAGGGAGTCTAGCCTAGAGGAGACAACTAATTGTTAATGAGAGGGTCCTGAGTACAAGTTGAATTCAACAATAACCCAGATTAGTCTAAACTCTGATGGTGTGATTCAGGCATTTTTCAGTTTTGAAAAATTCTTTTTGGCTGTCTAGATGATCTCAAGAGCCCAAACCTGAATTATCAGACTAAGGTAGTCCCAACTTTTAGACATTTCCCCTGTACCTCGGTTGTATTTAGGTGTGGTGGACGTAAGTGCTATCATTTCTCAAAGTAACAGAGACTGCTAAGAAGTTAGGAAACAAAATTAATTCACCTTCCACAAACTAACTCAGTTCTCTGATAGTTCTAGAATTCTTTTTGAATAACTGGTCACATGAAGCCTCCCTTTTTGAAAAACACAGGGTCTTTCACATAAGGTTTTCTGCAAAGCATCCTGTCATCCAAGTCCTCAGCACACATACAACGGTCAATGATAGTATCCTTGACAATTAAAGTCTGACCAATTCAGAACAGGGCAAGGGTGAGATAAAGTACCAATTTACTCTTCCATCTCTTACTCCCTCACCCCCACACCAGTAGTCCCCTCTGCCTCACTGGCAATTGTTCAGCTGAATCCCAAAGCTCACTGACAATATTGCAAAGATGTGAGGTAATTCTCTGGTGCTTTCAAAACCCTAAGGATTTTGAGTGGGATAATTCTGAGTTAGGCCATTCCTGATCTAACGGAATCTCAGAAACTAGGGAGGTTTGAGGGATTCTCCCATGACCCAGCTGTTTTCTAAGAAGTGAGTCTCATAGGTGGGATGTTTCACACATCCATTCAGTCATATTTATTAAGCGCTTACTGTGTGTACAGCACTGCACTAAGCACTTGGAAAAGTACAACACAACAATAAACAGTAACATTCCCTGCCCACAACGAGCTCACAATTTAGAGGGATAATGGTATTTAAGTGCTTACTATGTGCCAGGCACTGTACTAAGCCCTTGAGTGGATATAAGCAAACCGGACTGGACACAGTCCTTGCCCAGTATAGGGCTCACAGTCTTAATCCCCATTTTACAGATGAGGTAACTGAAGCCCAGAGAAGTGAAGTGACTTGCCCAAGATCCCTGCATGCTTCATTCCTTGGGGAGGAGGCAAACTTCTGCAGGCATGTAAGGTGCCACATTTATGCAACTGTTCCATGTCCTTTATTATTGCTGGGGCCACGGGTCCTCAAGCAGGATTTCTGAGGAAGCATGCAATGGAAAGGGGATCAAGGGAAAAAGCCATCTTTCTTCTACTTCAGCCAGACTCACTTTTCTGCACCTCGGTCTGGCTTTTAGGCCAGGCCTGAGCTTTCAAAACTCTCTCCCGGAAGCACCCAGCTGGGCCCAGAGACGGTCCTTCCGGCCCTGCCACCTGAGCTGCCAGCGTGGATTAATTCCTCTGTTGGATTCAGGGGTGGAGTTCGGTACTTGATGGCCAAATTTCAGGAGCTGAAAGGTGACCCTTTCAGATGACCCCTGCAAAGAGGTGTTCGACACCCTCAAATCAAGGGGTGAATGCAAGTCTTTCACCATTGATAGACATGGAGGGGGAAAAAAAAATCACCCACTAGATTGTGTCTCCTCGAGTCAAAGCAGAATCGGAACTGCAATGTAATGCTGTCCACGTCTGTTAGAATAAAGGCAGTAATTTCATAAACACTTTAACTCTATGGTGCTTTGCACTCAGAGGGCACCCACACAGTGGTTACTTAATAAACAGGGGCAGTTTTATCTGTAACATGAGCACTCTAAACTCTATTTTCTATGCCAATTTATCACTTTTTGACTCAAATGATAATCCACGGAGGGATGGTTTTTAGGATTTTTTTTTGGCTCTGTAGCTTTAGTTATCTTAGCCCTTTTCCCATGTGATCTTTGCTGCAATGATTCAAAATAGAAAGGTATGTTGTGTACATTCAACAAATACAGTGACCTTTTGTATGGCTAAAGAAAGTCTTAATCTCTAGATTTAGTACGTCTCAACCCAATCATCCACCAAACCACCACGCCCAATGGAGAGGCTTGCAAAAACAACTGAGAGGAAATCTGGGAAGAGTCAGTCCTTCATGTAAATCAGAAAGGAGATCACTGAAAGGATCGCTTCCATGACAATCATTTTGATTAAGCAGGGAACTTGGTTAACATATTAATAACGGGAGACTGACAGTGCCAAGCACAATTTTTTTTGACTGAGCCTTGGTTCATCACAACAAATTATCCTTAGTTCCAAAAAGCACACCTCTTTCCTAGTTAAACACTGGTGACCATTCTTCAGTAATCATCCTTACCAGGGTCATTTGGTTTTCTGGGGCATTTACTTTCTCAATAGCACCATTTTATCATAGGAGTGGAGACACGAATGTAGCTTTTACATTCCCTGCCTCCCCCACCTCCCCCCAAAAGGAAACTCAGAGATAAAAGATCCTGATTAATAAATGGGTCACTGATCCTGACTGGTGCTATCCTCCTACAAATGGCAACTGTGCCATTCTCTTACCAGATTATGGCAGTTGGGAGAAAATCAATGTTTATGGAGTCATATACAGGTCCTAACATGGATGCTGAAGAAAAAAGGGCATCCTGCAGAGGAAGGTGGAGGGGAGACAGAGAGCACACAACCAACCAAAAAACTCTCAATGAGGGGAATATTTCAAAAGAGCATTTAATCACCTCTGAAGTACCATTAAGAGCTGACCCCCTACTGGCTGACTGAAGAGAGTGTCTACAGTCTGAGACCTCTTGACCCCACTTTCTGCAGGAAATCGTGCAAATTTAAGCCTCCATAATTTACTCAAGACTTCGACTTCTGCCTCGGAAAAAGGAAAACAATACCACAATTAACTCAATTCCATCCTGATTAAATCCCCATTATGGCAGGCAGGGCATGAAATCAGGAAGCATCATCCACAAGCTCCCAGTAATGGGAGAGATCCAAACAGGGAGAAAACCAATTCACGTAGTTTGGTCTTGGAGGGCATGATGGGAAAGAGCTGGCTCTACAGAATTCCTAAAAGAGGGAGAAGAGATACGAAGAGCGGGGTCGTTCATCACTTTGACAAAGTGTTGACATTTGGTTATGGAAAAGGCAAGCCCGACGCCCCCTTCCCCTCGCTCCCAACCCCCTTCTCTCAAGTAAGTATTCATTACAGAAGCTACATACAAACCCCAAGATTGATAGATTGCTATCACATAAAAGTGATCCACTATAACCAGTTGTCAGGTCACGGTGCCAGCTTCCGAACAGCTAGCTCATGTTGCTGGCTCTAGGAGGCCCTTGAGTCTGACCTAATTCTCAGCAGACAGTAAGGCAGGATGAGGCCAAGGTGTTCAGAATGAAAGGAAATGGGAGGTTATTACTGAAGTCAGATGTGTAAGAATCCTTTTAAGTGGATTCCAACCCAACCCACTGTCTTGTTTGTGGCAAACCTGAGCTCAGCAAGTTTCCACTGGCAAGGGAATCTGCATATTGCATTACCACAATCCCCTTTATGGTTATTGTTTTCATTCAAACATTGGTGATTCCAAATGATACTAGCCCAGATCCACCAAGTTGAGTACATGGAATTGAAAACACAGCCCAGATGATGATAAACTGGTCTTCCCTGGAGACATTCTGGGCTGTGCATACTGTAACTGAATATTCACCTAGACTGATTTGGAATAGTAAATTAAAGCCCATGATTGGGGGAGTAGATTAAGTCACTAGTTTAAAACTGGCTAAGTAACTGATTAAAACTGATTAAGTAACTAACTCCCCTCTAGCCTGTAAGTTCCTTGTGGGCAGAGGATGTGTCTACCAACTGTTATATTGTACTCGCCCAAAAGCGCTCAGCACAGTGCTCTATACACAGTGTGTAAATATGATTGACTGATGTAAAAGTCTTCAACTCACATACAAGCTAAACCAAGCATTACAGTAAATTCTCAAGGTAATTCTGAAACTAACTCCCCTTACCTGCCCAAATCAGAGTTTTTTTATTCCAATTTTTAATCTCTTTTCACTTTGTTGCAGTCAGTCCATTAGGCATCTGAGTCAAACCACTTTGGGTTTAATACTTGACTGTGATGAAAAAGACAAGAGAAAAGCAGCACAAAGGAGCAGAGAATGTAGCTGAACAGAAAGTCGTCTTTCTAATACCTGGCACTGAAAATCTGTACCTGGTCTTACCACAGTGGAGAGAGATTTTCTTGGGTTTTTTTTTTAAATATCAATCCTAAACCACAATGTGGTTTCAATTATGAATTACCAGACCAAAAAAGAAAAAAAAGAAAAAGCTTTGATTTATTCTATTTTCCTCCAATTATGTATGATGTGTTTCCACTGAATACTTTGAAAAAGTATTTCATCATGCTTCCCATCCTGGAATGGTCAAAGGGCAAAACCAAAAGGAGTTAACCCTCTCATCTCTTCTCTAGAGCTAGCCATACTCAACATCAATTAACATTGACCAACTGCTTTGAAGTCGACTAAGCATTAGCATCATACAGTATTGCTGAAGAGAACAGAAACGGTTTGAAGGGGTGAGTGTCCCCTGTCCAAAATGGCAAGATGATATTTACGACTATTGGTCCCAAGGGATTTGAAATAGGCAATCCGGTAATTTTAATTGTTTAACAATTTAAAATCTCTCTGTCCCAACCCACCATAACACTGCAGGTTTGCCTAACGTGCTGACTTGGGAAACTAATTGTCAGGGAAAAAGAAAAGTGTGTTTCAGAAGAGAGGAATAAGCTACTGATATTTTGTATCTTTAATTCACCTCATTTCTAGGTGTCCAATGAGATAGCTAAACCAAAATAAAAGAGGAAAGAGGAGAGGTGGAAGATATTTTATTCCAATGTAGATCTATTTTCTCAATGTCCAATTAGCAGTGAGAAGAACCTTATAGGCAGGCTAGTACAGACAGCCAAGAAGGTGTAAAGGGCAAAGAAAGAGAGAAATCATTTTGACTCCTCAGAACAAGTAACTGATTCACGTGAGAATACTGAGGATCGGTGACATTAAAACATGGGCTTACTGAATTGTATGCTTAGACAGAGCACCTTGCTCCCATACTCCTTGGGTCCTGTGGCAAAAAATATCATTTACCTATTCAGATATAGAGGTGCTAGATACTACAGTACATGGACTAAGTGAATGGCCCAGAATTCAAAAGAAGTTCATAGTGAAGTCATTAGTGGTCAAGTTGTATCCCTTTGAAAACTAAAGGACTAAAGGTGATTCAACACCCATTTTGACCTGTCAAGTGTTAGGCTTTGGCTAATACAAGCACTGAGCTCCAAAGGGCATCTTCACAGGATTCTACTATTGCAATGGACTCTTCTATTCACATCCACGCTTCTGTGTTATCTCTTGCTCCACTCTTGTGAGATGTCTATGGTATTTGGTTTCCCTGTATTTTTGATGATGATCTTAATAATAATTATGGTACTTTTTAAGCGCTTACTGTGTATTCTAAGCACTGGGGTAAATATAAATCATGTAGGACACAATCCCTGCCCCACATGGGGCTCACGCTCTTAATCCCCATTTTATCGGTGAGATAACTGAGGCACAGAGAAGTTAAGCAGAAACGTGGTGCAGGCAAGATTAAAATGCTGGTCCTTCTGACTCCCAGGCCCGTGCTCTATCCACTGAGCCATGATCCTTCCCTTGGTTACTGGTGATGATCGCTTACCACGGATTTGAGGGTGGCAGAGAAGACGGATGCATGACTGACAGTCCGTTGCTCATCTGCAGTTGCAGCTGCTAGCTGCATCTCACAGGAAAAAGCTAATCAATCAAGATTTGGGGGAGATTTACATATTTTATGACACTGGATTCCTAAATACGGCTGCTCTGACACTCGTGGAGTTGCCAAATGGCCCTGATCCTTCTTCAACGATCAGGAGACCAATGCTCTTGGCTGCCTCCCTGCATAGGACTTTTGGCTATGACTCGTTTACTATCAGAAGACATGAGGTTGAATTACTGTGCCAGCTTCCAACAGCAAGAATTCTGAGATTTCTTGGCTTCCTTATAGTCAAATCCAAGGCCTGATCCTCCTTGACGTCTTCTGCCTCTGACAAAGTGGATCACTCCCTTCTCCTCGAAACACTATCAGGCCTCAGTTTTACTCTCATGGTACTAACCAGGTCCTTCTATCTCTGGGCTACTTTCTCAGTTTTTCTTTTTGGATCCTCTTCTTCTCTCATCTTCTTCCTGTGGGTGTGGGCTGCCTACTCTTCTTGATCTACACTCCTCTCAGGTAGCTCATTCACTCAAATGGTTTCAGTGACTACCTCTATATGGCCAGTGACTAAATCTACCTCGCTAGTCCTGATCTCTCAAATAACTTGCAATTCTGCATCTCCTCTTGCTTCCAAGTCATCTCTACCTAGAAGTCCCACCAGTACCTAAGATTCAACATGTCTCAAAAACAACTACTTATTCTTTCCCGTTAAGCCCTTATTACCCTATTTATTTTGTTAATGAGATGTACAGCACCTTGATTCTATTTATTGCTACTGTTTCTGTCTGTCTCCCACGATTAGACTGTAAGCCCGTCAATGGGCAGGGACTGTCTCTATCTGTTGCCGATTTGTACATTCCAAGCATTTAGTACAGTGCTCTGCACATAGTAAGGGCTCAATAAATACTATTGAATGAACAAATGAATGAATGAATGAATACTCCTAACTTTTCCACCTCAGTCAGTAACAACATCATGTTCCCTGTTCTAGAGGCCCACAACACCTCAGTATCATCCTCGACTCTTTGCTGTTTTTCAACTCTCATATTTAATGATCTGGGCATGTCACTCCCCTTCTTAAACAACTCCAGTGGTTGCCTATCAACCTCCACTCCAAACAAAAACTCCTCACTCTAGGCTTCAAGGCTCTCCATCACCTTGCCCCTTCCTACCTCTCCTCCCTTCTCTCTTTCTATCGCCCACCCCGCACTCTCTGCTCCTCTGCCGCCCACCTCCTCACCGTCCCTCGGTCTCGCCCATCCCGCCGTCGACCCCCGGGCCACATCCTCCCGCGGTCCTGGAACGCCCTCCCTCCTCACCTATGCCAAACTGATTCTCTTCCCCTCTTCAAAACCCTACTTAAACCTCACCTCCTCCAAGAGGCCTTCCCAGACTGAGCTCCTCTTCTCCCTCTACTCCCTCTACCACCCCCCCTTCACCTCTCCGCAGCTAAACCCTCTTTTCCCCCTTTCCCTCTGCTCCTCTCCCTCTCCCTTCCCATCCCCTCAGCCCTGCACTCGTCCGCTCAACTGTATATATTTCCATTACCCTATTTATTTTGTTAATGAATTATACATCGCCTCGATTTTATTTAGTTGCCATTGTTTTTACGAGATGTTCTTCCCCTCGACTCTATTTATTGCCATTGTTCTCGTCTGTCCGTCTCCCCCGATTAGACCGTAAGCCCATCAAACGGCAGGGACTGTCTCTATCTGTTGCCGACTTGTTCATTCCAAGCGCTTAGTACAGTGCTCTGCACATAGTAAGCGCTCAATAAATACTATTGAATGAACCTACTGCCTAAACCTGCCAGTTCTCCCTACCTAATATCTCCCAGATTAGCTCTTTTCTGTCCACCCCAGTAGAAGTTTTTGTTATATCACAGCAAGACTATTGATTCGACCTCCTCACTGGTTTTGTGCCTCCTGCCTCTCTCTGCTGCCAATCTACAAAATACAACATTGCACAGGGTCATCTTCTTGAAGCGATATTAGGTCTACATCTTTCCAACCTTTAAAACCCTAAGCTAGCTTTCCATGTCCCTCAGCATCAAGTATAAACTCCTCACAATTGGCTTCAAGGCTGTCCAGCAACTCACCCCACCGTACATATCACTCTTTTCATTCCTCCCATCCTGACTGTACCTTGCTCTTGACTCTCCCGCCTCCTTCCCTTTGCTCACATTGTTCTTCTGACTTGGAATTTCCTCCCCAAATCTGACAGTCAGTCAACTGTATTTATTGAGTGTTTACTGTATGTAGAGCACTGTACTATGCTTGGGGGAGTACAGCATAACAATATAACAGGCACATTCACTTCCCATAATAAACTTATCATCTAGAGAGACCACGGACATCTTCCCAACTCCGATCCCCAGCCATTTTCAAAGTCATCCTGAAATCAATCCCACATCCTCCAGCTAGAGTTCTCTGATTAATCCCCTGCGTTCCAAGTTGTTTAAACTCAACAACCTTTAGTAGGACTTATCTACACCCATCCTCAAAACTTATGAATATATGTTTATTCAACTGTAAAGTCCATTTTTTCCCTTATTTGTAAATATTTTTATACCTGCCTCCCCGCACTTGGGTGCAAGCTCCTTGTGAGCAGGGAATGTGACTCTTCTTTGTTTTGAATTTACTAAGTGTTTAGTACAGTGCACTGCACCCAGTGAGTGCTCAATAAATGCTAAAACTGTAATACCTTTGGCCACTTTATAGATACCATTTCAATGTACATCACTTTCTTCCAAATAGATTCTTTGGTCATTGTCCTATTGGTGGGTATCATATACTATTGAAAGTGGGGTGGTTATTATATGTGAATAAATTGATCCTTGTCAAATTAGCCGGGACTGGGTGGGGGTAATTCTTTCCTAATTAGCAGGGTTCAGGGCAAACTCTCTCCTTTGCTACTCAGATGGCACACAACTTACTCTGTCCTCTAAAAGCCTGTATGTGGAGGCAGATCACCAAGCCAAACAATGAGATCTTCTATTTGAACTTTCCTAAGAAGCCCCTGTCTCATTTGGGAGAAACACAGCCAACTCAAAGAAGAACACTTCAAACAATGCTTGTACGATACAACAAAATGATTAGTTCTGTTTCTCACATAAAGAATCTGAATCCAAAGTGACCAACCAGGTCATTTAGTACATGACTCTCTGCTTGACTGCTGTTTACCTCACTAAGGTTCACCAACTTCCTGGAAAGCCCACTCATGCTCCTTCAGTAATGTACATTTTGTATCTTTATTCTTTATAAAATACTGAAGCTCAACTTTAGTTAAGTGCCCCCTTTTTCTTTATACAACCAAATTGCTGTCAAAGAGGGCAAAGAGAGTTAAACCTAAGATTCATTTTCAGATGGTATGAGGAAAGTTGACACTTCATCCTTCTGTGCAAGAGGAAGCCAACCTGGTCTCTCAGAGGAGCCAGTCATGGCCCCGTGGAGTCTATGTGAGGGACGGAGAAAAGCCAATTAGGTGGCTCAGTCCATGAAGAAAAATTAAAACGTCTGGATTCAGGAAAGAGGTAGCTCCAGATGACTGAAACTTTTAATACATTTTGAGTTATAATCCAGTTCAAGAAATAAATTACAGTTAGAATATCCTTACAAGCCAGATAGCAGATTAGCTTTTATTGCTTAAACACTGGTGGGGGTATGGATGCAAAAGGAGAGGTGGGACAAGGGAGAAGGGGCAAAAAAAGCACAGGGTTTATTGTTTTGCTAGAGGTGATTCGCAGGCAAAAGATCCAAATCACTCCCTGAAACATCCATTCAGGCATATGACAACACACTACTGTTTGGCTTCAGCCAGTTTAAGCTCAACTAATTCACATACAACAACCACGTTTCAAGTGGAAAAAACTTGGATTCCGATATGGGTGAAGTAGACAAACCTGTTCTCTAACCCAACCATAAAGATTTTCAGGAACATGAATAGTGGCTTAGCTACTGCTTCTCAGAGGAGAGTTAAAGCCAATTTACGAGCACATTTCACTATCCCATGCATGAAATGTTCTGACAGTTTGACAGGGGGATGGCCTCTTCCGCTCCCTGGACGGGGAACGTTTGCTGGCAGACTGTCAACTGGAGAATGGAGAGTTGTATGCTGCATGAGTCTCTGTTTTTCAGTGAATACTGGTTCTCTCGGCAGCACTGATACCATTGAGAGAGTCCAAACTTGAAATACCAAGGCAGTCATGACCAAGAAAGCCAAGCTATTTAAAGGTTTTAAAAAGACTGGGCCCAACTCAAGTCAACCAGAGGAAGAAAGAGGAATAGCTCTCTGGGTCAAACAACTTAGGTTGAGGGAAAAAGAAGGGACCTCAGTTAATTTTCTTCTAAAATATAGCTGTCCTCCATATTGGACGGAGATATGCTATCAATGGGGTGGGCCTCCTCACACATGTGAATATGGATGAAAAGATGGATGTAGGAACTCTACCATATTGTAATCAAAGAAAGAGTGATACTCATTGTACTGGTGGGCTGATCTCACATCAGTCTTGTCTGTTTTCAACTCTGCCTACATTACATCTGGGTTTGCCCAAAGCCTTTGCTCTAAGACAGCAACACCCTCTCCTGATTTCTCTACTTCACACTCGCCCGTGGACTGCGGTGGTTTGAGGCTTACTTCATCATGTATTTAAAATGTTTTTTCTGCCTACCTAGGTTGCGTGTGCCCATTCTCAGTTACAAAAAGGGGCATTATCTGAGGATGGGATAAATGCAATTCTGTATTTTGTAGGGCTTTAATAATCGTTCCCGTACCCATAAAAAAGGTTCTTATGTTTTCAGAAGAAGCTTGGATATAGGAATATTCAAATGCATTTTTATATATCTCTACTTGGATGCCCTGCTGACACCTCAAACTTAACATGTCCAATACAGAACTCCATACCTTCCTACCCAAATCCTGTCCTCCCTATGACTTTCCCAACATTGTAGACAGCATCATCACCCTCTCCCTCTCACAAGTCCATAACCTTGGTGTTAGCCTCGACTCATCTCTCTCACTGAATCCACATATTCGATCTGCCACCAAATCCAGGCGGTTAAACCTTCACAGCATCATTAAAATCTGCCTTTTCCTCTCCATCCAAACTGCTATCATGTTAACCCAGGCATTTATCCTATCCCATCCTGATTATTGTATCAGCCTCCTTTCTGACTTCCCTGCCTCCTGTCTCTCCCCACTCCAATTCACACTTCATTCTGGTGCCCAGATCATTTTTCTACAAAACGATTCAGTCCATGTTTCTCCACTCCTCAAGAACTTCCAGTTGCTGCCCATCCACCTCCGCACCAAACAGAAACTCCTTACTATAGGCTTTAAAGCACTCAATTCCCTTGCCCCCTCCTATCTTACCTCCCTGATTTCTTACTTCAAGCCAGCCCACATGCTTCGCTCCTCTAATGCCAACCTACTCACTGTACCTTGATCTCATCTACCTCGCCACTGACCTCTCGCCCACATCGTGCTTCTAGTGTGGAATGCCCTGCCTCGTCATATCTGACAGATGATCACTCTCCCCATCTTCAAGGCCTTATTAAAAGCACATCTCCTCCAAGACGCCTTCCTCAACTAAGCCTTCATTTCCTCTTTTCGTTGTGGACAGGGAACGTGTCTACCAACTCTGTTATATTGTACTCTCCCAAGCACTTAGTACAGAACTCTGCACAAAGTAAGTGCTCAATAAATATGATCGATAAGATGGCACCTTAAGCACAACATGGCCGGAGCTAAACTACCTTCCCTCCCAAATCCTCTCCCCAACCTAACTTGCCCATCACATTTGACAAAACCACCAGCCTCCCCATCTTCTCATAGTTCACCACTATGGCATCATCCTCGACTCCTTTTCTTTCAACCTCTCCATTAAGTCTGTCACCAAATCCTTTCAGAATCTGGGATTCACACTTTCCTCTCAATTCAAACAGCCACTACACTGATCCACGTGCTTATATGCTGGCTTGACTACTGCATTAGTCCTTCAGTTGATCTCGGTCTTTGGTTTGACAACTCTCCGGTCCATACTTTACTCAGTACATTTTGCCAAAATAGCACTCTTCACATGACTCACCACTACTCAGACCCCTCCAGTGATTACCTATACATCAGCTTCCTGACCACTGACTTTAAGGCACTCATTCAGTGCTCTCCCTCCGGCTTACTCACTCTCCTCTCCCACTACACTCCCAGCTCACACTCTTCTTTCCTCACAACCTAACCTATTCAGGGTGCCTTGTTCTTGTCTCTCCTGCTGCTGACTCCCTCATCATTCAAATCAGTCAGACCACAGCTTTCCCTATATTCAAAGCTCTCCACAAATCCTTCCAGGAGGCCTTCCCTAATTAATTTCTATTCCCCTCAATACTCAAACTTCCACTTCAGAACTTTTGACCACCTTTGAATTGATGAATTCACACCTCCCACAGCATTTAAGAACATATCTGTAGTCAGTTATATTTACTGAGTGCTTACTGTGTGCAGAGAATTATACTTAGCACTTGGGAGAGTATAATGTAACATAACGGACATATTCCCTGCCCACAACAAGCTGCCCTATTCCTTAAGCACTAACTCATATGCAAATCCCCTTTTCCCTCTTTCTCCCACTTTTAATTTATCATCATTATTATTATTGGTATTTACTGAGTGCTTTATCTTATGGTCTGTCTCCCCAACTAGATTGTAGTCTGTGAGGGCAGAGATCATGACTTCTACTACTATTGTACTCTCTCAATCACTTAGTAGACTCTTCTGCACACAGTATGCATACTATAAAAACTGTAAAATGATTATTCAGCCATGTACTTGTATAGCACACTAGCCAAAAAGTAAACGAGGAGATTCAGAGCCAATATCTCTGGCTAGGGATTAAATATCCTGGATTCTCTCAGGAATTTGGGGCATTCTGGGAGGAAGTATTACTCTGGTCAGTGGGAGCACTGGAATCTAGCCAATCAAGGACAGAGATATAAATTATTTAAACAAAAGTAGAATCCAAAGAGAGGTTTCTTTTTTTCTTTATTTCTCTACATGTGGCTGGAAGTACTTGGCATCCCAGTTTTTATGCTTAGGCAAGTAGAGTTTATATTCAATAATTATAACTGGAAAGCTTGTAGTACTACTGAGTGGTTTTTATAAGAGAAGTGTGAGTTTCTGAATCAATGCCTTAAATTCATTAAAAGTCTGTTTTTTGTACATTTAAGAAACAGCCCTTTTGGCTTCAGGTCTGGCTTTTTAGAAACCTCTGTTGTTCTACTTTTTTTAAAAATGGTATTTGTTAAATGCTTAATACATGCCAGGCACTGAAGCATGGGGCAGACACGAGATAATCCGATTGGGTACAGTCCCTGTCCCACAGAGGGCACACAGTCTTAATCCCCATTTTACAGATGAGGTAACTGAGGTACAGAGAAGTTGTGACTTTTCCAAGGTCAAAGAGCAGGCAAGTGGTGGAGCCGGGATTAGAACCCAAGTCGGCTGACTCCCACACCCTTGCTCTTTTTACTAGGTCACACAGCTTCTCTGTTTGTAAGACAGTGCCCTGTAGTTCTCTCTGTGAAATCTTCTTATGCATTGCTTCTGAGTCTGTATTATGTATCACATATGGGTTTCTAATGGCAAGATTCTGCAGCCAGACAAGGGGCAATTTATGGCTCTGTACCATACCGACAGTAAAGAGCAGTTTCGAGCAAAAGTCAGCACTCCAAGTCTCCGCATCAATCCATCAGTTTTGCTTCCAAAGATGAGATCCACATTTTGGGTGGCAAGACTGAGTGAGTGTCAACTTGCATGTCAAGCAACGTCTTATGCCCTAACATCTACAGTTGTGATAACCTCATTTATTATCAAATTGGATTAAAAACTGTTGAAAGTTTGCACTTGGATTGATCTGGACACGGAGAATAGGATTTGGACCTCATCAACCATTAGAATCCAGGTCGTAATGTAGTCACCTGATGACTGGTGATTGATCCAAATGGCTACCTCTATTCTTAACTTCCATCACTAGACACTCTACGTGGCTCAGTGGAAAGAGCACGGGCTTTGGAGTCAGAGATCATGGGTTTGAATCCCGGCTCTGCCACTTGTCAGCTGTGTGACTTTGGGCAAGTCACTTCACTCCTCTGTGCCTCAGTTACCTCATCTGTAAAATGGGGATTAAGGCTGTGAGCCCCACGTGGGACAACCTCATTCCCCTGTGTCTACCCCAGCGCTTAGAACAGTGCTCTGCACATAGTAAGCGCTTAACAAATACCAACCTTATTACATTATTATTACTACCATCCATTCTCCAGCTCCCTAAAGGTTTACTCCCTTTAGGACCATGATGATTCTAGGCTCAGAGGTAATTAAAATCATAGAAAATAATAATAATAATATTTCTTACACTCTTATGATGTACCAAAAACTGTACTAAGTCCCGGGGTATATATAAAATAATCTGGTCAGACACAGTGCCTGTCCCACATGGGGCTCACAGTTTAAAGGGGAGAGAGAATACATATTTTTACAAACAAGGAAACTGAGGCACAATGAACCTAAGAGACTTGCCTAAAAATTCATTCAGCAGCCAGTGACAGAAGTGGGATCAGAACCCAGGTTTGCTGAATCCCATCCTGTGCTCTTGCTGAATCCCATCCTGTGCTCTTTGCACTAGGTCTCACTACTGAGAAGGAGGGAGGAAGATGAAAAACCAGGTTTTGAATCTGTTAAAATGACCCTCATTGGTAAAACTATAGTATTTGGGTGGAGGATTCTAGAATATCTAAAATTCAAGGTAAACCCTCCAAACTCCATGCATGTTGTAGTCAAGCTGTAGCAAACAGAAAATCCTTACCATTGACTTAAATGCCCTCTATCAGCTCTCCCCCCTTACCTTACCTCACTGATCTCCTATTACAAGCCCCTCGGCTCACTTTGCTCCTCTAATACCAACCTACTCACTTCATCACAATCCTGTCTATCCTATCACAGATCCCTGGCCTGCATCTCCCTCTCGCTGGGAATTCCTTCCCCCTTCACATATGACAGACTACTACTCTCCCCACCTTCAAAGCCCTACTATAAAAATACCTCCTCCAAGAGGCCTTCACTAAGTCCTCATTTCCCCTATTTGCCTTCCCTTATGCATGATCTATGCATTTAGTTCTGTTCACCCCACCCTCAGCCCCATAGCATTTATTTGCATATCCTCCTACTCTCCCATTTCCCCTACCTGTAATTTATTTTAGTGTCTGTCTCCTCCTGCGGTCTGCAAAATCTAATTTGTGTGAAGGGATTATGTCTACCAACTCTATTGTATTGTACTCTCCAAGGGATAATTATAGTACTCTGCACGAGCTCACCTCCTCCAGGAGGCCTTCCCAAACTAAGTCCCCCTTTGCCTCTGCTCCCTTTCCCCTCCCCACTGCCCTGACTCACTCCCTTTGCTCCACCCCCCTCCCTGCCTCAAAGCACTTTTTTATATACATACATATTTATAATTATAATACTATTTTTATTAATGACGTGTATATTTCTATTTATTTATCATGATGCTATTGATGCCTGTTTACTTGTTTTGATCTCTGTCTCCCCCCTACTAACCTGTGAGCTCATTGTGGACAGTGACTTTATTTGTTGCTGAACTGTATTTCCCAAGCGCTTAGTACAGTGCTCTGCACATAGTAAGCGCTCAATAAATATGAATGAATAAGTGGTTAAAAAACACCACTGACTAATTGACTGAAAAGAGAGAAAAGAAGCAAAGAAGCAACAGGAGCCTACTAAGGCCAACAGAGGTGTGAAATGTCAAATGTCAAAGCTGTGAAATGAAAGTTGCAGGAGCTAAATTGAATTTTATAGGACAATCACCTGTATATCTCTGTACAACCAAATTGAGGCTTTTTTGTGGGGTTGCAAGGGAATAACAGATTTCAGCACATGACACTGACTGCAACTTAAGAGCGCTATGTCCAATATTTGGAGAGAGAGACTAGGTTAGCCTGAATCCCACATATGGCAGGGAGAGCTGCAGGTCAAGTCCATAGGAGAAAACTTCTAGTTAGGTAAAGGGAGAGCACAGTGCCTGAAAGATACTTGTGGGGAGGAAGGAGAAAAAAACTAGGGCTGAAAAGAATACTTGCTGTTGAGTACAGAGGGAGGGGTGCATTTGGGCTGAAATATAAAAGACACTCTAGTAAATTTAGTCTGATGCCATAGGGATCCCTAATCTAAAAGGAGGTTCCTTCCAAATTGAACATCTGCTACAATTAAAAGGCCAGCCCCTATATTCTGGCCAGATTTCCTCACAATTTATTAGAGAAAATGCTTTGATTAATTTTGACTGAGCTTTGACTGAGTATAATATATGGCAGATTCAAAAGAGTCTGAGAGTTAGAAATACTAGCTTTGTAATGCTAGGTCCTATATTTAGGGAGGGTTTTAAATCTGCAGAGGTCTTTAAAAGATCAAGCGATTCATGCAAGATCCCGCCGAGGGAAATCAGAATTCTCAGAGTTCCTTATTAGGTCTGATGGCCCCGAAACAGAAAGTTTTGGATTAAGAGCATGAAAGCCTGGGTCTTTTTGCTGGGCTCTTACCTTCCGGCAGACTACACGATCTGGGACCAGTCGCTTAACTTCTCTGTTCCTGAGTTTCCCCACCTTGAAGATGAGATCATTAAATTTGCCCTCTCTCTACCTTCAAGGGATGGTGTTAATATTAACTAAATAAAATCCGAAGAGCATTTTGAGCTCCTTGAAGATGAGTGATCCATAAATATGGCACTGCCAATTAATGCTGAGTTTGAGGGCTCTGCTTGATCTCAAATTAAGGAGGCTTGGATGCAAGAATTTATCGCCAGATGGTTTTCTGGAAAGCTCAGGCAAAGGTCACTTGACTCTGAAGAGCTATATGTCAAGCAAATGTATGGATACTCTCTGCTCTGATATTCAAAGAAGATACTGGACTTGATCATCTAGACTACATGTTTTTGTTTGTTTTTTAAAGCAAGGCCAAAAAAGAGGGTGAATGGAAACACTTGTTTTGCACAGAATAAGCCCTCAATAAATACTAGTGACTCCAAGTCAACACCCAGTTGATTTCTCAATCAATCAATCGATAGAACGTACAGAGCACCTACTGTGAGGAGAGTACTATAATAAGAACTTAACAAAGCACAATGATGCTAGCAGATGCAAACCTCACCTTTGAGCTTACAACTGAGCATAAGGATTGCATCTGCTATCAGTGAAGTTTTGGATAACCCACTCAAGAAGTTTACAATCAGGTGGGATATCCAAAACTTCATCCCAATGTGGAATGCTGTCACAAGACCCAGGATTGCACAACTATGTGAGGAGAGTAGGGAGTCACTCAGTGGCCCGTGTGACCCATGAAACGATGGGGATCCTTATTTCAGCAAGGCAAGTGGGCCACAGGTAGCATATACAGTATTCTGACAACACATATGAGGCAAAAACTTGGGTCTTTCTTCCTTAAAAGGGATTTTTTTGTACAAGTTCAGCACATCTGTGAACTCTTGACAACCTATCTATTAAAGCCACAACCAGCACCGATTTGCTGACAGAGACCTATGCTCACTCCCCACCGTCAGGAGTCTGATATTATATATTAGCTGGAATCTGAAGAAGAGACTTTCTCGCAGACTGGGCTCACAGGAATCTCGCCTATCGGAGAGGAAACATTTCGCAAGGGAAAAAAGTTAACTGTAAATGAATCACTGTTACTCAGATCTCCTGGCATTTGCTTTTGTTGAATAAGGGCTGAAATATAGAAGCTGTGGCTTTAAATCAGAGCTCCCTTCACCTGAACTGATAGGAGTGATAAACCACCACTCCATTCCATAGTGTACACAATTAAGTGGGCTTGTTCAGGAACAGAATAAAAAACCACAGAGAACTTTCCAGTCAGTGGGGCTATAAATGTTTCTAGCAACTTTATACTCTATGCAGCTGGACTGGTAAAGATCCAAAATTTGACACCTTTTGACCTGCACTTAATTGGGTCTAATTCAGATCCCTTCTAAACATTTTTCTCCTTCTCTATAAGCACCCAGAACCTACCTCCCCAGATGAGTACTTCTGAATGATATGGAGCACGAAGGCCCGAAGCATTTATGCTCATTAAATACCCCGGGAAGCTGTGTTTCAATGTGGGAGGGAGAAGAGGCACCAACGAGAGCTTTGTTAGTCTCTTCTCCACCCAACTGAGGTCTACTGCTTAGGAGAAAAGCCCATCAGACCCTGCTCCAATGTATCTGTTGCTTGTCCCCCCTAGCCCGGCTTAGCCGTAGATTGTGATCTCCTTAGAGGCCATGGACGATGTCCAGTTCTAAAATTTGTATAATTTTTCCAGCACTGAGCACAGGGAAGTCATTTAAATGACTATTACTTCTACTACGACTATTAGATGTTTTGTTAAAAGTCCCACAGTTTGGTACAGACTATTTCTTGGGTCATTACCATTCCATCTTCACAATGTCCTTGCATCCAAAAAGTTATGGCATTCTCAGTTCCCTGTTCTAAAGTTATACCCTGTTTTTGAGCTGTTGTTAAGCACCTAGTCAGGAGGTGGCTGCAATCACATCCCCAGCTCCTGTCTCTACCTTTCCTCCACCCTAATCACTTCTTTCTATATCGGTGAGCAGCCCAAAATGCTAGTGTTTCGCCAGCTACCCATTCCCCAACTTAGGACCCATGTTGCTGTCCTTTCCCCTTTTGTTTTCCAAATTTCTGCTGCTCTCTTTTCGGTAGCTCTCAAGAAATTCTCCAACTCCCGGGAAAGTAAGGTTACTGGGCTTTAAAATGGGCAGAATGACAGAGAGACCCCAGATGAAAAGGCAGGACATGACGCTACCAGCCACGACCAAAGTCAGAGCAATTAGTTTTCAGGGAATGTTTTTTTTTTCTTCTTTTTTTTTTTTTTAAATGGTATTTGTTAAGCACTTACTATGTGCCAGGCACTGTACTAAAACTGGGGTAGACACTAGCTAATCAGGTTGGACACAGTTCGTGTCCCGCATGGAGCTCAAAGTCTTAATCCTCATTTGACAGATGAAGTAACTGAGGCACAGAGAAGTTAAGTGGCTTGCCCAAGTCACACAGCAGACAAGTGGTGGCACTGAAAATAGAACCCTGGTTCTGCTGACTCCCAGGCCCATGACTGAAGATATTGGCTGGGGGCTGGGGCCTAGAATACTGTTGGAGAAGGAGCTTGGTTTCAGAACACCCAGTCTCTAGGGTTAAAAGCTTTGTGGGATGCCTATGGGAAGGAGCAAGGGGAAGTGGCAGAGGCCCAGTTTGGAAGTGGAGGACTCAGGCTCGCACTTGGGCTCTGCCACCGGCCTGCCGCGAGATTATAGGCAAGTCACTTAACCTCTCTGTACCTAGGTTTCCTCACCTATAAAATGGGGATAACGCTTGCCTTTCTCCTGCCTCAGAGGGTAATTATGAGGGCAAAAATGAGATAAGTAATGTGAGAGCGCTTTGGGAACACAACAGCTATACAAAAAAACCCCAGGTACTGTAGAAGAGGCACTGGGACATTCCTAGTACACATAACTAACTAGAGCACCAGCCATGACTGAGATGCCATCGGAAGTTCTAGGTAGGTGGGGCTAGGGAATAAGGTTTCCTAAAACTCCACATGGCTCTAACTCATGATTCTTACTCACAGATCCATAGTAACAGCTCTGAGCTTCCTGGACAACAACACTAGGGCAGCTCTTTCACCTCAGTTCAGTGTCCAACCACCTGGCACTTTGCATTGGCTGAAGCCCTGGACAGTTATTCTTCTTGTCCCCAACCCCAAAGGGTTACTATTCGAATGCTATTTTTTGATGAACTTATTTTTAAAAAAAAATTAGGTCAGGGGATCTTCCTGACTGAGTGACCCTGCTTAATGGGGGTGTCATCTGTATTTACTTACAACAGCTGGAGGATTGTTCCATTCTTCATAGGAGATGGCAGCATAAGGGTATATTCTGTCATTGATAATCTGGAGGGTGGCCAGGGCAATCGCTTTCATGGACCTGAAGTACGCTTTCCAGAACCATCTTGCCTGCAAGGGAAACATAAACCGCAGGATCAGACAAAGGCAAATAAGAGATCACAGGCTGGAGAGAAACAGCTTCCCTTCGAGAGATGGGTGGGTAGAAAATCTCAGCCGGCCAGCATAGGTGGACAACTCCGTTGTACTGTACTTTCCCAAGCGCTTAATACAGTGCTCCGTACACAGTAAGTGCTCAATAAAATTCCATTGATTGATTGACACAGGGAAATGCAGGCTATGGCAAAAAATGTATCTTGAAGGGAGTCCTTCTGTAGGAAGGGTTCTTGGTCACTGCAGCTGGAGAAAGATGCGGAAAGGCCCTTTCTCACCACAAAAATGTGACTAGTAGGCAAACTCCTCTTTACATTATGAGTCAGTTCAACACGCTCAGCCAGGTAAAGGGAAACAAAACAACAAGAGAATATGGACCAACTGGTCTTATGCCATCAAGTTGTTTCCAACCCAGAGCGATACCACGGACACCTCTCTCCCATAACGCCCCGCTCTCCATCTGCAATCATTTTGGTAGTGTATCCATAAAATTTTCTTGGTGAAAATACAGAAGTGGTTTACCATTGCCATTTTTCGCACAGTAAACTCGAGCCTCCGCCCTCGACTCTCTCCCCATGCTGCTGCTGCCCAGCATGGGTGAGTTTTGTAAAGAAGAGAAATTTGTTCAGTTCTTAAAGGAAGACTTCTTGACTATCATTACTCAGAATGGGTTACTGAAGGAAATTACACACAATCCTTC
This sequence comes from Ornithorhynchus anatinus, assembly GCF_004115215.2. NCBI lineage: Eukaryota > Metazoa > Chordata > Mammalia > Monotremata > Ornithorhynchidae > Ornithorhynchus > Ornithorhynchus anatinus. The sequence goes on from NC_041730.1 coordinate 24,376,808, forward strand.
CTCAGATAAAATACACGGTATTTACCTGTCTGTATTGTAGATGAAGTTCCATCCGAAAGGAGGAAAATGATGGACTAGATGAAATCTAGACCCCCTTTCGGTCTTAAAATTCTAACACATCACAGAGCTGGGAACACTACCCTTGGCATTAGGGGAGGTGGACGCTCAGAGTTTATGGCTCTGGAGCTTGTGATTGTGCACCAGAACCATGGACGCACACCCAGACATTTCATTCTCTCAAAAAGAACCCAAACACTGGAAAGCAATTATTTAAAAAAATATAAATTTCTTAAATAGAGACCCTGCAACACAAAAGAACCAGGACTCTAATTCCTGCTCTGGCACTTTTCTGCTATGTCTTTAGGCAAATCACTTAACTTCTCTGTGCTTTAATCACCTCATCTGTAAAATGGGGACTAAGACTATGATCCCCATATGGGACATGGACTATGTCCAATCTCATTAGCTTGTATCTATTTCAGTGCTCAGTTTAGTGCCTCACACAAAGACACATAACACTTAAAAATACCATCAAGCAACAACAACAAAAAGGCCTTCACTTCCAAAACTAATGCACAATGACTCTGGAAGCCCTTAGGGGTGGTAGGAGGAAACATGAGCTGGTAACAAATCCACCCAGAGGCGTGAATTTAGACTGGTGCTTCATGTTTAAGATGTCTTGAATCATCCAATGCTCTTGACAAAACCTCAGTCATCCCTGAAAGGAAGCACGCTTTGCCAATAATTATAGTTCAAGTGTCTTGGCGTGGGGTAAAGTGAACTTCCCATCTTAATTGATTCTGCAGAAGCTCTCCAACACCCTGAAGTGTCCATAAGGCATTTTAATTTATTACCCTCCAGGATTCTGTTTCAGCTGAATGTCTGAGAAGGAGGGGAGTATATGGAAAGGCATTTTCAACTATGCTGGCAATGTATGAAAGCTCAGCAGTCTTCATCTGGACTAGCAAAGTCAAATACTTTTTTTTGAATTTTCTCTAATGCAACATTGCCACATGTTTTGGATCTGTTTTGGAGCATCTCCTGACCAGACGTTCCAGCCAGCTTGTATCTAGTAAAGCTCCGATGTAGCTTCCAACTGTCCTAACAGTGCAAGGATGCAAATAAGCTTCCCTATCCTGAGTGATGAAAAGTAGCAAGACCACTGGCAGAGAGATAGAAATTCTGGAAGTTGGGAGACCTTGGGCATTCTTGACACCATTGTGATCATGCATTAGAATTGAATTTCTTCATGTCTTAGACTGCAAGCAGAGGGCAGGAACCAATTCTGGTTAACGTGTTTGCACACCTCCCAGAACAATGCCTGACTCAGATGGATTGAGGATGATGAACTCAGTGTACCAGGCAGTAAAAAGAGTACGAAATCTGTCCCATCTTCTCTGATGGAGAGAATCAATTTCTCCATGTCTTTTATGAACTCTCTTCTCCTTACGTCTATATAAAGAAAAAAATTACATTTTTGCTGTCCTTTTATGTTAGGAATATCTCCTGAAAGAAAATGAGCCCGACTTTAATCTCAGTTGGTAACTGACAGAAGGCAAAGTAAGGGTTTCAGGGAAGACTGCAAGGAAGAGAAAATACCGAAACAGAAGAGGGGTTATGATGCATTAAAACATCTAACAAGTCATCCCAAATCTCTTGTGAGTTAAATATTCCGCCTGAGTGGGAGAAGATTCTTGGATGCTCAGCCTAAAGAAGATTTCATCTGAAAATGAAAATGTGCCTCACAAAAAACACAGCCATGTTTCAATGAAAGCAATGAAAGTGGTCGCAACCAGTCACATCTGGAATACAGATATTTAGCGAACGTTACCAAAAGTTATACCCATTTGGAACAACACTATAAGGGGAGAAGGAGGAAAAAGGGGACCATATTCTTTAAATTGTGTAAGATTAGAACACCAGACTCAGTACTCTCACAAACCTTCAACAAATTCTTAATTACTAGGAGCAATCAGGATCACTGTTTGACAGCCCAATCCCTCCTTACATAACCCAGGAGACGTCTGCATTAAGGGAGAATGAGACTCCCTTAAGTACCGGGCTTTCTAGGCTCCTTTTAAAAGTGAACTAACTTTAAACTGCCTTTATAATTAGAATCTCCAGTAAACAACCTCTATTGCAATCTCTCCCTCCACCAGGCTGAAGCCAGAGAACAGGGAGTTACTGAGAAATGTAGACTGGCTACTTCTTGATCACCAGGTGTTTCTACATATTTTCCTTTCCTTCCTATCCTAATCACCTACTTATGTGCTCCTTTCTGTGTCAATCTATCATATATATTATGCGCTTACTGTGTGTAAGACAGTGTGCTAAGCACTTAGCAGCATACAATATGAGAGTTGATAGGCTTGTTCCCTCCCACAGTGATCAGCGTACATTCCGTTTGCCCCATCTTGTGAGGTATTTGCCATGTTACAATTGCAAAATTACAGGCCAGACAATGCAAGAGATTTAGGCATTGGGAACATTGCTCTAATACTGACACTTGTTCATTTTGGGTGACGACCTGGAAAATGTTTCAATACCTTATGCGTTTATTTTTCGAAGTTACGTTTCCTTTAGGATGAACGTGAAACCTTCGAGAGGGAATCCAAGTCTACAAACACATGTTTCAGGGGCTCATTACCTCCTTCCTACCTTGTTTGCTTTGACAAAATAGAACTGATAAGCATTCCTAGCTCACCAGAGCTGTCCAACAAGCTAAATGCTTAAGTGTTCCACCAGTTCTTGTCTCCTAGGTGGTAATAATGACAATACCATGACCTCAGAACCCAGTAATGCCTTGGAGCCGTAAACTCATTGTGGATAGGGGACACGTCTGCCAACTCTGTTGCATGATACTCTCCCAAACACTTAGCACACTGCTCTGCACATAGTAAGTGTTCAATAAATTCCACTGATTATGTAATTTCCCCGAGAGACAGATGGAAGGCAAATAAAGCAGTGCCCATTTGGCAGTCAGGAAAATTGAGGTACCCTAAACTGAGGTGATCTACTACTGATTCGACTGGGAACTAGAAACAGTACTCTGCTCCAAATATCCTGGCCCAGGGTCTGGTTTCTCATGATGTCACATCCCAACATAGGTTTTTCTGCCGCCCAGCCGTTCAGAGAACGGCTCATATAAAGTTTACCTTTGGGCCTTGGAGAGAAAGGATAGCAATACTTGGAATATGTTTTAAATTTTTACTGTTCGAAAGGGCTTTAATTCATTTTATCTTCACAACATCCCCATGTTGAGTGCCAGGACCTAACCAAACTCTTTCCTAAACTTTTATTGGGTTTGGAGACACTAAGCATATATTTCTAGTTTTCCATTCAAGGGGAAACTTCTGTTAAGCCCCTCTTTTGAAAGGTAATAAAATGGCCTGCTGTTTTCCTTGAGTTCTACCCAGTTTTGCAGGTTTTTCAGTGAACAAAATGGATGTAAGGTATTTTTTACAATTCAGAGATCTCTGGGCTGTACTGCTTTTACTGGCACCTGTGCTTCTCCTGTCACCACTATTCTAGACCCTAGTGATGGCAGAAGCAACACGGAGATGGAGTTTGAGATGCCACTGATTTTTCAAAGACCAAACTCAGGAAAAATATATGTATATATATTACTGGTAGCGCTGATATTAGAGATAGATAATACTATATCTAGCTCTCCTATAAATAAGTACTTTTAATTTTACTTTATAATTTTCAACAAGCCCTAGAATTATTTCCATTTTATTGAGGGAGAATCTACCAAGCTACCAAGTGACAGGCACCTTCAGAATGGAGGTCGACGGCAAAACCTGGGGGACATAACTCCCAGAGTTTCTGATTCAGGCCTGTGGTTAATCAATCAATTATGTTAATTGAGCACCTACAGTATCACAGCATTGTACTTAACACTGAGGAGAGTACGATATAATTAGCAGGCATGATCCCTGCCCTAGAGAAGCTTATAATCAACGGGAGCGGATGCTAAGAAGTTGCTCATAATGACAGTTCTACTTCCTGAACAGGCCGAAGGCACACATCACATGCCCTAAACTAGCTATCTACATATTTCCAAAAGGAGCGTGTCTGTTTGCCATGACACATTCTCCAATCCCATAGAGCCAAGAGGCCCAGCTGGGGCCACATCTAACTTGCAGTCTGGACATATAGGTAAAATTCCTCCCTCTCTAGCAACCAGTAATACACTGTGCGAAGGAGGGGAATGACTTTGGAAGAAAACACTCAGTCTTCCATAATGTATCAGTGGGATTTATTGAGTTCATACTATGTGCAGAGCACCGTGCTAAGCACTTGGGAGAGCACATTACAAAAGAGTTGGTAGACACCATCTCTACCCACAAGGAGCTTACTCTCCTGACTGTAGGGGATATGTTTACCATTGCTGTTGTACTGTACTCTCCCAAGTGCTTAGTACAGGATATACTGTATATATTTTCATTACCCTATTTATTTTGTTAATGAGATGTACATCACCTTGATTCTATTTATTTGCTATTGCTTTAATGAGATGTTCATCCCCTGGATTCTATTTATTGTTATTGTTCTTGTCTGTCCATCTCCCCCAATTAGACTGTAAGCCCATCAAAGGGAAGGGACTGTCTCTATCTGCTACCGATTTGTACATTCCAAGCGCTTACTACAGTGCTCTGCACATACTATTGAATACTACTGAATGAATGAATGAATGAATACAGTGCTCTGCACATAGTAAGAGCTCAGTAAATATGACTGCTCTGCACACAGTAAGCGCTCAATAAATGCAATTGATTGAGGGGGAAAACATTAAGATTAATGACAAATACAGTAAATGGGAGAGTACAAGCGTATGTACATAAATGCAGAGGGGCAAATATGTTTTCACTGTACCGTTTAGGAACATGGAAACGTTTTTCTGAAAATGCAGATATTTTTTGATACAACACAACATGGTGCTGGAAGAAATGGTTGTGCACATGGGTGCTGTGACAGACACAGAAGTTAGTTAACAGAAGAAGTAATGAAGATATAGATGCAAGTTTTTCCTAATGCAGGGTTTTGCAAAAACCCGTGTTACAGAAGAAATGAGTGTAATTAAAATACACTAACTTCAAATTACAACCTATCCGTGACAAGGTACATTTTCCCCAAGTAACTTGCTGGGGTTCCTGTGCCAGAGCCATGTCAAACCAGGCTAGATTAAACCTTTGAATAGTTTTAAAGCAACCTTGTAGATAACTACAAAAAGTTCAGCAGAGTTTATTAAAGTTACACTCTCCCTTTAGGGCAGATTACAGTAAGTACATTTTAATACCACATTTTTTACAATTAAGTAAATAAAAGAAGTGACTAGATTCAAAATAGCTCCCAGAGGCAATCCCATGTGGTTTCAGATAGTCATTTCTAAGAAGTGATTTCCCTTTCTCTGATTTCCATGACGTACCATAAACTAAAATTACACGCAAAGCCGAGTCATTGACACTAATATATGCCCAGGTTGGTGAAGGGTTGTGTCACCAAACTGGGCATATACCATGGTGAATGATATTAGGGGACATGTTCTAATATACGTTAATACATTCTAGAAGAAGCAGTTCACTTGGTCTTTGGGGGTGCCTAAAATTTGAGCCCATGTGCTAAAGTTACCATTTAGATAGGGCAGGTAGCAGGGTGTGGTCTCACCCCCAAGCTCCAGGGTGAGTCTGGAGGGTGAACCCCAGGTGCCCAGTCCCTGACTGCTCTGTTATAGCCATGTGGCTCCTGGTAGCCAGGGTGGATCAGAGAGCTCCAACTTTGCCAGGCACAGCTGTTCTCAATGTGGCAGTGGAAGAGCTGGATCTCACTGACCTCTCCCAGCTGGTGGCGACTCCAAAGAGTCACATGGCTGATGGCCATGTGGTTTGAAAAAGAGCCTCTGTTATCTGCGGCTTCACTGGGGGAGGGGACCCCCACTTACACAGTTCCCTACTGCCCAGAAGGCTCTAGTGGTCAGGACAAATGCTTTAAAACATCATGAAGAGAACAATTTGGTGATGGGGGAGGAGTTGGCGTTGATTCAGATGGATGTCCTAAACAGGTGTGAAATTGCACACTGAACTGCTGGCACCAATTGAAAACTTAATCATACAGGATTTTTTTTTTAATATTTTCCTGTTCCATCCATCTGTGAAGAGGCTGTCTCTTCTTCCTCTAGGATTTCTTCCCTAGTTGAATAACCCTGACTGATAGTCTGCTAAGATTCAGCCACATTTTTTTTCTGTGACTTTTCATCCTACTCCTCCAGCTGTGCAAATAAACATAGAATATTTTCGAGGTTCCTTCCCCTCTCCTTCTTTGAATTAGCCTGTCCTCTACCCACAGGTACACACAGGTAGCTAAATGCACTGAACCAACTGTACCTGCCAAAGAATTGTTCTAAATCTACTGATGCTGGCCAATTAGGCAAGTGGGTGTATGCAATTCTGTTTTTTAACCATCTTCTGCCATGCTAAACAGGTAATTCACCAATTCCTTTCCAAATGCCACAGTTGTTGGATTTTTCTCCTTCTTTATAATACCATAGCATTTAATCCTTTAAATATTCTCCAAATGAGATATTTTTGATAACCTTCTCTGAACTTTTTCCAATTTAACTCTCTCTTCCTGGCACAGAAGCACAAGAGCTTAATACAGTGATCTGTATACAGTAAGCTCTCAATAACTACCTTCAATTGATTTTGCTTCAGCCCAATCTTCCTAGTAAAGCCTCACCAGGATACCCCTTTTCACACCCGCCTCCTTTCATCATCTCCAACTCTTGTGAACTGCTTCTACCTTCTTATGACCACCCCAAGGGCTCAGTCTTACGAAACAGGATGCTTGGAAGGCCTTCTTTTTTGAAGTTTCACAATTTCTCCTTGGGTTCAGACTTCAGCCCTTTGTACATATCTTTTTGTCCCACTGCTTCTCTTACATGGAATGTATCTCCATGTCCAACTCCCCTGTGATATTGCAGGCTCCCTGAAAGCAGGCATTGTGCTTAATTATCTTCTCTATTGCATTCTCCCAAGCACCTAAATAAGATGCTTTGCACAAAGTACTCAGTACTATTGATGGTTTGAATGTGTCCCCAACCAAGTCCTAGGGGTGATCCCTCTCCATCAAAAAATTATTACTGTTAATAATAATAATTGTATTCTTTATTAAGTGCTTGTGTGTCAAGCACTATATTAACGGCTGGGGTAGATACAAGATAATAGGCTACCACATGGGGCTCACAATCTAAGTAGGAGGACAGGTACTGAATCCCCATTCTGCAGATGAGGGAACTGAGGTAGGCTAAGTGACTTGCCCAAGGTCACACGGCAGAAAAATGGTGAAGCCAGGACTAGAACCCTGGTCCTCTGACTCCCAGGCCCATCTTCTTTCCAATAGGCTATGCTGTTTCAAAAAAACAAAAAAAGACACAGAGGGCAAAAAGGGAGAAAGATAAAAGGATATGTTCAGGGTGCCATATTATGTAGTTACCACCTCAGACAATGGATTTTAAGCTTCCAGGCACATCCAACCCCAAATGAGGTTCTCATGACCTTTGGGAAGAGGAACACACAACAATTTTTCCTTTGTGTGGCCAGATCTCCAGCAGTTCTAGACCTGTTTCTTACATTGATTGCCAGAGTCATTCTGGGGTTAGATAAATAAGCAAGCACACGAACTGACTCTGAAATGCTGTTCCCAAACACGGTCGACCGGATAATTCCCAGAGGTCTGTATGCAAGCAGACGCTGAGCCTTCAGTTCCAAAGATTCCCTTCCGCTTGACTCTGGCCCCAGGATTCATTCAGAGGTTGGCCAAAAAAATGAACATGGGGTTCCACTGGCAGCAACCAAGAAACTGTGCACAGTCTATGCTCCTTGATAAACACAAAAACACAGGAAATGGGCCCGATGAACAAGTTCCAGGGGAGAGAAGGGCAAAAGCACTATAATAAAGACAGCACTCTCATTGAAAGTTCACGTTTAATTAGACAAGGTGTTATTTTCCTTAGAAATAAAAACACCGGGGGCCAATGCCTCTTTACAAGCTCTTTACAAGCTCACACAGCGTCAGGTTACAAGGCCCATTCATATAAAGCCTTCAAGATCTAGTGCTCGCGGCACGAATGATGCTCCGGCAGAAGCACAGGCTAGATGGATTTAAATCTCCCGGTGGGTGACGAAAAAGAAAGCAGAAGACTGTTAGGCAAGGAGAGTGCAACTGCAGGGGGGTTAACATCTCTCGGCTTCTCTACGTCACTGAGACAGAGGTCAGGTTTAGGGAGTGAAGGGAAATCAAGGAAAAATGATGACAGAATGGGCGACAGGAGATATCTACCTCAACTCAGTCAAGCAATCGTACTCACTGAGAGCTTACTGTGTGCAGAGCACCGTACCAATCGCTTGGTAGAGTACAATATAACAGAATTGGTAGATATTCCCTACCCACAGTGAGCTTACGGTGTAGACGGGGAGAGTGAGGGCCCTCCAAGAAAGCGTGAAGGGAAGGAAATTTTTCTTTTTGTTCCCCACCCTCTCCCTATCTCCCGGGGTGAACGCTTCCCATCAGCGGTATCTTCCTTGAGTACAAGACCACTGAGCATTTGTGACGGTGACGGAGGCTTCAGGACAGACACTTCGATCTCAGAGGCCACCAGCTACAGTTTAGGTAACCACCTCAACAGCTGGAGTTTGGCTTCCGCTTTGGCCCGATGGGGCTGTTTCACAGCTTCTGCTACTGTTGAGGATTTCCAGGACCCTGCTGCCTCCCCGCACGGGGCATCCTGTCACTGGAAACGCTCAGGAGCGTGGGCAGCAGACATCCCCGTCAAGGCAAAGGACTTGTCAATCATATCAATCTTAAAGGACCTGGGTTCTAATCTCAGATCTGCCATTCGTCTGCTGTGTGACCTTGAGCAAATCGCTCAACTCCTCTGTGCCTCAATTACCTCGTCGGTAAAACGGGGATTAAGACTGTGACCCCATGTGGGACAAGGAATATGTCCAACCTGATTAGGTTGTATCTACACCAAAGCTTTAGAACAGTGTCTGTCACAGAGTAAATGCTTAACAAATGCCATAAAAAAATGATCAATCGATTATTGAGTACTAACTCTGCACAGAACACTGTACAAAGTGCTCGGAGAGGACAATACCATGAGAGTTGGTAAACATGTTCCCTACCCACAGTGAGTTGATAGGCTAGAGGGAGCTTATAGTCTCTCCTGCTGCTATCCAAGGGAAAAATCATGTGACTTGGGGCTGGAGCCAGCCAGCCAGACATGCCAGCCAGGCCTGCTACTGAACACCTCCATCACAGCCTAAATTTTTAATGCTTTTTTAAAGGCTTTAAAACTTGGCCCTTCCTCAGGCAGCAAAATTGGCCAGGATACCCTGATGATAGTCGAGGGTTAATTCAATAATACTTGCAATACACTGAACTCTCTGGAAAGCTAGATAATAAATTTTTTAAAAACCATTTAAAACAGCATTAATAGATCATCCATCACCTTCAGAACTGGTCACAAGGATTATTGCTGTGAGTTACTATTCATCCCCTGGGGCAGGCCTTCCCTGCTTTAACAAATGAAGAAAAAGGTACACTGATACCCAATAACTTGCCAAGAGTCCCCGAGTCAGTAGCCAAAACAGGACCAGGACACGTTAATGTGTTCCACTGCCTGAAATGATTGTTATTAGAACTAATCTCATACTTAGATGCCAGTTCTTTTAAAAGTCCCTTCCTTTTGGCATTCTTCATCATCCCAGGAGCAACGTCTTAGTTTGTTTGACTTGCAGGATAATAGCAATTCCAGAATGAAAGTTAAGAGCCATTTCATAAGATTTAGAAATCTACTTTTAATGTACCACTTCAGTGATGACAATAAATTTTTATATAAAAAAACAAAGCAGGGTAAAAGGCTATAAAGCCAAAGCCTTTTCCCCCCACACAGTTCAATAGCAAGGAAGCGGGGGAGGGGGGAAAAAAAGGGAAATATTCTTCATTGTTTACTGTTAAAGTAGTGTGGTAAGAGTGAATGCTGGCTAAATGGTCCAACAAAGAGAAAACAACTTTCTGAGAGAGTATTTTTATGTTTTACAGAATATCAACTTAAAAGCCTCTGTCTTCCAAGAATTTCTAACTAGGCTGTGGTGTGGCTGTATGCCAAGAAGAATCTGCTGCTCAGGAAAGCTCGTTATGAAGCAGGTACAGCACTAATGGCATAGGGGGCTGAGTAGTACAGATTTTGGGTTTTACAAAGAAGCCTCCGTCATGATGCATTAAATACCAAATTGATCGACACATCCAAATCTCATTCTTCCCTTACCATCCCCCCAGTAAAGAACCACCTGAAAAATGAATCTTTTGCAATGCATAGTTGCAAGGCCTAGTAGAAAGAGCATGGACCTGGGAAGTAAGACCACCCGCATTTTAATTTTGGCTCTTATACTTCCCTGCTGTGTGATCCTGGGCAAGTCACTTAACTGCTCAATACCTCAGTTTTCTCATCTGTAAAATGGGGGCTCCATACTGCTTAGATTGGAGCCCCATGTGTGGACAGGGACTGTGCCCAACACCATTATCTTCAATATACTCCAGTGCTTAGTATAGTGTTTGGTGCAAAGGAAACGCTTAAATACCCCCATTATTATTATTATCATTAGTGCCGACGATTTAGAGGGTACGGGAGGGGTTTGTGGTAGGGATAGTGGTACAGTGAGGGGAAGAAAAAGTCACCGAGAAGGGAAGGTATTCTCTCAGGCACCAGCCAACTGTTCTCTAAATAAATATCATGGCCACATAGGCAGAGCCAGGTGTTTTGTTTTTTTAATGAATTTCTTAGTGGAAATGTTCGGTTCCATATCTGCACAAGGCAAATCAAACTAAAGAATGTAACCAAGCACTCAGCACAGTACCCTACACCTAGTAAGTGCTCAACAAATACCACTGACTGATTGATTAGTGGGATTTGCTCCAAGCAGCAAGACTGTTTCTTAGGGCCCATATCAACAGTTTTGCCTCCAAGTCTGCTCCCACAAACACTCATGTCAGCCCCCTCACCTGACAAAACAAATGACATTTAACCTTTTCTAGTCCAAGGTCACACAGAAGGGCTGGGGCAGAGGTGAGACTAGAACTCAGGTGTCCTGACTTCTGGCCTCATGACCTTTTCACTAGACCACCCTGCCTCCCTTAATCTGTACATATCAATTTACATAGCCTATTAGCTAAATATTTACTCATCTACAGGTCATCTCAAAATTACTTTGTGTCTGTCCCCTCTACTATACTATAAGCTTCTTGAGAGCAGAGCCCGATTCTTCTAACTCTATTGTAGTCTTCGATTCTTGTAGCTGAAGTATGACAATGTTCTAATAACAAATCTCCATACCGTTGGCCAACAAAATCTAGGGCAGCTTAATGTCTGCTTTGATATTTTCATTACATAGCTTTACCCCACCCCTTTGCAAACTCACCCAAAAATATCTTTAGGTGCCAGAGTAGTCTTTCAGTGACTACTAGATGCCCACTCCCATTTTATTTTTAAGAATTTACTTTTCGCAGTTGTTTGCCACCTAAAATTTAGTCTAAAGGGAATCACATTTGTTAAATAGGTTCCTGACCGGCTCTGCCACTTGGCAGCTGTGTGACTGTGGGCAAGTCACTTCACTTCTCTGTGCCTCAGTTACCTCATCTGTAAAATGGGGATTAAGACTGTGAGCCTCATATGGGACAACCTGATTACCCTGTATCTACCCCAGCGCTTAGAACAGTGCTCTGCACATAGTAAGCGCTTAACAAATACCAACATTATTATTATCTACTTTTTACCTCCAAGCATTTTAGAAAACCACAAAATCTTTCATCTGACTTATCAGCCTAAACCTCAATTCTCCTTGACTCACTCAATAATAACTCCCTGAGTAGGACAGCAGGCATTGTGAAGGACCATCAGACAAGGCTCACAAGGAGCCTCATCTCTTCCACAATCGTTGTACAATTGAGTACAGAGTTGAACTCATGTAGGGTCTGATTTACAAAGCTTAAAATGGTTTGAGTTGTGTGAACAAAAGGCATGCAAGATATGTACAAAGTTACCCTTCTTCTTTTCCCTTTGACCAAAAAATGTAAGTCCAGGGAGGTAAACCAATTTACTCATGGCCATTCAGTAGATCAGTGGCAGAACCAGGAATATGGTTTAGAACGGTAGCCTGTATTTCTAAAAATGAAGCTGGTATTCCATCGGTCAATAAATAATATTTTTTATGGTATTTGTTAAATGCTTACTATTACCAGGCATTGTACTAAGTGCCAGGGTAGATACAGGCTAATCAGGGTGGAGATAGTCCATGTCCCATGAAGGGCTCACAGTCTTAATCCCCATTTTACAGATGACGTAACTGAGGCCCAGAGAAGTTAAGTGACTTGCCAAGGTCACACGGCGGACAAGTGGCGGACCTGGGATTAGAATCCAGGTCCTTCGACTCCCAGGCCCGTGCTCTATCCACTAGGCCATGCTGCTTCTCAAGTGCTCTTTCTTGAGCTCTTAGTCTGTGCAGAGCACTGTACTACATTCAATCGTATTTACTGAGCATTTACTATGTGCAGAGCACTGTATTAAGCACTTAGCACTGTACTGGCAGAGTAGAATAGTGTTGGCAGACATGATCCTTGTCCTCAGTTTACAATTACAATATGCCTAGACCTCTAGTGTAGTAACAGTAGTACCATTTACTGAGTGCCCATTTGGCATCATGCTCTGTCTTGTCTTCTGCTGTCGAGTTGTTTCTGACCCATAGCGGCTCCATCTCTCCTAGAATGCCCCACCTCCACCTGCAATCATTCTGGTAATGTATCCATAGTTTTCTTGGTAAAAATACAGAAGTGGTTTACCAGTGCTTCTTCCGCACAGTAAACTTGAGATTCTGCCCTCGACTCTCTTCCATGCCGCTGCTGCCCAGCACAAGTGAGTTTTTGTAGTAAGTTGCCACTGTTCAAACTAGGAATGGAATGGTTATACCTCTGCTTGACTCTCCCTCCCATAGTCGAGGCCGGTACAGTAAGGTAAACTCTCCAGGTGCGATTCTGAGGGGCAGTGCTCTGTACTATAGACTACTCAGAAGTATAACAGTGACCATTCCTTGCCCACGAGGAGCTTATCCTCTACTGAGAGACAAACGCAACTGTATTTTTACAACTAGAGTGGTCAAAGAAAATGCATTCAGCAAAACAAGGTCCTGATAGCGTGGGGAATGGTCTACGGATTCAAAGGCACCTGAGAGACTGAGGATGAACAGGATAGAGGAGAACCCTCCTCGGACTAGGCTAAATGGAGGCCACTGGAATCTGAGAGAGAGAGCAGCCTCGGTGGAGTGAAGGGTAAAAGGGCCACGCTGCAGAGGGTAGAGAAGAGAGTTGGTCAAGAGGAAATTAAGGCACTGACCTCTCCAGGCCTCAGTGACCTCAGCTGCAAAATGAAGATTGAAACTTTGAGCCCCACAAGGGGCAGGGACTGTGTCCAACCTGATTATCTTGTATCCACTCCAGTGCTAGCACACTTAGCAAATACCCACAGTTATTATTATTCTAGGAAGTCAGAAGGGAGTGAGAGCAGGAAGATGAGGCTATAGTTAGAGAGGACCACTGACTGTTACAAACATTTTCACATTTTAGCAGGAATAACAATGAGAGTATAATATCTAGAAAATAAGGTCATCTATCAACTCCTGTGACTGGAATTCAACTACTCATTCCGAGAGGTGGCTGTTGAAAATATCTCTTCTCCCTGATGGTTCATCTAGTCCCTCCACTTAAGATCTGAAAAAAAGTCACAGTTGCTTATGCAATCTCTTCATCCCTCCGGCCTCTCTAATCCCCAGAGTTTCAATCCACAGGGTTAAGGCCTATTTGTGAGGACCTATCTGACAAGCACTGAAAGAAACAACAGCACACTCACAAAACAAGACTCCGTGGCAAACTGAAATATCTTCATGCCTTTTTCTCAGATGTGCTCCCTCGCCTTCAAAACACACATCTTTCTTCCTCCGCTTATCAGGAAGGAACCAAGATGGCCACTGGAGAGCAAAAGGACAAGAAGCTACTCCACCTTCTGCCTCTCCAGTCACAGTGTCTGATAAGTCTGGATTGCAGGCTCTTTATTACTGGTGAGATGAGGCAGAGAAAAATGCAGCTGTGTTGCCAGATCCCAGATGGGGTTCAGGGGAGGAAGCTAGAAAAATCATCTTTTGACTTGTAAATGGAGCTTGTTTGATCTGGAAGCATCAAGAAAGAATAAATATATAAGCCCGTGCCGTTTTTACAGTTGATTTTTCTGCCTGGCTGCATGTTTTCAAATGTGGCTTGTGATATGCAAGCCTTTTCTCCCGTTAAAAAACCTCCAAAATAAATGTCAGGCAATCTGGATTTCTACTCAGAGGGGAAGTCAGGAGAAAAAAAAACGGGGGGTAGGGGGAGGAGGGGTGAGGGAGAGACCATCTATATACTCTTAGGGAATGTTCAAATGTTATATGACCTCCTGTCCAAAGGGAGGGCGGTGGGGGAGAGGGAGGGAAAGGAGTAGGAGCTGGAGGGAAGAGAGGAAGGTTCAGCCACGTTTCTTGACAAATGACAGACAGCTCCTGAAACCGAAAGCCCCAGGTTTCAAGTCTCAGGGGTATCACCTTCAAATATGTCAGTGTTCTAAGGGTGGATCATTTTTCCCTGCTGCAGACACCCCGCTGAGAGGTGAGGTCCCCAGCAAAACATAAGGCTCCGACTGTGAGCCTTTGAGGTGGCAGGAGCTGAGAGGAGTTCAAAGGCAAGGCTGGCTGGTGGCTTGCACCTCCAAGTGCTGCGGAGGTGAGGGGTTACTAAAGCAGGAGCCACTGACCAATAAAACTATGTTTGGGGAGTCGTCTCTGCAGATAAATTGGGGATCCATTTACACCTTTCCCAGCTTTCTGAGTTACCCACCCCACTGCTTCCCACTGTGCCCAAGTCCAGGATGGTTTGAGCATCTCTCGTGGTTAGCAGCTGCCCGCTCTCTCTGCCGGCGAACTCTGCAGAGTGGCCGAAGGAGGCTTGGAAACTTTTAATCAGTATCCAGCATCAAAAATAAATAAATAAGAGCACAACTTGTGTCAACTGCTGCAACAGGATCTGCCTCGGTTGAGATTTCCCATGACTGTCGTACTAACGCCAGGAGAAGGAAAGCTTAAGTTCTTTTGATTAGAGAAGGCACATGCAAAACAAGGCCCGTGCCAATCACCACCCCCCAACACACACACATACACACGCACACACACTCTTGAGAGGGCTACCCTTTGCATTTTTAAAAATATATAAATCACACCAGGAAGAAGGAACTGCAGAGCACGGACTTGGAAAAGCTGCCATCTTGAGAAAGAAATCACCACAGAACCTGCTCTGTTCTTGGGCCCGTCATGACAGGAAACTGATCCGCTCCCCATTCTGGCCCATCTCAACCCCCGAAACTTGTGTTCCAACAGCCCCATTGGATGCCAACACGGAGATCCTTTTTCAGCTTGAAATTCTAATTACAGCCAAATTAGATCCAGCCCTTCTCATCATCACTACACGCTCAGAAAGGCAACGAAAACTAAACGGTTTGACGCTATCCAACTCTATTTCACAACCAAAGGGATACTGAGCTTTTCCCTGACAATCGGAGGATGGACCCTCCGTAGGCTGCCAACTATTGAAATGTGGACTTTTTGGCGAGTGGTTAGAGAACAGGGTTATTGCAGCAACCCAAGAAGGGCACGCTCAAGGCGAGTTCTAATGAGGGCTCTGTCAACGTTGGGAACGTCTTGGTAATTGATGTGCTAGTCTTTCTATATCGTTACACTCTACTATTTCCCCTCTGTGCAATTTATTTTATTGTCTGTCTTCCCCTGTAGACAGGGAGCTCCTTAATAATAATAATGCTGGTATTTGTTAAGCGTTTACTGTGTGCCAAGCGCTGTTCTACCAACTCTACTGTAGGTCAACCACACCAAGCAGCATCCAGGATGCAGATTTCACTAAAGAGTTTTCCAAAGGTTTCACTTGCTGAAATGCCAAATGCTAAATTAAATGCAGCCAGTCAGGCCAATTGATTCGGGGAGATTTGTTTTAAGTTCATTCCAACTATGTTGCAGGGCCAAAGGCCTCTTCAGAGCCTCAGTTGATTAATCAGTTAGCCAGGTACCATGTTTACCAATTACCCAATGAATGTAGAGCACAGTGGAGTATCAAGGGCAAAGCCCCAGAATAGGAGTCAGGAAATATCAAGTATTGGTTCGATCACCGATAGCGTGAGCTTAAGCACTTCCCTTCCTCTTTCTATGGTCTGGTTTTTCCATCCACACAATAGTCTGATCCCACCTAGTCCCCCATATGCATTCAACAAAAAAAGTATAATATCCGAACATGGGTCAAGATCTCAAGCAAAGAGGATATCTAGGAGGTCATCTGACTCACTGGAATTTTTGGGTGGCAGTGAATTTGGGGAAATTTTCCCTATAAGTAAAGGATTTTTTTTAAAGGGATATTTTTCAACAGCTTCCCCTAACAAACTCACGCCTCACCCACCTTTCCTTCCTCCCCTAAGTCCACACTTCCTAAGCTTCCAACCCAAATCATCTTACCTGCCTAAAGCTGTTTCCATCCCCTCCCTGGCTTCTCCCCCTTCCCAGTTGCTGGGTGGTACCAGTGAAGCAGCTGCCCAGGATGCAAAGTTCAGGGGGCAGGAGGGAGGGATAGATACACTTGCAATTCCAGACTGGGGGATGAAAAGGAGGAGGAGGAGAGTGTGTGGACAGGGAAGAGGTTTAAGAAGCAGAACTACGTGTCATTACTGTGGTGACACTTTTTAAACAGTCCCCTCCTCAGCATCTGGAGTGATGCTGCACCCCAGAGCCAAAACCTTCTGGGTGACATCCGGGTAGGGAAAGGGTCAAATGGCAGAGCTGGTGGAGCATCAGGCTGTTCCACAGTTTGATGCCACTCTCCACGCTGCTGTGATGTGTCAAACAGGGTCGCCAAACTACTTGAGCCAGCCCCTAAAACCAGCTCTGCTAGAGAATGCAAGCTCTCTTAGTACAAGGTGCTGAGTTCAGTGTTCTGCACACAAAAGGTGCTCAATAAATTCCACAGATTGTTTGATTTCTTTCATGTCCAGTGCTCTAGAATGCTCTCCCTGCCAGATAAGAGAAGCAGTGTGGCTCCGTGGAAAGAGGTTGGACTCGGGAGTCAGAGGTCAGCAGTCCTAATCCTGGCTCTACCATTTGTCAGCTGTGTGACTTTGGGCAAGTCGCTTCACTTCTCTGTGCCACAGTGACTTCATCTGTAAAATGGGGATTAAGACTGTGAGCCCCACGTGGGACAACCTGATCACTTTGTATCCTCTCCAGCGCTTAGAACAGTGCTTTGTACAACGTAAGCACTTAACAAATGCCATTATTATTATTCCCAGGGAAGTACTAGTCAAGGATCCACATTATCATACTAATAGTATTCATAGTAGAATTGCTTATTCTCCACGTGACTATTATCTAGAGATGAAGACTCCAGCATTTTTCCTAGCTTCATGTCTCCTCTGGTGATCCAAATGAGTCACCGTCCACCTCTCAGCGGACCATCTGCAATGACAATGCCATACCTGTCTACCCGGAGAGTCAAGAGAATTAGGAAATGTCCATTGTTCCAATTGACATCCTCTTGTCACGTCTACGTTGTCATCACAATGATTGCAAAAGTGAAGCTGGCCAGTATGAAGCTGAGAAGCTGACCCTGATTTGAATGCTCCTATTTTTCAGGGCTCAGAACGTGTTTTCAGACCAAAAAAAAAAAAAAGAAAATAAATCTTCAAACCCATCCAAACTGCTTTGGGGCTGAAAACTTCCAATTTGAGTCTCAGCCCAAATGTAGTTTTTTCCTTCTTCTTGGAAAATTTCAGCCATTTCTGAAATATGGGTGGGTGACAGAAACTCTTTTTCTCCTGGAAAAAAAGAGGGGGGTGGGGAGACAGGGGAGTGGAAAAAGCCAGCCCTTTCTGTTCACATAACATAAAAACAGCTGAAGCTTGAAGCCTCAAACTTGGCCCAATTGTCATCCTCATCAAAGGAGGAAAGAATAAATCAAGCCACATTTGAAGAAAGACCATTTTGTGTATTTAGTTACAGAGGCTTAAATGACATATCTCTGTTAGGACAGAATTCCGTTTTAAAGAGTGCTTTGGGGGCCTGCCTCTATTCACAGACTTTGGATTTTATTCCCCTAATTTTTTTCATCAACATGAAGGATAAGCTGCAACCAATAACAAGTTACCTACAGTAATGTAAGGTGAGAGGCATTGTTGGATATGATTTCAATCAGTTGTATTTATTGAGCACTTACTCTGCGCAGAGCACTTTACTAAGCGCTTGGGAGAGTACAATATTACAGACACATTCCCTGCCCAAGACGAGCTTACAGTCTAGAGGATTTCTTCCTGTTTGAGTATGTGCTCAACATGCATCACGGTTGATATCATTTTAAAAGGGACCAGGATGGGAAATGTGCCTTGGCTGTTTTACTAATCTAATCCTTAATGAAGCCTTACAGATGAGTATTATAAGAAACTGTCGTACTTTAAAACCAGCATGCCACTCACTGCCGGACGACCTCAGTGTGTGAACCGCTCGTAGTCTCCCAGCCCAGGTAGAAAAGCTATTTTCTGAGGGTTCATATCAGTAGCTTACTAAAACACGCTTTCCCTTCTTAAACTAGGGCAGCTGCCCATGAGTAACTCATGACCAACTCTCTCCTGTCAGAGGTTGGAGAACTGGCTTCTGAATTCAAAGCACTCTGACCCATTACAAAAATGAATAGGGTACTTATTGCTTGCTCCACAGGATCTCTTCCAAGAATCTCTAGCTAGAATAGAGATCACACAGTGGCACCGCATGCTCAGAGGGTAGATTTCTCTCTCTCTCTCTCTGTGTCTCTCTCTTTGGACGCCAAGATCCAAAAAGGGGAATGGGGCAGTTATGGTAAGGATTCTCTTTATAAAACGCCTGGAAAAGATTCTGGCCAGGAGATGCCAAAGATTCTCCAATTCCCCTCATGCTCTTGGCTCTGAGCCAGGTAATGGTTTTTCCTTTCCTTCTGCTCTCTGCTGTGAGAGTACTGCCCGGGGAAAAGAGAAATGGGGGGGCGGGGGGTGCTGGGGGGAAAGGGGAAAAGGAGAAGAGCAAAGTTTGCAGTACACTTCTCTGTAACTGATAGGGGAAGAAACGGTGAACCAACCCCTCCTGACATTTATGGAAGTTCCAGGGTTTTAGAGGAGCACTCTGGGAGGATTAATGTGGGGTTAGCCGCTCCAGTCGCACTCTCTAAAATGCGGCAGCAAAGCAGACTGATGAAAGTGCCTTTAAATTTGGTAATGATGATACCCAAGAGGCCCAAGACTCCAACCTTCAGTCAGTAAAGATGGGCAGTCAGTGGTCTGAAGCATCCAGTGGCCTTCAGAACCCAGGCACTCATCCTCCAGGGTGTCCTGGCTTACTCACCCGAAGGCTGATTAAGTACATTGCTCAGGGAATGGTATTTTTAATTATGGTATAAAAATAAAACCCCTTTGAAATTCCCTTCCTCGCCCTGCCTCCTTTCTCAAATATAGAAAGCAGTCCGGCCCAAAATACACACCGCTGTGGCCTTTTGACTGGCAAGGGTTAATTACCCTGCCCAAAAATGACCACCGCACTTGTCCGACCCTTCAGCTCTGCCCGGCATTTTTTCAATTTAAAATGAGAAGTTTCACACGCCTGCCCGAGCTCCTTGGAGCCAGCAGAAAGGCCCATATAGCTGTCAGCAAACTGATAAGAGCTTTTAAATGACTCCACAGAGTCCTCTTTAAAAAGGAGAGCCAAAGGAGCCCATAAAGGGAAGGGGCAGGGGCCACGGAAACCAGCCCCTCACACTGTTTTAACGTGGCATTAAAACGAGTCACAGATTTATGGAAGCGTTTTAGCCTTCGGCCCAATTCATCTGGAAGATTAAACTCACCTCCCTCCTTCAGACGGGATTCCTTCAAGTGAAGGATGAAATGGCTGGGGAGAAGGGCTGAGGAGAAAGGACGGGAGAGGGGAAAAAAAAAAAGAAACCAAAAAAAACACACACTGAGGAAGGGCGCACTGCTTCACGAGGCGATCTCTCAACTTGGGAGGATGCAAAATGTTTCCACTGATTCGAAATATCTCATAAGACCCCTGCCTTCTGCAGCACAATCAAATTCACTTAAAAGCGCCTCCATTCTGAGCAGGTTTCTCGTTACACTAATCACTTTGTCTTTAATTCTGACCTTGACTCAAAAAAAAGAAATCACTCAAGAATATTCTAGATGGATTTTGGGGGGAAGGTGGCGATGGAGAAGGGAAAAAGAAATGAGCAAGAATAAAAGGCACTTTTCATCCGGAGGTGCGAAATAGCTAACATTACCAGAATATAACATCAAACCAAGTTAAGATCTAACAACACAAGGCAAGATTTTGATCTCCCCATAGACATTTTGATCTCTTTAATAAAAACAGGGAGATGACAGAGCCCAGAGTAACTCTGTACAGGATAATTTAACTCTAAGGCACGCAACTCTTTTGCTCCCTGATTACAAAGAGTCACCAACATGATGACTTCTGTTACTGGTTTCCAGGGAGACAAGCGTGGCCAAAGACGTACTATGGGCATAACAGGGTCAGGAGGAGAATTCCAGGCTGTTATTTGATATCAGACTCACTATCTGGGCCCTAACAGACGGGAATCCTAATCCAGCCAAATGGGAGCCTTGGAAAAAGAATTCCTTGGTTCATTTCTTGCCCAACTCTTTTCATATTGCTATTACTACTGTTATTATTACTACTATTATTATTATTGTATTTGTTAAGCATTTACTCTATATCAAGCACTGGCGTAGATATAAGCTAATCAGATTAATCACAGTCCTTGTCCCACCTAGGGTTCACAGATTCTAGTGATTGCCTATCAACCTTCGCATGAAGCAAAAACTCCTCACTGTTGGCTTCAAAGCTCTCCATCGCCTTGCCCCCTCCTACCTCACCTCCCTTCTCTCCACCTAAAGCCCACCCTGCGCACTCTGCTTCTCTGCCGCTAACCTCCTCACTGTGCCTCCTTCTCTCCTGTCCCACCTTTGACCCCTGGCCCACATCCTACCTCTGACCTGGAATGCCCTCCCTCCTCACATCCGCCAAACTCTCTTCCCCTCTTCAAAGGCCTACTAAGGGCTCACCTCCTCCAGGAGGCCTTCCCAGATTGAGCCCTCCCTTTCCCTCTGCTCCTCTTCCCCTTCCCATTGCCCCTACTCCCTCCCTCTGCTCTACCCCCTTCCCCTCCCCATAGCACTTGTGTATATGTGTATATATTTATTACTCTATTTTATTAATGATGTGTACATATCTGTGATTCCATTTATCTATTTTGATGGTATTGATGCCTGTCTACTTTTTTTATTTTGTTGTCTGTCTCCCCCTTCTAGACTGTAAGCCTGTTGTTGGGTAGGGATTTTCTCTACCTGTTGCCGAACTGTACTTTCCAAGTGCTTAGTTCAGTGCTCTGCACACAGTAAGCGCTCAATAAATACGATTGAATGAATGAATAAGAGGTAGGGAGAACAGGTATTTAATCCCCTTTTTTCAGATGAGAAAAATGACGCTTAGAGAAGTTAAAAGACTTGCCCAAGATCACACAGAGCCAACTGCCAGAGCCGGGATTAGAACCCAGGTCCCCCAACTCCCAGGACCACGTTCTTTCCAGCAGGACACACTACTTGGGTCTCCTCCACTCCTCTCCCTACAAAGAGAATGTGTTTTGCTGCTCTCAATATGAGCCTATGTGAGAGAGTGTCCTCTGTGCTGCTGCTTTCTGGAATTTCTAGACCCTGCTGCCTTATGTTCTTAGGTTCTGGAACTCATTTGGATGCTTGCTGGAAGAGATGCCTCACCACATAAAACTGGTATTGTGCAAGGCCAGCCTACGCATCACTCTGGCTGCATTTGTCCGCAGACACGGAACGCCGCGACTGCCGGGGAAAGTGACCGTATGTTCTCTCCATCTGCACCGTGAGGACTTAAATCTCTGAGCCCGTACAAAATGCTTTCAAATCAGCTCAAAGCTAAAAGACAAGAAAATTTATTTACAGGCCCTGGTGCGCTGTAAATTTGAGACAGTTCTATTAAAATGCTTTTCTTGGCTTCCCATCAGATACTTGGCAAAAAGTCCTTTCCAGCATGGTTCTTAATACCAAACTTTAAAAAAAAGTTTAAATGTACAAAAATACTCTCCTGTAAGAGCCTTATTTTAAAGGAGACCATTTTAGACTTCCTTGATGTAAACAACACACGCTGCATCCAATCTGCTTTATAATCTGGATTTCTGAACTGAGGAGAGCAAGCGCGCGTGTGTGTGTGTGTGTGTGTGTATACAGACACGCACACATATGCGCACACATGATACAACTGAGTTGCTGAGAAATGTTAAAAACATAAATTATAAATATTTCAAATTCCCTGCTCCCTCATTGGCTGCAAAGTGCAAATTCTGCCAAGAATGTCTGTTGTTTCATGGGCAGCACAAACTCTAAGTGTATAGACTCTGGTTTGTGTTTGTCTTCTATATTGTTGACACAATTCTAGAAAAATAAAAGGGAAGGAAGAAAAGCCCTTAAATTCACACTAGAACAACGGATGCGCACACAATCTCTGATATACTTTTCTTGGTTGTTAATTGTAGGGGTAAAAGGAGAGGAAGGATGAGAGTCGGTACCATTTACCACTTGAATCAAAGTTGGATATGGCATGGTGGGCAAGGAGATATATTTGTTACTATTTTTTGCTTTTAAATCATGAGCCCATGCCCTGGATAAGCCAATTTCATAAAGGAGGCTGAACCGAAAGAGGGAGGTATAGAAACAAGAGACATAATTTGCATCTGCTAACTTTAGAAATTTGAAGTGAATCACTTTTCCAAAATTCTCCACCCACATTCTTTAAAGCCTATTTTCTGTGCTTTGTCCAGTTTTAAATGCCTCAAGCAACCACTTTTCCTAGAAAATTATTCCAGAGCTTACAAATCTATCAGGAGGTTGACAGATACTGAGCCTAAGCCACATACCTAAGTGGTTAGAGCACAGACGTTAGACACCTAGAACAAGGCAGCTCCCTCTCTGTCCCAAATACTGTGGCCTTACCTGAGTCCTAATTTTCCTCACCTCTCTGAGGAGCGGAAAAACATTTGCCTTTGGAAAGGCTTTGGGGAATCGTGGAGAAAAATATTTCTGCCTTTTTCATTTGTCTGTTCTTTCTACTGGGAACACAGTTACAGTAACCAACCTCATCCTGATCTTATAGGATTTGGTGAACAGATATTTTATGTCATCTTGCCCACACTGTTCATAACATAAAAATTCCCAATCATTTCCTGTTTTTGGCTTTCAATTTTCCATGCTAAAGACTCAATTTTTGCAGACTGCTCTCCTCCAGAAGAAATCTGCTCTATTTCTCTGAACATTTCGGTTGCTCTTTCATTTAACGTTTCCAGTCCTGTTTTCCTCAATCTATGGTATTTACTGAGCACTTACTGTGTTCAGAGCACTGTATTAAGCACTTGGGAGAGTACAATGCAACAGAGTTTGTAGACACATTCCCTTTGTCCTTTCCAAAAAGAAACAACTAGAGTGGTGTGTGGCATCCCAAGTACAGACATCATTTTATGGGCTGCTGAATAAGGCTCTATGTTTTATTTCTACCACCTTTCCTGAAGATGTCTGGTGTTTTGGGGTGTTTTGGGCTACTACTGCACATCTAATGATATGAGGAAAGAGATGACAGTAGCTCCAAGATTTCTTTCCTGAGTTACCAGCATTCAGGGATCATTGTTGTATACTTGTAGTTTGGATGATAATTCCTCAGAAGTATTATCTTGCATTTGGCTCATTTATCTCGTTGCTGCCTACTCACCCAACTACGTGACTTCGGCCTGCACTCTTGTCCCCGTGAGACTATTTCTTTACGAATGCCTCCTGAATGCCTCAGAAGTCTACACAATTGATAAATGACGCCTCATGGTGGCCCCTCGCTCTCTTATGTCACCTCTGTGACTAGCCAGCTTGGATTCAGGACTGTTCTGAGGTCAAGGACGCCAGAACCGGAAGGGGAAGAAAAACCTGAGATGCTTTCTAAAAATCAGAGAGATGGAGTCTCAGAGAAACATGAGGGTTCAGGAGTGAGATGTGTGGTATGTTCTCCCCTGAGTGCTTATCTGTGGCTTTTCCCCTGGCTTTCCCAAGGAAGTGGAAGAGACTCTGGCAGCCCTTACCAGAGCTACTCAGAGCATCGTATTCTACAAAGATGTGCCAAAACAGTGAGGGCACAGTGATGTCTGCTGCTGTTCAAGGTTCAGAGACTGAAAGTCTCAGATCTGTGGCCATACAATGCAGCCGATCTCCCTACCAGCCATCTTCCAACGTGAGCCACCATGTACACGAAGCAGGTAACGGTATACTGAATGCTGTCGGAGTTAGAAAAACAATTATCTACCTTTCCACATTATCCAGTGCTAAGTACAGTTCCTGGCACATAGTAAGTGCTTAACAAATACCATAATTACCATACCTAAGAAACCAATCAATCGTAATTGTACATCCCTTCTGTTTCAATCAGTTCTACTTATTGTGCACCTACTATACCAAGCACTTGGGAGAGTACACTAGCAATTAAACCTATGATCCCTGCTCTCAGTGAGCTTTACAGTCTACAGTGGGAGAAACCGACACAGAATAAATTCCTGTTGGGAAGAAAAAGAGAATGGAAAGATGCATTGGTAAATAAATAAGAGCTTAAATAGTAGAATACTTAAATATGTACCTAGGTACTATGGGTGACTGTGAGTACATAAGTCTCGAGAAGGCAATTAGGACACCTTTCTATTTACCTTTATCGGTTTTTGCAGCTTATCTCAACTCCTTCCAATTCATGGAAGGCATTCAAACAGAGAAGGGTATGAACTTGACACTGAGCCCTCCCAAGGACCCTTTTTTCCCGCTTCCTGAATCCCATATTCAAGGCCTGGTAAGGACAGCAAGGCTTGGTGGATAGAGCACGGGCCTGGGGGGTCAGAAGAATCTGGGTTCCAATCCCGGTTCCGCTACATGTCTGCTGTGTGACCTTGGGCAAGGTACTTCATTCTCTGGGCCAGAATTACCTTATCTGGAAAATGCGAATTAAGACTGTGAGCCCCATGTGGGGCAAGGACTGTGTCCAGCCTCCTTAACTTGTATCTACCCCAGTGGTTAGAACAGGGCTTGGCACATCGTAAGGGCTTAACAAGTACTACTCTAATTATTATTCTTTCTTTCAGCCCCACAATCAGAGCAATGAACCAGAAGCTGTCAAGCCAAACCAGTCCCTGCCAGTTCAAGTCACAGGAGCCACAGAAATTTCACTTGCCATGTTAATAAGGAAAAGACTTTCTCTGTCATGGCTCTGGAAACAAAGGAAAGTCAGTCAGTTTTCCTGGGGACAGGAACAGACAAGACCAGAAGTCATCCTGGTCTGGATGTAGGGATGGTGTAGAACTTGGGAGGCTCTAAAATTTTCCAGTCTCCGTTTGAATCCGTAATCTGCTGAGATGGACCCTGCCATAATCCATCAACCCCATATTTCCCCTGTGGGACAAGCAGAGACGTAATCAAATGCACTCCTCCAAATCACATCGATTGTCTATTCCCTCAAGCCTCCCTAAAGCCACAGCATGGTACAGAAAGCCAGGCAACAGCTAGCCAGAGCTGAGGGAGATGTCATAAGACACCGGACCACATACTAAGAAATGTTTGTGTGTGTAGCAGAGGAAGGTGTAAATGGATCCCCAATTTATCTGCAGAATGGGGTTTCTAAACATACTTTTATTGGTCAGTGGCTCCTGTAGCAGTGACCTCTCACCTCAGCCACCCTAGGAGGTGGAAGCCAGAGGCTGGCCTTGCCTTTGAACTCCTCTTTGTGCTCGGTTGACTGTGAGCCTTTGAGGTGGCAGAAACATTCAGGATCTTCCTTTCTCCCAGTCCCTTAAGTCATAATGCAAGTTTCCCAATCAAGTATGGGAAAATAAAGACGACGAGGTGACAGAAACATTCAGGATCTTCCTTTCCCCCAGTCCCTTAAGTTGCAAGTTTCCCAATCAAGTATGGGAAAATAAAGACAAAGACGAGAGGGCAGAGACAAGACCACGGGTGAGGTGACGGCATTACTACAGAGACACCCGTGTCATCTTTTACCCAATTCTAGAGTCGGACTCAAACATAACTGATAGGTGTACAGAATTGCTCACCAATCCTTCCCACACTTTTGTAAGATGCATCTGCTGACACTGAGCATCAGAGATCTGGTGGAGGAGATGATCGATGCTCAATATTATTCTTTCCATTTTCATTTATATTCTTATTTGCTCAGAGCATGATTGCTGGCAAACCCTATATTATATCAAATTCCATGGCTGATTTTCCTCACCATTCTGCAGATAGAACCATTCCCTTTCTTTACAGAGTCTCCCTACCTTGATGGCTCCCATTACCAAGGAACAATAAAAACCAAGAACTGTTTCCCCAAAGAAGGAAGTTCAAGTTCATTCATTCATTGAGTCACAATCAGCCTTAACTCCGTCACAAGTATTCCCTGGGTTTATCACAGCAAAAAGCACTGAGGATGTGCATGAAAGAATTGTTAGGTTTCTTGTCATTGAGCAGCTTGTAAGTGTTTGATCGAGACCTTTCCTATCATCCACTAATTTCCTCCAAGATCCTAGGGTTCCTTGGGGAACCTAATTCCAGTGCCGTAGTACTGTTTAGAGGGAAAATCAAATCCCTCAATAAGTCCTTTGAGCTTGCCTTACTTTCAGCCAGCTGTTATAAGGAGCTCTGATAAGTTACCTCAGTGAAACCAAGTGGATCTCTGGGGAGTTGATATGCAGCTGAAGGCAGAAAGAGGCAATCAGAATAGCACATGAATCTTCTGGCTAGGTTTAACCACACCCCAAGGCTCAGGTTGGCATTCACAGAAAACCCCACTGGGTCGGCCGATGAACCCGGCAGCCTCTCCTGGCTCCTCGAGGAGCCACATCTGGCTCCAAGTGGCTTCCCTACTTGTGCGGAGCAAGCTGGGAGCCATTCAGGGCCATTTAGGCAATTGGTGGGTAGAAGCAGATTAGAGGAGCTTCCCTCCTCAAGCCTCTCTCCCCGACCCAACTCCTCCACAAAGCTTTTAAGCATCATTCCAGGATTTCTTGGTATTGATGTGGAAGCCCGTCCATTCCCGCCTACCTCACAGTGGGAGATTTGAGAAGGATTCCGGAAAAAGCAGTCAGTCCCTCAAGGAAATGGAGACCTCTGGTGGATATTTCTATCTATACAAGGGACTTCTACCTTCCAAGTAGCCACTAGGTCCTCTATTTACTCTACTTTTTTTGCTTTAAACCCAAGTTGGCATATCCAGGATGGAACAGTTGATCCCAGGGATCAAGAGCAAAGTTGCTCTAGACTGTACGCTCGTTGTGGGCAGGGAATGTGTCTGGTTTACTGTTGTATCGTACTCTCCCGAGAGCTTAGTACAGTGTTCTGCACACAGTAAGCGCTCAGTAAATATGACTGAATGAAAAGTTGCATTGTACTGGCCTTCCCGTAAAATCAATGCGGGGGTTCCACCGTGACCGTTAGCAGGGAGAAAGGTGAGGGAGCCTCACGCTCAGCTGAACCCTGCTCAGTCTTGGTTACCAGGTTCTGTGATGTTAGAGCAGGTGTTGGTTGTGGGATGTTAGAATAACAGGGGAAATCTGAGCAAAGATCCCACAACACAAAGCTTTTCCCAACACTAGAGAGGGTGAGGCTGCCCAGCTGTGATTAGAGAAACAGCATGACCTAGTGACCTGACGGTCGGAAGATCTGGATTTTAATTCCGCCCCGCCACTGGTCTGCTGGCAAGTCACTTAACTTCTCTGGGTCTAAGTCACCTCATCTGTAAAATGTGAATTAAGACTGTGAGTCCCATGTGGGGCAAGGACTGTGTACAGCCTCCTTAACTTGTATCTACCCCAGTGGTTAGAATAGTGCTTGGCACATAGTAAGCGCTTAACAAGTACTACTATTATTCTTTCTTTTAGCCCCACAGTCAGAGCAACAATCCAGAAACTGGGATATGGGACTGTGTCCAACCCAGTTAACTTTGCATTAACCCCAGGGTTTAGAATAGTGCTTGGCACATTAATAAGCGCTTAACAAATAACACAATTATTATTATTACTCTTAGAGAGACAGACACTGGGCACACAAGATTCCAGCAGTAACACAGCCCTGGTTCACGATTACGGAAGAATTGAGAATAATTCTCTCTCAGTGCTGGATTGAGTCTGCTCTGCTCCCTCTCCATGTAGGACAAAGTAAAATCACTGTATATTCTGTGATCCAGCCATAATGGGAATCTATTGCTTTTTCCCTCCAACTTAGAAAGTGAGCCCCATGATGGACAGGAACTGTGCCCTACCTGATAAACTTGTATCTACCCCAGTGTTTAGGACAGTGCTTGATGCATAGTAAGTGCTTAACAAATACCATTTAAAAAAATTTTTTCCACTTAGAATTAGGAAGAAGAAACAGTGGTTGAAAAGAACAGGTTAAGTAGATGATTCCAGCAAGAGTGACCATTGTCCCTCTAGCTCAGATCACTGTGTCTCATTCTCAATGACAAATAGCAGTCAGACCAAAAAGACTGTGAGCCCGTTGTTTGGCAAGGACTGTCTCTATCTGTTGCCGAATTGTACATTCCAAGAGCTTAGTACAGTGCTCTGCACATAGTAAGCGTTCAATAAATATGACAATGAATGAATGCATAAACCAACAATCGGTTCTCCAAGTCAGTGCTGATCTCCTGAATGACTGGTAGATAAACGATAAAACATGCACCTTAAAGAATCCTTTAAACAATTAAAATTAACCTTGCAGAACATGAGTGAAATCCACCAATCTACAAATTGTATTTAGTGGCAAGAAACTTTACTAAATGCAATATAGTTGTTATGTCAAAATTTTAACTTGACCTCAGCAGGTCTCCTGTCTGCACAGATTGATTTATTTCATGCTCTGGGACTGTTAATTTGCTCGGTTGAACTCCAGTTATGTAATAACTTGGTTCACCCTTAACACTTGAGTATTTATATCCATCCTCGGCATTTACAAATATCTGTATCCGTCAATCAGTCACATTTATTGAACGCTCACTCTGTGCAGAGCACTATCCGAAGCACTTGAGAGAGTACACTACATTAGAGTTGGTAGATTCAGTCCCTCACCAAAAGGAGCTTACAATCTTGCAAGGAACTTGTATATTTATTACTACTTCCGATACTTCAATCAGGCACCCTCAACCTACCACCTCTTTTATCTTTGTTCTTCCTTCTGCTCCACTATTGGTAAATAATTTTGTATCTCTGCCCCTCCCCATTATATTGTAAGCTGCTTGTGAGCAGGGAACATGTGTTTTGCTTCTTGAGACTTTTCCAATGTACTTCGTAATAATGTAATAATAATGTTGGTATTTGTTAAGCGCTTACTATGTGCCGAGCACTGTTCTAAGCGCTGGGGTAGCTACAGGGTAATCAGGTTGTCCCACGTGAGGCTCACAGTTAATCCCCATTTTACAGATGAGGTAACTGAGGCACAGAGAAGTGAAGTCACAGTCACACAGCTGACAAGTGGCAGAGCCGGGAGTCATTCATTCAATAGTATTTATTGAGCGCTTACTATGTGCAGAGCACTGTACTAAGCGCTTGGGATGAACAAGTCGGCAACAGATAGAGACAGTCCCTGCCGTTTGACGGGCTTACAGTCTAATCGGGGGAGACGGACAGACGAGAACAATGGCACTAAACAGCGTCAAGGGGAAGAACATCTCATAAAAACAATGGCAACTAAATAGAATCAAGGCGATGTACAATTCATTAACAAAATAAATAGGGTAACGAAAATATATACAGTTGAGCGGACGAGTACAGTGCTGTGGGGATGGGAAGGGAGAGGTGGAGGAGCAGAGGGAAAAGGGGAAAATGAGGCTTTAGCTGCGGAGAGGTAAAGGGGGGATGGCAGAGGGAGTAGAGGGGGAAGAGGAGCTCAGTCTGGGAAGGCCTCTTGGAGGAGGTGGTTTTTAAGTAGGGTTTTGAAGAGGGGAAGAGAATCGGTTTGGCGGAGGTGAGGAGGGAGGGCGTTCCAGGACCGCGGGAGGACGTGGCCCGGGGGTCGACGGCGGGATAGGCGAGACCGAGGGACGGTGAGGAGGTGGGCGGCAGAGGAGCAGAGAGTGCGGGGTGGGCGATAGAAAGAGAGAAGGGAGGAGAGGTAGGAAGGGGCAAGGTGATGGAGAGTCGAACCTATGACCTCTGACTCCCAAGCCCGGGCTCTTTCCACTGAGCCACGCTGCTTCCCTACACAAGAGGTGCTCAATAAATACCACTGAGAGACAGTAAACAACCAAACCAATCCCCTGATGTTTACCACGGTCTTAGTTTTCTAGACTGGCCACCTTCTATGACTCTAGCTGCTTGAAAGGATGTTTTCATCCATTCAGAGTGATCTGTTTGCTGGGATCCCTGCTAACCCAGTTTGATTGGGACTGGAGCAATGTTTCCTCTGATGACTTTTCTATCCCTCCGCTGAAGACTGACTCTCACCCTCGGATGCAGGAGGTGATGTGGAGGGCGGAGAAGGTCGGGGTTTCCAAAGCTGGAGTTTCTGGACTTCGAGACTAAAAACTCGTTGCCGGCAAGGAATGTGTCTACCAACTCTGTTATATTGCACTCGCCCAAGCCCTTAGTGGAGTGAGAGGCAGCATGGCCTCATGGAAAGCCCACGGGCCTGGGACTCAGAGGATCTGGGTTCTAATCCTGGTTCCACCTCACACATACCTGCTGTGTGATCTTGGATAAGTCACTTGACTTCTCTGTGCCTCGGTTCCCTCCTCTGCAAAATGGGGATTCAATACCTGTTCTCCCTCTTACTTGGACTGTGAGCCCCATTTGGAACCTGATTATCTTGTCTCTACCCCAGGGCTGACTACACTGCTTGGCACATAGTAAGCGCTTAACAAGTACCACAATTACTATTATTGTGCTCTGCACTCAGTAAGCGCTCAGCAAATGCCACTGGTTGGTTCTAGGAGTGGGTGTTACCGGTACTGCAGCAGTTCCGGGGAATGTGACCTTGTGGTATTTGGGCAGGACCCAGGCCTGGAAGTGCAAGACTATCCCACAAGCACTAAGGTCAATCCAGCGTCAATGTTCTCTGACAACTGAGAGGCTGCAACGTACCTGCAAGCTCCCGGTATGGCCATGCGCCTGCACGGCTTAGGGGGAACACTGAGCATTTTAGAAGAAGCAGTAGCATTTATTGAGTGCCCCCTGGATGCAATGCACTGTACTAACCTCCCAGCAAACGTACGACACAAAGAAATCGTGCACTCCCTGCCCACAAAGAACTTAAACTCTACTGGTGAGTGGGAAACTCTGAGGGAAATACATGAAACAGGCCCAGATCACGGTTTATCTACAGTGTACATTTATTTGAACATTTTTGTAAACCACTTCTTGGATAGAGAGGGAGGATAAATTGCAATCAGAGTAAATAATTCCCCACTCTTTACCACTTGGAGGTAGAAGCATAACTATGCCTCAGCACTGGAATAATGAGAAAGGTCCAGCAAAGGCTGTTACATTTGGTCTCTTACCTGTCTCTGCATTTCCTCAATTTGTCTCTGGGGAATGCTCTGCAAGATGCTGTACATCTCTGGCATTTTTTCTTCTGGAATAACCACAGATGCTCTGGAGGTAAGAGGGGAAAGGAGGGAAAAGGGCACGGGGGCGGGGGGAGAGGTGAGGTCAGAACTAAATAACTGCAAGACCGAAACAGGCCTCTCAAATTAAGTTTCAACAGCTAAAACCTTCAAAACGCACTTAATGCCCAGAAGGGAGATAGAGACGAGTGAGGGTGTTTTCTTCATAAACCTATTTTTAGGAGCCGACGTTAATGTTCTGAAGTATCAGGGCTGTTGGCCTATGTTTGAAAATGGATGGCTCGTTTTCACAATTCTGGATGTAAATACATGGTTAGTTCTACTGTGAGTAGGTCCCATTGGTCATGTCTTTGGTAGCTCTCAGACTTTCACCATGGCTTATCTTAAAAGGCCCATAGTAAATACTGAGAGAGGGCTGGCGTGGGATTACAGAATAAAAAAACAGAGAAGCATTCTTCAGAGAAAAAAGGCCCTGAGCCGGGCTGTAATCAATCAGTGGCATTTATTGAGTGCTTACTATGTACAGAGCACTGTATTAAGGGCTTAAGAGAGTACAATACAACAAAATTAGAAGACACATTCCCTGCCCATAATGAGCCCAGTCTAGAGGAATCAACCTGGACCAGTCCATCATGACTTCGTCAAGGGTGAGGGGTGGTAGGAGGTTATTTCCTCCTGTACTTCACAGATTTGGGAGCAAAAATCAAGACCTCTAATGAAAGAGGACTGAAGAGGTCAAGGTGCTCACCCTTCTGCAGGGCTTTCTCTTGAACCTACATCTGTGATCCGGGACACAGTCGGAATAGGGAAAATGTGCTGTTAGGGCGGAACTGGGAAACAGGAGGTGTGATTGAGCATTTAAAAAACAGAAGCAGTGATGGGGATATATTGATAAAGGGAACTACCCAGATATAGTAATTCCCCTTGCCAAATCACTTACAGTCCCTGTAAGGAAAATATGAGTCACTGTTAGAAGTTATTGGCATCAGCCAACCTAACTCAATCTCTTCTAGATAGGGGTGGCCTTCCCCTGCCCCTCTTCATTCTTCTCAATACTAACTCTGTTCGACTCCTTGTCCCATCTGGAGCTTTGACATTCACCCTCTATACAACCACCGAACATTATGATCTCCTGGCCCAGTCTCTCAGGCATCTTTGAGAACCGGCGTGGTTCTTTGAGAAGTAGGGTGGCCTAGTGGATAGAGCACAGGCCTGGGAGTCAAAAGGTCCTGGGTTCTAATCCCAACTCCTCCACTTGTCTGCTGGGTGACCTTGGCAAGTCGCTTCACTTCTCTGGGCCTCAGTTCCTTCATCTGTAAAATGGGGAATGAGACAGTGAGCCCCATGGGGGACACGGACTGTGTCCAGCCTGATTAGCTTGCATCCATCCCTTTGCTTGGTAAAGTGCCTGGCATATTGTAACTACTTAACAAATACCTTAACTACTTAACAAATACTTAACTATTTAATTTTTTTAATAAAAAATTTTTAAATGGGTAGCTTAAAAAGTAAGCTAATTAGGAAAAATAATTTGAAGTTGAAACTGTCTAGTCAAGAACTTAATAAAACATGAATCTTCAATGAAAACATTGACTATTTATTAGTAGGCTGGAACATGTCTACAAACTCTGTTATACTGTACTCTCCCAAGTGATTAGTTCAGTGTTCTGCACACTGTAAGCTTTCAGTAAATACCACCTACTGATTCAATTCTTCATTTATAGAGATGGACGTGGAGCAGATGGGGCAGGCAGACACTCACCTCTTCCAGTCCAAAACTTCAGAGAAGGGCAGGATGTAGGAGTCCGCCAGGATGACCGGGACGCAGCCCGCCTGCAGCACGTCGCTCAGCACCGACTGGCCCAACCGAGCCCCTCGCAGCACCACGCAGAATGTGGCTTCCTGTTGCCAAGAGAGTTCCAGAGGGCAGGTTAGGACCAAGTCGACCATGAGGGTCCAGCTAGTTTAGATCTTCCAGGCAAAGAGCTCTCCGAGGAGGGAAGCAAAGTCACGTCACATAACCACGAGAGGCCGCGTGGCTGAATGGACAGAGCACGGGTTGGGGAATAGGAAGGATCTGGGTTCTAATCCCAGTTCCATCACTTGTCTGCTGTGTGACCCGGGACCAGTCGCTGCACTTCTCTGGGCCTCAGTTACCTCATCTGCAAAATGGAGATGAAGAGTGTGAACCCCATGTGGGACATGGACTGTGTCTATCAATCAATCAACAGCAATTATTGAGCGCTTACTGTGTGCAGAGCACTGTGCTAAGCGCTTGAAGGAGTATGATATAACAGAGTTGGTAGACACGTTCCCTGCCCATGAAGACTTTAGAGTCTAGAAAGGTATACCTTGGTTTTCTATAATGCTTTTACTCCCAAAGCCTTCTCACATTAATTAGTTCATTTCAGCCCCCACAACACCCCAGTGAATTAGGAAGAAAAAGCAGGTATTATTATTCCTATTTTACAGATGAGGAAACTGAAGTACAGAGAAGTTAAGTGAATCGCCCACAATCACACGGCAAATTAGTGACAACTTGGGCTCGAACCCGGGTCCTCCGGCTCCTAGACCGTTGCTGTGCCACTTCGCCATGCCGCCTCCCAGATTAATCAGGTGTCCAACCTGATTAGTTTGTATCTACCCTAGTGCTTTGGACAGTGCCTGGCACCTAGCAAGCACAACAAATGCCATAAAAAAAAAAAAACCCAAAAAACAAAACCAAGGCTCACCTAGATTTAAAATGTTTCCCAACTCATGAAAATTTAACCAGTCCACAGACTTTTTTCCAGCCCTTCTATGCACTTCAGTGCTTAGTTTGCTCAATTGTTCCATTGATTGATAGTAGAGTTAATATATTTATTACCCCTCAGAGGTAAGCCCTTGAGATCAGCAGGAACCATATCTCATACATCTGTTGTACTTTCACAAGTGTTTAACCACAGTGTATTACACAGTGTGGGCGCTCAATAAACACTATTACTACCACGATTCTCACTTGAATGGATATCAGTATTCTGAAAGAGTAGAGTATTAGTGTTGTAAGCCTTGGTTCAATATTTATTAAAATTACGTTCCAGTGGCAATAATTCTTTTAGGCCTTTGGCTTGAATTCATCTACATAGTCATTCAATGGTATTTGAACTTTTCCTGGCAACCAGTGGCATTTATTGAGCACTTGCTCTGTGCAGTGCATTATAAAAAGTGCTTGGAAGAGAAGAACAGAATAAGTAGATATGATCCCTGCCCTCCAGGAATCTACAATCTAGCGGGGGAGACAAACATTAAATTTAATTTACAGATAAGAGAAGGAACCCCAGGTCTCACACTTGTCTGCTGTGTGACCTTGGGCAAGTTACTTCACTTCTGTGCCTCAGTTTCCTCATCCGTAAAGTGGGAATTTTTTCTTTTGAAGGTATTTAAGTGCTCACTATGTGCCAGGCCCAGAAATAAGCACTGTGATAGATACGAGTTAATCAGGTTAGACATAGTCCCTGTCCTACATGGGGCTCAAACTCTTCATCACCATTTTACAGATGAGGTAACTGAGACCCAGAGAAATTAGATGACTTGTCCAAGGTCACACAGCAGACATATGGTGGAGCCATTAATGCAGATTCTTTCTGGCCATTTACGGAAGAAATCAACCTTCCAGAAAATTCAGCAGAAGCATGACAGCTTGTACATCGTGGGGTCTTCTTCTGACCAAAAGAAGAACTGCTCTGACAGTTCAAAAATTAAACCCAGGAAAGCTGTCCAGAGATGGATAAAGGCAATGATAACAATGCTACTTCACCTTCACCTAGTTCCTTTCATCAAAGAGATCAAAGTGCTTCAACAACTCCTTTACTCAACATCTCAGCCCCTCGGGGAGCTCTATGGCAGAAAGTATCCCCGATTCATCAAGAGAAACAGAGGCACAGAGAAGTTAAGTGATTTGTCCAAATTCACAGCATGTCAGTGGGCTGTACCTCCATCTCGCCGCCGACCTCTCGCCCACGTCCTGCTTTTGGCCTGGAACAACCTCCCCTTCCATATCCAGATGATCACTCTCCCCAACTTCAAAGCCTTATTAAAAGCATCTCCTCCAATAGGCCTTCTCTGCTTAAGGTCTCATTTCCTCTTCTCCCTTCTGCGTCACCTTTGCATTTAGATTTGCATCCTTTATTCACCCCTCCCTCAGCTCTTAGTCTATAATTTATTCATTTATATTAATGTCTGCCTCTCCCTCTAGACTGTAAGCTTATTGCCGGCAGAGAATGTGTTTTACTAACTCTGTTTTACTGTACTCTCCCAAGTACTTAGTACAGTGCTCAAGAAATACAGTTGATTGATTGATGGATTGACAGAGAGCAGATGCCTGGCCCAGCACTAAAGCCACAGATCCTATCTGCTACTGAAGGGGAGGATTGGCTTTTGCTGGGAGATTAGAGGAGCAGACATGCAAATAAAAAGTGTTTGTCCACAGACTATTTCTCTAATTCACTCCCCTCAACTGAAAGGCTGGGATTGACTGGGAAACTGAATCAAGGACAAAAGTGACTTCAATTGCTCTCCTTGAGGGCAGAGATCAATTTTACTAACTCTGTTGTGCTCTCCCAAGTGCATGCTACAGTGCTCTGCACAGAGAAAGCACTCAATAAATACCACTTTCAAATACTTAGAAAGGATCACAAATGCCAGCTGCTTGATGTCACACCCCTCCAATGAGCATTATCCCCTCCCTATGTCTGAATGAAGATCTCCGATCTCTGGGAGAGTCTAGCAAGGTTTCATGCCAAGAGAAAAGAGGGAATCTGTTTGGATCTCAGCTGGGATCCTGTGACCTCACCATTCATGCCAAGAGAACAAGAAGATGCCCATATTTTCCTGCTTCAGGAAAAAAAATGGAAGGAAACACTGCTTAGAAGCCCTTAAGTTAAATAGGAGGGGCACGGAGAAGTGGGTGCAAGAAAAGCCCAATGTTTTAGACTTCTCGGGAGGCAAATAAGAAAGGAAGCGGCAACAAGCTTTGGAGAACAGATCCATTCAATGCATCTTACAGTGGCAGGTGGAAAGCACTCATAAAACCTGAAGAGAAAGCTGCCCAGATGTGGACACACATGCTCATCTACCCTGATAACCATTTTTCCTGTCTAGACAAAGGTTACTATAAATACATCTGCTCGCATCATCGCTGTTATCAGCCAGACATTCCAGGAGGAGCTACGGCGCTTTGCAAGGGAAAGTATTTTAATAATCTCAGCATGTGCCAGCTCTTTTCAGAGTTCAAAAAAGCCCAACTCCTCCTTGCTGGCTCTCCTTGAGCAAGTCTGTCTGCATTTCAAGTAGCTAAGCGAACAGAACCCAACTGTTCTTCTTGGCTGAATCTTTAGGAATTTTCTTTTTCCCTGGCCCGACCCTGGTGGAATGCTAAATATGTTGCCTTCAAAACATCCCCAAACTGACAGATAATGCTATTTGCTTGCGGCCGTTAGGAGTGCTGTCATTCATCTAACTTTGATGACGGACACAGAACCGGTCAAAAGAGACTGCGTAAAGAACAAGGAAAGGCAGAACTGCACCTTGGCCCCTTTCAAAGCAGACCAGCTGGCAATCCCTCTCCAAACACGGGGTCAATCAATCAATCAATGGTATTTACTGAGCACTTACTATGTGCAGACCACTGTACTAAGCACTTGGGAGAGTACGACTAGGCAGCTGCATATTTCAATGCCAAAGTTCAGATCCTTTAAACAAGTCTGCTTGCCCAGATTGTCATGGCTAAATGGCCCAGGCTGAGTTAAGGACCTTACCATCAAGCTGCTTTGCACAAATTAAACACTGTCAATCGATCGTTCAATCAATCGTATTTGAGCAGTAACTGTATGCGGTGCATTTTACTTAGTGGTTGGGAGAGTACCATCTAATAGTGTTGGCAGACATGATTCCTGCCCTCAAGGAGCTTATGACATAGTGGAGGAAACAGACATTAAAATAAATTACAGACAGGGATAGTAGCAGGGAATATGGAGGATATGCACCTATATGTTGTGGGACTGGGGGTGGGATGAGCATGAAAATGCTTAAAGGGGTTCAGTCCCAAGCGCTAAGGCAATGCAAAAAGGAGGAAGAATACGGTGGGAAGAAGAGAAGTTAGTCCAGAAAGCCTTCTTGGGAAGAGTGGTGGTCTGTCAGATACGAAGGGGGAGGGGTTTCCAGACCACAGGAAGGATGTGAGCAAGGGGCTGGTGGCGAGAGAGATGAGATCGAGACTTCCTTTGGAGTCCAAACATCCAATGCTGCCGTAGAATCCAAAACCCACCATAAGGGAGTGAGTCGCAAAACTCCCTTCACCGGCATCATTCACTCTTCCAGCTTGACATGAGCGGAAAACTGCCCCCTAAAAAAGCCCCCTCTGCCCCAATCTACTCTGCAGGTGGTTAAAGCCAACCACTTACCTGCAGGACCTGGGGGTAATCAAAGACCTGGTTCTTGTGGCAGCGCTTACGGAAGGACACGACTCCATCTGACAGGTTGGTGCATTTGTCCAGGATCAGCACCATCTCCCCATACTTAGCTTGGAGAGCCTCTAAGTCGGAGCGGTACTCAGGGTGGAGACCCATCTGGGATAACAGGATAAAATATCTCCGGGGGCTGAAAAGAGAAAATCACAGTAACTCCAGGATTCCAGGGGAAAGCTGGGATCTGCTGAGATAGTCTCAAAGTGTTCTGTGTACAGCACTGGGTATTATCCGTGCCTCACACACTGAAAAATCAAACAGCTAACGAACAAGTATACTTCAGTGTCGGGACTTAAATCATGACAAAATCAAATACGAGAAAAATAGAAGAAGCCAAGGGTTTCTCAAAAAGCTAGGGCTCAGATGATTGGTTGGCTCAACTCTACACATGTCGAAGAGTTAGCATGAGATGACTGGATGACTCAATCCATCACTGACATTTATTGAGCGCTTAATGTGTGTTGAGAACTCTATTAAACACTTGGGAGAGACTGTAGACTGTAAATGTGTTGTGGGCAGGGAATGTGTCTATTACACTGTTATACTGTACTCTCCCAAGCTCTTAGTACAGAACTCTGCACACAGTAAGCGCTCAATAAATACAACTGACAGAGTACAATACAACAGAGTTGGAGAAACGTTTCCTGCCCACAGTGAGCTTACAGATTTGATGCTTAACCATTAGTTGCTTAATTGTCCATCGTTTGTTATAGGGCCATTCTCTGTTTTGGTACAGGTCATCTCTGTAACAATGACAAAAGCCAATTACAAGGCTGATGTAATATTCTCTTTAGTCCTTAAACATCCCTTACTGACCTGGGTAATCAATCTGGCTCTACTCTTGGTTGACTGCTTTTCCAAAGGACAAGTCATTCTCAGTTTTCCCATCACTCTCTCTTGAAAGGAATGGTGTGGAAATAAATGGAAGCTTCTTGGAACATCGGTGCCATGGAAATTCAAGATGATATTGTTCTACGGTTGTTTTATAAATATGTTTAATGGACATGCTGAGGGAAAATAAGTTGGTCGAAGCCCAAATCAAGTCACGGAGGAAACTAGCAGACTCTTGAGTTCAAGGCCAGGGAATTCTCACTGAGCCTCAGGCACTGTTCTTAGAATAAAAAGACGGAGTTGAGTTTTTATTAGATCATCTCTGCATTTCAAAGAAGGCTACATGGTAGGGCTTCCTCCAGCCTTAGAAACTGAATCTTTACGACTTCAGGCCCAACTGGAACAGGGAGAAAAACTGGCGTAGCGCGAAGGAGCAATCTATACAGACAGGGGGACTTCGTCTTAGAAAGGACTCTTCCCCCACCCCCCCCCAGTCAGTGAACAAATATCTCCTTGTTCTTTGGGTCAATATGGCTTTGGCCTCCAAAATAGGTTTATGCTAACTCCCTGTGCCAAGCTCCTCCTCTTTGTCCACGTGAGAGATAAGTGAACAAAACCAAATAGTTGTTCAGGTAGGCTGGCCCAGATTTCAATCAATCATATTTATTTAGCACTTAGTGTGTGCTGAGAACTTTACTGAGCTCTCGGGAGAGTACACTATAACAAAGTTGGAAGAAACATTCCCTGCCCACAAGGAGCTTATAGTCTAGAGTGGGAGAGAAACATTAGAATAAATTACAAATATGTACGTAAATTCTGTGGGGCTGAGGGTGGGGTGGATAAAGGGTACAAATCCAAGTCTCATTCCCCTTCATTCTGCATCACGTTATATGAGAATATAAGTCGCACTTATGTCCAAAGATTACATATTAGTATATGGATGGCATCATGACAGGAGATTAGAACGCAAGATCTTGCCATTTGGAAGTCCAGTGGACAATTAACTAACTAGTCAGGAGGACTTGGGGCCATCTCAGTGTGGGCTGTGTCCTGGGATCACTAAGAACTACCCTTCTCGAAAGAGATTCAGGGTCATAATGTCAAACTACCCTTCTCGAAAGAGATTCAGGGTCATAATGTCACTCCTCCTCACTCCAGGACAATAATGCTTAGAGTGTGGTATGGTCCAGGTGGGTTTAATTGATAGGAAACATAAAGCATAGAGTTTTTCTGATAGTGAAGGCACTTTTTATCCCTCCCTTTCAAAATATAAATTTGGGAACACGGAGAGTACAGAAAATTGTTTTGGTGGATGACTGCCCTCCTGCCAACTTGTACTGCCCTGATTGACAGATTGGGGCATTAAGTTAACAAAACCTAGTAGGGAGGAGAGAATATTTGGGGGAATCTGAAACCATTGGCGGCAACTTTCTCGTTTACCCACAGGAGTGATTATTTTGAAAAACAACAAAAAAAACCACACAGGAATGTTTTCAAAAAAATTATATTATGAAAGTTGTAAACTCCCAATTTAGCTCCTACGAGAGGGAAAATGCCAAGAATCCCAACTGAAGCCAACACAGCTGTGAGGAGGAACTATCAATAGCAGCCAGCGGCTTCCCACTTGAAAAAGAAAATTGAGGGGGGATTTAAAATAAAAACAAAAAGAGGGCCTACCAGTGCCGGGGTGACCTACAAAGAGATGTGAGAAGTTACCAAAGAAGAAACTCTCCCAAAGAACAGCAGACCAAAAATGTGACCGTTGACACAGGGGAGAATAGCAAGCCCCTGACTTTGTTTCCTGTCTTCCCTACACAATTCCTGGTTTAGTGCACAACTGCCAACTTAGAGACTAGGGCCAGGGTAGGCCACAAGGCAAATACCTGGGTCCATTTGTCAACTGACCAGCAAGGTGCTTTTTCTAAAGACTAGTTCCTCTCCCATTAATCCTTCAG
Source organism: Ornithorhynchus anatinus (assembly GCF_004115215.2). NCBI lineage: Eukaryota > Metazoa > Chordata > Mammalia > Monotremata > Ornithorhynchidae > Ornithorhynchus > Ornithorhynchus anatinus. The sequence continues at coordinate 24,417,977 of NC_041730.1, forward strand.
ACAGATGGTTCCACACATTCACTGAAGTAGGCAGCAAAAAAACAACCATCCTAACACTAGCTCCCTTCTAGATATATTTATTATTATTAACAATAATAATAATAATAATAATAATGTCACTTGTTAAGCACTTACTAAGCACTGGGGGAGATGCAAGATCATCACGTTGGACACGGTCCCTGTCCCACATGGGGCTCACAGTCAAAGTCGGAGGGAGTAGGATTTAATACCCATGGTAGAAATGAGGAAACTGATCCACAGAAGTTAAGTGACTTGCCCAAGGTCACACAGCAGACAAGGGGCAGAGTCAGGGTTAGAACCCAGGTCCTCAGACTCCCAGGCCAAGGCTCTTTCCACTAGACCTTGCTGTTTCTCTAATTACTGAGGCTTTTAACAAATAGAGCTGAGTCAATGCTACTGGAACCACTGCTGAGGAGGGTGAAGGAATCTTTTTTGGAGATGATTAAACTGCAAGTCTGGAATGATTTTGGTGCAATCTCTCTGGGAGATAAAGGGATGGACTAAATGGACCACTAAGGTCCCTTCTAAAAGTAAAATTCTATGATCAACAATGAGCAAACTTCTTTTAATAAAAGCTCCTAATTATACACAGGAAGTCTGTGCCACTACATAGGTAGGCTAAGAGAAAAGATCCAGAAATATTTTCTCTAGGATAGGTATTCCTTTCTAAGACTTTTTTTTAATGGTATTTGTTAAAAGGGCTAATGGGCCAGGCACTGTTCTAAATGCTGGGGTGGATATAAGATAATCAGTTCGGACACAGTCCAGGTCCCTCACGGGGCTCATTGGTCTTATTCCCCATTTTACAGATGAGTTAAGGAGACAGCATCAAGATTTCTTACCTGGGTCCTCTCTCTGGTAAATCGACCTCAGCTGAAATTGCACTATATACAGGAATGCTGACATCGTAGCCTTGCCTATATGTCCACGTGGAGAAGCCACCACCAGCCAGCAGAGCCCTGGAACAAAACAATTTCATACACGGCAGAAGTGAAAAAGGATTACGATTTGCTGACTCTGGACCCAGTGGAGGAGGCTCATTTGGCCCCCTAATTTTCTACTTTCTGATTTTCTACCCATCCCCAAGGCCCAGTGTCTTCTAAGACCCCAGAGCCATCTACTTTAACTAAGGCTACCTAGCCTTTATACAAGATCTCTGCCCAGAAGAAAATTTCTACAGAGATTCCCTTATTTGCCGCGCTCAGAATCTAGAAAGAGCCAAGATATTTCATTTCCCTTCATCCTCTGCAGTGTCAGGTAGGGCTCAGTTATCAGGAGTTTAGCAGCTCAGTCACCAGACTATAGCAGAGGCTTCTCCACCATGGAGACCTTTAATAAGCCTGCTGGAGAGGATCCCAAGGCTCGTGAGAAGTGAAGAAAAGCTTTAAGAAATGGAAATGATTAATCTGAACTGAAAGAATAAACTTTGATCAATCGCTTATTATGGGCAGAGCACTCAACTAAGAACTTCGGAAAGTACAAAAGAATTAGCAGACATGTTCCCTGCCCACTATGGGCTTAAAGTTTAATGTTTCCCCCTACTTTGAGGGGCACTAGAAGGAAAAAAAAATGCTCCCTCAAACAGATTTTATTTCTGCTACTCACGAGACACTCAAACCTTAATTCTCTTTAAGCTTATTAAATTTAAGGCAATTTTTTATGGTACTTAAGTGCTTATTATGCATTGAGCACTGTTCTAAGTGCTGGAGTAGATACAGGTTAATTGGTTTGGACACAGTCTCTGACCCACATGGGGAAGACGCAGGCTTTGAATCCTCATTTTAGAATTGAGGAGACTGAGGCTCAGAGAAGTTAAGGGACTTGCCCAGGGTCACACACAGCAAGCAACTGGAAGAGCCGGGATTAGAACCCGGATCCTCTGACTCCCAGTCTCAGGCTCTTTCCAGTAGAAGGAACTGCTTCCCTATCAATCACAGTATTTATTGAGCACTTTGTGTGCAGAGCACTGCTTTTAAAAATGAGGAAAAAACCGCAAGGCTGGGACACGGGTGAGGCAGTCCTGGATAAGATTCATTCATTCGATCGTATTTATTGAGCGCTTACTGTGTGCAGAGCACTGTACCAAGCACTTGGAAAGTACAATTCAGCCATAAAGAGAGACAATCCCTGACCACACCAGGCTTACAGTCCAGAAAGTACCCTGGCCCAGATTCTAGTACACAATGCTTAAGGCTGAGACATTCAAACTAAGGTCTGGATTCTTAGTGGTCCTGGAACACCCCAAGACATTTTTGCTAATAGTTGGGGGTGGGAGCTGAGGGATAAACTCCAACTGATCGCTTTCTGTCTCCTTACCGTTCTCTGACTGTTTTGAATATATACAGTGCTTGGAGCTCTTAGAAGCAGAGATCCAAATTCTGCTATGCTTGGAGGGGGTTGAAAGTGTGAATAAATGCCAAAATCTGACTGCTCTGAGACTTCTCCGAGAGCAGTCCCCCAGGACAGACTAACCAGGTGAGGAAGAAATCTCCAGGATACCTCCTCCAGTGATCATCTCCAAATCATCATGACTTCCTCTGTTCGGCCAAGACTATACGTGCATCAGGTCTCCTTTGATGATTACGATGAATTTGTTATAACAATAATGTTGGTATTTGTTAAGCGCTTACTATGTGCAGAGCACTGCTCTAAGGGCTGGGGGAGATACAGGGTAATCAGGTTGTCCCACGTGAGGCTCACAGTTAATCCCCATTTTACAGATGAGGTAACTGAGGCACAGAGAAGTGAAGTGACTTGCCCACAGTCACACAGCTGACAAGTGGCAGAGCTGGGATTCGAACCCATGACCTCTGACTCCCAAGCCCAGGCTCTTTCCACTGAGCCACGCTGCTTCTCTAATTCTAAGTGCTGGGGTAGATTCAAGGTTATCAGGTGTCCCACGTGGGGCTCACCGTCTTAATCCTCATTTTACAGATGAGGGAACTGAGGCCCAGAGAAGTTAAATGACTTGCCCAAGGTCACACAGTTGAGAAGTGGCAGAGCTGGGATTAGAACCCATGACCTCTGACTCTCAAGCCCAGGGAATGCATAGACGTTATGCATTTACTCTGTGCCAAGAACTGTATTAAGCACCGAGGAAGATACAAACTAATCAGGTTCGACAGAGTCCATGTCCCACATGGAGTTTATGGTCTTAATCCCCATTTTAAAGGTGAGGTAACTGAGGTACAGAGAAGTTAAGTGACTTGCCCAAGGTCACAGCGGACAAGCAGCAGAGCCGGCCATCCACCACCGCCCCCAGCCACCAACTCTACCATGCCAGTTCCTCGGGCTCATTAATCTGATGGCAAAGCAGGAAAGCCCAAAGGTCAGGTTTTTCTGGATCATTACTGCTGTCCTTGCAGTCTTCGCGCACCCCAGCTTTCGTTTTCCCTAATTAGAAATCAGCAGCCAGGTTGTTCCCATTGGATCCGGGGAGCCGTTCGATGGCACCTCATCAACCGGAAGAGAGCAGGTGTGCGTCATGCCAGTTTTTACAGGAACTCCCTCCCCAGAGTACCGACACCCCACCAGATAGGCTGCTGAGGCAGAGGCCTGAACAGTTCCAGGGGCTGCAAGACGTTAAAGCTGAGAAACCACACATTCGGCAACCCTGATTGCTACCAATCCACCCTCCATCCCGATGACAACCTACATTCCCATCTAACATGACTAGTTTAAGTTCAAACGCTTTCAAACCGCCCCCTGGAAATTCCAATCTGTTTGCTTAAGCTTTGTGAAACCAGGAACAGGTGAGTGACGTGCACAGTCTGAAAGGTTCTCCAGCTGTTGGGACAGTCTGTAAAACTTAATGACGGTCCTTAGTACCTACATACGGTCTCGTTTTTCCTGATTAGCGTTCAGTACGGAATACATCCAACCAGGATTTGGGCAGAGTCCAGAAACATGACAGCAGGCAGGCTTTCTCTGGGCCCCTGTGACGTACATGGGGAGGAGCGGCCGTGGATCTAAAGTGTGGATGGGGGAATAATAGCCCTTGGAAGCTCATGAAGAGATCGGTCTTTTACCCTCACCACACGCACGAGCGTTCGTGCATCAAGTTCCTCTATTCAATTTTAAGTGCATCCGGCTACATAAATCTTAATGCCTGAAGACAACATGGCCTAGGGAAAAGCACCCGGCTGCAAGTTAAGAAACCTGAGTTCTATTTCCAGCTCTGTTACCGATTCACTGTGAGGCCTTGGGAAAATTTCTGTGCTTTTCTCTGCCTCAATTTCCCCAGTGGAGAAAGGGTTGGAATAGTATTAGCCACCTTCTTTTTCCACACGGGTGCTGTTAGAATGTATGAAATATTTGAGAAGAGCTTTGGAACTACCTCTGGGGAAAGAAGCATAGTATAAATCTAATGGTTTTTGATAGGCTTAAGTTAAACTCGGCGACCGTGAACTTGAGATCCGTAGGCTTGTCTAGGCTCAGGAAAACCCACTCGTTTTCCAAGCTTTCCCCTCCCATTCCTGCTCCTCGACCCTGACCTGCCATTTTTCTCGGCCCTGGAGATTTCTGGGTAGTCAGTGCCGTCAATACCTGAACGCACCTTGTTAACAATACAGATGAGGAGCTCCCAATCGAAACCACATTTCACTCCTAACCTGTGCCATTTTTGAACCCCAGGGCAAGAAGATTACCACACTAACCCACTGACCCATCCCGGAAGGACATCTGGGCTCCAAACAAACTTCACATCCAGGGAGATGAAAGACAGACATGGTGATTCATTACCCACAATTTTCAGGGCCGCCTTTGATCCCTTAAAAAAAAAACCAAGAAAAGGAATAGAGATGGCTTGGGTTTCCCAGGGTCTAAGGCAGAATTCAATTTTTCCTTGGCTATCTGACTTTTCCCCACTGCCTATCGGTGTTTATTTGGTTTGGTTTTTTTTTCCATGGTATTTGTTAAGCATTTACTGTGTGCCAGGCACTGTACTAAGCGCTGGAGTAGATCAAGCTGGACACAGTCCACGTCCTACATGGGGCTCACGGTTTAAATCCCTATTTCACAGAGGTAACTGAGGCAGAGAAGTTATGTGACCTGCCTAAGGATGGAATGGAATCAATTTAACATATTCAACTGACCAAAATGAAATTCACCTTTCAGGGAAATACATACAGTGCAAAATCAGTGTTAAGTGAGTGCCCGAATAGAAGCCAGAACTCATAAAAACAAACATCGGCGCTTAGGGGTAAAGCAAATGCATTTTTAATACCCTTTTCTCTCTCACCTTCGATCACTAATGCATTTCACATCTTCAAATAACTAAATCCAAAAAACAGTAGCCCATTCAGGGCCAAATGCCCCTTTAGAGGGGGCAGAGGAAGGAAAAAATAATCTTCCGGGTGATGGATGCATTTAGCCGATCTCCACCACGTTAAAAGAATTTATGTGGTTTGCCTGCCCTCTAGAGGCTGACATATTCCCCATACTTTCTGTTCAAGTAGTAATAGTATTTTTTAAGTGCTTCTACTGTGTGCAGAGCACTGTACTAAGCCCTGGGAAAGGATACGCATTTGGGAATTAGCCACGGTCCCGCTCCCTTCTTGAGTGGCCACGGCTACCCTGCTCCTGGTCCCCTGGAAAACCCCTCTTCTGGGATTTGGGAGACCTGGGTTCTAGTCCTGTTCTTCTAAAATATATATATATATTTGTTAAGTGCTTACTGTGTGCTAAGCACTGTTCTAAACTCTGGGCTAAATACAAGTTAGGCAAAGCCTCTGACCCACATGGGGCTCCCAATCTTAATCCCCATTTTACAGATGCAGTAACTGAGGTCCAAAGAAGGGAAGCAACTTGCCCAAGGTCACCCAGGAGACAAGTGGGGGAGCCGGGATTAGAAGCCGGGTCCTTCTGACTCCCCGGCCCGACCTCTGTCCACTAGTCCCGGTTGACCCCTAGCTAATGTAGGCACAGATTGTGCATGCGCTTGGCAATGGGCTGCACCCCTACCTGCCTACTTGTTCACTGCACACATAAATGGCAGGGAAGACAGAGTGTGAGTGGCACTGTAGGAGCACGAGCACGATAATCAATTCCCCTGAGCAGACTTCCAGTCCTAGAGGAGCACGATAATCAATCCCCCTGAGCAGACTCTCAGTCCTAGAGTTTCAGGACCGAAGGCTCTCCACTGTCCCGTCACTGCACATGGTAGAACTCTATTTCTCTATTTAAAAGAAAGTTTTCCAGAGTTATTGCGACCTCCCAGGAATCGCTGGCCTCGGTTTACACTCCGAAACACAGTGCTTCCGACCACCATAATGACAGTCCGGGTTATGACTTTACAGCACAGCACTGACACCCTGCTGTCACCCTGTCTGTAAATGGATGTTGCACATCAATCTCTCTGAGTTTGCTGCGCCCCTGCCCACCTCCTCACTGGTTTTGCTCCAAGCCCCTCCAAGAACACGCCCGGCAGGAACAAGAGAGTCTCAAGTCCGGGCTCATCCGTCGTCCTCGGTGGGAGATTCGGTCACCATCGATCACAAACTGAGCTTGAGATCACAAGTGGGCTCCCGTTCTCTCTCCACCACCATCCTCAGCAAAATTCAAAAGTTAGATGCTGCCTGCATTTTGTCACGTGAAATTGATATAAAGTAGGGATCAAAACGGTCCACCCAAAAATCCAGTTCCTGTTCGGGATCCCAGGGTCCACCGCAAGCAAATGAAACATGCTTCCCCCAGGATACCTAGAGGCTGTAAGCTCCCTGTGAGCAGTGTCTACCAAACTCTCTTGTATTGCACTCTCCCTACCCCTTAATACAGTGCTCTGCCCATAGTAAGTGCTCGATAAAGACCAAAGATTTATGCATGGTGCCAAGTCCTTTGTGGGGAGGAGGGCATCACCCACCATTCATTCACTCACTCAATCGTATTTACAGAGCACTTTACTGTGTGCGGAGCACTGTGCTAACACCGTTGGATCTGCACCGAGGTAAAGACAATTAGCCTCATCCCTAGAGCTTTTGGGCAGGCTGGGGGCCACACCTAGCCTGCCCCGACCCCCTGAAAGCTCACCTCTTCCAAGAGGCCTTCCCAGACTGAGCTACCCCTTTTCCCTCTGCTCCCTCTGCTCTCCCTCCACCCCTTCCCCCTTCACCTCCCCTCAGCTAAGCCCCCTTTCCCTCTGCTCCTCCCCTTCTCTCTTCCCCTCCCCTCAGCACTGTGCTCATTTGTATATATTTTTATTACCCTATTTATTTTGTTAATGAGGTGTACATCCCCTTGATCCTATTTATCGTGATTATGTTGTCTTGTTTTTGTCTGTCTCCCCCGATTAGATTGTGAGCCCGTCATTGGGCAGGGATTGTCTCTGTTGCCGAATTGTACATTCCAAGCGCTTAGTACAGTGCTCTGCACAGAGTAAGTGCTCAATAAATACTATTGAATGAATGAATGGAGCCAGAGCTCCTCCTCCTGCCCCTGATAGCAGAAAGAGGAGGAGGGTGAGGAGTAGGAAGATGAGGAAGAGAAGGAAGGTGGAGGAGGAGTGGGCTGTTATGCTCAAAATGGAAAATAGGCATTCCTCTTAGGCTTTTTTTAATGGTATTTGTTAAGCGCTTACTATGTACCAGGCACTGAACTAAACGCTGGGATAAATCCAAGCTTATCAGGTTGGACACATTCTTATTCCCCATTTTACAGATGAGGTAACTGAGGCGCAAGGTCACACAGCAGGTAAGTGGCAGATCCAGGTTCATATTTTGGTCAGAAATAGTCATTCTACAAATATTCTAAGGCCATTTTTCCAGGTCACCTATTAAAAGAAAAACAGCTAAACCAGATCTCAACCCTGGTAACTAAGGCTGGACGTCAGATGTCTCGGCTGTCTCTTCTGAGATGCCCTTGGCAGGAAGAGGCAAGAAGAGGGTCATCAATCAGATAAGCCAACACAGAATGCCAACACTTGGGTATTAATTATAAATGGACATCAGCACCACCCAGGGCATTCAAATCAAGAGGCACTCCTGACTGCTGAGAAATGGAGGAAATGAAGGAAAAAGTCCTCTGGATTCTTCCAGCACAAAAATGATTGAGTGATATTGCAGTGGGATATGTGGCATAAATCATTTTCATCATTGCCTCTAAGACTATGTCTTGCTTTTTGAAAATGACAGAGCAACAATGTTATATTCTGAACTGGATCTGCACCATTAGTAGGCCTTGGGTTTGAGCATCAAAGACGGCTTGATTTAACATGATCCCCGTTCTCGTCATGACCCTGCATCTCTCCAGAGAAATGGAATATTTTTAGTGGCCTGTTGTTGGCCACAGAAGGTGACACTTCAGAACAGTCTTGATTCGTTCCATTAGGATGTCAGAAAGTCAAGTGAGCCCATCAGAATTCCAATGGCCTCTCTCATTTTTAGAACCTTTGGAAAACTATCAATCAATGGTATTATTGAGGGTGACTGTGCTAAGTGCTTGGGAGAGTACAACAGTTGGTGGACTTGATTCCTTGCCTTCTAGGAGTTTACAATCAACACACACACACACACACACACACATTCTCTCCCTATATATATATCTCTCTCTCCTTATATTCAAGGTACATAGGGCCCTTACCTGTCTCTGGGGACATCCAGGGCTGTATTGTAGTCTGGGGGTCCACCAGGCAGCATGTTGAACAGTAGCTGGTTAGTGCCCCGATCCCACCTGAAAGGAGAATCAACAAATTGGTAGAAATCTAAACACCAAGCCTGCAGTGGTAGAAGTCAAATGGCATTTCCTTCCAAACTCTGGAAAGGGACCCTTCTCCCCACACCTCCACCATCCAATAGTCCTTCTCCAATTCCTGCCCAGGTGTTGCTCTATCCTTTCCCTGTCCCTCCCCGCAATAGCTTCCAACCAGAAACTTCCAAAGCGACCAACCCTGGATCCCCAACACGTCCAGATAAGGGGCAAGTACCTGGGAAGCTGGGCTAGTGCCTGGGCGGTCTCTTTAATGCGCAGAGTGTTCTGGTTAAGCATATCGATGGACGGCACGAAGAGGCAGGCCCGGTTTATGTCGTCGGTGTAGAATTCGCTGTCCGAGATGGCCGTCAGCAGTTCGTTGTACTCCCGGGAGATGGTATCGCTGACTGGGATGCCAAATTCATCCACGTACTTCTTCAGGGAGTAGATGTATACCTTGATCTTGTTCTTGGGGTTGAACCCACAACGGTAGACATCAAAACAGGTGTGCATCCTGCAGCTGAGGTCCCCCCGCTCCGGGATGGGACTGTCTGCCGGCAGCCTGACCAACGGCACGTCATGGACGCTGCGTTTCTCCACGGTCCACTCGCTGGAGGACTCGATGGAGTGGGGCCAGAACTGAAACGTGCCGGTGGCGATGAGCCCCAGCAGGACGATGGAGAAGAGCGCGATGTAGTAGATGCGATGCTTGGTCTTCATCCTTGGGATGAGGGCAGGACCCCGGATGTTGTACTTGACCGACGCACACATACTTACCCGGGCACGGCCTGCTCCTCACTCTCCTGGGGGCAGGGAGAAGAACATCAGAAAAAGCAAGCATTGGAGAACGCAGCAAAATCTAAAGCAGGGTTGCCCCGTGTTCCAAATACCAAGGGCTCACACCTAGTTTTTCTGAATAAGTGAAAATAATATTTGAAAATGATCAGCCGTACACATAGGTTCCAAACCTTTACCAGCCTGCATTAACTTTTGCCGGTTCCCCATTCTCTATGGAGAATCAGTTTAAGTGAATAAAATTATACTCTCTTCAACTTGACTAGCAAACATGCTATCTGCCCTGGAAGACTAGGCTTCTTCTAAGGATGCTCTAATAATTCACAAAAAATACTGATAATTGGTATTTCAATAAAGCAGGATCACATCTTTAAGATCAACTCAGATGAGAGAAGCAGCGTGGCGCAGTGGAAACAGCACGGGCTTTGGAGTCAGGGCTCATGAGTCCGAATCCCAGCTCTGCCACTTGTCAGCTGTGTGACTGTGGGCAAGTCACTTAACTTCTCTGTGCCTCAGTTCCCTCATCTGTAAAATGGGGATTAAGACTGTGAGCCCCACGTGGGACAACCTGATTCCCCTGTTTACCCCAGTGCTTAGAACAGTGCTCTGCACATAGTAAGCGCTTAACAAATACCAACATTATTATATTTTCCAGGAATGTGAAAAAATCTCAAAGAGAGAGCAGCATGGCCTAGTGGACACAGCACGGGCCTGGGAGTCAGAAGAACCTGGATTCTAATCCTGGCTCCACCATTTGTCTGCTGTGTGACCTTGGGCAAGTCACTTCACTTCTCTGTGCCTCTCACCTCATCTGTAAAATGGGGATTAGGACTGTGAGCCCTTTGTGGGACAGGGACTGTGTCTAACTTGATTATCTTGTGCCTACCCCGTGCTTAGAACACTGCCTGACACACAGTAAAGTGCTTAAATACCATGAGAAGCAGCGTGGCTCAATGGAAAGAGCCCAGGCTTGGGAGTCCGAGGTCATGGGTTCGAATTCCGGCTCTGCCACTTGCCAGCTGTGTACTGTGGGCAAGTCACTTCACTTCTCTGTGCCTCAGTTACCTCATCTGTAAACTGGGGATTAATTGTGAGCCTCATGTGGGACAACCTGATTACCCTGTATCTACCCCAGTGCTTAGAACAGTGCTCTGCACATAGTAAGCGCTTAACAAATACCAACATTATTATAAAAAAAAACAGCGTTGAAAACTGAAATCATTAATGTAAAGCTGATTTGCTCTCTAAAGAGACAGAGCACTATGGTAAATCTACAGTCTTAATATCATTTATATCTGGGAAATAAACTTCTCCCTGCCCTCCCCAGATCTTGCTACACTTTACTACGTCTTTATGACTTTATGCTGAAATATAGCATTACCTCTGTTACTGTGGGCTTTCCTTGGGTTTCTAGCTTGTGCAAAATACAGGATAGCCTGCCAACCTATGACCAAGCTGGTAGTGGATCCGAGGTCAGGTTCAGATAAAATTAAATCAACCAAAATAACCAAAGGCGATCTACGAGTTACAGAAAGCTCTCAAATTATAAAAGTCTCTGATACCATCCTGGGTGTGAGGAGACCAAATTCGAAAGAATGGAAGGCAAAAGCATTCTCCATGAAACATTTCAGAATTCCTAATTGACAAAAGCATTGGTCTCGGAGTTAGAGGACCTGGATTCTAATTTCAGCTCTGCCACGAGTCTGCTGTGTGACTTTGGGAAAGTCTCTTAACTTCTCCGGGCCTCAGTTACCTCATCTGTAAAATGGGGATTAAGACCGTGAGCCCTATATGGGACATGGGCTGCGTCCAATCAGATTAGCTTGATCTGTCCCCGTGCTTAGTACAGGACCTGGCATACGTAAGAGCTTAACGAATACCATTTAAAAAAAAATCAGATAAATCAGAGTCTGAACATCAGAATGCAATACCAGGTCCTGCCCCTCAGTCCAACGGCTCCAGAGAGATGGGAAAATTAACTTTATTATATACCTGAAATGCCACACTGACATTTAGAGTTTGGGAACTATGACAAGGAATGCACCTTGCGGATATATCCAATAAATCATCTGGATAATACACGTGTAAAAAAGGATCCCAGAATCTACGCTACATCTACCCTTTGGTAAGAATATATTCAATCAAGGACCATGTTAGAAAGACCAACACGCTTGCAAGAAGACAATCTGCCTGAGAGAGGGCATTGGCTAGGAGTCAGGAAATCTAGCGTACAGGTAACAGCCGGCAGGGCTGGGTTCAAGTTCTCCCCTCACCTTGCTGCACCAGGATTCAGAGTCACGAGGACTTGGGTTATTTTCAGTCCCTGGTATTCAAGGTTGCCCCTCAGTAGAGAAAGCCTCTACTTTCTGTGCCAACGCAGGAGAGTTTATCCTCCTGCTGCTGATGTCAAACAATGGTTTTCTGATAAAATAGAAGTGATAAACTATTTCTAGTCTTCCAGCTGTTTTAGGAGAATGTTAAAAGGGTCAGAGGTCAAAACTCCAGGATTCTGAACTTTGAGTAAATCTTACTCTATTAACGTTTTTTTCCCCAATGGTATTTGTTAAGTGCTTATTATGTTCCAGACATTGTACTAAGTGCTGGGGTAGATACACGCCAATCAGGTTGGACACAGTCCCTATCCCACATGAGGCTCACAGTCTTAATCCCCATTTTAAAGATGAGGTGACTGAGGCACAGAGAAGTGAAGTGACTTGCCCAAGGTGACATAGCGGACAAGTGGTAGAAGCAGGATTAGAACCCAGGTCCTTCTGACTCCCAGGCCCATACTCTGTCCACTAGGCCATTCTGCTTGTTAAGTCTTTGTGGGACTATGTTTTAAAGCTAATGTAGTGAGATTTCTCATGGCTTGCCTATACTGGAAACACAAGCTCTAAAGAACGTTTGCAGAGGACATGCAGTTCTCATAGAGGCGTGTGGGAAAAAGGCATAAAATCAGAGAAGCAACATGGCTTAGTTGAAAGAGCATGGACCTGGGAATCAGAGGACCTGATTCTAATTCTGGCTTTGCCAATTATTTGCTGTGTAACCTTGGGCAAGTCACTTAATTTCTCTGTGCCCCAGTTACCTCATCTATAAAATGTGGATTGAATCCTTTTCCCTCCAATACGGACTGTGAATCCCATGTGGAACAGGGAATAGACAAATAGTACACCCTTGACCAACACCACTTTTTTAAAAAGTTATAATGATAGTTTACAATTTTCTGAGGGTCTGAAATGGCTTTCCCACCCAATCTCACATGGGCAGTGAGTCCCAACTCCAGGGTTCAATGTGAATAGATGATACAACACACATTTGTAAAAATTCCAGAAATGCTATAATTCCACTGGCCATGGCAGATATGCTCTCCCTTCCTGAATCACCCCATCTGGGAGCAAATTTCTTTGGAGAAATTAAAAAAAAAAGTCAAAGAGCCAATTGCCATCCAGCAAAATAGGAATTCTACGAAGACAGTCAAAAAGAGTGCACTGACTCAAATCCCAATAGGAGTTGAATGAAGGACAGAATGAAGGACAGAAGAAAAGAATGAAGGACAGATATCCAAAAAAAAAAAGAATTGTGCAAGAAAGGGACTCTCTGGGAGAAAAGGGAGAAGGAGCACAGAGCATGGAATCAGGCACTGAGCTCTCCCCCTGGCTTTGCTACTAATTTCTTTCAGGCCCAAGACAAGTCTCAACCTCTCAGGCTCTTATGTGCCCAAGGCAAGTCTCAACTTCTCTGGTCTTTGATTACTTTTTCCTGTTAACTGGAAGACTATAGTCTCCTCTTCACAGGCAGTTGTGAATACAGAAAGCTACATGTGATGTGTTATTAATGCTTCTTCTACTAGTTCTCAATCAACTGGTTGATTGACGAGTAGTGATCGTGTTGGAGTAGTTTTGGTCCTCAGGAGCCAACATCCCTCACCTGGTTCGTTCCGGGGAGGGGACAGCTTAAGGAATGTAACTCCTGAAATATCACCTAGTTCTGCTCATTCAACAACCCCCCCCTTTCCATCTGCCACAAAGTGCCAATGGCTTAACACCTAGTACAATCAAGGCTGGAAATCCCGTCAGCGTCCCGGCCTTTAAGGACCATTGGACACGGGGAGGGGCAGAGCCTGGACATGGTGGCCCCTCCAAATTGGTGGTCCCAGGCAACCTCCTGCTTCACCTGTCCCCACTTCCAGCTCTGGAAGCTCGCTCCAGTTTTCTTTTTGTCCCAGGCACTAACGTGCTTAGTTACGATGCTCGGTAAGGGGGTGGAGGGATAGGAGTTGTGGGGGAAAAGACCAGTTGAGTAGGAAATTTTAGGCTTCTGAGGCCATGCCGCAGAGGAATGAAACAGACAGACATTCTCCTTAGGTTGTAAGCTCTTTGTAGACATAGAGCGTGACTTTTGCTTCTGCTTAATTTTTCCAGGAGCATAACAATAATAATAATTGTTACACATTTACTATATATCATGCACTACTCTAAACACTGGGATAGACACACGATAATAGGATGGAAAACATTCCCTGTCCCTAATGGGGCTCACAGTCCAAGCAGGGGGAAGAACAGTTATGTGATCCCTGTTTCACAGAAGAGAAAACAGGTCTAGGAGAAGATAAGTGACTCGCTCAAAGTCATTCATTCATTCATTCAATAGTATGTATTGAGCGCTTACTATGTGCAGAGCACTGTACTAAGCGCTTGGAATGAACAAGTCGGCAACAGATACAGTCCCTGCCATTTGACGGGCTTACAGTCTAATCGGGGGGAGACAGGCAGTCAAGAACAATGGCAATAAATAGAGTCAAGGGGAAGAACATCTCGTAAAAACAAAAGAGAGAAGGGAGGAGAGGTAGGAAGGGGCAAGGTGATGGAGAGCCTTGAAGCCTAGAGTGAGGAGTTTTTGTTTGGAGCGGAGGTTGATAGGTAACCACTGGAGGTGTTTAAGGGGAGTGACAGGCCCAGATCGTTTCTGCAGGAAGATGAGCCTGGCAGCGGAGTGAAGAATACACTGGAGCGGAGCGAGAGAGGAGGAAGGGAGATCAGAGAAAAGGCTGACACAGTAGTCTAGCCGGGATATAACGAGAGCCCGTAGCAGTAAGGTAGCCGTTTGGGTGGAGAGGATAGGGCGGATCTTGGCGATATCGTAAAGGTGAGACCGCCAGGTCTCGGTAACGGATCGGATGTGTGGGGTGAACGAGAGAGACGAGTCAAAGATGACACCGAGATTGCGGGCCTGAGAGACGGGAAGGATGGTCGTGCCATCCACGGTGATAGGGACACAACGGGCAAGTGGCAGAGGTGCAACTTTGCCTCCCAGACCCATGTTCTTTCCACTCACCCATGCTGCCTCTCTTACAGTTCCACGTCCCCAGGAGTTGCTCAAATAAATCTCACACTAGATCCCAGACTGAGTTCCCCTTTTCCCTCTGCTCCCTCTACCCCTCCCCCTTCGCCTCTCCGCAGCTAAACCCTCTTCTCCCCGCTTTCCCTCTGCTCCTCCCCGTCTCCCGTCCCACCCCCTCAGCACTGTACTCATCCGCTCAACTGTATATATCTTCATCACCCTATTTATTTTGTTTAATGAGATGTACATCACCCTGATTCTATTTATTTGCTATTGTTTTAATGAGATGTTCTTCCCCTCGACTCTATTTATTGCCATTGTTCTCGTCTGTCCGTCTCCCCCCGATTAGACTGTCAGCTCGTCAAAGGGCAGGGACTGTATCTGTTGCCGACTTGTACATTCCAAGCGCTTAGTACAGTGCTCCGCACATAGTAAGCGCTCAATAAATACTATCGAATGAATGAATCCATCAACTCACATTAAGTGCTTGAAATATTCCCCAGTAAATAGGCAGTCAACCAGGATAATATCACCATTGCTTTATCTGGGCTTGAGAACCCTGCACAAAGAAAACACCGCCAGCTTCTTCCTGGGGTTAGCAGGGAACGAGTTACATATTACACAAGCAGGTACTACTCAGGCCAGGCTAAGATGAGTAATCTGTTTCCTCTGCCCATCCCTCTACCTCCTCCAAAGCTAACAATAAGAATGGGACAGGAATGTCCTCCATCAGATATGAAAGAGAAAACATAACAGCAAAGAGCCAAAAGAGAGTCACACTCCTTTCCTGGAATGGGGCTTCTATCTTCTCCTCCCCAACACTCAGCTGGTGGATAAGAGGAATGCGATGACACATCAACCTTCCGTCCTCCCTCCTTCTGCCTATGAGGAAAGGTTAACTGAGGATCACCAGTACCTCTACTTGGCCCACGGTAGACATTCAATTCCATCTCTCTCAAGCCAACCTGACCTATATAGACTTGTTCGGACAGTCACCTTCTCAGTTACATCTAGCCTGGGCTTAATCTCCACCCCAATGCCCTCAGGGGTCCAAATCTCCAGGAATCCCCACCCAACCTGGCCTCTCCACCCTCACGGCAACTGCCCCTGCCGCTTCTCATTCTTAATTCAAAAACTGCTTCTTTCCTTATAGGAAAGAATAGAGGCAGCATCCTTCTCCCCCAAACATCAATGACGAGCCCAAAGAAACGGCAACTATCTTACACCCCAAGAGGACATTTGGAGTTGTCTCCCTCTTGGCCAGCCTCCCTGAGCCAGGAGAGCTTGGATGAATTTGGAAGAAATCTGCCACTGTTTTCTTGGTTGCTTTAATAATGGATCGGGCCCCCATCCTCTCAACCACCTACATGCACAGGAATAAAACGCTTACTCTCCCAAGTGCTTAGTACAGTGCTCTGCACACAATAAGCTCTCGATTCATACGATTGACTGATTACCATCAATAGCAACGTTTTCAAACCCGAAAGACACTCTCTATAGAGCTGCGGTACATTCGATTCTCCTATAATGGAGGTTACATTCTTGATGAAACCCACATTACAGAAAGCTCATTTTATAGTATTTGCCTCTTGACAGATTCTACGCACAAGTACACAGCCCACTTTTTCTATCACACTCTAACCATATAAACGTATGCCGACGGTAGAACGTTTTCTAATCCTTGACAGCATCCTATCCAAATCGTATAGTGAAAAAACACTAAATGGAAGACCTGAGTGTATATCCTTAGAGACACGGTCAAGAAGGGATTGATTTTCATGAGAACCATCGGTCAGTCAATGGTCTTTTCTGAGCATTTACTGTGTGCAAGGGTCGGTACTAAGGGAGAACAATAATTACGGTATTTGTTATTAGTGCCGGGTCTTGTACTTAACGTTGGGGTGGATACGAGCAAACTGGGTTGGACACAGTCTCTGCCCCACGTGGGGCTCTCAGTCTCGATCCCCATTTAACAGATGAACTAACTGAGGCACTGAGAAGTGAAATGACCTGCCCAAGGTCACACAGAAGACGAGTGGCAGAGTCAGGATTAGAACCAATGACCTTCTGACTCCCAGACCTGTGCTCTATCCACTACATCACGCTGCTCACTTGGTAAACATGACTCCCACGTAAACATGACTCCCACCCACAAGGAGCCTACAGTCTAGCGGGGAAGAAGACAGACATCACACAGTAAAGTCTGGAAAACTCCATTCTGCTTTTAGCCAAATTGAACTTGCCCCAGCAAAGCACTGGAATCATTTGACTAGTTGTTCGGTATTGAGTCACTGGAAAAGTCTGTTTTTCTCTGCTCCAATCAAGTTAAAATGCCACTTTCTGTTCCTGGAATTATTTAGTTCAAGAGTTTGTTGAAATAATATTTCCCAATTTTTACAATACAGATTTCCGAGGTGGCTCAGATGGCATAAAATTTTCTTGGTCTATCGCTTCAGAAAGCTATAATGTCATCAACTTCCTAATTCTCAATAATAACATCAGTAGGTGCCTCTGACAAAGTGGGCCACGGGGACTGCGTACGACTTCATGGTCTTTAAAAATAATCTTGCCAAATACAGAAAACCACTGGGAGTCTCATCTCTTATCTGAATTGAGACTTCTGTGGAGACATTCTCGATCAGGAAGGAAACTGGTTCTCCATTTCCAAAAGTTTTAGGGAAGTCCCAGGAGCATGAATAAGGGGACACACACACAACAACAGGAGACAGCGTGGCTCAGTGGAAAGAGCCCGGGTTTGGGAGTCCGCGGTCATGGGTTCGAATCCCGGCTCCGCCACTTGGCAGCTGTGTGACTGTGGGCAAGTCACTTCACTTCTCTGTGCCTCAGTGACCTCATCTGTAAAATGGGGATGAAGACTGCGAGCCTCACGTGGGACAACCTGATTACCCTGTATCTCCCCCAGCGCTTAGAACGGTGCTCTGCACATAGTAAGCGCTTAACAAATACCAACATTATTATTATTATTAACCACGTCTCTTGGAGAAGCAATGTGGCCTAGTGGAAACGCAAGGGACTGGGAGTCAGGAGGTCTGAGTTCTACTCCTGACTCCACCACTTGCCAGGTGTGTGACCTTGGGCAAGTGATTTGACTTTGCTGTGACTCAGTTTCTTCATCTGTAAAATTGGGATCAAATACCTGTTCTCCCTCCCCCTTAGACTGTGAGCCCCAAGGGGGGTTCATTCATTCATTCAATAGTATTTATTGAGCGCTTACTATGTGCAGAGCACTGTACTAAGCGCTTGGAATGAACAAGTCGGCAAGAGATAGAGACGGTCCCTGCCGTTTGACGGGCTTACGGTCTAATCGGGGGAGAACAGTCTAATCGGGGAATAAGACCTGTGTCCGATCTGATGATCTTATATCTACCCCAGCGCTTAGTACAGAGATTGGCACATAATAAGGGCTTAACAAATATCACCATTATTATTACATTTGACTTCTGATAAGGTAGGGAGCCAGACAACCATTGCCAACCAGCGTGGCTCAGTGGAAAGAGCCCGGGCTTGGGAATCAGACGTCATGGGTTCGTATCCCGGCTCTGCCACTTGTCAGCTGTGTGACTGTGGCAAGTCACTTAACTTCTCTGTGTCTCAGTTACCTCATCTGTCAAATGGGGATTAACTGTGAGCCTCACACGGGACGACCTGATTAACATGTATCTCCCCCAGCGCTTAGAACAGTGCTCTGCACATAGTAAGCGCTTAACAAATACAAATACCAACACAGTATTTATTGAGAAATGCCTTGGCTCTCCCTGATATTGCACTAAGCAAAATGCAAATTCTGCCTTCAATCATGCCTCAACTAAATCAATTTACCAAACATACTAATCGCATAAACAATAAAGCTGCACAGATCTTATCAACTGCATCAAGGCCTGCTTTTAAGGAGCGAAAAAAGTAGTTTCAGCATGGAAGTGGTCAGAGGATTCAGGGAAAGAGCTAAGAAATACCTGAAACAGAAATGCTGGGGAGGTTTTAAAGTAGCAGAAAGCAATCCTTCATGAAACGAAGCACTGACCCTCCCATTCTTTTAACCAATGCCATTCCTCTCAAGCACACCCAACCTCTCTGAGAGCGTCATGAAACTGAGAAATGTGGGAAGTTCAGTTTACCTACCACCAAAATTTCTTATGACTAGAGGGAAGGAAGAACTGAGTCTATTTGTTCTGGACACACTAGGCCATCGACGCAGTCACATATGCAAGGCTAGAGCAATCACACCTGTTAAACGCCATTAATTCTCAGCTTCAGACCATTTGAGTTCTGAGATGCAGAAACCAACTTCGGGAAGAGCGAAACTTTCAGGTAAGAAGTCTGACCGAAGACTTTCCCGTGTCTTTCAGTTAAAGGACAGCAGTATGTTTGAACAGGCATACCCAGCACTGTCAATCAACTGTATTTATTGAGCGCTTATTAATAATGATGGCATTTGTTAAGCGCTTACTATGTGCAAAGCACTGTTCTAAGCGCTGGAGAGGATATAAAGTGATCAGGTTGTCCCACGTGGGGCTCACGGTCTTAATTCCCATTTTACAGATGAGGTCACCGAGGCACAGAGAAGTGAGGCGACGTGCCCAAAGTCACACAGCTGACAAGTGGCGGAGCTTAAGCGCGTCCTGTGTATATATAACAGAGTTGGTTGACGTTTTCCCTGCCCGCAAAGAAGGACTGGGCTAACAAATCCCTTTTTTGTACCTCGAGATCTTTTCTACCCCAGGAAACCTGCCAAGGGTTATACAAAATGCTGATCAATGTCTGTAATTCAAAAATCGTAAACTCTAATCCTTCTCCTATGGGTCCTTTTTCCCCCACTTTATTTACCTGACTTTCAACCCAGACTAACGCTCTTGCCACCTTCCCCACCGTGTCCACCCCACTCCGCGTGCCAGTCTACGCTGGGGCCAGCCCACTGGGTCGGGACCGCATTATCAGCCCCAGAGCAGGAAAGGCGGGGGAGGAGGAAGAAGACGGGCCGAGGTGTGCAGCTCGGGAAGCCTGGTGGGAAGGAAGGGAGAAGCGCGGGAAGAAGAAGAAGAGCCAAGTCAAAGTACGGCAGACAACGAGAGAACTCGGTCGGTGCCGCAGCTGTCAGCTGTGTGACTGTGGGCAAGTCACTTAACTTCTCTGCGCCTCAGTTACCTCCTGTAAAATGGGGATTAACTGAGAGCCTCACGTGGGACAACCTGATTGCCCTGTACCTACCCCAGCGCTTAGAACAGTGCTCTGCACATAGTAGGCGCTTAACAAATACCAATATTATTATTACGAGCCCGGGAAAAGAGCCACAAAAAGGCAGGTGGGAAATGAATGGGGTGAACAGCCTGGCAGTCCTGATTAAGTCCTGATTTCCATGATTAAGTCCTCATTTCCCCTCCCCCTCCCTTCTGCGTTACCTCTTCGATTGGGCCTGGGAGTCAGAAGGCCCCGGGTTCTGATCCCGGCTCTGCCGCTTGTCTGCTGTGTGACCTTGGTCACTTCGCTGCTCTGTGCCTGAGTTCCTTCATCTGTAAAATGAGGATTAAGTGTGTGAGCCCCACGTGAGACAGGGACTGGGTCCAACCTGCTGACATCTACCCCGGCATTTAGAACATCGCTTGGCACACCGTAAGCGTTTAACAAGTACATAATTGTTATTATTACCCTTTATTCACCCCACTCTCAGCCCCGCAGCACTTACGTAGCATCCGTGATTTATTTTACTGGCTGTCTTCCCCGCTGGACTGCAAGCCCTTTGAAGGCAGGGAGCATGTTATACCGTGCCTGCCCAAGCACTTAGTAAGGCGCTTAGTACAGTACTTTATACAATCCTCTAGACTGTAAGCTCACTGTGGGCAAGAAATGTGTCTGTTTATTGTTGCACTGTACTCTCCCGAGCGCTTAGTACAGTGCTCTGCACACAGTAAGCACTCAATAAATACGACTAATTGCACACAGCAAGTGCTGAAGAAGAAGCAGCATGATGTAGCGGATAGAGCCTGGGTCTGGAAGTCAGAAGGTCATGGGTTCTAATCCTGACTCCACCACTTGTCCGCTGGATGACCTTGCTGTGAGCCTGTGGTTGGTCAGGGATTGTCTCTGCTGCTGAATTGTACTTTCCAAACGTTTAGTGCAGTGCTCTGCACAGAGTAAACGCTCAATAAATGCGACTGAATGAGCCTCACTTCTCTGCGCCTCAGTTCCCTCAACCTTAAACTGGGGATTGACACAGTGGGCCCCTCCACGGGGCAGGAATTGTGTCCAACTCGATTCGCTCGTATCCACCCCGGCACTTAGTACAGCGCCTGGCACGCAGTAAGCACTTGAGAAACACCATGAAAAAAAGGACCGTTCTGCAGCGAGCGCTCAATAAATCCGACTGATCGCTCCGCACATAAGAAGCACTCAACGCGTACGACTGATTGATGAGAAGTCAGAGGTCGTTGTGTGCGGACGGGCGAGACCCAAAAACAAATCTACACGCGGGAGGAGGGACTGGGGGTCCACCCGGGGCCCGAGGGACCTCAGGAACCCGAGAGATGTGTCCGCAGGGCGGCGGGAAGGCCGGGAAGCCAAGGCTCGGCCTCTCGCCCTATCAGCCCCTCCCTCGCTTTGGTTTCAACCTTTCCGAAGCGCTTACTACGTACCGGGCGCTGTGCTGAGCGGTGGAGTAGAGAGAAGATAATGGGGTTGGACAGAGTTCTCCCAGAGGAGGAGGAGGTGCAGCTGGGGACACAGACCCGGGATTCATTCAAGAACAGGGCTGGGCACCTAGTAAGCGCTTAACAAATACCCTCATCGTTATCGGTAGTATTTGATTGTATTTATTGAGCACTTACTGTGTGCGGAGCACTGTACTAAGTGCTCGGAAAGTACAATTCGGGCGGACACAGGCTGGGGATCGGGGGCCGGGGGAGGATTCCTTCAAGGATGGTGCTAGGCACGTAGTAAGTGCTTAGCAAATGCCATCATCATTATCAGTGTTATTCGATAGTATTTACGGAGCGCTCACTGTGTGCCGAGCACCGTACTAAGCTCTTGGAAAGTACAATTCAGGCGAATAAAGGCCGGGGATGGGGAGTTCCTTCAAGGACGATGCTTGGCACACAATAAGCGCTCAACAAATAACATCGTCATTACCAGTGGTATTCGATCGCATTTACTGAGCGCTTACTGTGTGGCGAGCCCTGTACTAAGCGCTTGGGAGAGTATAATTCAGGCGGACACAGGCCGGGGACGGGGGGATTCCTTCGAGGACGGTGCTTGGCACCCGGTAGGCGCTCAACAAATAACGTCGTCACGACTAGTGGCATTCGATCGTCTATACTGAGCGCCCAGCACTGTCCTAAGCGCTTGGGGGAGGACAATTCAGGCGGTCACAGGCTGCCCCTTCCTGAGCCCGGGGGGGGGGCCGGGGGGGTGGGGAGAGACCTCGGGGCGGGGGGTGGGGGAGGCGGCTCTTCGGATCCCTCCGGATCCCTCCGGGTGCCTCCCGATGCCGACAGATCCCTCTCCAGATCCCCCTCCCGACCTCTCTCCGGATCCCTCCCCATCCCACCGGGTCCCTCCCCGATCCCTCCCCGGGTCCCTCTCCGGCTCCCTCGCCCGGATCCCCCCCCCGGTCCCTCCCCCGCCGTGCGGGCTCTCACCTCTGCCGCCGCCGCCGTCCAGGCCCCCAGCGCGGCCCCACCGCCTCCGGACGGGAGAACGGACGGACGGACGGACGGAGGAAGGAAGGAAGGGAGGAAGAGGGAGGGAAGAGGGAGGGAGGGAGAGGCGCCGGGCGGAGGGTGGGCGGCTGTGGGAGCGGCCGGTCCTGAGCGCCGGGCGGGCGGGGGGAGGGGGGCAGCCGGGCCCCGCCCCCCTCCCTCCCTGACAGCCGCCCTACTGCGCATGCGGGCCGGGCCGCTGCCCCCTGCCGGCCGGGAGGCCTCCGCGCACCTCCCGTCCCCCCCGCCGCCCCGGCAGCGCCCCCTGCTGGCCGCACCCCCTCCCCGACCCACTGGCACTCGGCGCTCCGTCCTCTTGCTCGGGCGCCCGCTCTGCGCGCACCGCCGGACTACTGCTAACGATAGTGTTGCTATTCGTTAAGCGCTCACTATGCGCCGAGCGCTGTTCTGAGCGCTGGGGGGAGAGACGGGGGAATGGGGTCGTCCCACGTGGGGGGGGGGGGGGGTCACAGTCCTCATCCCCATTTTCCAGATGAGGCCACTGAGGCCCGGAGAAGCGAAGTGACTCGCCCACAGTCGCCCAGCCGACAAGTGGTTGGAGTCGGGAGTCGAACCCATGACCTCTGACTCCCAAGCCCGGGCTCTTTCCACGGAGCCGCGCTGCTTCCCCAAGTCACTTCGCTTCTCTGGGCCTCAGTGGCCTCATCTGGAAAATGGGGATGAAGACTGTGAGCCCCACGTGGGACCACCTGATGACCCTGTCTCTCCCCCAGCGCTTAAAACAGTGCTCTGCACAGAGTAAGCGCTTAACAAATACCAACATCGTTATTATTATCATACAGGGTAATCGAGTTGTCCCACGTTCTAATGTCCCATGAGTTCTGATCCTGCTCCTCCACCTGTCAGCTGTGTGACTTTGGGCAAGTCACCTCACTTCTCTGGGCCTCAGTTACCTCATCTGGTAAACGGGGATTAAGACTGTGAGCCCCACCTGGGACAACCTGATCACCTTGTATCCTCCCCAGTGCTTAGAACGGTGCTTGCCCCATTGGAGGTGCTTAACAGAAGCCATTATTAGTATTATGATTATTACTACGAGGAAGCGGTGTGGTTTAGTGGAAAGAGCATGAGCTTGGGAGTCAGAGATCGTGGATTCTAATCCTGGCTCTGCCGCTTGTCAGCTGTATGACTTAAGGCAAATCACTTAACTTCTCTGTGCCTCGGTTACCTCATCTGTCAAATGGGGGTTGAGTCTGTGAGCCCCACGTGGGACAACCTGATAACCTGTATCCACCCCAGTGCTTAGGACAGTGCTTGGCATACAGTAAGAGCTTCATACATATCATCCTTATTATTGTTACAATACAGCAATAAAGGGAGACAATCCCTGCCCACAAACAGATCGCAGTCGGGGTGAGGGGGACAGACATGAGAGCTCACCTCCTCCAAGAGGCCTTCCCAGACTGAGCTTCCCCTTTTCCCTCTGCTCCCTCTCTGCCCCCCACTTCACCTCCCCTCAGCTGAGCCCCGTTTTGCCCCCTTTCCCTCTGCTCCTCCCCCTCTACCTTCCCCTCACCTCAGCACTGTGCTGGTCTGCTCATTTGTATATATTTTATTACCCTTTTCATTTTGTTAATGAGATGTACATCCCCTTGATTCTATTTACTGCTATTGTTTTTGTCCGTCTGTCTCCCAAGATTAGACTGTAAGGCCATCAATTGTACATCCCAAGCGCTTAGTACAGTGCTCTGCACATAGTAAGTGCTCAATAAATACTATTGAATGAATGAAATTCAATATAAATAAATAATATTCTCTTCACTTCTCTGGTCCTCAGTTCCCTCATCTGTAAAATGGGGATTTGAGACTGTGAGTCCCACATAGGACAAAGGACTGTGTCCAACCCGATTTGCTTGTATCCACCCCTGCGCTTAGTACAGTGTGTTGCACACAGTAAGCGCTTAACAAATACTATTACTATTATTCCCCTGCCACTCGAATCCCAACCTGCCTGCCAGGACTCACTGCACCGTTTCAGTCAAAGGCAACGGCCCCGGCCCTTGAAGATCTTACAGTCGAATGGGTGAAGCTTAGGGTACAGATGTTGGAATAGGCGGGCAAAAATTTAGGGGGTGACATTTGAGTTTTATTATTTTTATTAGGAAGAAAACTAGCTTTCATTCTTCAAATCTACTCTCCCTTTGCTTTTCATTTTTAACATGGAGCAACATTAGAATCTAAGAAATGTCATTTAACGTGAAAAACCGAAGGCCTGATAACCCACTGTTGTAAAAATAATCATTAAAACTCTGCAGTTTGTCAAACTCTAGTATGTGGTGAGCACTTACTATGTGCTAGGCACTGTACTAAAAGCTGAGGAAGATATAAGCGGATCTGCCCCATCTGAAAGATCACAGTCCAAGGGGCGGGGAGATCGGGTATGGTCGGGGAACAGGTCCACTGATTCTGTTGTATTGTACTCTCCCAAGTGTTTACAGTCTATAAACACCATTGGTTGATTGATTGATTGATCTCTTAACCCCCATTTTTACAGAGGAGGAAATTGAGGCACAGCTAAATTAAGTGTCGCGCCCAAAGTCGCACAGCAGGTTGGTGGAGGGCCTGGGATTAGAACTCAGGTCTCCTGATTCCCAACGCTCTGCTATTTCCATTAGGCCTCGCTGCTTCTCCAGTCCTGGACTGTGATAAAAGTTGCTTGGGGGAGCCATGTGATGCCTTTCCTTCTTCAATCACAGACTTATGGACGTAGGAAGCACGTAGCCAGTGTTTCTTTGGAAATATTACTCTTTTCCGGCATTGGCAAATGACACGAATAAATCAGTGCTCAGCATTCCGCTGCCTTTTGGCATCGACGTGGTCAGCCACTGTCAAGCCAGAAATAACAGAAGTACCTAACATTACGTGCCTAGGTTACGCAGCGTAACGTAATGGGCATCACAGGGATGCTTTGTAGAAGTCTACAAACCAGAAGAGTGCTCCCTGACCTAACTCCATAGACACTGCGTTCCCCCTCCAGGTCCCCGAGAACGAAGGAACATAACACGGAAGCCACACTTTCAGTGTTAATGGCATCCTATGGACGTTCTGTAGAAATCTACAACCCTAAAACGTGACCCCTTACTCCCGTGACATCGCATTGCCCTCCGGGTCTCCGTGACCCGGAGCATTGCACCGAAACTGCAGGTTTCCGTGTCAGGAGCTGAAGCGGCGGAAGGCTGGGGGTTTAGATTGAAAACAAAGGACAAAAAGGCATCTGAGACCATACCCATACCAGGTAGGGGACGGATCAGCTGGAATCTGGGCTGTCTAGTATAAAACCAGAAGAGTGACCCTCTAGTTGGCCTACGTGGAAATGTTAAGACAATTTTATTAAACTTAGCGTATCGGAAGCCATTGTCAATCTAAGACTAAACCATATCCAAATCTTGGTTTTGAAGCAAAATCTCTATAAAATACTAGAGCAAAACAATGATGCCGTTCATACAAAAGGTCAGAAGAAACAAACCACAAATGCCATTTATCTAAGAAAGCTCCAGACTTCATAGACTTAGGAAATGGGAAATTCTCATATTCAGCAGGTAGGTGTGGGTTAGTTTGGATAACAGTTGAGAATTATTGCTAGGAAAATTGGTTGGGATTTTGAAAGAGCTGTGGGATGGAATGCATTTTGTTTGGGTTTTTTTTCAAAACAAGAACCTTTATTGAAGAAGACTCTGAGGAAGTAGTATAACCATTCGAAATAGTAAGCTGTAAAGTTTCCTGCAAGGACAGTCAGCACGTTACTCAATTTCCCTCTGATAAAAATATTTGTGATGCATTTAAAAGGACAGGGATAGGAATTATGTCTTTTAGTCCTGTCGTGTTTCCAAGAATCTAATACTGTATTCTGTATAGAGCATCGCTCTGTCAGTATTTTTGGTGTTCTAAAAAGACTAAACATTCCAGATGTGACATTCCAAAGTGCATATCAATTTAACTGATGACAGTGAAGGTAATGACTTTTCATTACAGCAATCAGTGGTATTTACTGAGCACTTACTGTGTTCAGACCACTAAACTAAGCACTTGGGAAAGTATGATACAACAGAATTGGTAAGCATGTCCCCTGATCTCAAGGAGCTTACAGTCTAGAATATAAATATACTGAAGGATCAAAGTCAACAGTGGCAGACAGGATGAATTGGTAAAATAATTGGAATCCATTTTGGTAGGGAAAGTGTTAACAAAATCATTTTTAATCAAATGGATTTAACGCTAACTTTTAAAAGATGAATCCAACGGGTAGAAATCCATTCCCCGCTGAAGTCACAGCAGAGACACGTGAGAAGCCATGCGTGGAGAATCGGGAATGGGGCAAAGGAGTCCTGGATTTAAACTTGAAAGAAGCAAATGCATTCTTCCACTGAGGGCACCTTTTCATTTTGGCGTGGCAAAACTCTTAGTAAAGACAGACACACTCAGCAACACATCTAGAGAAAGGCTAAAGAGTCCCCAGAGACAGTCAGGACCCCTTCCATTCCAGGCCCACCCCATTGACGCACTCAGAGAGCTGCAGGGTCCCCAGACTAGCCCAAGCCTGGCAGAGAGAATGACCTAGAGAGAAGACACGGATAGGCCCAGAGACAGAGAGAGAGAGAGGGAGATAATAATAATAATAATGATGATGATGGTATTTGTTAAAAGTGCTTGCTATATGCCAAGCACTGTTCTAAGCACTGGGAGAGATACCAGATCATCAGGTTGTCCCACGTAGGGCTCATAGGCTTCATCCCCATTTTACAGATGAAGTGACTTGCCCAAAGTCACACAGCTGATAAGTGGCGGAGGCGGGATTAGAACCCACGGCCTCTGACTCCCAAGCTCGGGCTCTTGCCACTGAGCCACGCTCCTTCTCTTTGAGAGAGATGGAACAGAGATGTGGTAAATGAGTGGAGTCAGAGAGATAAGGAGAGACAGAAACAGATACAGGCAGCTGTCTCCACCTCTTGGTATGTGGGTGAGTTGGCTTCTGGAAGAGAATGGGGATGGAGGGCTCCATTACCTGGGCAAGATGGTGGGACTGGGGGCTAAGCCCACCACAGGGGAAAAAATGGATGCCCCTGTTATTTTTAAGTTATTTGTTAAGCGTTTACTATGCGCCAGGCATGGTACTAAGCACCGGGGCAGATACAAGGTTGGACACAGTCCCTGTCCCACATGGGGCTCACAGTCTTAATCCTCATTTTACAGATGAGGAAACAAGGCACCGGGAAGTTAAGTGACTTGCCTAAGGTCATACAGCAGACAAATGGCGGGGCTGGAAAAAGAAATCAGGTCGTTATGACTCCCAGGCCTGTGCTCTATCCACAAGGCCACGCTGCTCTCAACCTGTTCTTCTTTGCTCCCCCAGCCCTGCACCTTATCTTACCCATTTTAAAAAATACTCAATTGTTTGGGATAGGTTATGTGCTTCAAAGGCTGGATACCTCAACGATGAGCGTGTCCTGCTCGATCAAAGTGCCACATGTCCCAGCATATAAGATGCTGGAAGGTAAGGAAAGCCTCTTCATGCCCAAGATGTTCCTCTCTTTATGCATAAAAAATTGTTGGACTCATTTACCACCATTCCCCCAGCAAGGTCTGCTTCCAAAAGAGGCTCTGTAGACCCTAAATGAACTCGTATCTTGGGGGGGGGCCAAACTTTTATCTGAAGCTAATCTGTTACATGTATGATTAATGGGAAACAAACAGGTTATACAGCAGGAGATGGCCAACATTTGATCTAGGCAGGTCAAATAAGAAAGCATGATCAATCAATTCATTATTTAATCATATTTAATGAGTGCCCCCCTTACATAGTATTGTATACTATGCCCTCAAGAAGTTCATAGGGGATGATACTGTGAGAAGACTATGTTGATAATATTGTCGGGGAGAAGCCTGATAATACTGTGGTAATATTGTGGGATAAAAATGTGCATTATGAATCAATAACAAAGGTGTGTTGGATTTGGAAAAATCTGTTCCTTCTGTAATGGACATAGTCATTTTTGCTTTGTTTTGTAATAGCAAAAGGAATACAGGAACCAAAAAAGGGCAGCATGTACGACAGTTAAAAACAACACCTTAACTGCTTACTGTCAACCCAAAAGAAGATGCTAAATTATCTGAAAAAATCAGGATTGAAAAAAACTCGTATTTGAAGAATTCAAAGGAACTGGACTTGGATATAAAAGTCATGTGCAAAACTGTGTTCAGTTTGAGGCTTTTTTATAATCTGAACTAGTCCCTGATGTAACATGTTGCTGAATAACTGATTTGGGGACAATCAGCTTTCCATTCTAGGTAAAAATAGCATCTCTTGAGGTGTCAGTTCACCTTTCACATCATCCTTGCAAGGGTCTTGTGGCTAGGATCAGCTATTTCGGGTAAGTTTTTGTGGCATTTTTTTCCAAAGTTCAAGATGACCTCCCGCCTGCATTTTCTGCACTCAAAAAAAAAAACAAAACCCTAAAGAAAATGGTTCCAAGTTCCTTAGAAATCCGCATCTATCCTCAGCCCTCACTGACAACAAATATAAGGCCTTAATGATTGTAACTGATTGGTGTTTGAAACTAATCCTCTTTCTAATCAGGTAAAATAACATATCATACTATTTGGCAATTCAAGAAAATCAGATCTTTTTTTTTTTGCTAGGTGTAGACATTCAAGCTTTAAAGAGGCAAAATTTATGTTAAGATTCCGAACGATATCTGTTCCCTTGTTCTCTCAGGATCTCAGGAATGTGGGCACTTGGTTGATTTTGAAGAAAATGAGAAAAGCTAATCTACAGAGCAAACCTTCCAAACTAACATTAGCATCTCCTCTCATCAAAGAAACAGGAGTTTGAAGCCCACTTATAAAAAAAAAAAACAGCACTGTATCCCAGACCTAGACGATAAAACACCAACAGTCAATGCCATTCTTTTCTTTGAAAAAAGCAAGTAGAATTAAATTGCTAGATAGCAACCTCTGTTGGCTGAGCTGCAAAATGACCAACATCCTAAGCCCAAAATGGGAAAAGTGAGCACACAACTCTCGCCAAACGAGACGCCATCGTCGTCGAACCTATATGAAGCATTGATTGCGTGCATGGGTCTCGATCAAGTGCTGAGTGGTGGCTTGAGGCTCTTGGGTTGTCGGCCACCGAGGAGTTTATAATCTAAGGATGAGAGCTAGGACACTCAAATGTTTGTAGATCAAATCAAGTGTATTTACTGAGCGTTTACTGTGGGCAGAGCACAGTACTAAGCGCTTAAGAGAGCACAATATAACAGAGTTGGTAGACCCGTTCCCTGTCCACAAAGAGCTAGAAGTCTAGAGGGGTGAGCTCACAGTGACCTTCAGCCTTACAGGAGTGCTAGAAACAAAACTGGAGTTATGGTCGGAATCGGTGCTTAGAACAGTGCTTGACACACAGTATGCGCTTAATACCATCATAATAATAATGAAAAAAACCCACTGTGTCTACTAAGGAAAAGAGAGACAAAGTCCAGACACGATTTTGCTCATGGAAAGGATCCCGTGATTCGGGAAAATCCAACCTCAGTCAGGCAGCTGGGCTTCTGCTCAGAGACCAGTGTGATTTTACTGAGGTTCCCACAGATCAAGAAGGAAGTGAGTGTGTTTGTGATCCTGAGGGGTTCTGGTCTGCTCCTCATACGCTGATCGATTTGTTATCCAAATCAAGCAGCCTCCCATGTTAGGCAAAATACAGTGGGAGAAGACATATGGTCAGAGAGCCCAAAATGGGTGCCCCAGTAAGAGAGCCTTAAACTGGAGGATGGTCCATCAGTTGGCTGGACCAAAGAGGCAAAGCCTTAGAAATGAAAGTGGGGTTCATTCCTGGGCAGGCCATTCCCCTGTGGTCTTCTGCAGCCAGTTGGACAAGCTCAGAAACTTGGTTTTTCTTGTTTTTGATTTTTTTATGGTAGTTGTTAAGCGCTTATCGTGTGCCAAGGACTGTTCTAAGCACTGGGGTATATACGGTTAATCAGGTTGGACACAGTCCCTGCCCCACATGGGGGCTCAAAGTCTAATTAGGAGGAAGTACAGGTTCTGAATCCCCATTTTATTCATTCCGTAGTATTTATTGAGCGCTTACTATGTGCAGAGCACTGTACTAAGTGTTTGGAATATACAATTCGGCAACAAATAGAGACAATTCCTGAGGAAACCCAGGCACAGAGAAGTGAGGTGAACTTGCCCAAGGCCCCACAGAAAGCAATTGGCAGAGCTGGGATTAGAACCCAGGTCCTCTGACTCCCAGGCCTGTGCTCCTTCCACTAGGCCATGTCCCAGCTTGGAACCAGAGTCCAGCTTTCTTGGCCTAGAATCAGAGATCGCCTTGACCTCGTTTGCTGCTCTGCTCCGGCTGCTGGCAGGGTGGCGGGAGATTCCCGGACTGCAGCTCCAGCTCCGACAGCACCTGCCTGATCCGCTGCATCCCTGAGGGAGATCCAAGTGGAAAGAGTCAGAACTGCTGTGTGGGTGGGGTGTGGTGGAGGGGGAAGGGGGAGGCAAGGAGGGAGCTGAGGAGATTGAGCCCTGAAATGGGAGCTGGTGGAGGGGAAAGGGAAGTTAGGTGGGAAGGAAAAGGGACAAGGCCCCACATAAAGGGAAGGGAGCTGGGAGAGGAGGGGTGCAACTACTCAGGGAGAAGGAAGGTGGGTGAGAGGCTCCAGGGAGAGGGGTGAAGTTGGTGGGGGAATTGACTGGGAAAAGAAGGAAGGATGGAGGAGTCCAGGGCCTTTGTGAGCTAAAGGGAGAGAGGGGAAAAGCGCTCACCAAGCTGCAGCCGGGGTTTTTTGTCAGAGAAAATAAGGCGGAACCAGCCAGGCTCTTTGCACTTGAAGCCCTGGCCACAAGACAGCAGCACCTTGTTATCCAAGAAGCGTCGCCCCAGCTGCTTCTCCTCCTGAAAGGTGCCGGAGCGCAGGTACTAAGAACACAAGGAGAGACGGGGGAGAGACCACGGAGAAAACTTCCTTTAGTTATATTAATGTCTGTTTCCCCCTCTAGATCTCCCCCTCTAGACCGTAAACTTTTTATGGGCAGGGGACGCGTCTGCTAATTCTATTGTACTGTACTCTCCCAAGCGCTTAGTTCAGTGCTCTGCACCTAGTAAGTGCTCTCTAAATACCGTAGACGGATCGATCGGTTGATAGAACCCCTCTCCCAGGCCCAGACCCGCCCACCCCTAGGTCCCCGGCCGGCTGGCCGACGGTCGCCTCGGCCCTCGCCTTGCTCAAGTCGATCCAGATGAACAATCCGGCCTTGCGGTCGAGGAAGGGGACCCCCAGGCTGTTCAGCTGGTCAGTGACGTAAGTGTGAGCAGCCTTGAGGCGGGAGTGATTTTCTGGCAGGTACACCTGGTCGATCCAGTCTGCTCAGAAGGAAGGATGCCCAAAGGTAGTGTCATTCCCCAGCCCACAGCACTCTCTACCTCTTAGATCGTGTGTTCCATGTAGGAACGGGGCTGGGCCTGATCTGGTTATCTCGGGTCTGGCCCAGCACTCAGCACTTAATACTATAACAATAACGATTTCAATATCTGTTATCGTTATTATACATATCACTGTACCCTGCCCCAGTCATTCCACCTTCCTGTCGGAGCACCAGAATTCACCTTAGGAAGGAGGGAAGAGGCTTAGGGCATCCTCAGTTCCCCCTACTCTATGGCATTTCTCCCAACCATACCTTCTCTCACATCCTCATCCCATGGGTGGCCCAGGAAGTTCTGTCCCCAGCATTTTGACAAGGGCAAGAGACAGGGTTAGTCGTAAAACCCAGGCTCTGGGACTTTTGGAATTGCTTTGGCCCAGACTTCCCAAGCAGGGCTCCACTGGAATACCGAGGGTCCCTTAAGACAGACTCCCTAAATCTCAGTGGCCCACGGGCAACCGTCCCACGCGTCGGTGGTTCTGTCCCTGCCCATCTTCAGGCCCCCGAATCCCCTTTCCACCTTGGTCACGAAGCAGCTGGGCTATCTGGTGCTGGACAGTGCCACAGATGCTATGGAAGCAGCCGAGGGAGGCAACAGCATTAGCCACGTCTTGGTTCTCCGTGTAGAGTACGCCAAAGCGGATGCCTGAGATTCCAAAGTCCTGCAAGGGAGATACACCCGGGATGGCTCCACTACAACCTGGGGAAACTCAGCCTTGTTTTCCTTTCCCAAGTCTCGTCAACAGCCCCGCACCCGCAGAAAGGTGTGGCCTCATGGAAAGAGCACGGGACCGAGTCAGAGGACCTGGATTCCAATCCCGGCTCTGCCGCTTGATTGCCTGGTGTCCTTGGGTAAGTCACTTGATTTCTCTGTGCTTCAGTCTCCTCGTCTGAACACTGGGGGTAAATACCCATTCTCCCTCTCCCTTAGACTGTGAGCCCCACGTAGAAGAGGGTCTGTGTGTCTGCCCTGATCATCCTTTATCCATCGCAGTGCTTGGAACAGTGCCTGGCACATAGTAAGTGCTTCATCTATTCTACCACTACTTTTATCGTCAATGTTATTAACACTCACCTTGCTGGTCCCCCACATCACATGGGTCCTCTGGGGGTCAGGGAGCCTGAAGGCAAGTTAGAGGGCAGAGTTACAGATCCTAAGTCCTAGGGGAGAAAAGGGCCTCTGAACCCAAGTAGGGTCTACCCGGGAGCTTCCCCTAGAGGAGGCCACCTGACTGCCTGGTACCCAGGGCTTTTGGGCTTGTCCCTAAGGTGGGAGGCACACCCCCGGGGAAAGAGGGGTGTCTCAAAGTTTCCAGCTTTCATCTCTGGCCATCTCTGCCTCACCTGTCCATGCCCAGAACGCTGTGGAAAGGGGATGGCTCATCAAATACTGACAGCATGTAGATTTCATCCACGATCACGTGAAGAGCGTGCCTGGGACAAGGGCAACTCGCGGTCAGAGGGAGAAACGGCCCTGAATCCGGAACCCGTCGTCTCCTGATCCATCCCACGGGGATGACCCGCTGCTTCTTTCCCCTCTGGGAACGCAGGGACATCGGGGAGCAGATCCCACCCCCGCCGCAGCACCCCCTCACCAATCTCGGCATGCCGACTCTGACCCCAGCTCCACCCTGACCCGCTTAGCTTCGGTGCGGGGAGCGAGATGTCAGTACCTCTTGGCAAACTCCAGGAAGTCCAGCATTTCTTCCAGGGAATAGATGTCACCCAGCGGGTTGTGGGGGTTCAGGAGGATAAGGCCCTTGACATTCGTCCCCTGAAACCAGCTAGAATGTCAATGGGACGGGGGCCAGCCAAACCCTCACCCACATCTCCTCTTGCCCCCGGCTAAGGCCAAGCAGCTCCTTAGGACCAACTCTTCCCATAGGCCTGGGGGAGGGACCGAGGCAGGACCTCACTGCTGCCGCTGCTTCTCTATTTCTGGTTGGAATGAGAGAAGTCTGGGACAGACATATATGACTTTCCACTGTCCCTCGACCAGTGGATCTTGCAGGCCTGAGAGCTGGGGTCGGGGACAAGGAGGAAATAGAAGGGTGGAAGCTTGAGCAGAGGCTTCCAGTTAACTCCATCTTCCTTAGGGTGTGGTTGAGTTGGCAGGATGTGAAGATGTCTGGGGTCGTAGAGGGCCACAGCAGCAAACTGCACCACCCTAGTCCCTGGCCTTATTAACCTAGTGCAAAAGCCGGGGAAAAGAGTCTGCATGTCTTCTCCGCACCCCCCGCCGCCAAATCAGTTACACAGTCGCCTGCTGATAGGAGCACGTAAGGACCAGGCCTTTCTACACCAGGCAGTGGCCGGCAACAGGACCGAGCTTACGTTCAGATAGACCTCCCACCTGAAGTCATCCCTCTCCCATCTTCCCAAGCATGTGCTATCACTGGCAGGGTATCCGGCCCGTACCTGCAAACTCCTATAAAACCCTCAGAACCCGTCCATGCCACACACCTCAGACCTGGCTCCCTGCAGGGCTGCTTCCAGCTTCTCCACGGTGAGCTGGTAGGGGCGGCTGTCTGTTCCAGTGACCTGGAAGAAACCTGGCCATCACCGAACCAAACTCCACCAGTGTGGCCCCTCTACCTACAGGCAGCTGCTCTTCCCACCCCCCACAAATCACCTCCAGCCTTCCTGGGAATCCAGGAGAGTATGGGGTCATTTCAGGCCTGCTGGGAAGGCTCTCAGAGATTCTAACCCAGATTCCTTGATTCTTGATTAAAATGGTATCTAAGTACTTTCTGTGTGCCTAGCACTGTAATAAGTGCTGGGATAGATACAAGGTCTAACACAGGTTGGACACGGTTCCTGTTCCCCAGAGGGCTCCCGGTCATCATCCCCATTTAGCAGATGAGGCGCCTGAGGACGAAGAAATTAAATGTCTTGCCCAAGGTCACACACCGCAGACAAGTGGAAGAGCTGGGACTAGAATCCAGGTCCATTGAACCAGTCTTTTGGGAAGGGAACTGAACCAGAGGCATTGTGATGAAGATTCCCCTCTGCTTTTCTGTCTCCAGACACAGAGAGTAAGGGCTATCCTTAGAGAGCTGCGGAGAAAGGTCCCCTTTCCCCGCTTTCCCTCTGCTCCTCCCCCTCCCCTCAGCACTGTGCTCATTTGTATATATTTTTATTACCCTATTTATTTTGTTAATGAGGTGTACATCCCCTTAATTCTATTTATTGCTGTTGTTTTTGTCTGTCTCCCCCGATTAGACTGTAAGCCCGTCAATGGGCAGGGATTGTCTCTATCTGTTGCCGAATTGTACATTCCAAGAGCTTAGTGCAGTGCTCTGCACATAGTAAGCGCTCAATAAATACTACTGAATGAATGATTGAAAGTAAACCCTAGCCCTTTCTAGACTCATTAGAAAAGGTAGAGCTCCTGAGAGTCAACAGCAGGAGAGAGAAGCAGCATGACCTAATGAAGAGAGCATGGGCCTGGGAGTCAGGACCTGGGTTCTAATCGCAACTGCCACTTGTCTGCAGTGTGACTTTGGGCAAGTCATTGCACTTCTCTGGGCCTTATTACCTCACCTGCAGAATGAGGATTAAGACTGTGAGCCCTATGTTTGACAGAGATGGTGTCCAACCTGATTAGCTTGTATCTACCCCAGTGCTTGGTAAAGTGGCTGGCACACGGTCAGTACTTCAATACCATTAACCGCCACCCCCCGCAAAAAAAAGCAGCTCTTACCTTGCTGTCTAGATCGACATAGGCAAGACAGACATTCCCATAGAAATACAAATCCTGAGTGATGGCCCCATAGAAGGGAGTGGCAATCAGAAAAGCCTCTGAAAGTGGCAGGAGAAAGGGAGAGGGAGGGTCACCTTCCTGCCCAGGTTTCCCTCCCCTCTCTCCGCCTCCCCAGATCCCTGCCTTTCTCCCATTCCCACCCTATTCAGCTGGGGAGACTATCCACACTCCAAACCAGTTTTTTCTCCGCATGGGAAAAGCATGACACTCAAATCTTGCCCGGGACCTGCTGGGCAGGAACGCTGTAGTAATATCAGTTTCATGCTAAACTCCAAGAACCCCAGCATCCACGTCGGATGGACCAGTTACTCCACAGACTTCACTGACATCACTACGATACGATGTTACTGCGCTAAAGAGTGTGGACGTTCACATTTCTGTGTCGGGCTGGGGACCAAGCCCAGGACCGGAAGGCTAGGTTCTTATTCGAATGCTTTCTCCCTGTTTGATTTTAATCAAATAGCTTTGATTCTGTGGTCATAGTTTCTCCCTCTAGAAGAATAAAGAGAAATATCCCTGGATTGTTCCTAACGCACCCGGTTTTAGTGGCCCGAGTTTGCAGGGAGAAAGGCCTTGGACAGTCCCAGGTGGTTTTCTCGATGTCATTGATGTCCCCAGGACCCATTCCCTGGGCCCTCCCTCCTCCTGGTACTCTTGTATTACAGGCCCCACCCCAGTTTCAAAGCCCACTCACCTCCTGGCTCACAAAGAACGGTGGCCAGCACTGAGAACAGAGCGGTACAGCCATTCAGCACGATCACCTGCCGGCGACAGTCACCCCCCCGCCCCCGAGGCAAAGGTGAATCCAGTTCCCAGGAGCGAAGCGGCACCAGGGCCGTCGAGGAACTAAAGCAAATGCCCTCCCCCCGGCCCTCAGACGGAGGGGCCCGAGTCCCCTCCTTTGCTTTCGGGGCAGGGACTGCCCCTGGAGCGGTGAACTAGGTGAGGCCCTTCAGCCTTCTGCCAACCTGACCTTACTGGCACCGAACGACTATTTCTGTAGGGAGTTAAGCAAGCATGCAAGCAAGCAAGTAATGGTATTTATTGAGCACTTGGGGGAATTACAAGCCAATAGAGTTGGATGGTAGACAAGATCCTTGCCCTTACAGAGTTTTCGGTCTAGCGGGGGAGACAGTCATTAAAAGAAATTACAAATAGGAGCAAAGGCTGAGTGTAAGGACGTGGACAGATTGCTAGGGGGCTGGGGGTGAAATCAGCAACGAGTGCTTAAGGGGTACAGATCCGAATGCACAGGCGACGCAGAAGGTAGGGCAGTTAGTTGGATAAATGGGAGGCTAGTCAGGGAAGGCTTCTTGGAGGAGATGCAATTTTAGAAGGGCTCTGAAGGTGGAGGAAGCAATGGTCTGTCAGATATGAAGGGAGAAAGAGGGCCAGGCCAGAGGGAGGACGTGGGCAAGGGGTCGGCGGCAGGATGGACGAGATGGAGGGACAGAGGTACAGGTTGGTGTTAGAGGAGTAGAGTGTGTGGGTTGGGTTGTAGTAGGAGATGGATGAGGTAGGTAGGAGGGGGAGAGCTGCTTGAATCCAGGGGGGTCAGTGTGATTGAGGAGCTTGGTTACCTACATTCTGCAGTTTGAGGGGAGCCGGTGCTTTGCAGTAGTAGGTAAGGAACCGGGCCACTTCTTCTCGCAGGCTGAAAAAAACGCCAACGGACAAAAGAAACCAAGTTATTCTCCCAAATTCAGGCTCATCCTCAATGCCGTTCAAGCAGGGTGTGGCAACAGTGAATTTAAGTCACTGCCCGAAGGCCCCTCTCACTCCATCCAAAGGAGCCAGAACCACCTGGAGAGTCCTGACGGAACAAGGCTGGATGTTCCAAAGTCAGCTATTGAGTCCTCTCCACTGTCCCACCACGAGATTCCCCTCCCCACCCCCCATTATAGGCACATCAATGTCAACCCGTTTTCATATCACCTCTCATTTTTGGCCTCACGACATCCCTGTGAGAGAGAAGGGAGGGACGAATTATTATCCTCATTTTACAGAAGAGAGGGTTAAGTGTCTTGCCCCAGGTCACCCGGCAGGCCAGTGGCCAAGGTGGGACTTACAACCCGTGTCCTCTCCAGTCAGCGTACTGCAGAAGGGTCGGTTCGATGTGATGCATGTCCTTCTGATTCAGCTGGTGGGAAAGATCATGGATCCTGATCACGAACAATGTTTACAGACACTGACACTCTCCACCCATCTCGGTTGGGCAATTACTCTGAAACAAACTTTCCAGGCTACACCTTGGCCACGGATGCTCCGCTGCCTTACTCCGATGTACCACTTTACTCGGGGTCCAAGAATAATCCAGAATTACACCCACACACATCACCCGCTTATCTGCACCCCAAGCGTTCCCGAAAACCACTCCAACCGTCTGTATGAAAATACCCACTCTCCAACACGGTCTACAGAAACACCTAGAAAGAATCGCCCCCGTGGCTTTCCCAGCTGGAGGCCAGGCCTCTTATTCCCAGTGTCCTCTGTGGGATTCCAAGAGTTAAGAGCATCACAGATGCCTCAGGCAGGGGCAAGACCTACCCGCTCGGACAGCAGATCGAAGCAAAGCTTATTCTCACTGGTGGCGAGGTTAATGATTCCCTGGAGATGGGCGAGAGGGCAGGACTGAGGAATGAGGGTCGCCGAGGCCTCTCCGCCATCCTACACTTCCAGCTAAGAAGCAGGACTGGCAGGAGGCACAATCATCTGAATAGGATGTACCAGGTGAAAAGCACAGATTCCCAGCAGCGCTGGGACGCATTCAGCTGCGGAAAGAAAAACTCCCTCCTCTGTCGCTTACACGTTTCACTCTTCAACGGAGGTTCAGGGTCCCGACCCCCACCGGGTCCAGAGTTGCTCAAATGGCAAGAAGTGGAGGGGAATGGGAATAATCTAATCCAGGGTCCCCCCTCCTAACAAGTAGGGGGGATTCAACTCATTTCCCAATCAATCCTGCTGCGGGCCCCTTTAACAGGAGATAGTTCAGGGCCTCCCTTTCAATTTGAGGGTCTTCCCCCGGGCAAACACTGTGGGGTAGGGGGCACTTTTTAAGTCTCTGATTAGGGACACTCACATCGGGGTTCTCGTCTTCGTCGTACTTGTCGGCGTGGTAAGCGTTGTAGCCCATCTCCGAGGAGTCCCGGAGCCTTCTGATAATGCTCCCGCGCGATGAGAGGTGGGGACTGGTGGTCTGGGACAACCCGGCTCCAGGAGCACACCACCGATAGCCGTCCGTTCCCCTGGGAGATCCACCACATAGCCCATCCCCGAGGCCAGGGGGCAGGTTCTTGGAGGATGGTGGGGCGGAGGGAGTTGAGACTGCCGAGCATCTGGACGAAGAGGACCACGTAGGATTTATTCTCCTGCTTTCATTCTATTCCTAACACTGGAGAGGATGGGGTGGAAGGGGTCTAGAGGTGAAAGGGAACGGTTCCGGGCCATTTGGTGTCTTGCCTTACCGCTTCTGTTGTAAACTATTTCTTCGCCTCCTTTCTCATCCTTTATTAGAGAGACCGATCTTTTGATCTGGCAGGCTGACATCACTTGTTTATACTGTTTTCCTTCACTGCAAAACCGTCCTTGCTTATGCTTTGCTTGTGATTGCTCTGGGGATTTCGGTACCTGGCAGTGATCAAGCCTTGACCGATTCTGCAAGTCGGCACTCTAGGGCACCTGGGCTCCTTTCCCACCTGGCCTGTAGGTCAACTGACTTCTGCTCTTGAACTAATTCCCTTGGCTCCAGAAAGCTGCCAACGAAGACGGACTGAAAGCTTCGTGAGTGGGCAGGGAACACGTCTACCAACTCTGTTACACTGTACTCTCCCAAGCACTTAATACAGTGCTCTGCACACATTAAGTGTTCGATGAATACGATTTATCGACGGAGGACAGGGATCACGTTCACTAATTCTATTGTACTCCCCCGAGAGCTCACTACAGTGCTCTGCACGCTCGTTCGATCACCATTCCTCCTTCCCTCCCTGATTTTCTGCTACAACTCAGCCCGCACGCTCCGCTCCTCTAATGCCAACTCTCTGTCCCTCGAACTTATCGATCTCTCAGCCGACCCCTCACCCACACGCCGTCTGGCCTCGAACAAACTGCCTCTTCACATCTGACAGGCGATCACTCTCCACACCTTCAAATCCTTATTAAAAGTACATCTCCTCCAAGAAGCCTTCCCTGATTAAACCCTCATTTCCTCTCCTCCCAACGTGTCACCCTTGCACTTGAATCTGCACCCTTTATTCATCCTCCTTCCGCCTTCACAGCACTCATGTACATACCCGACATCAATTTATATTAATGTCTGTCTCTCCCCTCTAGACCGTAAGCTCACTGTGGGCAGGGAATGTGTCTACCGAGTCACACTGTACTCTCATAAGCCCTTAGCACAGTGTTCCGCAGACAGTCGGCGCTCAATAATACCATCGATCGATTGCACAGCGGATGCTCAGTAAATACTACTGACCGGAAGTTCCTTTCCTTCCAAAAGCCGGGCAAGAGCCCCTTGAAATTGGGCCTGTCCTTTTCCCCACTTTCCCCAGCAGTTCTACAACGAGGCCATCGGAACAACAACGGCTACGTTCTCAGGATACACAACAGGAATAGGGTAAGATAGCCCTCTAGACTATAAGCTCACTGTGGGCAGGGGATGTGCCTGCCAACTCTCCCAACGAGACCGTAATAATATCGTACTCTCCCAAGCGCTTAGTACAATGTGTTCTACACACAGCGCACAATAAATACGATTAAAGGAGTCAGTTGGGGGCAGGAAGGCTCATGGAAGAAGAATAATGTTGGTATTTGTTAAGCGCTTACTATGTGCAGAGCACTGGGGAAGATACAGGGTCATCAGGTTGTCCCACGTGAGGCTCACAGTCTTCATCCCCATTTTCCAGATGAGTGAACTGAGGCCCAGAGAAGTGAAGTGATTTGCCAATGGTCACACAGCTGACAAGTGGCAGAGCCGGCATTCGAACCCTTAACCTCCGACTCCCAAGCCCGGGCTCTTTCCACTGAGCCACGCTGCTTCTCTAAGGATCAATCGGTGATATTTACTGACCACTAATTTATTGTGTCACGCACTGTACTAACTGCCTGGGAGAATACCAAGGTTCGGTTCTGGGTCCCCTTTTATTATCCATCTACACCTACTCCCTTGGAGAACTCATGCGCTCCCATGACTTCTATTTATTTGCTATTGTTTTAATGAGCCGTTCATCCCCTTGATTCTATTTATTGCCAGTGTTCTCGTCTGTCCGTCTCCCCCGATTAGCCCGTAAGCCCGTCAAAGGGGAGGGACCGTCTCCGATACCCATTTGTCCATTCCCAAGCGCTTAGTCCAGTGCTCTGCACATCGTAAGCGCTCAATAAATACTATTGAATGAATGAACTACCGCCTCTATGCGGATCATACCCAAATCTACATCTCCAGTCCTGATCTCTCCCCCTCTCTTCAAACTCACACCGCCTCCTGCCTTCAAGACGTTTCTACTTGGACGTCGTCCCGTCACTTCAAATTTATCGTGTCCAAAACAGCGCTTATCTTCCCACCCAAACCCCGTCCTCCCCTTGACTTCCCCCGTCGCCGTAGACAGCACCACCATCCTTCCTATCTCACGAGCCCATAACCTTGGCATCTTCCTTGACCCTCCTCCGTCGTTCCGAAGCAGCGTGGCTCGGCGGAAAGAGCCCGGGCTTGGGAGTCGGAGGTCATGGGTTCGACTCCCGGCTCTGCCACTTGGCAGCCGTGGGACCGTGGGCCAGTCACTTCTCTGGGCCTCAGTTACCTCATCTGGAAAAGGGGGATTAAGACTGCGAGCCTCACGGGGGACAACCTGATGACCCTGTATCTCCCCCCCAGCGCTCAGAACAGTGCTCTGCACGTAATAAGCGCTTAACAAATACCAACATCATTATGATTATTCAACCCACACATTCAAAATCCATCACTAAATCCTGTCGGTCCCACCTTCGAAACCCAGCTGCCACGTCAATACCATCACTCATCCTATCCCGCCTGGATTAGTACATCGGCTTCCTTGCAGAGCTCCCGGCCTCCTGTCTCTCCCCGCTCCAGTCCACACTTCAGTCCGCTGACTGGATCATTTTTAATAACGTTGGTATTTATTAAGCGCTTACTATGTGCGGAGCACTATTCGAAGCGCTGGGGTATACAGGGTCATCAGGTTGTCCCACATGAGGCTCACAGTCTTAATCCCCATTTTAATAATAATAATAATAATGTTGGTATTTGTTAAGCGCTTCCTCTGGGCAGAGCACTGTTCTAAGCGCTGGGGTAGGTACAGGGGAATCAGGCAGTCCCACGTGAGGCTCACAGTTAATCCCCATTTTACAGATGAGGGAACTGAGGCACAGAGAAGTGACTTGCCCACAGTCCCCCAGCTGACAAGTGGCAGAGCTGGGATTCGAACTCATGACCTCTGACTCCGAAGCCCGGGCTCTTTCCACCGAGCCACGCTGCTTCCCTACAGGGGAGGTAACTGAGGCCCAGAGAGGTGAAGTGACTTGCCCACGGTCCCACGGCTGACCAGGGGCAGAGCCGGGATTCGAACCCATGACCTCGGACTCCCAAGCCCGGGCTCTTTCCACCGAGCCACGCTGCTTGCCCAGAGTCCCCCAGCTGCTGAACGAGGATCTGAACTTTTACCTGCCGGACCGCCCGGCCTCCACCCCGTCCATGCGCCCGAAGAAGAGCCGCACACCGTGGCTACTGGCCCGGGCCGCCCGCTCGCCCAGCCTAAGAACGGACTCCTAAGAACGGGCCTGTCGGCGCCGGCCAATCCGCGGGGCCGGGGGCGGGGCCGGTCGGCGCCGGCCAATCCGCGGGGGCGGAACCTGTTGCCGCCAGCCAATCCGCGGCTGGGGGCCTGTTGGCGCCGGCCAATCCGCGGGGGGCGGGGGCCTGTTGGCGCCAGCCAATCCGAGGAGGCGGGGCCGGTCCGCCCAGCCAATCGGCGGGGGCGGGGGGGCCTGTTGGCGCCAGCCAATCCGCGGGGAGCGGCCCGTTGGCGCCAGCCAATCCTCGGGGAGCGGCCCGTTGGCACCAGCCAATCCGCGGGGAGCGGCCCGTCCGTGCCAGCCAATCGGCGGGGGCGGGGGGGGGCGCCTGCGCGGGAGGACACCCCGCCCTCCCCCTCGAGCGAGCTCTCGGGCTCCCTGAGCTGTCAAGTGTTGGGTCCCCACCCGGCGCCTGCGCCCAGGTAAATCATGATAATAACGATGTTGGTATTCGTTAAGCGCTTACTATGTACAGAGCACTGTTCTAAGCGCTGGGGGAGATGCAGGGTCATCGGGTTGTCCCACGTGGGGCTCACGGTCTTCATCCCCGTTTTACAGATGAGATAACCGAGGCACCGAGAAGTGAAGTGACTCGCCCGCAGTCACACAGCGGACAAGCGGCAGAGCCGGGATTCGAACCCATGACCTCTGGCTCCCAAGCCCGGGCTCCTTCCACCGAGCCACGCTGCTTCTCTGAAATCACTGCTAACGTCAGTGAAGTCGGTGATATTTACTGAGCGCCCCCTCGCTGTCGTGGTTGCTA
This sequence comes from Ornithorhynchus anatinus, assembly GCF_004115215.2. Lineage (NCBI taxonomy): Eukaryota > Metazoa > Chordata > Mammalia > Monotremata > Ornithorhynchidae > Ornithorhynchus > Ornithorhynchus anatinus. The sequence continues at coordinate 24,461,307 of NC_041730.1, forward strand.
TTTGTTAAACGCTTACTGGGTGCAGAGCACTGCTCTAAGCGCGGGGGGAGATACAGGGTCATCAGGTTGTCCCACGTGACGCTCACAGTCTTCATCCCCCTTTTCCAGCTGAGGTCACTGAGGCCCAGAGAAGTGAAGTGACTCGCCCACAGTCACCCAGCTGAGAAGTGGCAGAGCCGGGATTCGAACCCATGACCTCCGACTCCCCAACCCGTGCTCTTTCCACCGAGCCTCTGTAGGAAACACTTGGGAGGGTACAGTAGGACGGGGCTCCGAGTGAAAGATTACTTGGTTAGACAAATTAGCACGGGACTTGGCTCGCGGTCAGCGCTTAACGAATGCCCTCGTGATTATCGAGTTAACGATAAAGCAGTTATAGCTCCAGGGAATGGGGGCCTCACGTTTATCATTAATAATAATAATTACTTTTTACTTTCATCGTATTTATTGAACACTGACTGTGTGCAAAGCCCTGTATAAGCGCTTGGGAGAGTCCCATATAATACGGTGGTATTTGTTAAGCGCCTACTACGTGCCAAGCACTGTTCTAAGCACTGGAGTAGATACGAGGTGATCAGGTTGTCCCTTCCAATAGTATTTAGTATTTATTGAGCGCTTACTATGTGCAGAGCACTGTACTAAGCGCTTGGAATGAACAAGTCGGCAACAGTCCCACGGGCGGCTCACGGTCTTCACCCCCATTTTACAGATGAGGTCACCGAGGCCCAGAGAAGGGAACTGACTTGCCCGAAGTCACGCAGCTGACGAGCGGCGGAGGCGGGATTAGAACCCACGACCTCTGACTTCCAAGCCCCGTGCTCTCTCCACTGAGCCACACCGCTTCCAACGCAGTCCCTGCCCACAAGAAGCTCACAGTCTAAAGGGGGAGATGGACGTTAATATAAATAAATAAATGAAGAGATCGATCACGGATGTATACATATGTGCCGTGGGGAAAGAAGAGAGAATGAGTGAAGGAGCAAGTATGAGCGGTGCAGAAGGGAGTAGGAGAAGAGGAGAGGAGAATTAAGAAGAATTATTATTAGAATGGTATTTAAGCGCTTGAATGAATGAAGCGCTTACTATGTGCCAAGCACTGTTCTAATGATAATAATAATGTTGGTATTTGTTAAGCGCTTACTATGTGCAGAGCACTGTTCTAAGCGCTGGGGTAGACACAGGGTCATCGGGTTGTCCCACGTGGGGCTCCCAGTCTTCATCCCCATTTTACAGATGAGGTAACTGAGGCGCAGAGAAGTGAAGTGACTTAATAATAATAATGTTGGTATTTGTTAAGCGCTTACTATGTGCCGAGCACTGTTCTAAGCGCTGGGGTAGACACAGGGGAATCAGGTTGTCCCACGTGGGGCTCACAGCCTTCATCCCCATTTTACAGAGGAGGGAACTGAGGCACAGAGAAGTGAAGTGACTCGCCCACAGTCACACAGCCGACAAGGGGCAGAGCTGGGATTCGAACTCGTGAGCCCTGACTCCAAAGCCCGTGCTCTTTCCATTGCGCCACGCTGCTTCTTAAGACTGTGAGCCCCATGTGGGACAACCTGATCACCTTGTATCCCCCCAGCCCTTAGACCAGTGCTTCGCACATAGTAAGCGCTTAATAAACACCACTATTATTATAATATTACTATTATTGATAATAATAATAATGATGGTATTTGGTCATGCGTTCCATCGTATTTATTGAGCACTTTCTGTGTGCAGAGCACGGTACTGAGAGCTTGGAGAGTACAATTCAGCAACAAATAGAGACAATCCCTGCCCAACAACGGGCTCACGGTCTAGAAGACGGGCTCACAGTAAGCACTTACTGTATGGCAGGCAGTGTACTAAGTGCTGGGGTGGATAAAAAACTGCCCCACATGGGGCTCCCAGTTTCCATCCCCATTTTACGGGTGAGATAACTGAGGCACAGAGAAGTAAAGTGACTCGCCCAAGGCCACACAGCAGACCTGTGGCAGAGCTAAGATCAGAACCCAGGACCTTCCGACTCCCAGACCCGTGCTCTATCCACTCCACCAAGCTGCTTCTCTACTCTTGCCCGGGCGCTTAGTACAGCGCTTTGCACACGGTAAGTGCTCAGTAAATTAGACCGAACGAACGAATATGAGGACGATCAGCGAATTTGAAGGCGTGGTCTGTGCACGGCACACTGCGGCGCACCTAACGACACCGAACTTTTTTCCGGGTACAGACCTGGTTATCCTTTCTAACTACTTTTTGGTTGTGCCCTAGAGTGTGAGCTAGCCCTGTAAATCAAGATTAATCCAGACTAAAGTCATGGCACCCGTCTCAATTTCACCTCATTTAGTGATTATTGCTAATAATAATATCAGTAACGCTATAAGCGTCCACTATATTTGGTAGTTGTTAAGCGCTTCCTACGTGCAGAGCACTGTTCTAAGCGCTGGGGGAGATACAGGGTCATCAGATTGTCCCCCGTGAGGCTCACACTCTTAATTCCCGTTTTACAGATGAGGTAACTGAGGCGCAGAGAAGTGAAGTGACTCGCCCACAGTCACACAGCTGACAAGTGGCAGAGCTGGGATGCCGAGCACTGTACTAAGCACTGGGGCCCCTTTCCCACTCGGGCCCCACGGTCTAAGAGGTAGAGCTGATATGCCTATTTTGCAGAGGAGAAGACTGAGGCACGGAAGAGTAAGGTGACCTGCCCAAGGTCACGCAGCAGGCATGTGGCAGAGCTGGAGATGCCTAACCTAAAGGTCCCGTGAAGATTCCTACGACGTAAAGAGGTTCAAGTAGACGCTCTACAAGAGAGAACTCATTTTCGAGTGCTTAATACAGCCTTTTAGACCGCGAGCCCGTTGTTGGGCAGGGATTGTCTCCATCTGCTGCCGAATTGTACAGTCCAAGCGCTTAGTACAGTGCTCTGCACACAGTAAGCGCTCAGTCAATACGATTGAATGACTGTAGTGCTCTGCTCACGGGATGCAGCCGTTAAATACCATTGATGGATTTCCTGAGCTAACTGGAATCACGACTAAACCAGATGATAGAACGGTCGGCTCTCCGGTAATTGTTAGCTTGGACTAGCGCGTGATCCGGTATCCCAAACAAGTGTTATTTTTACCGCTTTCACCAAAAATAGCTTTATGTTTCGATAATCAGGGAATTCAGATGACCCTCAGTCAACATCCCCCGGTACTCTAAGATTTTCTGACTGTTCTTCTATTATTTTCTCTGGCATTTCTATGCTTGCTCCCGTGCTCTCAACTCCCACCTCAGCATTTACGCGTTCCCGGTCACCTGTCGCAAATGCGCTTACCGCTTTACACAGCAGCGTGGCTCAGTGGAAAGAGTCCGGGCTTGGGAGTCAAAGGTCGTGGGTTCGAATCCCAGCTCTGCCACTTGTCAGCTGTGTGACTGTGGGCGAGTCACTTCACTTCTCTGGGTCTCAGTTCCCTCATCTGTAAAATGGGGATTAAGACTGCGCACCCCACGTGGGACGACCTGATTACCCTGTATCTCCCCCAGCGCTTAGAACAGTGCTCGGCACATAGTAAGCGCTTAACAAATACCAACATTATTATTTAAGCACTTAGTTTCCTTTCCATTCTATTTTTCCTTATATCTGAAAGTAATTTTGTGTCTCTTTCCACTGTTATTTCCCCATAATTTATTTTCATGCCTGCTCACCCCCCAGACTGTAAACTCACTGTGGGCAGAGAACATCAGTCAATCCATTAAAGGTATTTACTGGGTGCTTACCATGTGCAGAGCTCTGTGCTAGGTTCTTGGGAGAGTACGATAGAATTAGCAGACACATTCCCCGCCCATAATGTGACCGGAGGGAAGGACAGACATAAACACGAATAAATAAGGAATTTATAATATAGAATACGTCTACCATCTCTGTTATATTGTACTCTCCCAAGCTCTTAGAACAGTTAGCGCTCGGTAGATACCACCGATTGATTAAATGATCTTGAGGGCAAGGATTGCGTCTTTTTCCTTTAAACCGTGATGGTCTTCTTGATCGTTCACTGAACACAGTGCACTGACCTAGGCACTTGGGAAAATACAACAGAAGCGTTAGGTATGTTCTCTGCCCACAAGCACTTAGTACACAGTCAACAGACAGTAAGAACAAGTAAATATTATTCATCATCGATTATATTTATCGAGGGCTTACTAACCGAATAAGCCCTTGGGAGAGTACAGACCAAGAACTGGCAGACACGTTCCCTGCCCGCAGCAAATTTATAGTCTAGTGGGGGAGACAGAAATGAATATGAATGCTTTATAATATATAAAGAAATGTACGTGAGCCCTGTGGGGTTGAGAGTGGGACTTCAAAGACCTCAACTTCGAAGACCTTACAATCTAGCCACATAAGGGGCATGACATGAGAAGCGGCGGCGTGGCATAGTGAATGATAATGTTGGTATTTGTTGAGCGCTTACTATGGGCAGAGCACTGTTCTAAGCGTTGGGGTAGATACCGGGTAATCAGGTCGTCCCACGTGAGGCTCACAGTTAATCCCCATTTTACAGATGAGGTAACTGAGGCACAGAGAAGTGAAGTGACTTGCCCACAGTCACACAGCTGACAAGTGGCAGAGCCGGGAGTCGAACCCATGACCCCCGACTCCGAAGCCCGGGCTCTTTCCGCTGAGCCACGCTGCACAGGCCTGGAAGTCTTAGGGTCATGGGTTCTAATTCTCGCTCCGGCTCCGCCACTTGTCTGCTTTGTGACCTCGGGCTTTACTTCTCTGTGCTTCACTTACCTCATGTGTAAAATGTGGGTCGAGACCGTGAGCCCCACGTGGGACGGGGACTGTGTCCAACCCGGTTTGTGTCCACCTCAGTGCTTAGTACAGTGACTGGCACATAGGAAGCGCTAACAAATACCACAATTATGATGATGATTAAGGAGGCGATCCAAATTTTACATAATCTCAAGAGCAGATCTGCCAGGTCCACGCCTTCGTGTCTTTCCCGTTTGATCGATTTAAAGTGTTGTAAGTGCATAGGACTGGAATTAATAATAATGACGATGATGTAGCCTCCCACTGAGAACAGATGAGTCCGAGTCCTAAGAGTCTTGTCTTATGCCGTCGAATCGTTTCCGACCCAGAGCGACACAAGGGACGCATCCCTCCCAGAATGGACCGCTCTCCATCTGCGGTCGTTCTGGCAGTGTAGCCGTAGTTTTCTTGGGAAAAATCCGGAAGTGGTTTACCATCGCCTCCTTCCGCGCAGTAAACTCGAGTCTCCGCCCTCGACTCTCTCCCGTGCCGCGGATGCCCAGCATGGGCGAGTTTGGACCTGTGGGAGATTGCCTTCCTCTCACTAGCCACTGGCCCAACTAGGAATGGAATGGGTTGGCCTCTGCTTGACTCTCCCTCCCGCAGCCGAGACTGGTAGGGTCCTGGAAACTCTCCAGGGGCGACCCTGCGAGGGGGTCCTGAGACTACAGCTTTGAGTCCTGTAATCAATCGTATATGAGCATGTGCTGTGTGCAGAGCACTGTACTAAGTGCTTGGGAGAGTACAATACATCAGAGTTGGTAGAAACGTTCCCCGCCCACAACGTGTTTTCAGGCTAGAGGACCGGACTATATAATCTACTCTATATTCCATTTTACAGCATTGGGCGGATAGCTAGAAAAGCAGTTCTGACTGAATTGTTCCCCAGTTCCTCTCATCAACAGGCCCCTAAAATAACCCTTATTATGGAAAAAAACTGCTCTCTTTGCCTGCAGAACATGAGTTCAGGGCTTCAGTGCTCAGATTGAAGTGTTGAAAAAAGTCAGAAGTAGCCCAACTGCCAACTGCAAAAAGTCTCGGAGAAGATGGCTGGTAGATACAGACTCCTCTGTAGTACATGCAAAAATTCAGTTCTCGAAACCGCCATTTTAAGCACCGAATCTTATCCCTCTCTGCCTCGGCTCTCAAACTAGAAGCTCGCTGTGGGCAGGGAACGTGTCTACCAACTCTGTTGTATCGTACTCTCCCGACCGCTTGGTACAGTGCCCTGCGCAGGGGAAGGGCTCAGTAAATACTATTGATTAGGTTCCATTCTCACTTTCTGTCATCTATTCATTTGACCTTCCCCAGAGAGCAGCAGTGTAATGTTGACACCAGACCTCCCCACTGCCTGGTGTCCCTTGATCTATCTCTGAAAGGAAAAGGGCATTCTAGAGCTGCTGGCGTGGGGCATCTCAGAGAATTGGCCGGGCCAATGGGGCCCGGTACCGACTGACCTCTGGGTGGGAAATCTGGTTCCTGGGCCAAGCACCAAATTTTTATGGTATCCGTTAAGCAGTAACTATGTGCCCACCACTCTCTTAAGCGCCGGGTAAGTTTATCAGGTTGGAAACAGTTCCTGTCCCACCTGGGGCTCACAGTCTAATTAGAAGGGAGTAGAATTTAATCTCCATTTTATAATGGAGGTAAATGAAGCACAGAGAAGTTAAGTGACTTCAGGGTCACACAGCAAGCAATTGGCAGAGCCGGTTTTATAACCCAGATCTGACCCTCCAGGCCCACGCCCTTTCCGCTAGGCCTTGCTGCTTCTCTACTGGTCTATCTATAATAATAATAATGTTGGTATTTGTAAGCGTTTACTATGCGCAGAGCACTGTTCTAAGCACTGGGGTAAACAGGGTAATCAGGTTGTCCCACATGAGGCTCACAGTCTTAATCCCCATTTTACAGATGAGGTAACTGAGGCACAGAGAAGTGAAGTGACCTGCCCACAGCCACACAGCTGCCAAGTGGCAGAGTCGGGATTCGAACGCATGACCTCTGACTCCCAAGCCCGGGCTCTTTCCACTGAGCCATGCTGCTTCTCTGTAGCAATCTTGAGCAGCGTGGCTCAGTGGAAAGAGCGTGGGCTCCGGAGTCAGAGGTCATGGGTTCGACTCCCGGCTCTGCCACTTGTCAGCTGTGTGACTGTGGGCGAGTCACTTCACTTCTCTGTGCCTCAGTTCCCTCATCTGTAAAATGGGGATTAACTGTGAGCCTCACGTGGGACGACCTGATCTCCTTGTATCTGCCCCAGCGCTTAGAACAGTGCTCTGCACATAGTAAGCGCTTAACAAATACCAACATTATTAAACTCCTGGTTCAAGATGACTAGGGTACCTACTGCTGGGGAGGGCAACGGAGGGAGAGGTTAGAGTTGCTCACCTGGCACCCAGGAGCGGTTCCTCTGTACCTCGCTTCTCTCGGAGCTAGAATCTAAGGGATTGGAGAGACATTTGGTAAAGGAGAAATCATCAGGGAAAGGCATAGAGGAGCAACGAGAGATTGGAAGGGTACAACTGAGGGTTAGCAGGCAGCCCCACCCCGACCCCCACGGCGCTCCGTGACTCTCTAATAATTCATACCAGGGATTTACAGTTTGGCGCTTTGGGCCGAAAAGGTCAAACATCACAGCTTTTGAGGGGGGAAAAAAGTAACTCTGTGGGACTTCGCCGAGGTGCTCTCAAGCCTCCAGACTGTATACCAGCTGTCGGCAGGGAACAGGTCTACCGAGTCTGTTGTAGTGTACTCTCCCAAGAGCTTAGTAGAGTGCTGTGTACACAGTAAGCGCTCAGAAAATCCCGTCGGTCGACTGAAAGGAGCATTTGTAACCCGGGAGTATTACTGCCTGAGATGCAGGCGCCAGTCTGACGCCAGCATTCACACATCTCCAAGGGGCTAGGCGGTGACTAGCAATCTCTTCTGATACTACAGGGAGGAAGAGAAAACGGAAGGTCACCGCAGCTGAGACTGGAGAAGAACAACAGTGGAGGGGAGTGGCTGTTTCGGTACGTCTCTAATCCACTTCTCAATCCACTAGGTGACACTCGGCTCCGACCCCCCTAGACCAACACTACGGTGTTGCCAGACGACACCGTAGTGTCGCTTTCCTGAGGAAGCAGAAGGGTAAGATCACCCCTTCTCTTCCTGTCTTCTCCCTCCCATCGCAGCTCCCAGACGTCAGCATTCAGGGGGCTCATACTCCACAGAGGAGAAGACGTAGTACAGGAAATGAGGTGGACGCAAGAGACGAATCTCAGTGTTTTAGAAGAGAACGGGAACTCGTTTATTAGAAACCGGATTAAAAAAAAAAAAAGAACCATCCGACGACTCCCAGAGGAGGTTGGGGAAGGGGCAAATAGCTCCCCTTGGCCCGCCCCCGGCACCTTCTCGGGGTCACCTCCTCACCCAGGGACTACAGTTCAAAGTGACTGCTCCAAGGGCAACTGTACAAGTTAATTTCTGAATATACAGAAGGCTCGCTCCCTGGGCCGACCAGGTAAGGGGCCTGGAGGGTAGAGGGGGCGGCTGCGCCCCTCCAAGAGAAAGAAGCCAGGCTCAAGTTGGGGCGGCGTGTCCCTCGCACTCACCCCTGGCCACGGGCCACTAGCCTCAAGCCAAATCGTTCCCTTCCCTGCCACTCTGGGGGCCCCTAATGCTTTCCGACCAGCTTGTTGAACATATCGAAGACCTCGGGCTTGTCCTGGGCAAACTGCTCCACCGTGTTCTTCTGCAGCCAGTCAGATGAGCGCATCTGCTGCTGCAGCAGCCCGATGAGGTCTCCCAGCTTGGAGCTGGCGGCCGGCTCTTGGTGCCGCGAGACGAAGATCACCTCGTCCGTGCTGTCCGCCCGGCCGTCCTGCTCGGGGAGCTGGAGGGGCAGAGGCGGCTTCTCCGCCACCAGCAGCTCCCGCTCCTGCTCTTCCAACACCCGCCGGATCCGCTGCATCCCTGGGAGTGGGGGGAGAGCAGGGGGCCGGAGGGGAGGGAGGCCCGGTCGGCTCCACGGCTCCAAAGCGGCAAGGGCGCCCGGGGGTGATCCGGAGAGCGGGCCGCAAGGGGGACTGGTGTCTGGCAGCGGGGTGGGACCGGGGGGTTGGGGAGAGAAGAGGGGTGAGAGGGAAGGGGTGGGGCCGGACCCATCCAGATAGCAAGACGGATGGGATCCGGAGGCAGGGGAGTGAGGAAAAGTGACAGTGGGGAGGAGGCGGAGCAGCAGGAGGGCTGAGGTGGGGTCGGGGAAGGCAGCGCTCACCAAGCTGAAGCCGGTGGGTCTTGTCGGCAAAGATGATCCGGAACCAGCCCGGCTCTCTGCACTCGAAGGCCTTGCCACAGGACAGCAGCACTTTGCTATCCAGGAAACGCCGCCAAAGCTGCATCTCCTCCTCGAAGGTGCCGGAGCGCAGGTACTGCGCAGGAGGGAGAGGCCGTCGTCTGAGCCCGGGCCCCCGGCCCAGCCCCCGGCTCTTCCAGTCCGCTCCCACTTCCTGGATCTCTAAGACTCCCAGCCAAGGCCCTCGCTGGCGATGGCGCTCCCCGTTCCTCACCTTCCGGAAGTCGATCCAGACGAAGAAACCGGCGTTGCGGTTAAGGAAGGGGACGCCCAGGGTCTTCAGTTCGTCGGTGACGTAGGTGTGGGCGGCCTTGAGCCGCGCGTGGTTGGCCCGCAGGTATACCTGGTTGATCCAGTCTGCTTGGAGAAAGGCAAAGATCCAGAGGTTTGAATGCCTCAGCTCTGCGAGGCTTGCTGCCCCCGCTGTCCCCCACCACCTCCTCACACTCCCACACCGAGGGACCGACCTCTACGTGGGCTTCACTTCCAGCTATCTTGGTCCTAAGGGACACCTCGAAAATGCTCCTTCCCCATGATGGGTTCCCACTTCCAGTTTCATATAAACTGACCGTTCTCTAAATCCTTCCCAAGGCTGGCTTAACGGCCAAGAGGGCTTTAATCCGAAGGTGCGTTCTCCTTCTTCGTTTTTCAAAGTCGGGTGCCCCCGTTTGCCTTTTTCCGGTTAGTATGACTGACGGAGGTAAAGTTTCAGCGGGCGGCTCTTTGCTTACCCAAGGGCAGCTTTAAGCGATCGATCCATCCATCCATCTTATTTACTGAGCGCTTGCTGTATGCAGAGCATGATACTAGGTGCTTGGGAGAGTGCAATATAACAGAGTTGGTAGACATGTTCCATGTCCACAACTTCTCACTCTAGGCTTCAAGACTGTCCATCACCTTGCCCCCTCCTACCTCTCCTCCCTTGTCTCTCTCTACCGCCCACCCCGCACTCTCCGATCCTCTGCCGCCCACCTCCTCACCGTCCCTCGTTCTCGCCCATCCCGCCGTCGACCCCTGGGCCACGTCCTCCCGCTGTCCCGGAACGCCCTCCCTCCTCACCTCCGCCGAACTCATTCTCTTCCCCTCTTCAAAACCCTACTTACAGCTCACCTCCTCCAAGAGGCCTTCCCAGACTGAGCTTCCCCTTTTCCCTCTTCTCCCTCTACCCCCCCCCCCTTCACCTCCCCTCAGCTAAGCCCTCTTTTCCCCCCTTTCCCTCTGCTCCTCCCCCTCTCCCTTCCCCTCCCCTCAGCACTGTGCTCGTTCGTTCAATTGTATGTATTTTCATTACCCTATTTATTTTGTTAATGAGATGTACATCACCTTGATTCTATTTATTGCTATTGTTTTAATGAGATGTTCATCCCCTTCATTCTATTTACTGCCATTGTTTTGGTCTGTCTGTCTCCCCCGATTAGACTGTAAGTCCATCAGTGGGCAGGGACTGTCTCTTTCTGTTGCCGATTTGTACATTCCAAGCGCTTAGTACAATGTTCTGCACATAGTAAGCTCTCAGTAAATACTATTGAATGAATGAAAGAATGAACGAGCTAACAGTCTAGAGGGGGAGACAGATAGTAATATAAATGAAATCAAGGATATGTACTTAAGTGTTGTGTGGCTGAGGGAGGAGAGAATAAAGGGTGCAAATCTTAGCCAGCAGCATGTATCCCTGACTACCGGACCCAGCCACTCACCTCGATCCCGAAGCAGCTGGGCCATCTGGTACTGGACGATGCCGCAGATCCCGTGGAAGTAGCAGAAGGAAGCCACGGCGTTGGCCACATCCTGATTTTCGGTGTAGAGGGTGCCGAAGCGGATGCCCGAGACTGCAAAGTCCTAAGGGCGAGACGCCCCAGTAAATCCCCATCACCCACCCCAAAGGTTCTTTCTCCTTCCCCTTCCGCATGGCAGCTGGAACACTCACCTTGCTGGTCCCCCACATCACGTGAGTCCTCTGGGGGTCAGGGAGTCTGTAGGGGGGACAGAGCAGACAGGGTCGTGGGGACCGGTACCACAGAGCGACGAACTCGTGGGAGGAGACAACCCTGGATTTCTCTCGGAGTTGAGTGGAGGGGACAACTTAACCTAGAGGTCTCATGCTAGTTCCCACCTCTTACCTCCCCTAGAATTTCACATTTCCTCTTGCTTCCCGAACTTCTCCAAACGGATGTTCCGCCCCCACCTTAAGATCGGCAGTTCTAAAGCCAAACTCCTCATCTTCCCTCCCAAGTCCTCTTCTTCCCCTGATTTTCCCTTCTCAGTGGATAACACCATCATCCTCTGAAGCGTTCACTTTTGGTGAGATCCTTGACTTCACCCTTTCCTTTAATCCTCCCATTCAGTCTATCACTAAATTCTGTCAGTTTTTCTTCCAGAATCCAGGTGCACTCCCCATCCACATAACCACCACTCTGCTTCACGCACAGATCATATCCGAGTTGGACTACTATATCAGCTTCCTCCAGTCTCCACTTCGCTGCCCCGATCGGTTTTCACAAATGTCCCTCTGCTTATGTCTCCTCGTTCTTTAAAGATCTTCACTGGTTCCCTCTCCACCTCAAGCAGGAACTCATCATTGGTTTAAAGGCGCTCCATCAGCTCCCTCCCTCTTCCTAATCCTCTCTCTTCCCCCACTTCATCTCAACTCATAGTCTTTACTTCTCTCAAGCTGCCTACCGTGCTAGTTTCTCTGGCCTCGACTCCTTATATCATTTCTCCTTCAAACCCACCAGGGTACAGATTTCCTCATATTCAAGCGCTTTTAAAAATCACACCTCCTCCAAGAGGTCTTCCCAGATTATTTTTCTTCTTCCCTCCATCTACCACCTCAGCACCCACGTGCCAATCACAAGCCCAAGTACCCATAGCACTTTTATACATTTTGGCTTCCATATTCCTCCTATTTAAGCACTTATTCATCTACGTATCCTTTTTCTCTTTCTCCTCTTTTTTCTGTAAATTATTGTGTTTACCACTGAATGGTAAACTCCGTGAGGGGAGGGATCATGTCTTTGAACTCTACTGTACTCTCCCAAGGGCTTAGTACAGTGCTCTGCACAAGCAGGTGCTCCATAAATCCTATTGCTTGACGGGCTGATTGATTGAATAAGGGAGACCAAAGAGTGAAAGATGCAGGGAACTAAGCAGAGAGAGGATCCTTTAGGGATATGGTAGCCGATCGTCTGGGAAGAGAGATTCTCTCGACTCTCCTCCCAAGCCCTGTTGTTCCCAGCTCACCTGTCCATGCCCAGGACGCTATGGAATGAGGTGGACTCATCAAACACTGACAGCATGTAGATCTCATCCACAATCACATGCAGCTCATGCCTGGGGCAAGGACATTTTGCGTCAGAGAGGAGAAAACCCTCCTCCCCTTCCCTCTCCGCCCTCCCAAGTCCAAGGCGGGGTGATGTCTCTAGCTCCCAGGCTTAGTGCCCGGGGGGCAGATAGCTCCCGTTGGCCCCATCACCCAGAGAAAACCGTCTCCACTCCTTCCTCTTAGGGGGCCACCGTCTCCCAGTTTCTAGGGATCAGGAAAACCAATTCTCCATCTCACTTCCTTCTGTGCTGCGTCATTCCCGTCGGTCTCAGAGCCGAGAAACCCTAGCAACAGCCAGAGCTCGCAGACATCCGGCCCGCTTCAATCAATTGCATAGCCCAGGGAGAGTCATTGTAACAGGCGGGCTTTGCGTACAAAACTTCCAAACCTCTCCCTCAGAGCAGAGACAGGGCTCAGGGTTGGGATCGGAGTAGAATTCCAGGGCCCTCACCAACCCTCTCCCCCATCACATCCCCAAATCCATTCTCAGGATATACGTGTGTTTGGGGGGGGGGGGGGACGGGACATCAGATCTCCCACGCTCTCTCGCGTACCTTTTAGCAAACTCCAGGAACTCCAGCATTTCTCCCGGAGAGTAGATGTCACCCAGAGGGTTCTGGGGGTTCAGCAAGATGAGCCCTTTGACAGTCACCCCCTGAAACCAACCTGCACATCAGCGGGACAGGGGCCATGAACTCCTCCAGCTCCCCCTGCTCCTCTGGAAACACACCCCTGTAGCGTCTCAGGAGAACAGCCAGGGAAAGGGCTTACAGGCAGGAAGGGTCAGGACCTCGCCACCGCGACGCTCACAACGGCTCAAGGGTGGACACAGAGGATGCCCGGATTGAGATGGTCGTTCAGGGGAGGGAGCAGGAGAGGAGCTTAGCTATGTTCTCGGGGGCTTAAACCATGAACCCTCTGACACTGGACACTGCCTCAGGCTCCCCTCTTCTCCTCCACCCAACCCTGCCTCCTGACCCCTTAGCTGATGTTTCCTTTTACCTCGGCCTGGGCTCCTAGCAAGGCCGTCTCCAGCTTCTCCACTGTGAGCTGGAAGGGGCGGCTGTTGACCCCGGTGACCTGGAATGGACGCGATTGTGATCTGAGAACCACCATTCTGCAAAACCCCCTGGTCCCTGACTGCCTTTCCCACCCCGCACTGCCCCCTTTTTGTACTTCACGGTCCACCGCCAACTTTCTCCCAACAGTCAATCGGTTAATCATATTTATTGAGCACTCACTGTGTGCAGAGGACTATACTAAGCGCTTGGGAGACTATGATATAACCATACAACAGACACGTTCCCTGCCCACAGCGAGTTTACAGTCTAGAAGGGAAGACAGACGTGAATATGAATAAATTCACAGAGTCAGGGTACCGCCCCGAGAGACTCCTGAAGGTTGAGATCACCGAAAAGCCGGCAGCCAGCCCCTCTCCGGCTCCCGAGGTCATCTGCTGTCCTTGCTGGAGAGCTAATTCCCCCTTCACAGCCGGCAAACCACTGCTCTCCCCATCTTCGGAGCTACTCTACTCTCCCTGCTGCGTCGTCTTTGAAATTGAGTACACGCTTCCATCCCCTGCTACAGCACTTATGAACCTCTTTTTAAACTCTGTGGCTTCCCACTACCTGTAACTGAATTTAGGGCCCGCTTCCCCTGCTCAGGGCGGGAGGGCAGCCCAAGCTGGACTGTGATACAAAGACTGCGAGATCTTTGAGGGCAGAGGCTGTGCCTGCTAAATCGTGTATGCTAGCTCTATTGTAGTCTTCCAAGTGGTTAGTACAGTGCTCTGCACAGAGTAAAGTGCTCAATAAATACTACCGATTGATCGATTGAGGAGTGCACGTGGTCTTAGGGTGGGAGGATGAAAGAGGAATGGTGAGGGTCCCCCAACATCCCCATATTACTCAGAGCCAAGGACCCAGCTCTGACCTTGCTGTCCAGGTAGGCGTAGACCAGCCGGACATTCCCGTAGAGATATATGCTCTGGGTGATGCCACCGTAGAAGGGAGTGGCGATCAGAATGGCCTCTGAAAGCAGAGGGAGAGAACGGGCCGTCACTCGCCGAGCACCTCTGACCCAATCCGACTCAGGCGCAGCCAACCCTTCCCCCTTCCACGCTGATGGAAGATGCCATCTGCAGTTCTTTCCATCGCCACCCCAACACGGGGTCAGTCCCCAACCCAAGATTTGGCAGAGACCTGTCCCTCCCTCCCCTGGTCACCCCCAGCCTTCATCCTGCAGGTCTGACAGCTGGTCAGGGGTGGCCGGCACCGGGAGAAACGATATCCACCTATGGCCCAGATCCACCCCCGTTCCATGTAACATCTCCGGACCTACGCCTCGGTGACTTCTTTATTTCTCCATGGACTTTACCCCCCCGTCCCAAGGGGATGCACTTTCACGTACGGGAAGTGTCTATCTAGACTCTAGATGGTAAGCTTGTTGTAGGCAGGAAATGTGTCTGTTCTCTTGTTGTGTGGTAGTCTCCCAAGAGCTTAGTACAGTGCTCTGCACACAGTAAGCACTCAATAAATACAATTGATTGATTGGGAAAGTCTGTTTATCACAAGACAGGAAACTGACAGGAAGACGGCCAGTGCTGGAGCCTGCAGACGTCAGCTCTAATGCTGAGTTTGGCCCTCCAGCAGACATCAACTTTAAACAGTGAATGGCCAAGCAAATTGCTGACCACAGAAAAAGGAGCCAGATAGGCACAGCTCCTTTTGTGGGGTTGGGATGGAGGAGGGCTACCGGAGAACAGGTGAGGCTATTCTCATCCCAGCACCTGTCAGAGCAGAGAATACAGCCTGCTACATCTGAGCCACAGATGGGTCAGCCCAAGTCAACCCACGGCTGAGGCTGCTGATAGGCGGGCCTTGAGTTTTGGAAATGTCGGCCATTAGAATCTGCGTGAATGACTACGGCTTCATTTCTGAAACGCAATCTTTCCGGGAGTAAAATGAGGAACAATATCTCAGTTCCTCCCTCCTGCACTGGAAACTTCTGCGGGTGATTAAGAGATCTGCTCTCCAAGGGAGAGCTCAGGGGAACAGGCCCCACTGCTCACCTGACAGCTCGAGGTCTAAGCCACTCACCTCCTGGGTCACACAGAACGGTGGCCAACGCCGAGAATAGGGAGCCACAGCCGTTCAACACGATCACCTGCCAGCGACACAGCCCCAGGGGCAAAGATGAATCAATCCGGTTCCCGGGAGGGCATTAGAAGGGCTCTCGGTCCTCACCTTTGCTCTAGCACAGCGTCTGCCCCCGCCTCCTTTTTTATGGTATTTGTTAAGCTCTTCCTATGTGCCGGACTCTGTACTATGCGTTGGGGTAGATGCAAGCTAATCAGGAAGGATGCAGTCCAAGTCCCACAAGGGGCTCGCAGTCTTAATTCCCATTTTACAGATGAAGTAACTGAGGTGCAGAGAAGTGAAACGACTTGCCCGAGGTCACACAGCTGACAAGTGGCAGAGCCAGAATTAGAACCCATGTCCTCCTGGCAGAGATCTCTTCCCAGGAGCCAGCTCTCATCCCAGATTCACACATGGGTTCCAGGAGGACTGATAACCAGTGATGCTCTAGGGCCTTCCCTGCTCATTGGCATCACAGAACCTGAGCTGAGTGGGGTACAGAGTGGGGTGAGAAGACAGGATGGGGTGCAGGGTGGAGTGAGTGGAGCAGGTGAGGCGCAGAGTGGAGCGGGTGGGATACAGACTGCAGCGACCCCAAGTACTCTGGGGTCTGCACACAGTAGGTGCTCAATAAATATGAATGAATGAATGAATGGAGTGGGTGGGGTGCACAATGGAGCAGATGGGATGAGGCAAAAAGGAAGAAGCATCAGACGATGGAGTAGAGCTATGCCCAAGAACAAGATTACTCCCAGGGGCTGACAAAGTTGACAACTGCCCCAGACTTGATATCCTGCAGGCTACAAGTTGAGGTGTGGAAGCTTGCAAATAAATACAGGAGGTGGTGAGGGAGAGAGGCGAGGGGTGAGTGCCAGGAAAGACCCCAGAAGTATAGTCCTTCCACAGAATACCTCTGAGCTGAATGATGAAGAGGAAATGGTTGGCCTGAAAGATCCTCTTTATTACTCCCAAACATCCACAGGGGAGAGGGTCGGGGGGAGGAGAGGGACGGATACTCACATTCTCTGACTTGAGGGGAGCAGGTGCCTTGCAGTAGTAGGTGAGGAAACGGGCCACTTCCTCTCGCAGACTGAAGCAGACGGGCACACAGATAGAAAGGAAGAAAGAGCGCGATGACCCCGCTGTTTCTAGGTCCCTTGTAGGGCCAAAACCAGAACAGTTCCCCCCGCCGGGCTCGGTGCGGTGATCCGGCCCATCTCGGATAGCGGAGAAGCCGGGAGAAGCCCGAAGAGCCCAGTTCCCAGAGGTGGGCGGCTCTGGCACTTTGCTGCTCCTGGGTCCTTTGTTGATGGGTCCAGCCGCTCCCTACCCACCCTGAGGACTGCATCTTTTTCCCCCAGCCACCTCCTTTAACTTTTTCACTTCTCCCAGAGCGAATCCAGGTTACTTACAACATGTGGCCCTTCCAGTCGGGGTACTGAAGCAGAGGTGGATCAATGTGGTACATGTCACTCTGATTAAGCTGTTAACAGACAGGGAGAGAGGGCAGCCCGTGCTGGACTGTGATTGCTAGCGAGTGCTACACCCGAACATCAGCGACACAAGTGTCAGCGACTTCTGACACGCCCAACGCTCCCTACAGATCTGTTAACATACTCACTCTGCACATACACTGTTGACTCGTCACCCAAACCTCCCCTTCCGCCATGCCCCCCTCCACATCCTACTCACTGGTAATCTCGGGACCCAGTCAGGTGGGCGCCTCCCAACACGCTAATCAACCTGACCCGAAAATGACAATCGAGAACCACAAAAACTGTCCCCAGATTGAGCCAGAAGTGCTGTCCGGTAACACCGCGTGCCGGCAGGCTTTCCAAACGTAACACTTGACAGTGAGCGGAAGCCCTCCACGCAGAGAAAAAGAGAGCTTCCCTCCAGCCACCCCTGGGCTTCTGGAGCCAAACCTGCCAGCAGCTACTCTGGACCCCAACAAGCTGAACTCTTTTCCTGGCACCTCGAGGACCCCAGATCCCGGTGAGATCCCCACCAGGGGGTTCTCAATCAACCAATCGGTGGCATCTATTGAGTGCAGAGCACTGTACTAAGCGCTTGGGAGAGTACGGTAACACAGACAGGAGGAGGACTTACCCGTTTGGACATTAGATCGAAGCAGAGCTTGTTCTCACTAGTCCCGAAGTTAATGATCCCCTGGACACGGGAAAGAGGAAGGTGTGGTGAGGTCAGGGAGGAACGACGGAAATCACCGCAGGGCGGAGAGGTAGTCGGGGACGGTAACGGGAAAGGGGGTCGCTCCTTGTCTCTTCAGGATCCCCACTTCATCTGGGGCTGGAGGGCAGCCCCCACAGAGCACTGACTGCCCAAACTGGAGTGGTGCTCCAAGCTTTTCCTTTTTTTTTTTTTAAATGGTACTTGTTAAATGCTTACTATGTGCCAAAGACGTACTAAGTGCTGGGGTAGATCCAAGATCATCAGGGTGGATTCAGTCCTTTTGCTCCATGGGGCTCGCAGTCTATGTCAAAGGGAGGAGGATTTTAGAAAGAGGATTTAATCCCTTTTTTGCAGACCGTGCTCCTTCTGGTAACTGAGGCACACCAAAGTAAAGTGACTTGCCCAAGGTCAGCTGACAGTGAACCCATGTCCTCTGCCTCTCAGGCCCTTGTTTTTTCCACTAGGCCACACTGCTTTCATCCCTGTGGCAATGAAGCGATGAGAGGAAAGGAAGTGTCCCTCAGACTGGAGCAGGGCAGATCGTGATTTCCTAGAAAAAGCCCATGAGGACCCAGGGTCAAGGGTGAGGGATGAGGAAGAGCGAGGAGGGAATACTCCAGGTTTAGATGTGCCAAAATACACGCGGGCCTGGCGTCGGGCACTCACATTGGTAAGCCTCCCTGTTATCGGGGTAAAATGGGCACAGCACCTGTTGGGATCCCCCCACACCCGCTCCGTGGTCCTCCCTCCCGTGTCCCAAGACGAGTGCACTCACACTGGGGTTCTTGTCCTCGTCGTACTTGTCCGCGTGGTAGGCCTTGTAGCCCTCCTCGGTGGAGCCCCGGAAGAGGTTGGCAATGTTTCCCCGGACAGAGAGGTGGGGGCTGCCCTGGGGATGTCCGGTTCCGGGGTTGCTCAGCCCGTAGGAGCCCAGAGGCCTCCGGCGGGGCAGCCCGGGAGGCCCGGCCCCCTGCCTGTCCCCGAAGACGGCGCCAAAGTCCTGGGGGGGCGGCGGGACTGAGGGTCCGGGAAGGGCGCTGCCGCCCCCCTGCCTGAGGATGCCGAGCATCTGGGCGAAGACGCCGAACATGCGGAACTCGTGCTCCCGCGCCAGCTCGAGGCGCCGCTGCTCCAGCTGCAGGCGGCGCTCCTCCATCTCCAGGTCCCTCTGCACGCGCCGCTCCTCCAGCTGCAGGAAGCTCTCCTCCATGGCCCGCTGCGACATCAGCGTCTTCAGCAGCAGCTCATCCAGGGGGTCCTTAACCCGCTGCCCTTTGCGTTTCCGGCGGAGCCGGTGGAGGGCGGAGAAGCCGGGCCGGGGCCCCGCGCTCTGGAGCCGGGAGGATGAAGCCATGTTGGACTCGCTGAAACCTGTGGGAGGAGATGAGGACACACACCACTCTGGGGTTCCTCCCCACTCCCAAACACTGGGGTCCCACCAGGCAGGGCCTCCAGGTCCACCTGTGAGTCTCCTGCCATTCCTCCCTGGCCCAAAGGTCCATACCCAATCTCTGGCCGGGGTGTGAATCCCACACTCCTTCTGGACAAGGTTCCCCCAGAATATCTGTGGGAAACCTTTCTCCCTGAGACTTGAGCCTCAATAACCTAGTTATTGCTGAGCTTTGGAGGTGAAGGGGTCTCCTCCTTCTCTTTCATTCTCCTGACTGGCTGTGGTGAGGCTCACAGTTTGGCATCACGGATGCTCTCAAGGGGCCTCACTTTACCCTCAAATTCAGCTCCCCCCAAAATGCACTCTGTCCACCGGACCCCAACCCCAAGACTAGGCCCACCAGCCACTCTTTGGGAAAAGCTCTCGTCCCCCCCCTCCCTCTCACCCATTTCCCCTCCACCCGCAGCTTGCCCGCATTCCCACGCCGTGGCCCAATTCCTTCTCTCCGCCACCAGGCCGGGACAGACCCGCAGCCTCCGCCTCCCCTCCCCAACCCAAAGCCCGGCACTTTCCAATCTTCCCCCGAATTCCCCAAATCAATTGACAGGATCTGCTGAGCACCTACTTCGTGCACAGCAAGGCACTAAGGCTTGAGGGAATACAGTAGAGATAAAAGAAACAAGGCCTGGCCTCAAGGATCGCACAATCCCGGGGGGTTCCGGAAAGGGCCCAGATGAGACTAACTTTTAGGCCAACCACTGCGACTCAAGAAGACCGACCGCTGGCTGCAGAGCACACAAGTGAGGGTGAGGGGGTTCAGACCTGAATTTATCTAGTCCAAAAGCAGTCTTGGATCTTCCCGGGCATCCCAGTTGTGCCCCAGGGGCAGGACAAACCAGTGTTCGGGGCACTGGACGGGTGGGTCAGCCTCCTCAAAAGAGGCAACCACCACAGCTTACCTCACCACCCAGGGAGTTTCTAACTTCCCCTCTGGTCCTCTTGTTTACTGCCTCTTTGGATGCTTGCCCTACACTTCGTCGACACAACACACCACACCACACTTCATCTTCATCATCCTAGGGAGCAGCATGGCCCAGTGGAAAGCAGCCTGGCCTGGGAGACAAGAGACCTGGCTTCTAATCCCACTTCTGCCATGTGCCTTCTGGGTGTCCCTGGGCAGGTCACTTTACTTTTCAGTGCCCCAGTTTCTTCATCTGTAAAATGGGGAGTAAATACCGGTTTACCCCTCCTCTTACACTGTGAGCCCCAAGTGGGACAGGGACTGTGTCCAATCGGTATATACCGTAGATACGCCGGTGCTTAATACAAAGTAAGCGCCTTTATAAATACCACAATTAGATTATCTTCTCACCACCCACATGACAATGACGAGCGATCTTCAGGAAAAAAAGGCTCATCGGAGATCTGTGCCGCAGAAAGCCATCCATCTACTCAACTGGTGGTGCGGTGGATTTCCCGCAGCATCTCTCTGGCCCCCTTCCCCGCTTTCGACTCCCAGGAAGAAACTGCTTGTTTGTGAGAGGAGGAAGTTGGGAGCAGGGAGGGCTAGCTAAGAGCCCAGCTTCCAGAAACATCTGCCACTTCTCGTCTCCCCCCATTTCCAAATCTGTTTCCGGGGCCACGTAAAACCGAATCCCTGAAAGAGATCGATTCCCACAGAGGTCGATCGGGCACGCGTTTCCTAGAACCACAAAATTTTGAATCCTATCACATCCGAGCGAGCCCACCTTAGGGGGTGGGGGAAAGGGGCGGAAGGGAGCCGAGTTTCCGTTATCCTTCACGTCAACATGACGGCACCGGCGGAGGACCAGGGGAAAGAGAGTGGAGGCGAGGGAAGAGCACAGCCGTTGCGTCCAGTAAGCTGGATGCCATCGGCCCCGAGGCTCCGGAGGTCCAGTTCAAGAGCCACCCTCCGGCCCATCCCGCTCATCATCATCATCATCCTCCGGGCCCGTCCTGCGCATCCGTGCCCACGCGGCAAACCCTCGTCCCTGACGAGTCCGGAGAAGCCAAGTGACTCTAGAAGAGGGGAGGGGTGGAGACAGAAGGGGGAGAAGGCCGCACGGCGGCGACGGTGGCCGCGTCGGCGGCGAGCCTACCCCTCTCCCTGCCTCCCCCGCTCCCTACCTGAAGGCGAGATACCGGTTTCAATGGGGATCTCCTCCCTGGAGACGGGGGAGTCGTCCCGAGCCCGCTCGAGGAAGCCGCGCTCTACCTCGGGCTCCCCGGCGGAGCCGGGCCGGTAGGACGTCGAAGCCGGGGCCTCGGGGGTCGGGCAGCGTCGGTCGGAGTCCACCTCCTCGCACTTGATCTCCACCGGCTCCCCGGGGGGCTGGGAGTGGGCGAAGGGGAGGGCGGCGGGGGTGAAGCGGCGCGGGTGGCCTTCGCCCAGGCCGTCGGGCATCACGGGCCCGGCCGCCGCGCCTCCGCCGGCGGGGTTGAAGGGGAGGACCGGCCGGCCCGTGAGGACCCGGTCCATCGCCTCGTAGAACTTCCAAGAGCGGCCGCCCCTGGGCGCCTTGCTGTTGTCCTTGATCCGGCGGTATTCCAGCTTCATCTTTTTAATCTTCTCCCGGCACTGGTCTCCGGTGCGGTGGATCCCCTTGTCCCGCAGCACCTCGGCGATCCGGTTGAAGACGTGCTGGTTCCGCAGGCAGCTCTCCAGCTCCAGCTGCACCGACTCATCGGCCCACAGCTGCAGCAGCTCCACCACCTCGGGGTCTGACCAGTTGCTACCCCGCTCGTATTTCTTGCCCCGGAAATCCATGCCCTCGCACGGCCCTGGCCCCGCCAAGGCCGCCCCCGCCGGGGAGGCGAGGCCGGCGAGGGGAGCGGTGGACGTCCAAGGGGCAGCTGGGGAGGTCAGGGGGACCTGAGGGAATAAGGCGGTTGGGGAGGGGGCTGAGGGGCCGGGAAAGCCGAGGAGGAGAAGCGGGGGGCTTTGGAGAGGAAGGGATGGGGCATACTGGGGGGCAGGGCGAGTTCCTGGGAAGAGGTGTGCGGCGGGGCTCCTGGGGGCCAAATGGGAAAGGAAGTCCAGGAAAGGAGCCCGGGGAAGGGGGACTGCGAGCTTCTGAAAGTTTCACTTCTGCGATGTCAAGTATGATTTTCTTTAAATAAATCAAAGAAATGAACCCTTTTTAACTGACGTCTACCTCCCTGGGGTCAGCAGTATACCGGTTTGCAGGTAACGGTGTCCGGCAACAGGCCCGGGCCAAGTTGCCTCCAGTCCCCCCCGCCCCCCCCAGTCTCCGCTAACCCCTCCCCTAATTCCGCCCGGCCCTGTGCGGCACACTCCGCCCCCACCGGCCCCCTCGGCACGACCTGGCCCGGCACGGCTCGGCTCGGCACGGTTCGGCCCGGTTCGGTCCGGCTCGGCCCGGGTCGGCACGGCTCGGTTCGGCCCCGGTTCGGCCTGGTCCGGTTCGGCCCGGCTCGGCACGGCCCCGGGCCTGGTCAGCAGAGGAGAGGGGCTGGCTCGGGCCAGGGGGGAGGGGGCCCGGGGGTGGGGGCTGGGCCGGGGCCAGGATCCTCTTCACATCCGGGTCGCCGGCACATGCGTACAGTCCTTATTCCGGGATAAATTTGGTCCGTGTCACTCCTCGGCCTTTTGGGTGGCAGCAGATAATAATGGCGGTATTAGTTGGTAAACGCTTCCTATGTGCACAGCACTCTTCTAAGCGCTGGGGGGGGGGGGGATACAAGGTGAGCAGGTTGTCCCACGTGGGGCTCACAGACTTAATCCCCATTTTACAGATGAGGTCAGTGAGGCCCAGAGAAGTGAAGCGACTTGCCCAGTCACACAGCTAGCAAGCGGCGGAGGCGGGATTCGAATCCATGACCTCGGACCCCCAAGCCTAGGCTCTTTCCACTGAGCCACGCTACTTCTTCTAGCAGATCCGAGGTGGGCCTCAAAGGCGAGGCGCAACTCCCCCCTTGCCCCCCTCCATTCTCCGGCCCCTGCACCCCCTGACCCCCCGACCCCTGACCCCAGCCAGTTTGGCCTCAGTCATCCCGAGCCAGAGCCCGAGAGAAGCAGCGCGGCCTCAAACGGAGAAAGCGGGGGACCTGGGAGGACCTAGATTCCAAGAGAAACATCGTGGCTCAGTGGAAAGAGCCCGGCCTTGGGAGGCAGAGGTCATGGGTTCTAATCCCAGCTCCGCCCCTTGCCCGCTGTTTGACTGTGGGCCGGTCGCTTCGCTTCTCTGGGCCTCAGTTACTTCATCTGTAAAATGAGGACTAAAACTGGGAGCCCCACACGGGACAACTTGATCACCTTGTATTCCCCCAGCGCTTAGAACAGTGCTTTGCACATAGGAAACGCTTAACAAATACCACCATTTATTTATCTTATTTATTTTAAAGCTCACTCTCGCAGGTCTCTGCTCTGTGTGACCCTGGGCAAGTCACAGCCCTTGTCATTCATTCGATCGTATTGATTGAGCGCTGACTGAGTGCAGAGCACCGGACTAAGCTGTGTGACTGTGGGCAAGTCACTTCACTTCTCTGTGCCTCAGTTACCTCATCTGTAAAATGAGGATTAACTGTGAGCCTCACGTGGGACAACCTGATTACCCTGCGCTTAGAACAGTGCTCTGCACATAGTAAGCGCTTAACAAATACCAACATTATTAAGCGCTTGGAATGGACAATCCGGCAACAGAGAGAGGCCATCCCTGCCCCCAGACGGGGCCTCAGTTTCCCGATGTGTAAAATGAGGGTAAATCTTGGGAACCTCAGGTGGGACACGGACTGGGTCCATCCTGATAAGTGGGCATCTGTTATTATTAAGTGCCGTAGAGTCGTTCCCCGTTTATAGCGACTCCATGGATATAGTCTCTCCAGAACATCCTGTCCTCTGCCGTACTCCGCAACCTTTCTAACGGTTTTTCTGTTCTCGTTGCTATGGCCTTCATTCATTCAGTAGTGTTTATTGAGTGCTTACTATGTGCAGAGCACTGTACTAAGCGCTTGGAATGTACAACTCGGCAACAGATAGAGACAATCCTTGCCCAGTAACAGACTCACAGTCTAAACGGGGGAGACAGCAAATCAGAACAAAACAAAGCAACATCATCAAGATAAATAGAAGCATAGCTATATATACATCATTAACAAAATAAATAAGTAATAAATAATATATACAAATATGCACAGTGTGGAGGGGAAGGGGGATGTGCAGAGGGCGGGAGAAGGGGGAATGGGGAGAGGAGGAGGAGCACAGGGAAAGGGGGGGCTCAGTCTGGGAAGGCCTCCTGGAGGAGGTGAGCTCTCAATCCATCTAGCTGCCGGTCTGCCTCTTCCACGTTTCCCCCGGACTTTTCCTAGCATTAGTGTCTTCTCCAGAGCATGAGTCCTCCAGATTATGTGTCCAAAATACGCTAAATCAAGTCGAGTCATTTGGCCTGCCGAAGACCGCTTCGGTTTAATTTGCTCAAAAATCCATTAGGTTGTCTTTCGGGCAGTCTGTGATATTCGCAAAAGCCTTCGCCAACGCCACAGCGCTTACTACGGTGGCTTGGCACGTAGTAAGTGCTTAACAGATACCGTTAGAAAAGCAGCATGGCATAGTGGCTAGAGCACGGGTCTGGGAGTCAGAAGGTCTTGGGTTCTAATCCCGGCTCTGCTACTTGTATGTTGTGACCTAGGGCAAGTCACTTCACTTCTCAGGGCCGCAGTTACCGAATGCCCTCCCTCCTCACATCCGCCAAACTAACTCTCTTCCCCTCTTCAAAGCCCTACTGAGAGCTCACCTCCTCCAGGAGGCCTTCCCAGACTGAGCCCTCCCTTTCCCTCGGCTCCTCCTCCCCTCCCCATCGCCCCTACTCCCTCCCTCTGCTCTACCCCCTTCCCCTCCCCATGACACTTGTGTATATTTGTTCATATTTATTACTCTATTAATGATGTGTATATACCTATGATTCCATTTATCTATTTTGATGGTAGTGATGCCTGTCTACTTGTTTTGTTTTGCTGTCTGTCTCCCCCTTCGAGACTGTGAGCCCGATGGATAGGGGTCGTCTCTATCTGTTGCCGAATTCTACTTCCCAGGCGCTTAGTACAGTGCTCTCTACACAATGAGCGCTCAATAATACGATTGAATGAATGAATGAATCTAAAATGGGGATAGACTGTGAGCCTCACATAGGGTATGGACTGCATCCAACCCCATTTGCCTGTACCCACCCCAATGCATAGTATTTATTCATTCATTCAACCAATCGTATTTATTAAGAGCTTACTGTGTGCAGAACACGTACTAAGCGCTTGGGAAAGAACAATACAACAATAAACAGTGACAGTGCCTGGCACATAGTAAGCGCTTAACAAATTCCATAATGAAATAATGAAAGCACACACACACCCCGAATCAGGTTGGCCCCTAAAAGGTACGCCAGAGTCCCCTGGGGTGAGAATCAGTTTTCCTCATCTCCACTCCATTCCTTGTCACCCTGACTTGCTCCCTTTGCTCTTCTCCCCGCTCCCAGTCCCACAGCACTTATGCATATATCTGTCATTTTATTTATTTATATTCTCCCCTCTAAACTGAGCTCATTGTGGGGAGGGAATGTCACCGTTCCTTGTTGTACTTTTTCCAAGTGCTTAGTACAGTGCTCTGCACACAGTAAGCACTTAATAAATACGAATGAATGAATGAGTGAATGAATGAATGAGGCTTGAGCTAGCCCAGTAAGCTCCCGCTCCCTTCTGCCTCACCTTGACTTGCTCCCTTTATTCATCCTATTCATCCCCTCCCAGCCCCACAGCATTAGGTAAATATCCGTAGTTTATTGATATATCTTAAGGTCCATCTCCCCCTCTAGACTGTAAGCTCGTTGGGGGCAGGGAATTCGTTCATTCATTAATTCATTCCATCATTTATTGAGCACTTAACATTGTGCAGACCACTGCACTAAGCTCTTGGGAGAGTACAGTACAAACAAACACATTCCCTGGCCACAACGAGCTTACAGTCTAGAGTGGGGGAGACAGACATCAGTACAAATAACTAAATTACAGAGATGGATATAACTGTTTTATTGTTGTGGCGTACTCTCCCAAGCACTTAATACAGTGCTCTGCACACAGTAAGTACTCAATAAATACAGTTGGCTGACTGACTGTTGATTGTCTCCTTCCAACATTCCCTCCCTCCCCTTCTCTCCCACCTTTCTTTTTCCCATATCTGACCGGGGAGCTAGCAACCCGGTGAAACATGAATAACTATAAAATGCAAGCTATTACCATTTGACACCGTGAAGGTTATATTTCTTGAACTTTCTCTGCACTCTCCACCCTTCTTCCCAGACTCTGGGGCCAAAAAAGGTTAATTAGTAATTCTTTTCTGGTGAAAACAGCGAAGCTTCCAAGCTGGGCTCCCCTTTTATGCTTACTACCAGATGCCTCTCCAGGTGCTACGACCACAAGCCCGGAAATCTAGGAGAACGTTCGTCCCTCAAGAGATCTGGGGGTTCCTCTTGGCACCCCAGTCTCTTATCCTCCAACAAATCCTCCGGTAGAAACACCACCGGCCGGCCGGAAAGGAATAGAGAGACAAGGGGCATCGGGGCAGGAAGGTGGGAAACTTAAGAGGGATCCTAAATCTATACTAAAACATCAATCTCACATCTTCCCAGAGTTGGGGGGTGGGCTGGCTGCCCATTAAATGCACTGCAAAGACAAATGATTGAAAGTGAAATGTGTTCAAACTCTTTTGCCAAAAAAAGGGAATTTCATGGGTGTATACTTCGAGTTTTAAATCACATGTGTTTAATGCTCCAGACATTTTTTTTTTAATTTGTGAGGCCAAAGGAAGCAATATTACAGTTGATGGTTAATGGGAAAATGCTGCATAAATATACTGAACTGTTAATATTATTATTATATCCAAAGAAGGTAGAGGGATCTTGGGGAAATGTAAACCTCGGGAAAAACGGATCCAAGAATCATTGCTCACCATGCCTCCAACCAATCCCCTGGCTCTTTAGCTGGCACATCACACCCACATAGGCCCCCTGGGCTCACAGTCACCTCCCCTGGGTGCAGAGAGCCTGAGATCGTGCTTGCTCTCTCCTCCGGGTTCCAGCGTGACTGCAGATTTAGGCAGTCCCTCTTCCAGTTTTAGATCCAACCCCGAAAATTCCGGCAGCTTTTCCTCCCTGAACCAACCCCTCTGCTGTCAGGAACGGGGATATGTAGCAAGCTGGACTGAGAGCTTCTTGTGGGGAGGGAACATGTCTACAAACTTATATTGTACTCTCCCAAGCACTTAGTAAAGTGCTCTGCACACAGGAAGTGCTCAATAAATATTGCCAATTGCTGCCCATTGCTGAAAATGACTTTTACAAACCGGAGGAATAAAAGTGACTTTCAAAGCGGTGCGGCAGAAGGCAGGCATTTCGGGGGGCGGGGGGGGCACAGGAGGAGCGGGGGAGGGTTGATGCTATTCACATGGGCCCAGCTGGCATGTAAAAATCATTCTCAGGAGTTGGCATCCTGACATCTAGTCACTCACCACCTTAAATGAGGTGGTGGCCACAGCGATGACATCCCTAGGGTTCCCCCCTGCCACTACTCTAAGAAAAGAAACCGAAATATGTTTCCAGCTTTTGTGGACACGACCCATTTCAGCTCATTTTAGAGAAGCAGTGTGGCCTAGCGGAAAGAGCACCGGCCTGGGAGTCAGAAGATCTGCGTTCTAAGCTCAGCTGTGCCACTTGCCTGCAGTGCGTCCTGGGGAAGTCGCTTAACTTCTCTGTGCCTCCGTTTCCTTAGCTGTAAAATGAGGATTCAATACCCGTTCTCCCTCCTCATTAGACTGCGAGCCTATGTGGGACAGGGACTGTGTTCAATCTGTTCATCCTGTGTCTTCCCCAGTGCTTAATACAGTGCCTGGCACATAGTAAACACTTAAGAAATACCGTGATCATGATGATGATGATGATGATGATTTTCTGACCTTGAATTTATGGATGGTTGGCAACCCTGGCAAGAGTCCAGAGGCAGCCAACTGGACCTGCCTCTAAATCCAGGGACACTGCCTTTAATTCCAAACAACTTGGCAGCTTTTCACAAGGTGAGCTGTGCTACCCACTTCGAGCAACGGAACGGCTGGAAATAGCTGACGGGTGCGCAAGACACAGCTCAGGTCTTTTTCGGTCGGTTACCGTTTGCCCCACTCGGAAGCCTGGCAGTGGCTTCTGGCTAATTAAAGGACTGGGAGAGGGAAGGGTTGTGCCACGTATACCCCCAAGAAGAATGTTCCTTCAGGTATGTATTAGAGGGTCCCACACACACTGTTCTGTTTGCTGCCCTCCAGCAGTCTCCCCTTCTCCAGCCCCACCAGCAAACATCGGACTATCACAGCAAATCCCGGAAATCCAATGCTCCGGGTGCTTCCTTTCCCTGCTAGCAGTGATAATCACTGCTCCTGCCCAGGAAGGTTCATTTGCAAGTCCTCAGGAACCCAAGGCAGTATCTGTGGATAACATAACTGGCAGTTAAAGATGGCTTAGACCACCTGGTTCAGCGTGGCAGGGACATAATATTGCCTAGTGGAAAGGGCGTGGGACAGGGAGTCAGAGTACCTGGGTTCTAGATCTGCCAAGAGCTTACTGTGTGACCTTTGGCAAGTCATTTAACTTCTCTGTGTCGCAGATTCCTCCTCCATTAAAAGGGGATTAAATCCTACTCCTACTTAGAGTGTGAGCCCCATGTGGGATGGGGACTGTGTCCAACCTGATTAACTTGTATCTACCCTAGTGCTTAGAACTGTACTTGACACTTAGTAAGCACTAAACAAATACAATAATAACAAAAACTAGGGAGTCGGAAGGCCTGGGCCGCCATTCTTCCCCTGCCACTGACCTGCTGTAAGAGACCTAAGGTTCACCCCCTTAACCTCGCTGTGCCTCAGTTTTATCATCTGTTAAATGGGAATAAGATACCTGGTCTCCCTACTTCTTAAGCACCAAATCCTGTCCTCCCTGTGAATTTCCCATCTCTTTAGAAGCACCACTATCCTTCCTGTCTCACAAGCCTTAACCTTGGCATTATCCTTGACTCGTTTCTCTCATTCAACCCACGAGCAGCGTGGTTGAGTGGAAAAAGCACAAGCTTGGGAGTCAGGGAGCGTGGGCTCTAATCCCGGCTCTGCCACCTGTCTGCTGTGTGACCTTGGACAAGCCACTTAACTTCTCTAAGCCTCAATGACCTCATCTGTAAAATGGGGATTAAGACTGTGAGCCCTACATGGGACAACCTGATTACATCATATCTACCTCAGTGCTCAGAACAGTGCCTGGCATGTGGTAAGGGCTTAAATACCAAAAGTATTATTATTATATTAAATCTGTCACCATATCCTGTCAGTTCTACCTTCACAACATTTATAAAATCCAAACTGGTACACTGCTGATCCAAGCACCTATCCTGTCCCAACTTGACTCCTGCATCTGCCTCCTCGTTGATCTCCCGGTGTCCCATCTCTCCCCACTCCAGTCCATACTTCACTCCCCTGCAGGGATCATTTACCAACAAAAATGTTCAGTCCCCGTCTCCCCACTCCTCAAGAACCTCCAATGGCTGCCCATCCACCTCTGCATCAAACAGAAACTCCTTACCTTTAAAGGGCTTTAAAGCACTCACTCAGCTTGCCCCCTCCTACTTCACCTCACTGATGATCTACTACAGCACAGCCAGCACACTTTGCTCCTCTATAGCTCCTTACTGTGCTGTGATCTCATCTATCTTGCCACCGACCCCTTTCCCACATCTTCTTCCTAGTCTGGAATTCCCTCCCTCTCCACGTAAGCCAGACCAACACTCTCTCCACCTTCAAAGCATTATTAAGGTCACATCTCCTCCGAGAGGCCTTCCCCGATTAAGCCCTCTTTATCCGGCTCACTCTCCCTTCTGCGTAATCTATTCACTTGGCTCTCTGACCTTTGGAAATTTGAAATTCCACTCCCAACCCTGCAGCACTTATGTACATATCTTTAAGTTATATATTAAAAATTACTCATTTATTTGTATTCATGACTGTCTCCCCCTCTAGACTGTAAGCTTGTTCAGGGCAGGGAATGTGTCTGCTAATTCTGTTGTATTGTTCTCTCCCAAGCACTTAGTACAGGCACTTGACTGATGGATTGATTGATTAAACAGTCCTGGGTGGGGCAGGAATGGCATCTGATCCGGTTGTCCTATATCTAACCCCAGCATTTGGTTTAGCACTTAGCACTTACTACTTAAGGATCGGAACTGTGCAGTCAGGAAGACTTGTCTCACCAGAAATGAACAGGAGCGAGTCAGGGTTCCAAACTGAGACCAGGGTCTGGTGGAAATGGTTAAATAAGGTGGATGGACAGAAAGTGTAAGTCTTTTGCATGACATGGAAGGGAAGGATGAAGGCCAAGAAGGGGAAAAGGCAAATCCTAGGGATAACTGCAGGAAAAATTGGATTGGCTAAGAACCCTAAAGATGCTCAGGGCTTAACACAGGAAAAATCCTAGACTTGGGGGAAAAATTGCATTTTTAATCTGCATTTTGTTGAGGATCATTTAAGTTTTGTAGAACTGAGAATATCTGGATAGGTTAATGCTAATTGCTTTTTGTTCTACTGCTTTTATTTTCTCAATCACCCCTCTTGTTCCTTAATAAAATAACTAAATACCTTCCTAAAGTAACCCGAGTGTTTACAGTGTTCTGGGTAAATGCACACACACGTACGATGCCATGCAACTAAATGGTAAGAACATAAATCTCCAGTGGTTGCATATCCATCTCCACATCAAACAGAAACTCCTTGTCAATGGCTTTAAGGCAGTTAATCATCTTTTTGATTATGGTATTTGTTTTAAAACCCCAGCAATAAGAACTGGAAAAACAAAAGCCCAAACTGCTCTCAAGCATGATTGGGAAAGCCTCCATAAATTACTGGGGTGTGGAAGCTGAAAAGCTATCTGTCTTAGAAACGCTGAAAGAAGCAAGAAGAGCAGCAACGACACACGTGTCCTGCCATCTGGGTCTCAGTGGCGCGTTGGAAGTTACCACCACCATCATCCTCAATCAATCATACTTACTGCATGCTTACTGTGTGCTAAGCGCTTGGGAAAGTAGAATATAACAAAGTTGGTAAACATAATCCCTGCCCGCGACGAACTCACAGAGAGTGTTTATTGAGACGAACTAACTGAAGAGCGCTGTAGTGGGTGTCTACTATGTAAAAAACTCAGTACAAGGGTTTTGAAGCATGTGGCCTGGACCCTCCCCATCGATGTTCAAAAGCCAAGAAAACGCTGGAACAAACCAAAGTTCCACCCTCTTATTTTTGTTTCCTTGCCTCCCTTGTTGGCCCAAGATGGCGGATCGCTCAGGAGAATAGGATCAGGGTCCTGCATGTTCCTCCCTTAAAATCTGACCAGAGGGACCCCACTGGGGACGTCCGATCTGCTCTAGACTGTAAACCCGTTATGGGCAGGGAACGTATCTGCTGATTCTATTGTACCGCACTCTCCCAAGCGCTTAGTACAGTGCTCTGTATTCATGCATTCAATAGTATTTATTGAGCGCTTACTATGTGCAGAGCACTGTACTAAGCGCTTGGAATGAACAAGTCTGCATAGAGTAAGTGTTCCATAAATACGATCGATTAAATGACCTGCCGAGGGGAGTTCTTGGGGGAAGGAATCACAGTGGAGATGCCCCCCTGACCTGATCTGGGGCACATCTCCAGGATGAGCTGAGACCTTCGGCCAGAGCGAGACCAGGAAATGGTGAAGGAGAGGGAAGCGAGTCCAGAGAAGAACGTATAAAGACCTGAACGAGAGAAGATGGAAGGAAGCTGAATAACTGTCTTCAAGCCTTTGACGGGATTCTGCACAATGTCACCAGGAACTCTGCTTTGCCCAGGCCACTGCCGTATCCTCAGGCCAGTGGCAAATAGATAACATAATTGCCTTGATGACTGGAAAGTGTGCAGATCATCTGGGGGAAATCTAATCATTTGGATTCCAGGTCTGGGCTCTGGAAGTTTGTTGCAATAACAAGTAGCCCTGTTTGCTTTGACTGCAACGTCTAGTCTGTTTCCTGTCCAGCAGGCAAACAAATTATTCAACATCATTCAACATCTAAAAATACAAATCGGATCATCTAAAACAATTTTAGCTGGCGATGGGGAAAGAGTGCTGGTTGGGGGGTTGGGGGAAATGCAATAATCACAGGATGAATTTGCATTTCCCCAGAAAATTTTTGCATCTGATGATCTCATTAGTGCTCCCACTCTCTCTAGGGGAAAAAAAGAAGCAGCGATGATTCTCCTCACTATACTGATAAACTGGGGCTCAGAGAACTCCT
This sequence comes from Ornithorhynchus anatinus, assembly GCF_004115215.2. Classification (NCBI taxonomy): domain Eukaryota; kingdom Metazoa; phylum Chordata; class Mammalia; order Monotremata; family Ornithorhynchidae; genus Ornithorhynchus; species Ornithorhynchus anatinus. Next base: position 24,493,839 of record NC_041730.1, read on the forward strand.
AAATTCCTACCCAAACTCTGTCCTTCCTGAGACTTTCTCATCATTGTAGGCAACACCACCATCCTCCCCATCACCCAAGCTCATAACATAACTTTCCTGCAGAAACGCTCTGGGCATGTCACTCCCCTTCTTAAAAACCTCCATTGGTTGCCTATCAACCTCCGCGCAAAACAAAATCTTCTCACTCTAGGCTTCAAGGCTCTCCATCGCCTTGGCCCCTCCTACCTCTCCTCCCTTCTCTCTTTCCACCGCCCACCCCGCACGCTCCGCTCCTCCGCCGCCCACCTCCTCGCCGTCCCCCGTTCTCGCCTATCCCGCCGTCGACCCCTGGGCCTCGCCTTCCCGCGGTCCCGGAACGCCCTCCCTCCTCACCTCCGCCAAACTCATTCTCTTCCCCTCTTCAAAACCCTACTTAGAGCTCACCTCCTCCAAGAGGCCTTCCCAGACTGGGCTCCCCTTCTCCCTCTACTCCCTCTACCGCCCCCCTTCACCTCTCCACAGCTAAACCCTCTTTTCCCCCCATTTCCCTCTGCTCCTCCCCCTCTCCCTTCCCATCCCCTCAGCACTGTACTCGTCTGCTCAACTGTATATATTTTCATTACCCTATTAATTTTGTTAATGAAATGTACATTCCCTTGATTCTATTTATTGCTATTGTTCTCATCTGTCCGTCTCCCCCGATTAGACCGTAAGCCCGTCAAAGGGCAGGGACTGTCTCTATCTGTTACCGATCTGTGCATTCCAAGCGCTTAGTACAGTGCTCTGCACGTAGTAAGAGCTCAGTAAATACTATTGAATGAATGAATGAATGAATGAACTTTGTCATTAGCCTCAACTGGAAAGAGCACAAGCTTGCAGTCAGAGGATGTGGGTTCTAATCCTGGCTCTGCCACTTGTCTGTAGTGGGACATTGGGCAAGCCACTTAACCTCTCTGGGCCTCAGTTACCTCATCTCTAAAATGAGTATTAAGACTGTGAGCCCCACGTGGAACTACCTGATTACCTTGTATCTACCCCAGAGCTTAAAACAGTGTGTGGCACATGGTAAGCACTTAACAAATACCATCATTATTATTAGTCAACCCACATATTCATCAAATCCTATCAGTCTGCCTTCACAACATCTCTAAGACTCCATCCAAACAGCTGCTTCACTCATCCAAGCTCTTATCCTGTCCTGGTTGGCTGCAGTGTCAACCTCCTGGCTGATTTCTCTACCTCCTGTCTATCCCCTCTCCAGTCCATATTTCACTCTGCTGCTCAGATCATTTTTTCTAAAAACAACATCTCCCCTCCCTTCAAAAACCTCCATAGTTTGATCACCCATCTCTGCATCAAACAGAAACTCCTATCCTAGGCTTTAAGGCAGTCGATCAGCTAGCTCTCCTACTTTACCTTCTCTTCCCTTCCCCTTCCCCTTACCTTGCTGATCTCCTGTTACAACCAAGCCAATACACTTCATTCCTGTAGTGCCAACCTCACGGTACCTCAATCTTCTCTTGTCTCCGATCCTTCACCCACACCTTCCTTTGGCCTGGAATTTCCTCCTCATTCATATCAGCGCTTAGAACAGTGCTTGGTACATAGTAAGCACTTAACAAATACCATAATTATTATTATTATTATCTGACAGACCACCACTCTCCCTATCTTCAAGGCCCTACTCAAATCACATCAGCTCCAAGAGACATTCCCTCTCCAAACCTTAACTTCCTCCTCTTTGCCCTCTCTTCTGCATCACCTAGACACTCAATCGTATTTACTGAGTGCTTATTGTCTGCAGAGCACTATATTAAGCGCTTGGGAGAGTACAAACCAAAAATAAGCAGACACATTCCCTGCCCACAATGAGCTTACAGTCTAGAGACACACTTACAGTCTAGAGATAATAATAATAATGATGTTGGTATTTGTTAAGCGCTCACTATGTGCAGAGCACTGTTAATAATAATAATAATAATAATGATGTTGGTATTTAAGCACTTACTATTTGCAGAGCACTGTTCTAAGCGCTGGGGTAGATACAAGGCAATCAGGTTGTCCCACATGAGGCTCATAGTCTTAATCCCCATTTTACAGATGAGGGAACTGAGGCACAGAGAAGTTAAGTGACTTGCCCACAGTCACACAGCTGACAAGTGGCAGAGCCGGGATTCAAACCCATGACTTCTGATTCCCAAGCCCAGGCTCTTTCCCCTGAGCCACGCTGCTTCTCCAAGCGAAATACAGAGATACAAACTAATCAGGTTGGACACAGTCCATATCCCACATGGAGCTCACAGTCTTAATCCCCATTTTACAGATGAGGTAACTGAGGCACAGAGAAGCTAAATGACTTGCCCAAGGTCACACAGCAGACAAGTGGCAGAGCCGGGATTAGAACCCGGGGCCTTCTGAATCCCCGGCCCATGACCTATCCACTAGGCCATACTGCTTCTCTATTATTCTCTCCCAAGCACGTAATACAGTGCTCTGCAGACACTAAGTGCTCAATAAAAACCATTGATTGACTTTTCCTCACTCCCCAACCCTGCGTTTGCACCATTCTACCTCCCCTGTCCCTCCCTTTCCCTTTCTTCAAAGTCCATCTCATCCATATCTACCACCCACTCCAGATACTAGTCAAGGTAATCTACCACACACCCCCAGGCCCCACCTCCAACTTTTTGAATGATTTTGGTCCCTTTCTCACATTTCTTCTCTCTCTCTCCACCCCTACATTGATCCTTGGAGACTTCAATATCCAAACAGATGTTCCAGAGGACCCTTCCACTGTCCACTTTCTATCATTCCAGGTCCTTCTGACTCGTGGAGCTGATTAAAGTTCAAACCCAGGAAAAAAAGTGTCTAGTGCATAGGGAGTGGACTGGTTAGGAAAAGGAAGAGAAGGTCAAGCTTGGGGTTGGGGTCAGGAAAGCTAGTAGGAACTGATGAAGGGAAGAGGTAAGGGGATGAAGTCCTGAGTATAAGTGAACTTCAGAGAAGCCTAGTAGATAGAGCATGGGCCTGGGAGTCAGAAGGACCTGGACTCTAATCCTGGCTCCGACACTTGTCTGCTCTGTGATCTTGGGCAAGTGACTTCACTTCTCTGCACTTCTCTTGAATTACCTCATCTGTAAAATGGGGATTAAGTTTGGGAGCCCCGTATGGGACATGACTTGTGAATAACCTGATAAGGTCGTCTCTACCCCGGTGCTTGCTTCAGTCCCTGGCACATAGTAAGCACTTTAAAAACCATAAAAAAAGTCGGGGTGAGGATTTCAGGTAAGGAAATAGAAAGAGGAAGACAGATAACTGATGGGAAACAAGTGACAGACAGAGGTATAGGGAAATATTCATGGAATGATTAATTGTTTCCCCATTTTGAAGCATTAGATTGTGAGATCATTTTAAGTAAACATCATGATGGATTCTGAGCAAGGAGATATTAGACCACAATCATTGCACCCTACCCAAGTCACAGTACAGTTGAAACTCTTTGATGTGAGTCAACTTAGCCAAAAAAATCAATTATCTAAACTTTCCCTGGATCTTGTGCTTACCCAAGAGATCCAGACTTTCATATATGGTAATTTTGTTTTTGTGTACATATCCACACAGTTGTGAAAAACATGGAAGACCCAGATAATGTAAGTGATGGTGACACCATAATGCAATGTATATGTAAACATTAGGCTGAAATCATAACTTTACAGTTTACATAACCCTTCACTTCCAAATAAAGTAGGTATACAATTAAATACTGTTTTGTACAGGCCCTTGATCTTTTTAATGTTTATGATGTCATCATTCTCTTCATTCAGTTGTATTTATTAAGTGCTTACCTTGTGCAGGGATTGAAAAACTATTTTTATAAAAAACAGAAAAACTCAATTAGTCAGATTGGCTCAGTCCTATAATTCTCAATAATTGAGTCTTACCTGAAAAATGCTGATGAAAAGAACAGTTGGAAGCAAGTTTACTTCAGACAATATGATCCAAACATACCCAAAATGGCAGGCACTCTTAGATGAGGACTTTTCATTTTGAGAGTAGGAGGCATATGATGAAGGGGAGTTGGCAGGTAGAGAATGAGGACTTGAGCGGTGTCCTCCCCTTCCTTCTGGGAAACCACTGAGACATCTGCTCTCCTTGTTATACAGTACTCTCCCAAGTGCTTAGTACAGTGCTCTGCACACAGTAAGAGCTCAATAAATCCAATTGACTAACTCCCTCATACTTGGATTGTGAACCCCATATGATACCTGATTATCTTGTGTCTACCCAGGGACTTAGTAGAGTGCTTGGCACATAGTAAGCACTTAACAAACACCCCAGTTATTATTATTATTATTACAAAAGTCTCTTGACTGGTCTAGATACCTTCACACCCTGTAGTTGGCCTTCCTAGACACAGTCAACCCAAGGTTTAAGTGTAGGATTATCTGTTATCTCAAAACTGGGGAAAGGGAACCATCTTTGCTAGAAAGCAGAAGGAGGATTGGTTGGAATATTGGACGGTCTAGATCACACGGCAGCTTGAGTTTCCTAAAATCTGCTCTGGACCAACTGCTCAAGGGACAGGCAAAGCCCCATTCAAAACTCAGATGATATTCTGAGTAGATATGGAGTGGCTTTGTGGAACAAGCATTCAGAATCTGTGGCAGGAGAGATCCGGAGTTGGGACAGGGAGAGCGGTCATTCAGAAAGAATGGGGAATAGGGGAACAGGAGTCATTCAGTTCCCAAGGCCAGCCGGGCCCCGTTCTCAATAACAGGAGCCAAAACTCGGTTTATAAACTGAGGTTACTAGATTGGGCTTCAGCTTCCCCTCTAAAGGGGTGTCATCATGCCCATTTCTCTGGGAGATCCCGAGGGTGGTTTGCAATCCTTGGGGCTCCAACTTTATAACCAGAGTCACAGTGCCCCATGAGGAAGTAGCGCAACAGGGGTATGATCCGCACTTCCTATCGTTAACGTATCGCAGAACAGTCTGAAAAATGTTGTGAAACTCACGAGGAAACTACAGAAATTGGAGAGACACCCTCACATCCTTGTTCAGCCAGATTCTGCAGTTGTTGCATTGAGAATTTGTTAATTAAGGGCCCTAAAACCTCTCTCTTCTTGGGGAATACAAACCCAGGCCACAACAAACAAAACAAACGAACCTATCAAACAAAATCCTCTCACCAATGGCTGTAAAGCAGTCACCTTGCCCGCTCCTACCTCAACTGGCTTCTTCTATAACCCAGCTTCTTTTCTTCTATAACCCATACTTCACTCCTCTAGTGCTGACCTTCTCACTTTTTCACCTCTCACCCCTGGCCCACATCCTGCCTCTGGCCTGGAATGCTCTCCCTCCTCAAATCCGATAATTACTCTCCCTGCCTTCAAAGCCTTACCCAAGGCACATCTCCCCACTTTTCCTCATTTCCCACTCCTTTTTGTGCAGCTCTGACTTGCTCTTCCCCCGTCTCCCAGCCCCATAGCCCTTATGCATATATCTATAATTTTATTTTTGTATTGATGTCTGTCTCTCCACCTCTAGACTGTGAGCTCCTTGTGGGCAGGGATTGTCACTCTTTATGGTTGTACTGTCCTTTCCCAAGCACTTAGTACAGCGCTCTGCACACAATAAGCACTTAGTACATATGATTGAATGAATGAATGGATGAATGAATGAATGCTCTGAAGCAAATGTGTGTGGGATGGGTGGGGGGGGGCCGGGGTGAGACCCCTGAGGAAATGTTCCAGGATCAGGCAATCTCGGTGCAATTTCCCCAGACAGTTCACATGATGTTGTTACTTTCTTCTGCGTTCTGGGTGTAACTCACGGGAGGCTGCTTGCAGCTCCGAGCCCTTGAAGTTTCAGTGTGGTCGGTGACCAGCGAGGGAGCAACATTGGATCGCACATGGCTTAGTGGAAAGAGCCCCGGCTTGGGAGTCAGAGGTCATGGGTTCTAATCCTGTCTCCACCACTTGTCAGCTGTGTGACTTTGGGCAAGTCACTTCACTTCTCTGTACCTCAGTTACCTCATCTGTAAAAATGGGGATTAAGACTGTGAGCCTCACATGGGACAACCTGATTACCCTATATCTCCCCCGGTGCTTAGAACAGCGCTCTGCACATAGTAAGCGCTTAACAAATACCAACATTATTATTCCATGGGCCTCAGTTACCTCATCTGTAAAATGGGGATTAAGACTGTGAGCCCCACGTGGGACAACCTGATTACCGTCTATCTTCCCCAGCACTTAGAACAATGCTTGATATACAGTAAGCGTTTAACAAATACCTTAATAATAGCAATTACAATACCACAGTAAGCACATTATTATCACTTTCTTTCTTAGTTAACTCACCTCTGTCTTGGTTGTATTTGGCTTGCCCTATTTCTTGGGCTTAGGCACAGGAGATAGGATAATTCTTCATTCTTTACCAATACCCATCATGCTTTCAGGATTCGATCCATCTCCAAAAATGAAATACAAATATTGTTTGGGAGATATTTGGATCTTCTTCAAGTCAGTCTTTTCTGAGCCATATTTGTTTTACTCCAAAGCTTTTGCTCGTAAACTTTCGAAGTGGAGTTTCAACTACTAAATGTACTTTCTAGAGTACAAGGAAAACTCACTTTATGTGTTTTTTTATGTGTCCTTTATTATTTTATCGTAGCTCAACATTCATAGTCTCCAGAAGGAACTGAGTCCTTTCGGGACAGCACAGCCTCGCCCTGGTCGGAGGGGAGCCAGGGACCGAAGAGGCAGAATGGGCTAGTCACTGGAGATAATAATAATAATTTTGGTATTTGTTAAGTGCTTACTATGTGCAGAGCACTGTTCTAAGCGCTGGAGTAGATACAGGGAAATCAGGTTGTCCCATGTGAGGCTCACACTCTTAATCCCCATTTTACAGATGAAGTAACTGAGGCACAGAGAAGTTAAGTGACTTGCCCACAGTCACACAGCTGACAAGTGACAGAGCTGGGATTTGAACCCATGACCACTGACTCCCAAGCCCGGGCTCTTTCCACTGAGCCACGCTGAGATGGGAGATGTCGTGTGAACTAGTGGAAAGAGCCCGGGCCTGAGAGTCAGGGGATCTGGGTTCTGATCCTACTCCATCCTCTGTCCGCTATGGATCCTTGGGGACGTCACTTAATGTCTCTCTGCTTCAGTATCCTCATCGGCAAAATGGAGATTAAATAAATATCTGTTCTCCCACAGACCGTGAGTTCCATGTGGGACAGAAATTGTATCTGACCTGATTATCTTATATCTCTTCCAGATTTTAATAGTGTCCTTGGCACGAACAAGTACTTAACAAATGTCACGATCATCATTAGGATTAGATTTGGCTTGGGAGTTGGAAGCATCTCACTCCACCTTCCCATTTCCTTGTTTCCCCACCCAGGCTGCAGGGAGAATAAAGTTGGCCGCTTGGCCAAAGAAATCTGGGGAGTTGGAGAATAGAAATCTGGTAGACGAAGACGAGCCCTGCTGTCCTGGAGGGTGGTCCCCAGCCATTAGAAACCTCCCCACCTGCACCTCTCCGTCCTCCAGACTATTTCATTCTGGGGACAGGGAGCATCTACCAACTCGAATGTATTGTACTTTGCCAAGAGCTTAGTTATCCTATTGGCCCTCTCAGGTCGGCACCTGGAGTGTTTTCAGTTCTCTACCAGTCTTGGCTATGGGAGGGAGAGTCAAGGAGAGACCTGTCCATTCCATTCCTAATTTGGGTGGTAGCTAGCGAGTGGAAGGCTATCAGCTACAAGTCAAAACTCACCTGTGCTGGCAGCAGCGGCCCGGGAGAGAGTCGAGGCTGGAGACTCAAGTTTACTGCGCGGAAGAAGGCAGTGGTGAACTACTTCTGTATTTTTACCGAGAAAATTCCACGGATACATTACCAGAATGATTGCAGACGGAAGGTGGGGCTTTCGGGGAGAGATGTGTCTAGATGTGTCTAGATGGAGTCACTATGGGTCAGAGATCACTTGACAGACAAGGAGTGCTTAATACAGTGCTTTGCACACCGTAAGCTCTCGATAGATACCACTGCTTGATTGACTGAGGGGAAAAAGAGGAATCTCAAAGGGTAGTACGCCTATCACAGAGAAGCAGCGCGGCTCAGTGGAAAGAGTCCCGGCTTGGGAGTCAGAGGTCATGGGTTCGAATCCCGACTCTGCCATTTGTCAGCCTTGTGACTGTGGGCAAGTCACTTCACTTCTCTGTGCCTATTACCTCATCTGTAAAATGGGGATTTAGACTGTGAGCCTCATGTGGGGCAACCTGATTATCCTGTATACCCCAGCGCTTAGAACAGTGCTCTGCACATAGTAAGCACTTAACAAATACCAATATTATCATTATCTTGGAGAATGGGCCAGTGAACCCTTTTCTGTTGTGAACCTCGCTGTTCCTCCCACCCCCTCAGTGTCTGCCACCCTGATTTCTGGTTCGGGGACAGCAGATGACTCTGAGCCACTTTTACTCGGTGCCTGTTATAAAATACTCGGAGGCTATCAAGAGAGAGGTGGTATTGCTATAGTGTTATTACCCTTGTTACGGCTACTGAGACCCACCCAAAAGAGGGTGGGCGGATAATAATGCTGTTAATGATAATTTTAAGAAATGCCAAGGCAGACAGCAACCGAATGAGGATGAAAGCCAATTCTTGGCTTTAAATTGAATTTAATTCACAGATAACCCAAGGGTTGAGGGAGAACGGTGGGAGAGGGAGAGGGGAGGGAGGAGGGAGAGGCACTGGGAAGGAAGAAATATAAAGGCCAAAGCAAAACAAAACAAAAAAATCCCCTGGATTCTTTTCCCATGAGGGGATGTTTTCCAGAGAGCAGAAACCCCTCTATTCTTCAAAGGGAATGAAATTGACATCTCCTTTTTTTAAAGTGTAGGATAAAAATAGCTGTTCGCAGAGGGGCAGTGTTTTTGGCAGCTGTGGGTGTCATAACTGAAAAACACAGCCAGGAGCTCCAGGACACCATGGGAAAAAGCCAAGGGACATGGGAGAGAAAGAAGAGAATGGGGAGAAAAGGGGAGGGCATATCTCTTAATAAGGGAAAGAGAAGCACAAATTCCCTAGAGGTTTTAGGAAATTTCTCACCATTCAAATTATTCACCCTCAGAAAAAGAGCAAGTTCTTAGTGTGCTTTGAGCTGCTCAGAAGGAAGAAGCCTTTTGCTTCACCTTCCCTGTTTTCTTTCCATTTCCAGTTTTCACTCCCCAAACCTAGATAGCCAGAATCCATCCTTCATAATGGTTTTTGTTTAATGAAGTATCTATACCCACTGTGCTTGGGAAGGCAACCTGGCCTAAAGAAGAACAACATGGGGTTGGAAGTCAAGAGACGGAGAGTTTAGATATACTTCTGCCATTGGTCTACTGGGTAATAATAGTAATAATAATGGTACTTATAAAACACTTACTCTGTGCCAAACAATGTTCTAAGCCCTGGGGTAATAATAATAATAATGTTGGTATTTGTTAAGTGCTTACTATGTGCCGAGCACTGTTCTAAGCGCTGGGGTAGATACAGGGTCATCAGATTGTCCCACGTGAGGCTCACAGTTAATCCCCATTTTACAGATGAGGTAACTGAGGCACAGAGAAGTTAAGTGACTTGCCCACGGTCACACAGCTGACGGGGGTAGAGCCGGGATTCGAACCCATGACCTCTGGCTCCCAAGCCCGGGCTCTTTCCACTGAGTCACGCTGGTAAACACAAGTTAATCAGGGTGGACAAGTCCCTATCCCACATGGGGTTTGCATTTTTAAATCCCAATTTTTACAGATGAGGTAACTGAGTCCCAGAGAAGTTAAGTGATTGCCCAAGGTCATACAACAGACAAGTCAGGCAGGGGCAGATTTAGAACCCAGGTCTTTCTGATTCCCAGGGCGGTGCTCTATCCACAAAACCACACTGCTTCTCTACATTGGGCACATCACTTAACTTCTCTGAGCCTCAGTTTCCTCAACTGAAAATGGGGGAGAAAATAGACTGTGAGCCCCAGATGGGACAGGAACTTGTTCGATTTGTTAATTTTATATCTACTCAGATACTTGTCTGCTGTGTGACCTTGGGCAAATCACTTGACTTCTCTGTGCCTCAGCTCCTTCATCTGTAAAATGGGAATTGAGACTGTGAGCCCCATGTGGGACGGGGACTATGTCAACCCAATTTGCTTGTATCCACCCCAGTGCTTAGTATAGTGGCTGGCATACAATAAGCACTTAACAAATGCCACAATTATTATTATTATTATTATTATTATCATCTTAGCACATGAGTCCTTAGCATTAAATAAGTACTTTACAAATGTATAAATTTGTTTATAAGCAAATTATTATTGTTAATAATAATAATAATAATAATGGTATTTATTAAGCATTGAGTATGTGCCAAGCACTGTTCTAAGCACTGGGTTAGATACAAGATAATCAGCTTGCCCCAGGTGGGGCTCACAGTCTTAATCCCCATTTTACAGATGTGGGAACTGAGGCACAGAGAAGTTAAGTGACTTGCCCAAAGTCACACAACCGATAAGTGGTGAAGACAGGATTAGAACCCCTGACCTCTGACTCCCAAGCCCGGGCTATTTCGACAAAACTACACTGCTTCCCTATAATCCATACTAAAGAAGCCCCAGTCTGCAGATTAGGACTGTTCCCAAGTCTTCTTTTTTGTCACGATATTTGTTAAGCGTTTACTATTTATAAAGCACTGTTCTAAGCACTCGGACAGATACAAGGTCAGACACGATCCTTGTCCCACATGGCGCTCACAGTCTAAGAAGCAAGGAGAACAGGATTTGAATCTCCATTTTACAGTTGAGGAAACTGAGGCATAGAAAAGTTAAGTAACTTGCCCAAGGTTATACAGCGAGAAATCGGCAGATCTGGAATGAGAACCCGGATCCTCTGAACATCCAGGCCCAGGCTCTTCCCACTTGGCCACCGTGTTTTGTTGTTCTCAAGGAACGTGTCTACCAGCGTGGCTCAGTGGAAAGAGCCCGGGCTTGGGAGTCAGAGGACTAAGGGTTCGAATCCCGGCTCTGCCACTTGTCAGCTGTGTGACTGTAGGCGAGTCACTTAACTTCTCTGTGCCTCAGTTACCTCATCTGTAAAATGGGGATTAAGACTGTGAGCCTCACGTGGGACAACCTGATGACCCTCTATCTCCCCCAGCGCTTAGAACAGTGCTCTGCACAAAATAAGCGCTTAACAAATACCAACGTTATTATTACCAAGTTTGTTATAGTGTACTCTCTCAAGTGTCCCGAACACAATAAGCTCTCAATAAATGCTCCCTCCTGACTCCTCTGGGCTTCGGGTTCCAGACATTCATTCATTCAGTAGTATTTATGGAGCGCTTACTATGTGCGGAGTCCTGTACTGAGCGCTTGGCATGGACAATTCGGCGACAGAGAGAGACGATCCCTGTCCAGTGACGGGCTCACAGCCCTGAGGGGACCCAGGCCCCACAGGGCAGATTGGTAGCCTCTGAGAAGTATCAAGAATTAAGGTTTCCTTCCCTGAGCCTTCCGGATGCCCAGGGTCAAACTGGGGCTGTCCTGGCTGTCTCCCAGGACAGTGCCCTGGCCTAGAGCACCTGCTGTTGTCACTGCCTCTTGAGGGACCAGAGTGGCCGATGGTGGAACATTCCTGGGTCCAGGAGGGGGAGCCAAAACGCTGCAAACCATGGGTGATTATTCTCAGCCTCCAGGTCGCCACCCCGATGGATGGATTTGCCCCACCGACTGTGTTTCACCCCAAAAGAGAGGCCCAGCAACTGCCAGAGCAGAGCGTTTGGGTCAGGGGCTCCGGTGCAGCGGCTCCAGTGCACCAGGAGCCCGTCGCCCTCACCTGCTCCCTTTGCTCTCCCCGGCTAGTCCCGCCACTAACTGTAATTTCATTTATTTATATTCACGTCTGTCTCCCCCCGCCCCACTGTAGATTGTGAGCTCATAACGGGCAGGGAATGTCACCGTTTATTATTGTAAGCGCTTAGTACAGTGCATCGCACACAGTTCCCCCCTTTCCCTCTGCTCCTCCCTCTCCTCTCAGCACTGTGCTCCTTTGTATATATTTTCATCACTCTATTTATTTTGTTAATGCGGTGTACATCCCCTTGATTCTATTTATCGTGATTAAGGTGTCGTTTTTGTCCGTCTGTCTCCCCCCGATTAGACTGTAAGCCCGTCAGTGGGCAGGGATTGTCTCTATCTGTTGCCCAATTGTCCGAGTGCTTAGTATAGTGCTCTGCAGATAGTAAGCGCTCAATAAATACTATTGAATGAACAGGAAGAACTTAATAAAAAACGATTGAATGAATGGGTTTCGGTTAGACTGGGCCTGGGAACTGTTACCTTCCGGGGGTTCCCCGTGGTGATGCCCTCTGTTATCATTGTGATATTTGTTAAGTGTCTACTGTGTGTTTAGCACTATACTAAGCACGGGGGTAGGTACATGATAATCAGATGGGACCCAGTTCATGTCCCAGTGGGGCTCACAGTCCAACTAGAAGGAAGGAGGATTTAATCCCCATTTTACGGATGTTGTAACTGAAGCACAGAAGAGTTGAGTGACTTGCCCGAGATCACACAACAGACATCAGTCAATCAGCCATTCGCATTTATTGAGCACTTCCTTTGTGCGGAGCACCGTACCAAGTGGTAGGGAGGGTAAAAGGAGCCAGGATTAGAACCCTGGTCCTTTGACTCCCAGACCCAGGCTTTTTCCACTAGCCTACGCTGCTCTTCAAAGGCTGGGTGCTCAGGGGATTGGGGCGAAGGAGCTGAGGGGCAAGAGGGGGAGGGTGATAAAGATTCTTTCTGCCTCATGGTAGAGAGAAGATGGAGGCTTGGGCCTGGCAGAGACTTACCTGAGACCACACACTGACAGCCGGGAGTGTTACTCAGGCTCTCTGACTCTTCATCCGGTGCTCAGGCTCTGCTACACATTGGGATGCCTGGGCCCGGGACAGGGACCCAAAGAGGTGGCCATTTGGGCCTATGGTCCCTGTCCAGGAAGCGGTGCACCTCCCCAGGAGCGCAGCCTGTATGCGAGGGGTTAATCCTTCAAGGATTAGAAACGGTTGCTCCATATTTACTTCAGTTCTTTTGAGTAAACTCCTGGGACAGAAGGTCAGGGCAGCAAAATATCCCAAGGAATGAGTCAGTCCCTCCTGGCTTTTGACCCTGGGCCTGGTGAGCCAACAAAAGAGAAGGGGGATGCAGAGGCCAGGCCAGCATCGTTTGCAGAACTCTTGCCCACGTCCTCCCTCTGGCCTGAAACTCCTTCCCGCTCCAGACTGGCACACTCTCCACCTTTAAAGCCCTCCAAAAATCACATCTCCTCTAAGAGATGTGCACTTGGCTGGCTGCCCTTTGGGCAGTTGATATTTTCTCCACACTCAACCCCACAGCGCTTGTGGTGTGACTTGTCTGCTCTGTGACACTGGGCAAGTCACTTCACCTCTCTGGGCCTCAGTTACCTCATCTGTAAAATGGGGTTCGAGATGGTGAGCACCACGTGGAACAGGGACTTTGTCCAACCCAATTTGCTCGCATCCATCCCAGCGCTTCGTAGAGTGCCTGGTACATAGTCAGTGCTTAACAAATACCACAACTTTTATTATTATTATTATTATTTTATACCTAAATTCATAATTTATTTTAATATCTGTCTTCCCCTCTAGACTGTAAGCTCCTAGTGGACAGGGAACACGTCTATCAACTCTCCCAAGCTCTTAGTTCACTGATCTGCACACAGTAAGTGCTCAATCAATACCACTGATGGATTGATCGATTGGAATTACACAATTCCATTCGAATTAGAATGGCAACAACACTACCTTCCTCAACAATAATTAATCCCTTCCAGTTCCCAATAATCTCTGTGCCTCTCAGTCATCATCACCTTGATCTCCCTCTGGGGATAGGGGAGGCCAGAGGAGGATGCAGGGGAGGAACGACCGCAAATATTCTAAATCTCTGCCTTTGTGGAGTGAGAGGGATAGCGAGTAGGGAATGGGGAGGGGCAGGTGCAGGGATTCGCCCAGTTCACTCACCGGTCACCGCAGAGCTAGGAATAGAACCCAGACCCCCTGAGTCCCCATTGCTGGCAGGCTCTCTGTGAGCCCGGCGTTTGCTCTCTAAACTCTCGGGGCAGAAATCCAGCTCATTTAACTTTGGCAAATGTGCTACATAAAATGGTTAATGAAGAGGAAGTGGGGAAGGAAGTGGGACTAAGAGGTAGAAAAGAGCCCTGAGAAGTTATAAAAATAATTGCACCCTTGACCCAAGATCTACCCCACTCTGGTGGGAGATAATGGTGGGAGTGTTTTCCCGGTCAGTTTGCGAGAAGTTCAGGATTAATCGCCATCCCCCAGACAGCTCCATTTCTCAAATCGGAGTTGGAGATCAACGTCAATGAAAACACTGAAATGAGGTCGCACGGGCAAGAGGGGTTTTGGTGGAGGTGGGGGTGTTGGCAAAACGAAGAATTTATTTGCTTTATAAGTTCCACTCCCTGATGTTGTCAGACATTTTTCAGCGTAGCTGACTAGAGGACAGACGCGGTTTCATTTCATTTCTCTTTAGAGCCTTGAAAGGGGGCCCATCAGAACGATTATTCCCGTTCTGCTTGTTACACTCCACTCATTTGGTCTGGGAGAGGCCCGTGGGACATTGTGTTCTCTCTCTCTCTCTCTCTCTCTCTCTCTCTCTCCCTCTCTAAATGGGAAGGAGGAGACCACATGGGGAACCAAACAAGGCTACAGAGGGATGGGAGACTGGCCTTCCCTAGGCTGTAACCCGCAGCAGGTCGGAAAGGACCCTCAGTAGGTCAGAGCCGCCTCAGAGGGTGCCAGCAACAAAACTCTTTCCTTCCTTTTTTTGGAAGAACCCTCAGAGCTCTTCCCTTCTGGCAGGCATGCTGGGTTGTGGGTAGGGAATGTGTCTTCCAACTCTGTTCTACTGCACTCTCTCAAAGACAGGCTGGTGGAATGATTAGGGCTGAGACTGGGGAGAGGGAATGAGGGAGAGACAGAGAGTAATTCAACAGGATAATTTTTCCTGTAACCAGGGATAGAGAGAGGAAGAGACCTCATGAAATTTCAGATCTGCTTCTGTTTTTGGAAGAAATTTGGAATCAGGACTGCAAGATTTATCTCCAGTTAGTATGAAGCCAGGATCTTGTTCATTCTACCATTAAATAATGCCAGTTGCAAGGCATCCTTGGTGGGAAACACACCCTCCTCTCCATCATCAAAGTCTTCCTCAAAGCCACCTCCCTCAGGAGGCACTCCCCCGAAGTGCCAATATTGGAGTCACATCAGCTGGGGAGCTGGGAAACCAGGGTTCTAAGCCCAATTTTGCCACTGGCCTGCTAGGTGTCCTTGGATGAGTCAATTAATCTCTTTATGCCTCATCTGTAAAAGAAGATCCTCGCTCTCCCTATGTCGAAGATTGAGAGCCCCATGAGGGATAGGGATTGGGCCTGTTCTGATTATCTAGTACCTAACCACAGCACATAGCATAGTATTTGACCCATAATAAGCTCATGATAAATACCCTGATTATTCTTCTTATTATTCTTATCATCATTATTATTCCCCACCTTCCTGGTCATGTCACTCCATCATCACCTTAGCCTTCATGTGACTACCTATTTACTTAATTCCTTAATTTTGTTTTTCATCATGGCATAGGGACTAGAGCACAGGCCTGGGAGTCAGAGGACCTAGGTTCTAATCCCAGCTGCACCACTTGTCTGCTCTGTGATTTGAGGTGGGTGAACTAATCTGTGCTTTAGTTCTCTCATCTACAAAATGCAGATTCAACTCCTGTTCTTCCTCCTGCTTAGGTTGTGAGCCTCATGTGGGACCCAACTCTTTTGTTTCTACCGCACCACTTAGTACAGAGTTTGGCACATAATAAGTTCTTAACAACCACTATGATGATTATTCTTTCTCTTTTATCTATTCTTTATTTGTCTGTGTTTCTCTTTGTCTCCTCCCTAGATCATAAGCTCCTTGAACACAGAGATGTCTAGGTCACATTCCCAACTGCTCGACCCACGGTAGAAAGATAATGATGATGGTAGTCCTTGTTCTCTTGAAAAAGGGAGCTGATTCACGTGAACTCAATCTACCAGGTAGCAGGAATCTATACCTAAATCCAGGCAGGTTTCTAACAGGCAACTCACGTAGTAATGGAGCAGAGTTAGTGAGCCCTGTGGCAAACTTAATGTGGCCCAAGAAGAGAAGATTCCATTTGGTTCTTTTCACTTTTTATGGTATGTGTTAATAATTTAAAATAATCATTGCAGTACCTGTTAAATGCTTATTACGTGCCAGGCACTGTACTAAGCGCTGGGGTGGATACAAGCAAATCAGGTTGGACGCAGTCCCTGTCCCACGTGGTACTCACAGTCTCAATCCCCATTTTGCAGATGCGGCCCAGAGAAGTGAAGTTACCTGCCTAAAGTCACACAGCAGACAAGTGGTAGATCTAGGATTAGAACCCATGACTTTCTGACTCCCAGGTCTGTGCTCTATCCGCTGCGGCATCTGCTATGTGACAGGCACTTTGCAAAGTGCTGATAGATAATAATAATAATGGCTTGTGTTGAGCAATGTGCTAAATGCAGGGGTAGATTCAAGATCAATGATTTAATAAATAGTATTTATTGAGTTCTTCCTGTTTGCAGAACACTGTACTAAGTGCTTGAGAAGGTACAGTATAATAGAGTTGGTAGACACATTCCCTGCCCACAATGAACTTACAGTCTAGAGGGGGAGATCGGCATTAATATAAATAAATAAATTACAGGATATGTTCGTAAGTGCTGTGGAGCTGAAGAAGGGTTGAATAATGGGACCAAATTGGGGCCCTGCAGAAAGGAGTGGGAGAAGAGGAAATGAGGGTTTAGTCAGGGAAGGCCGTTTGAAGGATGTGGGCCTTCTGGAATGGGTAGTAGAAGATCTTCAGGTCCCACATTGGGTTTACAATCTAAGTAGGAGGGAGAACAGAATCCCCATTTTTCAGTTGAGGTAAATAAGACACAGAGAAGTGAAGTGACTTACCCAAGGTCACACCTAGCAGGCACATGGTAGAGCTAGAATTAGGACCCAGGACCTCCGACTCCCAGATCCGAGCTCTTTCCACCAGGCCACGCTGCTTCCCATTTCTCAATGTCTTGGTGCATCATGACTCCCTGAGCACTCACTGAGTGATTCCTACCATGCAAATGCCTGGTCCAGGTTAATCACACTATCTAGACTTGTGCAAACTGTTTTCCATGACTTAGTCAACCGGGGCTCCTTGTTTCAGTCTGCTTATGACCTGCGTCCCTAAAAAAATCCAGCTGTTGACCAACCAACCAAGGACAAGACAACCGACTGAAAGGGTCACCTCGTCAGGCAATCATTCACAATTGGCACAGATTGCTGGACCCCAGATGAGCCCCCCACCTCCTCCCCCAACTAACCCCATCTTAACTCATTCTGTGTGCTATGGTACCTCCAGCCAGAGTGACTAAGTCAACAAGCGAAACAAGAGCCACCCGAAAAAACATGGATTTTTCCATTCCAGAAATACCCCAGGAAAGGAGCACCTGATCCTTCCCACTGGAATAACAATTTGTTGAAACTAACCCAGATGTTTCAGGGTCCTGTTACCCCGGTGACCCCAGCGTTCTTCTGCCCCGGACGCACTCGATAAACAAAGCCAAAGAAACCTCCCTCAGTCTTCCATCTAGCTCATCCCCACCAGGATAGTTTATCCTTCCGACTTTGCGGGGAGAAGGAGCTCACTTATGCCCCAATAGCCACAATGAATGTTTTCTGATTGGAGGAAACTAGGTCTACACTGGGAGGATATATGATTCTCGCTGTGAAGAAAGTCTTTATTTAGCAGAGGTCTAAACTGCTGAAAATTGGGTGGTTTGGAATTTTGTGTATTTCTTTTTTTTTTTTTTTGCAAACCAACCTTTCGGCATAGAAGCAAGGCAAACGATTTTGTCTGATTTAAAAGAGGTTATGTGTGTCACCTCCTGGTAGAAGTATTAGTAACATTTACTGAACACCCACTAGGTGCAAGGTACTCTACCAAGCACTTGGGAAGCACCAAACAAGTAAACCACATATTTCCTGTCCACAAGAAGCTTACACTTCTCCATCTCATTCTTCATATTTTCAATAATATTTTACCCTCACACCCAAGGGATGAAAGTTTAGGACCGTCAGGCTTCCAATGGACCGTTGAATTCTTGAAAATTAGCCCTGAGGACTGATATCTGGAAGAAATGAGGCTACTTGGTGCTGTAGCATTTATGCTGCCATCAATCAATAGTATTCATTCATTCATTCAATAGTATTTACTGAGTGCTTACTATGTGCAAAGCACTGTACTAAGCACTTGGAATGTATAATTCAGCAGCAGATAGAGACAATCCCTGCCCAATGACAGGCTCACAGTCTTAACAGGGGAGACAGACAGCAAAGCAAAACAGAACCAAACAAAAACAAGACATCATCAAGATAAATAGAATCAAGAAGATATACACTTTATTAACAAAATGAATAGGGTAATAAATAATATATACCGATGAGCACAGTGCTGAGGGGAGGGGAAGGGGGAAGAGCAGAAGGTGGGGAGGAAGGGGAGGAGAGGAGCAGAGGGAAAGGGAGGGTTCAGTCTGGGAAGGCCTCTTGGAGGAGGAGAGCTCTCGGTAGGGCTTTGAAGAGGGGAAGAGAGTTAGTTTGGCCGATGTGAGGAGGGAGGGCGTTCCAGGACAGTGGTAGGACGTGGCCAAGGGTCGACGGCAGGATAGGCGTGAAGGGGGGACCGTGAGGAGGTGAGTGGCAGAGGAGCGGAATGTACAGGGTGGGCAGTAGAAGGAGAGAAGGGAGGTGAGGTAGGAGGGGGCAAGGTGATGGAGAACTCTGAAGCCAAGAGTAAGGAGTTTTTGTTTCATGCAAAGGTTGATAGGCAACCACTGGAGGTTTTTGAGGAGGGCAGTGACATGCCCAGAGTGTTTCTGTAGGAAGATGATCCGGGCAGCGGAATGAAGAATAGACTGGAGTGGGAAGAGACAGGAGGAAGGGAGATCCAAGAGGAGGCTGGCACAATAATCCATTCGGGATGTTATGAGAGCTTGTACCAGCACGATAGCAGTTTGGATGGAGAGGAAAGGGTGGATCTTGGTGATACTGTCAAGGTGAGACCGGCAGGTGTTGGCGACAGATTGGATGTGTGGGGCACTTATTGTATTGAGCACTTACTTAGTGCAGAGCACTGTATGAAGCGTTTGAGTAAACTACAACGGAGTTAGCTGACACACTCCCTGACCACAACAAGCTTACAGTCTAAACAAGCTTGCAGTCTACAACAAGCTTACAGTCTAAAGTCTAGAGCTGCTGCATCAAGTCATCAGGCCCCCGGAGGGCTGAGAAACATTTTCAGTCCAAGATGAGCATTGACAGAGGGGAACCAAGACAGACGATATCCTCGTAGAAGCAGTACAAAGCCTGTTTAAATCACGGCTCCTTCAAGAGATCTTCCCCAACTAAGCCCTCATTTCCTTTACTCGCTCTCCCTTCTGCATCAATCTTGCACATAGATTTGCACCCCTCATTAACCCCACACTTGTAAGTTCCTTGTGGCAGAACGTGTGTCTACCAACTCTGTTGTACTGTACTCTCCCAAGCGCCCAGTACAGTGCCCTGCACACAGTAAGCACTCAATAAATACGATCGATTGATTGAAAGACGTTGTCTGGATGGCTGATTTCAGAGGAAGGCCAAAGAGGGTACTCCGCATCCAAAGAAGAGATGATCAAGAAGAGGAGATGAGAGAGTTATTCCTGTAATAATAATACCAACCTGGATGGTCTCTGCAGACATGACCCTCTCACCTCACTGTGGACAGGAATGTGTCTGTTTGTTGTTATATTGTACTCTCCCAAGCGCTGAGTCCAGTGCTCTGCACACAGTAAACGCTCAATAAATACCACTAAATGAAAAAAGGATTAGTGCCTCCATTTAAGTTCCACTTTAAAACAATCAATCATTTCATTTGTATTGAGTGCTTACTGTGTACAGAATACCGTACTAAATGCTTGGGAAAGTACAGCTGAGACTGTGAGCGCCGTGGAACAGAGACTGTCTCCAACCCGACTTGCTTGTGTCCACCCCAGCACTTAGTACAGTGCCCGGCACATAGTAAATGCTTAACAAATACCATGATAATAATAGTAATTATTATTTTTACCATATAATAGAGTTGGTAGACGTGTTCCCCGCCCTCAAGGAGGTTGCAGTTTCCACAGGCACTTCAGCGGGACACTTAACCAGAAGCCACGCTGGGACATCATACTAGCAGCAATGGTTTGTTCATAATAATAATAATAATGGTGGTATTTAAGCGCTTACTATGTGCAGAGCACTGTTCTAAGCGCTGGGGTAGATACAAGGTAATCAGGTTGTCCCAAGTGAGGCTCACAGTTAATCCCCATTTTACAGATGAGGTAACTGAGGCACAGAGAAGTTAAGTGACTTGCCCACAGTCACACAGCTGACAAGCGACAGAGCCGGGAGACGAACCCATGACCTCTGACTCCGAAGCCCAGGCTCTTTTCCACTGAGCCAGGCTGCTTCCCCAATAACTTCAATGGGGTAGGGAGTCACTGGCCCACAGTTCCATGTATCTTTCCCCGTAAGAACTGGGAGGTAATTCCTAGATAGCATCTCCTTGAGGCTTAGGGAGGAAGAGTTATGCTTTTCTCTTTGATGACTCAAGCTAAGCTTGCCCCTCGGAGAGGTAAAGGGGTAAGGCCCAGCGGTTTCAAGAATGAAGAAACTACTCATTCCTCAGGATCTCATCCAGATGTCAATCACCTGGTGACATCAGCTTGAGCACAGCTAAATAAAGGGGGAAGAATTGGGCAAAGTGAAGGGACTTGGAAATTGCGGGGGGAACCCAGACCCAAGGGGCTGGCCAGGCTTCCAATAGGGAAGGAAACATCAATCAGTGGTATTCACTGAGCACTTACTGTGTACAGAGCACTGGACTAAGTATTTGGAAGAGTATAATAATAGTAATAATAATATTAATAATGGTACTTGTATTCATTCATTCATTCAGTAGTATTTATTGAGCGCTTACTATGTGCAGAGCACTGTACTAAGCGCTTGGAATGAACAAGTCGGCAACAGATAGAGACAGTCCCTGCCGTTTGACGGGCTTACGGTCTAATCGGGGGAGACGGACAGACGAGAACGATGGCAATAAATAGAGTCAAGGGGAAGAACATCTCGTAAAAACAATGGCAACTAAATAGAATCGAGGCAATGTACAATTCATTAACAAAATAAATAGGGTAATGGAAATATATACAGTTGAGCGGACGAGTACGGTGCTGTGGGGATGGAAAGGGAGAGGTGGAGGAGCAGAGGGAAAGGGGGAAAAGAGGGTTAAACTGCGGAGAGGTAAAGGGGGGGTGGCAGAGGGAGTAGAGGGAGAAGAGGAGCTCAGTCTGGGAAGGCCTCTTGGAGGAGGTGAGTTTTAAGTAGAAGCAGCGTGGCTCGGCGGAAAGAGCCCGGGTTTGGGAGCCAGAGGTCATGGGTTCGAATCCAAGCTCTGCCACTTGTCAACTGTGTGACTGTGGGCAAGTCACTTCACTTTTCTGTGCCTCAGTTACCTCATCTGTAAAATGGGGATTAAGACTGTGAGCCTCACGTGGGACAAGCTGATTACCCTGTATCTACCCCAGTGCTTAGAACAGTGCTCTGCACATAGTTAACACTTAACAAATACCAACATTATTATTACTATTATTAAGTACCAAGCACTGTTCTAAGAGCTGGGTTAGATGCAAGTTAATCAGGTTGGACACAGTCCCTGTGTGCATGGGGCTCACATTCTTAATCCTCATTTTACAGATTAGGGAACTGAGGTACGGAGAAGTGAAGTGACTTGCCTAAGGGTCACACAGCAGACATGTGACAGAGCCGGGATCAGAACCGAGGTCCTTCTGACTCTCAGGCCTGTGCTCTATCCACTAAACCACAGTGCTGTAATAGAGCCGGAAGACACAATCTCTGCCCTCAAGGAGCTGACACCAAGGATGTCTCCCTCAAGGCTGTCATCTCTATGCCTATGACACCCAAATCTACTTTCCTTCCCTGTTCCCTCTCCCTCCCTCCAGGCTCGCATCTCCTCCCGCCTTCAGGTCACTTCTACTTGGATGTCCTTCCACCTCCTCAAACTCAACATGTCCAAGACAGAGCTCCTTATCTTCCCTCCCACACTCAGTTCTCTCCCTAACTTTCCCATCACTTTGGACAGCGCAACCATTCTTCCCACCCACAAGCCCGCAACCTTGGTGTCATCCTTGACTCCTCTCTCTCATTCATCCTACATATTCAATCCATGACCAAATCCTGTCAGACCCACCCTCATAACATCACTAAAATCAGCCCTTCCTCTCCATCCAAACTGCTGCCATGTTAATGCAATCACTCATCTTATCCTGCCTAGATTATTGCCTAGATCAATCTCCTTGCTGATTTTCCAACCTCCTGCCTCCTCTCCCCACTCCAGTCTATATTTCACTTTGCTGCCCGGATTATCTTGCTTCAGAAACGTTCAGGGCATGTCACCCCCTTCCTCAAAAATCTCCAGGAATTGCCTATCCACCTCCATATCGAACAAGAATTCCTCACTATTGGCTTTAAAGTTCTCCATCACCTAGCCCCCTCCTACCTCACCTCCCTTCTCTCCTTCTACAGCCCAGCCCGCACACTCCACCCCTCTGGTGCTAACCTTCTCACTGAGTCTCGATTTCGCCAGTCTTGCCGTCAACACCTGGCCCACGTCCTACCTCTGGCCTAGAATGCCCTCCCTCATCAAATCCACCAAACAATCACTCGTCCCCCCTTCAAAGCCCTACTGAAGGCACACCTCCTCCAAGAGGCCTTCTCAGACTAAGCCCCCGTTTCCTCAGCTCCCCCGCCCTTCTGCGTCACCTCGACTCACTCCCCTTGCTCCCCCCCGCCCCTGCCCCACAGCACTTATGTATGTACATATACATCTATAATTCTATTTATTTACACTGAAGCCTGTTTACTTGGATTGATGTCTCTCTCGCCCACTCTAGACCGTGAGCCCATTGTGGGCGTGGGGATTGTCTCTCTTTATTACTGTATTGTATAATCCAAACTCTTAGATGGGATTAGATTAGATTAGATTAGATTGGAATGGATTAGATTAATCCAAGCGCTTACAGTGCTCTGCCGACAGTAAGCACTCAATAAATACGATTGAATGAATGAATGGACGAGCTGACAATCTAGTGAACCGTAAACATGAAGCTGGTGGTGGCCTGGAAGACTGAGTTCAGCAGGGTCAGTTGACCCTGGGATGGATGGTGGACAGACTGGCCAGAGAAGATCCGCTAAAGATTAGAGAGCCGTGATTTGGAGGGGGTGAAGGGAGGAGAGCGACAACCTCTGAGTTTATGATAGAAATAAGGACCAGATGGAAGAGAGCTGGTTATTCATGGAATCAGTTTCAGATTCTGTTAGACAGCTATTGTTGTTGTTGAACTCCGTAATGAAGTAAATAGTGGTTATCTGTTTAAAAACGATGAGTGGGCTGGAGTGATCTGAAAATTTAGAGACTCGCTCTCTCAAGGAGGGATGGTGGGGGGCGGGCCTGGCATTGGCACTCCTCCAAACCTCAGCAGTCAGCCCTGGGGGTTCAGGAGGACCTAGCTGAACCTCAAATATTTCTGGGTCCTTTTGGAAGTACCGGTTCTCAGTGACACAGGATGTTGGCAGCAAACTCCCGGAGCAAATCTCCAGGCGCACTTGTGGGGAGCATCAGCGGAGCCCCTCCATCCTCGGGGTTGTACTCTGCCTTGGATGCCAGGACCCCAGGTGATGTGTGGGAGTCAGATCTCAAAAGTCCCCCTGAGACATCGCACTCCCCCGTTTACCCAGAAAAATTCCATGATTTATTCAAGGCCACCCGGAAAGTCAAAGGCGAAGTCAGGACAAGAATTTAGCCAGGCCTCTTTCTATCAGACTACGCTGACCCCAGACAACCTGCTTCAGTCCCCATATGTGCCGGAAGACACCTAACTTAGCGGCCAGATGCTGACCGCTGGAGATTTAACTGTTTCTCCCATCCCTCCCATCTTCTACCCTACTGAGCCTCTCTCTCCCCTCTCCTCGCCCTTCACATAATAATAATAATAGTGATGGTATTTGTTAAGCACTTACTATGTGCCAAGCACTTTTCTAAGCCCTGAGGTAGATACAAGGTAGTCCGGTTGTCCCGCGTGGGGCTCACAGTCTTAATCTCTATTTTACAGATGAGGTAACTGAGGAGCAGAGAAGTTAAGTGACTTGCCCAAAGTCACACAGCTGACAAGCGGCAGATCCCCAGGACCTCTGACTCCCAAGCCTGTGCTCTTTCTTTCCACAAAGCTATGCTGCTCCTCTAATAATTATGATGCTATTTGTTAAACTCTTATTATGTGACAAGCACTGTTCTAAGCACCGGGGTACTCTTTGAAGCACTTAATACAGTGCTCTGCACACCATAAGAGCTCAATAAATGCCATTGATTGTTCAGGCATTTATCACTACATTCTATTGCTTCCTCTTACTTGTAATTTGTTTTAGCGTCTGTCTCCCCTATCAATCAATCAATGGTATTTATGGAGCACTTACTGTGTGCAGAACACTGTACTAAGTGTTTGGGAAAGTACAAATCAATGGAGTCGGTAGACGTGATCCTTGCCCACCAAGAACTAACAAGCCACGGGGGGAGATAGACGTTAAAATAAAAAATGTTTAAAGTAGAACCAAATTGTAAAAGAGAAGCAGCGTGGCTCAGTGGAAAGAGCCCGGGCTTCGGAGTCAGAGGGCGTGGGTTCTAATCCCGGCTCTGTCGCTTGCCAGCTGTGTCACTGTGGTCAAGTCACTTAACTTCTCTGTGCCTCAGTTCCCTCATCTGTAAAATGGGGATGAAGACGGTGAGCCCCACGTGGGACAACCTGATCACCTTGCATCCCCCAGCGCTTAGAACAGTGCTTTGCACATAGTAAGCGCTTAACAAATACCACCATTTTTTTTTTATTTTTAAAACGACTGTAAACTCCTAAGGGGATCTCATCTGCCAACTCTATTGTACTTTCTCAGGTCACAGTGCTCTGTACACAGTAGGCACCCGGTAAGTGTTGTTGATTTATTGATTGCCTGATTCCTTTCGGTCCTGTTGTTCGGTAGCTGTGTGTGTCCAAGCCGGATCATCTCAGATTTAACCAGGGTGAAGAACTACTGAGTCTGTGAAATCGGATGAGATCCTTCTTCCCAGTCTGAAGCCCCCCATGCCCAAGGGTGGGCAAAGCGGGGATAAATGCTCATTCGTGACGAGGATCCTGAAAAGCAGAGGAATAGGAATCTGCCCCTCCAAGGCCCTCGGCCAGCTATTCCTAAGGTAGAATTGCCAGCAGAGCTCAGACTCCTTCTGATGGCAAACCCTCCAGAATTCGGGTTTGCTCTCGAGCTGGGTGTGTGTCTAATTTGGGCCATGCAAGCTGTCCTGGCACGATGTGACTGCAGGAACTCTGAGCACGGAGTGTACAGGGAGCTTCGATCAACAACCCCAAACCCATCTTTCTAAACATAGAAACCCAGCTCCGGATGGCATTGCCCAAAGGAGGGAAGTGAGAAAGACGTTCCCGCCAGGAAACAGCTCTGGGAGGGAATGGAGGGGAGCGGGAGAGATGGGAAGAGACGCAGGGGAGACCCAGCTAGTGCACCTCTCTGCCTCCTTCTGCTACCTACTCCCTCGTGAAGGACAAGGTGGCCCCGGCCTTCAGACTCTCTCTGGAGATGGGACCTTTCAGGCAGGTAGTCAACTGTATTTATTGAGCGCTTACACTAAGCAGAGCACTGCATTAAGCGGTTGGGAGAGTACAATATAACACTTTCCTTGCCCACAATGTGCTTACAGTCTTCAGTAGAAGCAACGCAGCCTAGTGGATAGAGCACGGGCCCGGGAGTCAGAAGAATCTGGGTTCTAATTCAGGCTCTGCCGCTCGTCCGCTGTGTGACCTTGGGCAAGTCACTGAACTTCTCTGTGCCTCAGTTATCTCATCTGCATTATGGGGTTTAATGCTGTGAGCCCCATGTAGGACATGGACCGTGTCCAATCTGATTAGCTTGTATGTACCCCAGCGTTTAGTACAGTGTCTAGCATGTAGTAAGCACTTAAATACTCTAAAAAGTAGGAGCCCATCTCCTTGGATCTCCGTAGCTCCTTCCTACCCAAGAAGATTGAGCATTCTCACCTCATTATCCTCGTAACATCGATGTGAGGGAGAAAGGGCAGCCACCTAGAACAGTGTTTGGCCCATAGTAAGCACTTAACAAATACTATCATTATTATTATCCTTAGCATTCACACAATCCTATTTACTGAGCTCCTACTCATCATCATCATTATCATCCCAAGGGAAGCTCACCTCCTCCAGGAGGCCTTCCCAGACTAAGCCCCCCCTTTTCCTCTGCTCCTCCTCATCACCCCGACTCGCTCCCTCTGCTCTACCCCACCTCCGTCCCACAGCACTTGTGTATATATGTACATATTTATTATTCTATTTATTTCATTAATGATTTGTATATATCTGTAATTTCATTTATTTATATTGATGCTATTGATGCCTGTTCACTTGTTTTGATGTCTGTCTCCCCCTTCTAGACTGTGAGCCTGTTGTTGGGCAGGAATTGTCTCTATTTGTTGCTGAATTGTACTTTCCAAACACTTAGAACAGTGCTCTGCACACAGTAAGTGCTCAATAAATGCAATTGAACAGAATTAATTAATCATCATCAATAGCATTTATTGAGCCCATTCAGTGTGCACAGAGAGTACAGCAGGGTTAGTAGACACCATCCCTGCCCACAGTGAGCTTAGTCTAGACACTGATATAAATATTAATTATTAAGTATTAAGCACATGGTATAGTTATCTGCACATAATAAGCCCTTAAATACCATTGATGACATTGATTTTACTGGGTGCGGAACACTGCCCCAAGAACTTGAGAGGGTCCACTAGAATCAAAAGCGTTTTTTTTATAGTATTTGTTAAGCGTTTACTCTGTGTTAAGCACTGTACTAAGTGCTGGGGTAATTACAAGTTAATCGGGTCGGACACAGTCCCTGTTCTACATAGGGCTCACAATTTTAAGTAATAGGGAGAACAGATATTGAATCTCTATTTTACAGTTGAGGAAAAAAAGTCACAGAGGAGTTAAGCAACTTGCCCAAGGACACAAATGGGGTGTTGGGAATAAGTCAGGGCCAAGGCTTCTGAGGCCCAGAGAGGTTAAGTGACTCACTTAAGATCACACAGCAGCCAGTGTGTGTGGTACAAAACGTTCGTCTGAAAGAGAAATCTCCAAACGCACATATTTCTTAATGACGCAGAGGGAAGCAGTCTCCTTTTCAATCAATCATATAAGAAGGGGATCTGTGACCAGTTCATTTTGGAGGAATATTGAGGGCGTAGAAACGAGTGTTGTTTTCTGTGGGCTAAGGTCTCAGGCATGTGGCCCTGGGGGTTTGCCCGGTCAAACCTTAATGCCTGTCTCTTCTAAATTCCCCCTTGCCTTTTGGGAACAGGAAATAAATGTTGCAAAACATGAAGCGTGTTTGTTTTATTATTTCCCCTCATTTGGAGTTTAACCGCTTTGCCCCACTGAGGCTCTTTAGCCAAAGACCTCTCGCAAGAGGGCTAAACTAATCAACAAATCTATTAGCTAATCAACACTATTTACTGAGTGTTTATTGTGTGTGCAGAGCACTGTACTAAGCGGTTGGGAGGGAACAACACGATAGAGTTGGTAGACTTTGATCCCTGTCCACAAGGTGCTTACCGTCTAGAGGTTCGATTCCCGGCTCTGCCACTTGTCAGCTGTGACTGTGGGCAAGTCACTTAACTTCTCTGTGCCTCAGTTACCTCATCTGTAAAATGGGGATTAACCGTGAGCCTCACATGTGACAACCCGATTACCCTGTACCTATCCCAGGGCTTCGAACAGTGCTCTGCACATAGTAAGCACTTAACAAATACCAACATTATTATTAGAGGGGGTGACAGACATTAAACTGAATTACAGAGAGGAGAAATGATAGAGCACAAGGATATAGACTGTAAGCTTGTTGTGGGCAGGGAACGTGTCTAACAACTCTGTCGTAGTGTTCTTTTCCAAGTGCTTAGTACAGTGCTCTGCAGATAGTAAGCGCTCAATAAATACAAATGAATGAACCATATGCGGACAAATGCTGTGGGACTGAGGGTGAACACGAAGTGCTCAAGGGGTACACACCGTAGCGCGGAGACGAGGGCGGTAGGGTAAAGGAGATGACGTAGTGGATAGAGCATGGGCCTGGGAGTCAGAAGGCCATGGGTTCTAATCCCGGCTCTTCCACGTGTCTGCTCTGTGGCCTTGGGCAAGTCACTTTGCTTCTTTGTGCCTCAGTTACCTCATCTGTAAAATGGGAATTGAGATTATGAGCCCCGGGGACTGTGTCCAACTCGATTTGCTTCTATCCACTCTAGCATTTAATACAGTGCCTGGCACATAGTAAGTGCTTAACACATACCATTGTTATTATTAATAATGATAATGATGTTAATAATAAAAAATGAAGGCTTATTCAGGGGAGTCCTCTTGGAGGAGATGTGATTTTAGGAGGGCTCTGTAGGTAGGGAGAGAGGTGAGGAGGGCAACCAGTTTCTGGAGCAAGGACCTTCAGAATTAGAAAAGAGGGTAGGTTTCAGTTTGCATTAAAGATAATTTCTCTTCCTCATGGTGTTTCAAAACTTCATCCTCCTGACACCGTACTCAACATCCCCAAACAGATTGGGAGGCCCCAGCCAAAGGTCTAGAGTTCTAATCTATCCCCCAATTCTACCATCCCACCCCTCCCCACCTCTGAAGATATTCCTGAAGACACAGATCGTACTCCTGAAGTCCCAGTGAGAGGTCAAGCAGAGATGACGGGTTTTCTGTTTGAATGTAGAGATGGCTAAAGTCTGGACTTGTATGAAGCCCGCGAGTGAGGCGGGCTTGGGTGGGGTAGGCAAGCTTCATGGAGCAATTGGGTCAGAAATAATAACTATGTATTTGTTGAGGGGATACTATGTGCCAAGCACAGGACTAAGTACTGGGGTAGTTTTTTTAATGGTATTTGCCAAGTCCTTGCTATGTTCCAGGTACTATACTAAGCGTTGGGGTAGATACAAACTAATCGGGTTGGACACAGTCTCTGTCCCATTTAGGGCTCACAATCAGCCTTAGTCCTCATTTTACAGGTGAGTTAACTGAGGCACAGAGAAGTTAAGCCCAAAGTCACATAGCAGACAAGTGGTGGTGCTGGGATTAGAACACCGGCGGTCCTCTGATCTAAGACAGCACTTGCACATAGGACTCACAGTTTTAGATGGAGGGGAGTAAGTGTTCATGTGTAAGTGGGGAGACATGGAGAAGTGAAGTGACTTGCCCAAGGTCAATCAATTAATGCTATTTATTGAGAATTTACTGTGTGCAGAACACCGTTCCAAGCGCTTGGGAGAGTATAATATTGGTAGATATGTTCCGTCACACACAGCAGGTAAGTGGCAGAGCTGGGATGAGAACCCAGCTCTCCTGCCTCCTAGGCCGCACAGCTTCTCTGAGACTCATCCTGCCATGGAGGTCAGCAAAGCCAAAACCCCCACGGTCAGTGGTCCCCACCGGTCCACAGAATCAGGAACCTGAGAGACAAACTTTCCTTCCCCAGCGGCCGTGGCCGTTCAGAAACGTTTGGCTGCTGGACGTCCAACTTCAGGCTCAGGAATGTCTGCAGGGGGAGCTGCCCAGGGGTGTTTTCCCTCCCAAATCTTCTCCCAGTAAAGCCTAGCCTCCCGAGAGCCATAAAATCAAAAGGAAAAGGAGCAGAACAAACCAGTTGTGATGTGGCTGCAATCAGACTGAAAAAAAAAACAACAAGCCAGTCCCAGGGGAGAAGGATAGGAGGGGCTGAGGAACTGGTAGGCCAAGCAGCCTCTAGCCTTGTATGGGCAATTTTCCTGGGGAATTTGGCCTATTTCATCTGTTTTCCCCTCCCTGCTGGAAGGGGGGGCTAGTGAGATGGCTCAGGCCCCAGCTTCTTTGAAAGAGGAGGAGGAGGAGTAAGAGAAGGAGGAGAAGAGGAGTAAGGAAAGGAGAAGGGGGAGGAGGAGGAGAAAGAGAAGGAAGAGGAGGAGTAAGAAAAGTAGGAGAAGGAGGAGGAGAATGGGGAAGAGAAGGAGGAAGAGAAGAAGGAGGGGGAGGAGGAAGGAAAGGAGGAAAAGGAGAAAGAGAAGAGGAGGAGGAGAGAAAGGAAAGGGGGGCAGGGGGAGAAGGCCTATTTTTCTCCCCCTAGCCCCCTTTCTTCCAAATCAGGGTCCCCTCCCGCCCCAGCTAAGCATTCTGATGAGCATTCCCTCATGCAGACAGAGAGGCTACTCGTGGAATTGGTGAGAACAGCCAAGCCGCCCAGACCTCTTGGCCCATAGCACAGTGGGAGCTGCCAGCTAGGGGAAGCGGTGACAACCCCACTCCAAAGGAGTCCGCGCCCAGTCCTTAGTTTCAGGACTATCCCGGTTCCAAGTGCTTTGGTATTGGTGCCAGCCTTGGGGAAGGGGATTCAGAAGGGGGAACGATTTGAACGTAAGAACACAAGCAAGGCCAACCGTGGGTCTGACCAATGGTCTATCCATCCTGGGACTCTCTCTCTCCCATAGGGGCATCTGTACGCTTGGAGGAAGAGTAGGATGGATAGCTGCCCTCCTAGGCAACTCCCCTCAGGGTTAGGGATATGTCAGCTGGGATCCCTACTTTTTCCTCTACGTGGTTATTTTCCCTCTAGTAACCCCAGTGGCCGGCTGGTTACCACTTATACAACACTTATGTACATATCTATAAATTATGTATTATGTTATTTATGTATATTAAAGTCTGTCTCCCCCCATCTCCCCCTCTAGTCTGAAAGCTCGCTGTGAATGTGTCTACCAACTCTGTGGTATTGTATTCTCCCAAGCACTTAGTAAAGTTCTCTGCATACAGTAAGTACTCAACAAATATCATCAATTGGATTGATTGGCCCTTGCCAATAAGTCAGTTGATTTATTTATTAAGTGCTTACTGTGTGCAGAGCACCGTACTAAAAGCTTTATTACTATCAAGTGCCATCGAGTCGTTTCCAATTCATAGCGACTCCATGGATATACTTTCTCCAGAACGTCCTGTCCTCTGCCGTAATCCGCAGCCTTTCTAACGGCTCTCCCGTTATCGTTGTTATGGTCTCTGTCCATCTAGCTGCCGGTCTGCCTCTTCCACATTTTCCCTGGACTTTTCCTAGCATTAGTGTCTTCTCCGGAGAATTAGTCCTCCTGATTACGTGTCCAAAATATGCTAATCTAAGCCAAGTAATTTGGTCTTCCGAAGACCACTTTGGTTTAATTTGCTCCAAAATCCATTTGTTTGTTTTTTGGGTAGTCCTTGGTATTCACAAAACTAATGCTTGGGGCAGTACAATATAACAATATAACAGATGCATTCTTCCAAACCTCTTTTGAATGGGTTGATTTTCCTCATGGTCACACATCCCATGTGCTCATTTACCATTGCATATAAAAGTGCTTCCTTTTATTTGTTAGGAACCCAGAGACCAAGCAGGACTGTGGGCAGCCTGGATGGCCCCAAGGAAGCCAGGCCAAAGCTGAAGTTGAGCTGGCTTGAGGTGAGCGGGTTGGGGCAGGTTTGGGGCTGCCCTGTGGAGACCCTGAGGGTCTCAGCTGGATTTGCCATCAGATTTGCCTTAAAAATGATCAAATTCTCCTGGAGCTTCCAGAAAGGATTAGCACCAATTTGAGCTTCGATTTGTTTACCAGGTGAAGTCCTTAAAGATGGCCTAATAAGCGGCTGCCTTATGACAGTGCCTTATCCATTTTCCAGGTGTTTTAAATGAAGTAGTCGCTAACTTAGGGACAGAGGGGCAGTGCTGGGAAAGAGGGAGGTGGAGCATTCTCTGAGTATTTGCAGGAAGTGAGGAATTCTAGAAAGGCTGTGGCTAAGCAACTAGATAATTTGGTGACAGAGTGGATATAGGGGTTGAAAGAGATGGAGGAGTCAGGGATGGAATGAAAAAAGGAGTCCAAGGGGCTTGGCTTGGATACTAATAGATTTTCACATGCCTGGCGGCAAGAGCCTGGCTCAGATGAACTCTTAAGGTCCCTTCCAGTTCTAGCCCTATCTCATCCTTTGACATGATAATAATAATAATAATAATGGTATTTGTTTAGGATTTAATATGTTCCAAGTATTATGCTAAGCATTGTAGTACACCGTTTCTGATCATACACAGTTTCTGTCCCACTCAGGGCTGAGAATCTAATAGGGAAGGCAAATAGGTAATCTAATCTCCATTTTTGCAGATGACACTGAGGCACAGAGAAGCCAAGATGCCCATTTTCCCTCTCCTCCCAAATCCCTTCCTCTCTTTCCTGCCTAATATCATCTTGGGCGTCCCACCCCTCATCACCTCCCATCTCCTTATGCCTTCACAGGGCCCTGGCACCAGGCTCCTTAACAGCTCTCCCCACCTTTGGTGGGGACATGGCCTCATGATGATAATGATGATGGTATTCGTTGAGCGCTTACTATGTGCCAAGCTCCATTCTAAGCACTGGGGTAGATGCAAGGGTATCAGGTTGTCCCTTGTGGGGTTTACAGTCTTAATACCCATTTTACCGAAGAGGTAACTGAGGCACCGAGAACTTGAGTGACTTGACCCAAGTCACACAGCTGACAAGTGGCAGAGCTGGGATTAGAACCCACAACCTCTGACTCCCAAGCCCATTCTCTTTCCACTAAGCCACGCTGCTTCTCATAAGACTGGTTCTCTGGATCGAGAACTGGACCAATTTCCTGGTGCCCTTTCGTCCTCTGAATTCTTCTCCCGTGCCAAGTTGGCAGGCCTAGTGCCAGCAGTAATTATGAATCATCACAGTGCTCGTTGAAAATGGACACGTGCCGCACTCGGATCATAATTAGGCAGCTAAGTGAGTGTGGAAGCCTGGCAACCAATTCAGAGAGGGCGTGCTGAATGGCACAATCAGTGGCACTAAGCAAGGGAGAGGGATTGAGGCCATTGTGGAGAAAACCACTGAAGTAGCCAGCTCCAGCCTGCAGCTGCAAGAGCAAATTATAGTGGGCAAGCGGGTCATGGGTGAGGGGGTCGGAGTGCAACAGTGTGCGGGGGGACTAGGGGAGACACGCTAGAGAGTCCTGGGCAAGACCCAAGGGATTTGTGTCCTGAGAGAAGCAGCAGAGGTGCTTAGGAGGGGGAGAGAGAGGCTTAGGTTCCCACTGGCAATGCAGAGAAGGCAGGGTGGGGTGCAGGTGGGACACAGACACCATCTCTGTACAGTAATAACAATAATGATAACATCAGCTGAGCACTTACTAGGTACCAAACACTGCACAAAGTGTTGGTGTACACGCAAGATGATCAGATCTGACAATCCCCGTTCCACACAGACTCCCAAGCTAAGAGGTAGAGAGAGAAGGTATCTTACCCATTTCGCAGATGAGAAAACTGAGACACAGAAAGATTAAATAACTTGCACCAGGCCACACAGCTGGCCAGTTGCAGAGCTGGGATTAGAACCTGGCCCTCTTGACACCTGGACCCCTGTTTTCTTCCCAGTTCATACAGTCTCCTTGGGATTGCTCCCAAGGAAGCTGTCAATTCCAGAGAGGCCAGGGGTGGGTTACTGGAAGTTGGACTGGTGGGTACTGGGATGTCCAGGAGGGTTCTGGATTTAGAGTGAGGCAGTGGTCCTTCAGGTTATATTCTGATTCATCTTCACACAGGGTGGTGGCTAGAGTCAAGTCTGAGAAATGCTAAGTCCAAGGGATGGCATCAGGACTCCTGGATTCTGTTACCAGGATGCCTCCATTTTGTGGAATGACCTGGATCTCCATCACCCTCTCTCTGCAAACCTCATTCCCTGACCTGTCCAGCAGGAAGATCCACGATGAGCTCAGCCCAAAGATTCCACAAGGAGCCACCGAGCTCCTTGGATGGCAACTGTTAGTCCGGGCGTACGGATGGTCCATCCCACATTCCCCACCAGGTGGTCTGCCCCATATTCCCCAGCATGCTGCTGTCTGGGCCGGTCATCCACTTTTGGGATTGGATCTCTGCCCATGAACATCCTCCCAGGAGCTCCTTCTGTCCCTGTGAAGCAGGGAGCATGCCGTCAAGGAGAGCCCCTCCAGCACCAGTTCTGCACCTCCTATACCACCTTCCACACAAACGAGCATTGAGCAGCGTCACTCTTTCCAGCCAAGAAAGCAGAACTGCCCTGCCCTAGGATCCCTTCGGTGGGCCCCAGCTACGTCCCCAGCTGGCCCCCCAGAGCCCAGCCTGACCACACAAGAGCAAGAGATAGTACATCAGGGACAGAGATGAAGCATGGGAACAGGTGGTGGGGGGTTGGTGGGGTGGGGGCGGCTGCAGACCCTCCCCTGGACTTCTAGTGCCAGTGGCATCTGGGGAAGTCCTGCATTGGGAAGGAATGATTTTCCCTCCTCCTCCTTCTTCTCTCTCCCTCCCCTTCTCCCTCCCTCTCCTTCTCCCACCCCCTTCAGCAGAGAGGGAGGCAGAATGCTCTCCAATATAGCCCCTGTCCATCTGACCCTGGGCTGTGGACAGAAGATCGAGAGAAGCCAAGGCAGCTGTTTCCCAGAAAGGAGAGGAGGCCATCTAAGGTTTATGGCCACCGGTCACCCAGAGCAAGCCCCCCACAGGCTAGAAAAGCAGCCGGCATCTCAGAGGTGGGTGGGCTGCCCACTCCCAGCTCGCCCTGGGCTTCTTACTCTTGCCCAGAAGCACCCCGTCTTTTGTTGATGCCCTTTCCGCAGCCACCCCCAGGTACAGCCTCTGTGGCAACTGCCATAGTAGCCGTATCCTCTGGGGCTTAATCAATCAATCAGTGGTTTACTTAGTGCTCACTGTGCATTTGGGAGAGTACAAAGGAATTGGTAGACATGATCCCTGGTCACAAACAACTTAAAGTCTAGAGGGGTAGACAGACATTAATGTAAGTTGAAGAGAGAAACTCTGTGGAGGAGGGGGAGCTGGAATGCT
Source organism: Ornithorhynchus anatinus (assembly GCF_004115215.2). Taxonomy (NCBI): domain Eukaryota; kingdom Metazoa; phylum Chordata; class Mammalia; order Monotremata; family Ornithorhynchidae; genus Ornithorhynchus; species Ornithorhynchus anatinus. The sequence continues at coordinate 24,529,098 of NC_041730.1, forward strand.
TGAATGCTAGGAGCCTGGGCAGAAGAGGAGTGAAGAGTGGTTTCTCTGCCACCCTCATCCCCAACATCCACGTCGCCACAATCCAGCACAGAATGCAGGGGCTCACACACACGATGTAAAAACGCAATGGCGACCCCAACGAGGAGGGGGTGCTGGTGGAGCAGCCTTACGGTAACAAACCCGTGGATTGGACCATAATCAACCCACTATCTGCACGCTAGGGTCACTGGGCTACCATGTGGAATAGCAGAGTGAGTGGGAGAGAGAAAGTGTGTGTGTGTGTGTGTGTGTGTGTGTGTGTGTGTGTCTGTGTGTGTGTGCTTATTCATGTGACTGAAGAGATCACCAACTGGGGCAAGAAAACAGCTTTCCAATCTCAAGTGTCAGGGCTGGTTATAAACAGCAGTCCAGAGAGGAAGGATTGAAGAAACCAAGTGCAAACATGTCCTTTTCCCATCCCTGTAGTGTACATTCCCCTTAGATAGGGTGACCCCAGTCAGCCTCCTTGCCTGAGACACTCCACTTGGGTGTCTACTTGGCGCAGACCAAAGCCGAAGGGAAGGAGGGATTAACCCTTAGGTTTTTATCCAGGCTCAGGGCCTGCACGGGACCATAACCCCTGCCCTGGGCCAGGACAGCATCTCTTTTACAGGCAGGGGGGAGTGGGATGGAAGCAGAGGGGGTGGAAATTGTTGGAAAGAGAATTGCAAGGAGGGAAGGGGAGGAAGCGCTAATCTTTGACTCTCACCGGAGAACAAAAGAAAACTACAAAACAAAAGCTTTCCTTCTCTTCCTCTTCGGCCCTCCAACCTTTCTCTCATCCTCATTAGTTCAGCAGGCATAGATTGTTCTAGATGAGGGGAGAGCTCAGCCCCATACCCACAAAGGGAGTCTCCTGGGTGGCACCCTTACCACCAACCCCACCGGTAAGGGCAGAAATAAGGAGTTCTGTACTTTTCTACCTTTCAGGGCAGGGGCGCAGGATGGGGCTGTGGTAGGGGGAAAGAGGGAGGAGTAGGCAGTCTGCAGATAGGGGCCTAGTGGAGGGAACTGAGCCACCTGGGAGTCAGTGAGAAATGGAATTTGGGGTATAGAGAGGCAAAGCCAGTGGAAGCTGTGACTCTCATCGAGAAGGACCAAGCTGGAAGAAGTACTAACCCCATGGTCAGTATATATTCACCTGCCTTGACCTGGCCTATGTACAGGACTGAGGAGACTGAACAAACCCAGATTGAAACAGCCTTTTATTATTAATAATAATCATAATTATGGTATTTGTTAAGCACTTACTATGTGCCAAGCACTCTACTAAGCACTGGGACAGATACAAGGGGTATTCAGGTACCCCAAGGGGCTCACAGTGTACGTAGCAAGAGCAGACATTGAATCCCCATTTTGCAGATGAGGAAACTGAGTCACAGAGACTTGCCCAAAGTCACCCAGCAGGTATAAGGCAGAGTAAGGATTAGAACCCAAATCCACTGTCGCCCAGACCCACAGTCTTTCCACTAGGCCACACTGCTCTTTCTTCTTTTGGCCTTCTCTTTATTAGGACACTTTTCTTTTAAGAAAACGAAAGGTCCAGGAGGAGACAGAAAGTCCAGCGGAGACAGCACTAGCAGAAGAACAGAGTAGAAGAGAGGCTTACTAGTCTAGTTCATTTATACGAACAAATTATTCGTTGTTCAAAAAAGGCTAGTAACTGGGTGACTTTTTCATTGATCACACCCAGCACCCATACACGTTTATTCCCCAGTCAGAGCCCAGAACTGAGAGTGTTACTACTCCCGCTGCCACCACATCACCTACAGCGGGCTGGCCCGGCACTGGTTTGGATTTCCCTAGTCAACTCAAGTCCAGAACTCCAGAATATTAGATTTTGGGCCCTAGGGGGATGGAGTGAGGTATAATGGGTGCCTGGAAAGGGGGCATTTAAAGCTGAAAACTCTACTTCATAGCTAGCATGAGCTTTGGGCCAAGCAATTTCGGTGCTAGAAAGAGAGTGTTTCCCCACTCACAACCGACAGTCTCCGTTAGTTGTACCAGTAGTTCAAGCATGTACTGTGTGCTAAGCATGGTGCTAGGTAATATGGTAATACAAAATAATAAACAGTATTTATTGGGCTCCTACTGGGTGCAGGGCAAGTTACTAAGGTTTGGGCATAATACAATAGAATCAGTAGACACAATCTTAATAATAATAATTGTAGTATTTGTTAAGTGCTTACTATGGGCCAGGCACTGTATTAAGCACTGGAGTAAATATAAGATAATTAAGTCCAACTTAATCTTTAAACCACAGAGAACTCACAATCTAAGGTAGGGGTAGACAGATGCATAAAAGGGTAAAAAACAACAATAGGACACAAATTAAACCATCCAAGACTACAATATTAAAACAAGTAAATGCAGACAAATCTTGAGGTGACAGTTCTCATTATTCCAGACAACAGGCCTAGGCAGTAGATCTCCAGGTGACCGAGTTCCTGAGCCAAGTCTTTCTCCCCCTGCCTCCTGAGAGAGGGGCAAGGGGACTGCTAGTGGCCATGAAATGCTGATGGGGGCAGACCAGTGGGTTTCACTGGTCTGGGTACAGAGGGTTGGACTAGATGAGTTTTTTAGAAGTCCCTATCAGCTCTAGGGTTCTGTGACATCACCATAAAGCTAAGATCATCCCATACTGCTCCCAGCCCAGCAGGGCAGACAACACCCAGCAACCAAAGAGGTCAAGAACCATGGACTCCTAAGGGCCCTCTAGGAGTCATCCAGTTTATCCCCCTGCCTCCAACATACTAGCAGAAGAGGCCTATTCCATTCCCACAGATCACTGGAAGGAAAATCCACACTTTACAGTGGTTACCCCTTCCCGTGTCCCCAACCCTTGAAATTAAGATATTATTCCTCAATGCCCAACCGGAACTGCTCGCCTGCTTGAATGATAGGCTGATTCCCAGTGGTCGTGAGGCGAGAGCTGTTAGCTCTCCCAGCATCCTGGGCAGGGGGCAGGAATTCTATAGGGGAAGGCAGTCTGCAGGGACCCACCCAGGGCTGGGAGTTTTCTCTCCTCACTCAAGTTCCACTCCCGGACCATGAGACAAGAAAGGCAGCCAAATGCAGAGATACATAGTGAGCTATTATCAGGGATGCAGAGAGAGCGGGAGCCTAGAAGGGAGACACCGAAACGGTGGAGGAGGGGAGACACGTGACTGCAGTCTCTATCGTGACGCTGTGGTCACCCTCTGCTCCACACCACCCTTGTCTCTAAAGCATTTAACCAACTACAACCCCTGACTCCGGGGTCACGTAGCAGGAAAAACCAATCAATCAATCACTGGTATTTACTGAGGAGGGGGAGGAGAAGAGGAGGAGGGGAAAGGGGAGAGGAAGGGAGGAAGGAAAGAAAGAAAGAGAGGGGGGAAGAGGGAAGGGGCAGGAGAAGGTGACCTGGTGAGATAGTAGAGGTTCCTGCCATTCCCCAGGGCCTCCACCCAGAAATGTTCCAGAACCCACCTCAGAGGAAGCTGGGCTTGGAAGGGCATTATGTAGGCTTGACGTCAACCCTCAGCCATGAATCCTCAGGCCGGCCACGGAGGTTAGGCAAGGCTAAGAGCTGCCTCCCTTGAGTTGTGGGGGCTACCCAGGTGGCCAGGTGTGGTCCCATGAAAGGTAGAAAAGAAAGCCACAAGCTGTGCCTAGATCTGTTTGATTCTTCTCTTGCCAGAAGAACCCCTTGAACCTCCCACGGTAGGAAGCACTGAGTTTCCAGGAAGCTCCCCAGTGTTCCTGAAGTGTTGGCATGATCACTGATTCATTCCTTAGACGCCCCCATGAGCTAGAACTTCTGTTGACACAGAGCCTGCTGGCACAGTAGCAACGGGCAGGATCAAAGCCTCCAAAGCTGAGGTGCTTCCTCGGGGCAGCCTGGAGAGTCAGAGTCAGGCCCTTATACAGCAGCCGGCCGTACCCCAAGAGAGAATAACCCCAGACCGTTGGGCTCCTCCAACGGGGGGTCATAACCCTGGCCAGGCAAACCATAGCCCCACGGGGCCCACCCTGAGCCCGGAGTTCCCAGCCAGGACAGGTTGTGTATGAGGGTGAGTTGAACTGAAGAGAGGCATTCATTTTCCACATAATCTTCCGACCTCTCCTCCAGGAACGAGCCTACGATTCCAAGCTGGAGCCACCTAGGGGACAGGCAGCAGGGAAGGGGAGTTTTCTTGAGTTTCCAACCTGACACCTCGAGACCTCTCGCAGCATGGGCCTTCCCTCCATCTGCCGTTCCCCTCTGGAGTGGGGCTGCCAGTTGAGTGGGAGAGGAGCAGGAGAAGGGAAAACGTTGAGAGGGAGAGAAGGAGCAGGAGAAGGAAAAACCAGAAAGCCACAATAAATGCTCTGTGACCTAAGGTTGTCGGAGGCATCGGTGGCATGGACAGTGTGTGGTCAGCCCAGATGCCCCTGTGGCCACGACTATTTCATTCGGTGGGACGGGGCTGGATGGGAATGTCAGTGGGAATTCGGGATGATGGTTGATGGCAACAGGTCATCTCCTCCAGGAGGCCTTCCCAGACTGAGCTTCCCTTTTCCTCTTCTCCTCCTCCCCCTCCATCATCCCTACTCTCTCCCTCTGCTCTACCCCTCTCCCTGCCACACAGCACTTATGTATATATGTACAAATTTATTTTATTATTCTATTAATTTTTTAATGATGTGTATATCTTTATAATTTATTTTGACACTACTGACATCTGTCTACTTGCTTTCTTTTGTTTTGTCTGACTCCCCCATTTTAGACTGTGAGCCCGTTGTTGGGTAGAGATTGTCTCTGTTGCCACACTGTACTTTCCAAGGGCTTAGTACAGTGCTTTGCACACAGTAAGTGCTCAGTAAATACGACTGAATGAACAGGTCCCATGGCTCGAGGTGGAGAAATCTCTACATCCACAAGGCCAAAGGGTATAGCCAGAGGGCAAGATGCCAGCATCTAGGGAAGACTCAAACTTTGGTCTTCTGGGGATCACAGCCTTTCCCAGGTACAGAGCAGAAATGACCCACACCTCAATCCATCCCACCCCCGCACAACAACTGATTTAGTCAAGAATCAGGATGGGTTCCCTCCCCAAAATGGGGAAATGTCCCACCCGCAAAAGCCAATCTAGAGCTAGGCATCCCAGGAGAAGCAGTTCTGGATGCTGGATGATGAATCTGCCTCAAGCCCTCCCAGAGAAGTAGTGTGTTCTAGTGGAAAGAGCCTGGGAATCAGAGGACCTGGGTTCTAATCCAGGATCTTCCACTCGTCTGCTGTGTCACCTTGGACAAGTCACTTAACTTCTCTGTCCCTCAGTTACCTCACCTGTAAAATGGCAATTAAGATGGCATCCAACTTGATTAGTTGATCTACCCCAACACTTAGTACAGTGCCTGGAACATAGTAAGTTAAGCCCTTAACAAATACCATAAAAAATTAAATCCCACCAGGGCAGATGTGGGGGGTGGATCCGTCTCAGATCCTCATGGATGCTTGGGACCTGCCCCAGAAACCACCAACTAGCCAGTCTGCTGCCATTTCTCCAGACAGGCTGGATTGGACCAGCCTAGACCGCCCCTTGCCCTCCCTCCCTCCCCCAATACACTCCAACTTCCTCTCCAGCTCTGGGATCAGGTGGCTTTGGGAGCCACTAGGGAGGGGAGGGCCATGTTGCCATGGCATCTACCCATTGATAAGTGGTGATGTGTAGGACCTGATTCTGGCAGTGATTTCAAGGTGGTCAGGCCCCTTTCATCTCTTTCTCCCACTTCTGCAATTAACCCCTCCCTCCGCAGGCTCTTCCAGTGCAGGGGACCCCCCACCACCACCACCAACCCTACCCCCTCAACCATCACAGGAAGGGCCAGTCCAGCTCTCTGTTGTTGAACTTCTCTTTTCTTCTCCTCTATGTGTAGATCCTGACCCCATGGAGGGTTCAAGGAGTCCCCTGAAAATCTCAAGCATGGCCTCGTCCAGAATCCATAGGGTGGGGAGGGAGTGGGGGTGGGAGTCTAGCTTACCTTGATCTACCCCTGGACGCCAAGCAGGAGGGGTGGCTGAGCTGAACGCGTCCTCTCCTGCCACCTCGCCAGGGTCCCCAGGGCGAGCAGCGTTGCAGACTTTCCCTCAGCCACATCTGGGCCGGGGCAGATTGGGTGCCACATTCTGGGGACCGGGGAAGGGGCGGGGGACAATGGGAGGAGGGTGGGGGGTTGGACGTTCTAAACACAGCTGGGCTGTACCAGAGGATACTGTTCCCCCCCACCCCCATCACAGACACCTTGGCCTTTCCTCCTAACAAAGGAACTGGGAGGATTATTGGCTCGTTGGCTGTGGAGATGAGTCACATCTGATGAATGGAAGCTCTCATGCTATGAAAGAGGCACAGAACACACTGTATCTGTTTGTTGTTGTTTCTTCATCTTCCGTTCTCTTCCGTCTCCCTCTCCCTTGTTTGGGGGCGATTGTTTTCCGCTTCCCATCCTGGACCCAGGTTACGAAGTCAGGTTCTAAAGGGGCTCCCTGCCTGGTTAAGTTTCCACTCATCCTCAGGCTCAGGAGGGAGCTGAGAGTCAGGCCATCCCAGCGGGTGCCCGCCCAGAACCTGCCCCCTACTCCGAGCCGAGGAGAGGCAGCGGCCAACTTTGAAGCCCTCACCAATGAAGCAAGCCTGGGTCAACTAGAACTTGAAGATGGCCCAGATCAAAAAGATAAGAGGGACACTGTTCTCTGAGTCCCTTTCCTCTCCCTTTCATCTCCAAAACTTCACTGGCTTCACTCAGATGGCTTTTCACCTTCACTCCTTGCCCCGCAGGCAGGAGGTAAAGAATGGCTGAACCGACAGTGGACTCTGGCAGGAAGGGAGCTCAGGATTCTGGGATCCTGGATGTCCAGTAGCCTCTTTAGCCAAAGCAGTACAAAGAAATCTTGTGCTTTGCCCCTACCGATCAAGCAATAAATGGTATTTATTGAGCACTTACTTTGTGAAGAGTACTTGGGAGAGTACAACAAAACTGGAAGATATATTTCCTGGCCACAAGGAGCATACCTTATGTTTCCAGTTTCCTATAATTACAGGTGTCACTCTACCCACCCTGAAGATGACCCTCACCAGGTGACTCCATCCTATCTGTCCTACAATTAGCTGGTTTCTAGGAGGAAATTTAAGGAGGGCTGTCCTCGTGCCGATGGAGAAGGGGAGAACACCGCTATCAGGTTGCACTGTGGGTTTGGGGTAAGGTTTGGAAGCCTGGACTCCTCCCTTGTGAGTCACCAGGGCACTGGGATGAATTGTAACTGTAAACACCAATTCCTCTTCCACAGGGTTGAAAACAAGACTGGAGCCACAGTAATGGAGAAGCGGAAGATGGAATCAGCTTAGATTCTTCTTGGATATTTTTCAATTTATCAAACACTTCTCCTGGTAGCCCTAATTTTTACCTGATGTAGAAGGAACAGTAATGAAGAAAGCAGAACAAACACAGAGACACAGTGAAAGCTCCCCTAGGTCAATAGAAGTAGCTCACACTGCCCCATCACACACTCTCTTACTCATAATGTTGGTTACTGACCTTAGGATCCATTAACGGGGCCAAGGCATTGCTCAGTGAAAGTTAGAAAAGTCCCCTCCCATCATGGTCAGTCCAGCCCAAGAGACAGCAGTCCACTCTGCTTCTGCCCTGCTTCAATGTCATGAGTTGTCTTTCCCAGGAATAGGTAGTCTGAACGCTGCTGGCACTGCCAAAGGTCTGTTTAGTTGAGAGAAAATGCCTGCCTGCACTCCCCGCCTCCTCTCTCGCCGATCACGGAGTCTACCCGGGTGGTCTGGATCAGCACCACGGGCTGAACTGCTCCATGGGTCAACTCCAAGACCCTCTCTCATGCTGTGGGAGTTTAATGTTCTGAGTCAGCAAGCTGCAGCCCCTCCACCAGGCCCTGCCACCTCATCAAAGGTCCAGCTGCAGCCTCTGGGATAGGGCAGAGATAATAGAGAACCAAGAAGCTCACGGCTGAGTTTGTGACTTCCAGGTGAGGCTGGAACTTTCCCAAAAGCTTCTGAGCAAATGGATGACATCTGAAGAGAAGAAAAACTGAAGTTGTGGGGGCCACAGTCAGGTCAACTCGTGCCTTATAAAGGGGCTGGGTCTAGTGGAAAGAGCACAGGCTTGGAGTCAGACGACCTAGGGTCTAATCCCTGCTCTGCTACTGGTCTGCCACGTGACCTTGGGCGAGTCACTTAACCTTTCTGTACCTTGGTTTCCTTATCTGTAATTTAGGGATTAAATCCTATTTCCTCCTAATTAGACTGTGAGCCCATCTGAGACAGGACCTGCCCAATCTGATTATCTTGTTTCTACCCTAGTGCTTTGGACATAATAAGTGCTTTACAAGTAATACTGATAATAATGTTGGTATTTGTTAAGCACTTACTATGTGCAGAGCACTGTTCTAAGTGCTGGGGTAGATACAAGGTAATCAGGTTGTCCCACGTGAGGCTCACAGTTAATCCCCATTTTACAGGTGAGGTAAGTGAGGCACAGAGAAGTTAAGTGACTTGCCCACCGTCACACAGCTGACAAGTGGCAGAGCCGGGATTCGAACCCAAGCCCGGGCTCTTTCCACTGAGCCACTCGGCTTCTCTACCACTGACAGAGGGAGCCTACTGAGTCTTTGAAGTCTTTGAATGGGTAACAGAAAACCATATTAATCCTAGCCAATAGCTAGTGTGCTCCAGCAAACATAAGTGGCTATTCAAACACAACAAACACTTGTTCACAGTGATGATAATATATTGCTCATTTATCTAGCTCTTATACCTGAAACACTTAGGAACCTTTCAACCAGAAGCAATTCAGATCCATTCACAGATGCTTTCTGAAAATTACTCCATTCTACCCCTTCCTCTCCCATAGCCCCTCTTGGGACCGTATATCTTCCTCCTGGGGCGGGAGGGGACTTTGATGGAACTTAACCTCCTCTGGAGGCAGTGTACCTTCCTCCCATGGACCAGGGGAGACCCTGACAGAACTTAACCCCTTCTGGGAACAATGCATCTTCCTCCCAGGGGACAGGGGAGATGGTGACAGAACTTACCCTTTGGATGCTTGGTTTGCCCAAGACGAAGAGTTCTTAAAAAAAGTCTGTGCCTCTACACCTAAAACACTACACCAATTGAAAAAACCATTAATTTTAGAGCTCATTTGTTCAGGGGTTAACACAAGTCATCTGGGCTTTCTTTCAAAGTAATAAATCCATAACTAGTATTTATTGAGCACCTATTGGTCAGCTTTTAGTTTTTCCTAGGATGGAAATCCCAGGCCTGATCCAGTCCAGTCTTGGGACCAACCGACGGGGTCTCTGCCTATGTCCGGTTCCTTGATGGGGCCAGGTGGCCATCTACGCCCGCCCTAAACCTGGTTGGATTAATTTTGGCAAAACGTTCTGGAAGGTTCTGGCCTGAGGGTTCAGGCTGCCCCTGACAAGAATGAGGAAAACATGTATTTAATCCCTTTAGGCAAATTGCTGAGTGTTTCATGCTGAACGACATAGAAATAGCAAGGATAAAATGATACGCAACATCAGAAATGAAAGCCCCATAGCTGGAAAATTCAAGGACCGACTGGGCTAGTCCTATTGGTTTGGGTCAGGTTTAAGGCTACAGTTAAATTTAGGGCCTGGGCCAGGGTTAAGGTTAGAGTTAGTGTTCAAATTAAGGTTAGGGATAGGGGTAGGGATAGGGCCAAGGAAATGGTTAGAGTTAAGACCTGGGTTAGGTTTACGGTTAGAGTTAGGGTTAGAGCCAAGGTCAGCATAAGGGTTAGGTATAGGCTAGGATTAGAGTTAGAGTTAGGATTAGAGTTCAGGTTAAGACCAGAATTAACTTGTGTGTTTGATTCAATCTATCAATCAGTGATATGTATTGAGCAATTACTATATGGAGAGTGCAGAACCAAACACTTGGAAGGTGGCAGATTAGCGGGCGGGGATTAGGCCTACTAATTCTAATGTACTCTCCTAATTGCTGCACACAGTGCTCTAAAAATAGTAGGTACTCAATAAATGCCAGTGATTAAGTATTGACTGAACAAATCATCTCCAAGGACCTGATGAAGCAAATCGCCATCCCCCCTCAACCTTGTCTGTCATGTTCCCACTGAAATCCAGAGTGAAACCAATGAATAGGCTGGCAGGGTGCAGCACAATGTGAAGTGTATGCAAAGGTTTGTTTTATTTTTAAGTACAGGATATATACGAGTACGACTGAGCCAACCACAGCACCATGACCAAGTGTTGGCCTTGGTAGCCACGATGGTCTTCATCTCCCATGTTAGCTAATGATTTTTCAGGATTCTTGCCATCTGCCCACTTCACAGAATGGCCTAGGTGGTTCTTCAGTCAGAATCCTTCATCCCCTGATGGCAGAGGCAGAACTGGCACTGATCCTGGAGTCCAGGACTCCTGATTACTGGAGCAGTGCTCATTCCACAGAGCAGAATTAGGGAGCATGTAGAACCATGCACATGGAGGCCTCAGCACCACAGGTGAGATCTCCATCTTCATCACAGGCAACAGACAGAGATGGAGTCTAAAATAGGGCAACGCCCCTTCCGTGTCTCTGAACACATCTTCCGCCACTGAGGCATCATGGCCTTTGGTCCAGCCATCCGTGTAGGTACCATTGTGCTTAGTCATGAAGTATGGTGAAGCTTCTGGTTCTGATGATATAGCTAATAATAACTGTGGAGTTTGCTTAGTATAGTAAGCACTGGTGTAGATACAAGATAATCAGATCGGACACTTCCTGTCCCACATGGAACTCCCAGTCTAATAGGGAGAACTGGCAATTAATCCCCATTTTACAGATGAGGAAGTTGAGTCACAGAGGTTCAATGACTTACCCTTGGCCACACAGCAGGTAAGTGGGGGAGTGAGGATTAGAACCCAGGACCTCTGAGTTCCAGGCCCAGTCTTCTTTTCACCAGGCCATGCCCAGAAAGGAACCAGTGCAGCCTGCCACACTCCTAGTTCAGGTCCCATCTCCTGCTGCCCTAGCTCATTCACGGTCTGCTTTCCTGGGCACAGCTGTCAGTGGAGACCCCAGCCTGGATCAGGGAGCTGGTTGGGAGTGGAAAGGAAGCAGGATTTAGGAAGGGATGAGGAGTAGGAGATGATAGTCCTCGAAGAGTACCCACACCAGAAAGCCACGATTTTGGGTCTTTCCAGCCATTATGGGAAACTCTCAGGCCTACTGAGAACACTGAGAAGTAGCATGCCTAATGGATAGACCATGAACCTAGGAGTCATAAGGCCCTGGATTCTACTCCTGGCTCTGCCATTTGTCTGCTGTGTGACCTTGGACACGTCACTGCACTTCTCTGTTCCTCAATTACCTCATCTTTAAAACGGGGATTACGATTGGGAGCCCCGTGTGGGACAGGGACTGTGTCCAACCTGATTAGGTTGTATCTACCCCCATGCCCAATGCTTAGTACAGTGCCTGGCACTTAGTAAGCACTTAACAAATGCAATTTAAAAAAAACCTGACCAGAGCAAGGCTTGGAGCCCAGATGGGCTACCTATGGGGCCATTACTCACATCGGCCCTGTGAAGTGGGCATCCTCACCAAAAAGCTAAGAAAGATCCACTGGAGGTCCGGAAGGTCTCTCCCCACCGAGCCCTCCGGCTGTGGCCCAATTCACCTGCCCTTGCTCTGAGCTGTTTGGACCACAGTGGGCTGCATCATCATGGTGACTCTGCATCAGGAACAATTCTGGAGGGCTAGGGAGAGGGTGGGCAGGGGTTTCCAGACCGGCAGCCCAGACTCCAGGTTTCTATTGCCCATCTGGTTACCAATAGGCCTCATGATGCAAGAAAGCTTTAGCTCATCTTTGCTATGATTCAGTTCCTCTCTCTATGCAGATAGATTAGGGAGGTTAAGTCAGAAGGGTGCAACCCCCGCCCCCTAGCCTTCCAGAAAGGCGAGTGGAGGAGGAAGAGGATAAGGCTGGGGAGGAGAGTGGCTGGGGAGGAGAGTGGTGTCATTGTGTTGGTCCTAACATGCGAGATTCACAGCCACAACGTAGCTCCCCAGGCAGCTGGGCCTGGAGCTCAAAATAGAACCTTGAAGCAGGGTTCTGCCATCTGCTTCTGATTTTGAACTGGGAGAGGGGGCAGGGAAGGCCTGAAAGGGAAGAGACAACAAACACTCTAACCAGCGACCCCAGCCACAGATCTCCTGGGCTAGCTTTGTCAGGCCGGGCCGGGCTGCAGATGAGGCTACGGATCTACCTCGATGGGGCCAGAGGGTGAAGGATTCCCAGGGTTTTCCTGTATGGAAGAGAAGACTCCCTCTCTATCCTAGCTGAGTGTGCATTTACCAATTCCTTCTGGCCCAGGCCTCTTGGAGGAGATGTGTTTTTAATAAGGCTTCCGAGATTCCCCAGAAGCGGAAAACCTGGAACCCATATCCCACAGGGGGTCGGGGGTGAGGCTGAAATGGACTGGCTTGATCTCTTACAGCAGATACCAACCCCAAGGAGGGTCACAAAATGTTGTGGGTCTCACTGTGAGGTCAGGGGCTCCACGGGTCAGAAAGATTCTTAAGACTTGGCTCCATTTCTCTTGACTCTACCCCCATCCTGGAAAGGGCAGGGAGTGATTCCTTCTCCAAGAAATCTAGGGTTCTTTCTCAGACAGATGCATCCCTGCCTGGAGAGGGTAATCTTCTGGGGAAGGAGAGATAAGCAAAAACCAAGGATGTGCCGAATGGGAGAATGGGATTCTTCCCTCCAGATGTGACATCTAAGTAGAGAAAGTCCCTCTTCTGGGGAATCTGGGAAGCCTTATTAAAAGCACATCTACTCCAAGAGGGCTTCTCCAGCTAAGCCCTTATTTCCTCTTCTCCCAATCCCTTCTTCATCACCCTTGCATTTGGTTTTACACCCTTTATTCACCCACCCTCATCCCCCAGGGCACTTGGTACATATCTGTAATTTATTTATTTATATTAATGTCTGTATCACCCTCTAGATCCTTGTGGGCTGGAAACATTTCTAACAACTCAGTTATACTGCACTCTCCCAAACTTTTTGTACAGTGCACTGCCCACAGTAAACACTCAATAAATGTGATTGGTTGATTGATTGACTGATTGATTGAATCAATGGGAAATCCCAGGATCTATCACCAGAGGTGTTCAGAGCATCTCCCTGGGATGGTCGCGGCCTTTCCCGGGGTGGGGGAGGCTGACGGGAAAGATCATTCTCTGCGCTCTGAATCCAACCAGCCCCACCAGTAACCTGGATCTGGGGTTTTTAGCCTCCTCTTACCCAGAAGGAAAGTGAAGTCAAGATCACCCAACAAATCATTAACAGAACTGACAAGAGAATCTAGGGAATCCAGGGTTCCCTGTTTTCCAAAGCATTCCAATCACCTGCCTCTCCGGACCAGATGGCCCCACACGGGACCTTTGCAGTACCCCAAGGAAGAGCAGGAAAGATCTGTGGGATAAGGGGAGTCCATAGTCTCTGAGCAGCCACATTTCTGGGAACTCCAGGGCTTCGGAACATGAACTTCAATCCAACGGGGGTGATTGAAGAGAAAGAGCAAACATCAAGTCAATCAATCAATCAATGGTAAACGTTAAGAGCTTACCACGTGCAGACCCCTGTACTAAGTGCTTGTGGAAGTACGATGCAACAGAGTTGGTAGAAAGGTTCCCCGCCCACAATGATCTTATAGTCTACAGGATGAGCTTTCAGTTAAGAGGCCTCTAGGGATGATCCAGGTAGCAGAGAACACACACTTTGGGCTGCTACACCCTGACTGGGGAAGAGAAACAGAGAAAAGGGAGCTGGGGCACTGTTTTTGTCTGTTCTGAATGATCTCTGTCCAGACGTTTCCCAGAGTCCCCAGTTAAAGAGCCCTCACATCTGCTTCCTCCTACTCCCTCTCCTCTAAGTCAGTGAAAGGCTCCGATACGGGCCAGGATATGTCCTCCCACGACTTTCTCACTTCAGGAAAAGCCTTGCTGCTGGCAAAGAGGCTCGGAGGGAGCTCCTATTCCAACCGATTCTCCGGCACCTGGAAGCGGGCAGGGGAAGAGCGAAGACATCACTGACTTCCTGTGGTCCGGACAGGTGGCTCAGGGCAAGGCCTGGACATGGTTCCATTGCCCAGGGCACAGCACCCAGGAGGCTGGAGTCTGTGCCAGGGATCACTGCGGGTCTGGGTGAAGCACGGAAATGGAAAGACCCTTAACCGAGATGGCAAGGACTTTTCCCCACCCTCCAGGGATGAAAATTTCAGAGTTCCAGGCTCTCATCCCTTTAAATTGTAAGTTCATCGAGGACAGGGACTATTTCTGTTTACTGTTACGTTGTATTCTCCCAAGTGCTTGGCACAGTGTTCTGCACACCGTAAGTGCTCGATAAATAGGATGAGTGACTGACACCAGGATTGAACCGGGGCCTAGTGCTCTATACCACACTTTGGAGGGGCAAAATACCTTCTGTTGGCTGTTTGACTGAATGAATAACCAATCCAGAGCCCCACACTGGTCCACGCTGTCCAACCCATCTACTCCCCATAAGGAATCTTCCTGCTATGGGGAAGCAAGTGTCATTCTGTTTTGAGCTCTTAGAAGGGAAAGGACCATCAATGCAATGGACTCTCATCATCATTCCTCCATTCCTTTTTAGCTCTTCCTACTGTAACCCCTGCCCTGCCCTTGAACTGCGGCTCTCTGCCGTTGGGCTGACTTCACTCACTTGGGGAGAGAATTGGCTCTATTTTTGGAAAAGGCAGGAGCTGCCTTTCTCGCTCCCCTCCTCCTCTCCCCTCCCCCGCCCCCCGTCCCTTATCCCACTCACAGCCTTACTCTCTCCCCCTTCCCCTCTCCATGCTGGGAGGAGTAACAGAGTTGAACTCTGGAGAGCTTCTCCTGGCTCTGGAGAGAGATCGTCCCTCCAGCGGGAGAGGTGTGAAAAGGAGCTGAAGGTCAATAGGGGGTTGAGGGTAGAGGGAAAAGGCGGGCAGAATTGGGGATAGAGTCTTTTGCCAGCTGCGTGACTCATCAGGTTTCTTCTTCCAGTCTATCCAGGCCCCTTATCACAGAAGTAAGTTGCAGGCTGGGAAATCTCCTTCCAGCTCCTGGATATTACCAGCTGCTGGGGCTGCAGGAGAAGGATCCCTTCCATACCTTTCAGTGCACCTTGTACATGGGGTTGTGATTCATTTGGGTCAATTTAGTTTGTTACTGTTATCTCTTGGACTTTTTCCTTCTGAATACAACAGTTTAAAGACATTTCCTTAGCCTTCTTCCACCCCTCTGAGGTAGGGTAGCCGGTAATGATTGTCACCATTTTTACAGATAGAGAAACTGAGGCCCAGGGTACTTGACTTGCCCAAGGTGGTGAGTGATGGAGATGACACTTGGTCAGGTTACCCGATGCCCAATTCCAAGCTCTGGCATCAGATTGCCTGTCTCCACCCGCTTGGAGGCTACCAGGTCTCCCCCGGCCCTGGCCCCACTCAAACACCGCCCGCCCCAACGCACACATGCAAAAAACAACACGCATCACTACTTCAATTGGCTTCCTGGTAGAGTCTGAACTCCAGGGACTGGGAAGACCCTCCAGGGAATTGGATCCCCAGCAGTGAGGCCCAGGGAGATATCCGCGCTCTTCTTGGGTCTCCTTCACTGTCTTATCCTCTGACCGGATACTCCGTTCCCGTCATGGACTGGCGCGCCTGACGCCTTCATGGGGTTTGGAAACAAGCGGTCATGGCCAGGAGGGTCTGCACACAGTCAGTTCCCAGCAGACCAGGCCGCCGCCTTGGCCTCTTCCCATCAGCCAGATGTCTCTTGTGAGCACTGAGGAAAGGGAGAGTCCCCAGACGGGGACTTTCCTTGAAGCATTTTCCCTCCACCTCTGTCCAAGCCCTGACAGGAAAGGGAAAGCCAGACCTCCTTCCCTCCTCCCCTCCCTCTCTCTGTTCTTCCCTCCCTCCCTCCAGTTCTCTCTCCTTCAGCTCTATTTAGCAACCCAGCAGGGAGGCAAAGAGCCCTTGGGGATAAAGAGAACATGCCTGAGATGTTCCCAATGTACCAAACCTTGAGCAAGACCTCAGCTGGGAAGAGCCGCTAATTTCCAAAGCACTCCCCTGTCCTTCAGCTCATATGTCCGACAGAGACAAAACCGACCTGCCCCAGCCAAGGAAAAAATTCCTCTCTTGGCCTACAGCCAGCAGCTCCGAGCTCTGAATCTGATGGCCCACACCAATCAGGGAATCACGTTCTCCCCGTTGGAACACTGTGGTGGGTGCAGAGGGTGGCGAGATCAGCCGAAGCTCTGCAGGAATCGGTGCCAGGAGCAGAAAGGGTACGTGGCAAATGGAAGATATGAAGGCCCTTCCACATCTGGGGCAGCATCTTGCCTAATAATGTCTAACCTCACTTCATGACTTCTAACTCCATTTTTTCCAGATGGGTTAGTTCAGCCAATCACATTACACGAGCTGACAGAAGTCAGGTTTTATCTAGTGAGAGAGCACAGGACTGGGAATCTAGAGACTTGGGTTCTAATCACAGCTCTGCTACTTCCCTGCTGTGTGAGCTTGGACAAGGCACTTGACTTCTCTTTGCTTCATCTGTAAAATGGAGATTAAATGCTTGTTCTTCCCCTTAGGCAGGGTCCCGTATGGGACAGGAACTGCATCCAAGCTGATTATCAATCAAGGCCATTTACTGAGCTGTTATTTAAAAATGACATTTATGAAGCACTTACTATGTGCCAGGCAATAAACTCAGCACTGGGGTAGACACAAGCTAATCAGGTTGGGCATAGTCCATGACCCAGATGGGGCTATAGCCTTTAAACCCATTTTACAGAAGAGATAACCGAGGTTCAGGGAAGTGAAGTGACTTGCCCAAGGTCACACAGCAGAGAAGTGTCACAGCCAGAATTAGAACCCAAATCGTTCTGATTCCAAGGCCCATTCTCTATCCACCATGCTTCTTTACTGGGTGCCGAGCATTGGACCAAGCACTTGGGAGAGTACAGTACCATAGAGTTATCTCGTATCGACCGGTGTACCTATCTGTGTGTCAAGTAAGTCCTTAACAAATGCCATTATTGTTATTAATAATAATAATCCAGGTACCGCTGGTGGTCCTCCCATGGTACCACTGGGGTCATTAAGCGCTCAATAAATACAATCGAATGAATCTGGAAGGAAATTCCTCAGTTTGGGATCTTTGCCACCATGGCCACGGGACCACCAGGGGAACATAGAAGTGCATAGTCCAGAGGGTGTGAGCTGTCCAGGAAGCAGCGGGGATGATTAGGAGAAGGAGCCTCGGGGTTGGAAAAGAGTAGAAAGGCTCATTAAGGGGGGCAACTTGGTTTTTGTCCAGACTCTGGATTGTCTTTGAAATGGGCACTTTGCAGTTATCTCTGATATTCTCGTTTCCCAAGCAGCATCAGGGTGAACGTGGAGTTGATTTCACTTGTCCTGGAAGCCCCATCTTCCCAGAACCTTCCCTGAGTGCAAGCAGTGATGGCTGCCCTCCTTCTCCTGCCATTTTTTCAAAGACCACTGACAGACAGTCATTCATTCACTCATTCGATCTTATTTATTGAATGCTTACTGTGTGCAAATCACTGTACTAAGCACTTGGGAGAGTACAAGAGCAGACACATTCCCTACCCACAACGAACTCACGGTCTAGAAGGCTCACAGTCTGTAAGGGGGACATCAAATGAACATGCCCTTTTCAATTTATGCACGTAGGAGGAAAGTCTGCCTGTTTTGCACACTGGACCCAGTTGGTGTTCTGACAGGAAGGGCAACTTCAATTTAAAATAACTCCTCCTCATTAGCTTAATTTTCAGCACAACCACAAAGAAGGGCAGGCTCCAAGAGATGCCTGGGGAACATAGCTGTGGGGTCTAGTGAGAAGCAGCATGGCTTAATGGGTCAGAAGAGCTGGGTCTGATCCCAGCTCTGCCAATTGCTTGCTGTGTGACATTGGGTAAGTCACTTAACTTCTCTGTGCCTCAGTTCTTTATTCTCCCTCCAGCTTAGACTGTGAGCCCCATGTGGGATGGGGACTGTGACCAACCTAATTAACTTATACCTACCCCAGCGCTTAGAACAGTGTTTGACACATAGTAAGCACTTTACAAATAAATACCATTAAAAAAAAAACTACTAGAGGAAGGGTTTGAAGGAAAGGCCTAAGTCACAGGGTCCAGGAAAAAGAGAAACCCACTAGAGCATAGGGATTATCATGCCCTGACCTAATAATAATAGTGGTGGAGCACTGTGGCTAGAGAAGCAGCATAGCTTAGTGGAAAGAGCATGGGTTTGAGAGTCGGAGGATGTGGGTTCTAATCCTGGCTCTGCCACTTATCAGCTGTGTGATTTGGGGCAAGTCACTTAACTTCTCTGTGCCTCAGCTACCTCATCCGTAAAATGGTGATTAAGACTGTGAGCCCCACGTGGGACGACCTGATTACCTTGTATCTCCCCCAGTGCTTAGAACGGTGCTTGGCACACAGTAAGCGCTTAACAAATACCGTTATTATTATTATTATTATTAAGTGCTTAGCATATGACAAGCACTGTACTGTCAGACCCCCAGCCCTGTCCTATATGGGGCTCACGCTCTGAGGGAGATTGGATATTTAATCCTCAGTTTGCAGATGAGGAAACTGAGGCACAGAGGAGTTAAGGTTCCAAAGAAGGCAGATGGCAGAGCTAGGATTAGAATCCAGGACTACCGAATCCCAGCCCTGTGCTCTTTCCACTAAGCCATGCTGCTTTTCCTTCATCTCTCCTCTCAGCCCCAACCCCTAACCCAGGCCCTTTCTCTACCTGCCACTAAAAGGGAACAGAGCGGCCGGGAGCCGGGAGATACTGCAAAACTCCCAGGAAGAACCGCCTTCAAAAACCGGCTCTCATTCAGCCAGCGTTTACTCGGTAGAGTTAACGGTTTCTTTCCTTCACTTTCCCCTGAGATGATTGAAACTTCACCAAATCAACTGTCACTCCCACTCTGCCCCCCAGCCCCGCCCCGCTCCAAAGCCAAGTATTATGGGGAATGAAGTGATAAAGGAAGGTATCACTGAGTCGCTGTGGCCTCAATGCCTCCTATAGAGGGAAATTATAGAGGAGCAGCGTGGCTCAGTGGAAAAAGCCCGAGCTTGGGAGTCAGAGGTCATGGGTTCGAATGCCGGCTCTGCCGCTTGTCAGCTGTGTGACTGTGGGCAAGTCACTTCACTTCTCTGTGCCTCAGTTCTCTCATCTGTAAAATGGGGATTAACTGTGAGCCTCTCGTGGGACGACCTGATTGTCCTGTATCTACCCCAGCGCTTAGAACAGTGCTCTGCGCATAGTAAGCACTTAACAAATACCAACATTATTATTATTAAATTAACGGAAGAGCTGTACAAGTCCAGGGCCATGGGAAGACCTGCTCTGTAGAGGGGAGCCGCCAGGGTTGCCCTTCTGACTCGCCGAAAATCCGATCCCGTTCCATCCCATCCGGGCCCCCAAGTCACAGATATGGCAGGACAGCATAATAATAATTAATAATTATGGTATTTGTTAAGAGCTTACTATGTGCAGAGCACTGTTCTAAGCGCTGGGGAAGATACAGGGTCATCAGATTGTCCCACGTGGGGCTCACATTTTTTAATCCCCATTTTTACAGACGAGGTAACTGAGGCCCAGAGAAGTTAAGCGACTTACCCAAGGTCACACAGCAGACAAGTGGCAGAGCCGGAATTAGAACCCACGACCTGTGACTCCCAAGCCCGGGCTCTTTCCACTAAGCCACGCTGCTTCTCTGCATAGAGAAGGAGAGTCCAGGTCAAGCAATGAGAAGCAGCACAGTAGAGTGGAATAAGCATGGGCCTGGGAGTCAGAGGACCTGGGTTCTAATTCCAGCTCCACCTCTTGTCTGCTATGTGACCTTAGGCAAATCACTTAACTTCTCAGTTACCTCATCTGTAAAATGGGGATTAAGACAATTAGTCCCATGTGGGACATGGACTGTGTCCAGCTGATTAGCCTATATCTACCCCAGCACTTAGTACAGTGCTTGGCACCTAGTAAGCGCTTTAAAAAATCATTTAAAAAGCCCAGAGCCACCTGGGAAATACCATTCTGATCTTGAACTGGATCAGAGAATAACAGACATCGCCAGGGCTGCAGCTGTTGGGAGAGGTTCTGCGTGAGCGGGCGGCGTGACCCAGGAAACGAGCCTCCAGGAGCGGGGAGGCCGATGAGGGAGAGAAGGCGGGGCTAGCGAGCACTGGACAGGGCGACCCATACTCACAGGCCACAAAGGAACCACGGAGTTCATTCATTCAATAGTATTTGTTGAGCGTTTACTATGTGCAGAGCACTGTACTAAGCCTGGCAGGAAGGGAAAAGGCGGAAGTGGCTGCGGCACCCGGTCGGAGGTGGGAAGATGATGGCAAGGCTCAGCCCCCAAAGTGGCCAGCTCAGGGCCGCATCGCTGAGGGCCGGAAGGGCTCCTGGGGGAGGCTGGCTGTCTGCACACCACCAGTCCAGAGGCACTGGCATACTCAGACTGAATAATAATAATAACAACAACGACGACGTGGCATAATGGGCCTGGGAGTCAGGAGGGCATGGGTTCGAATCCTGACTCCGCTGGGCAAGTCACTTCACTTCTCTGGGCTTCATTTCCCTCATCTGTAAAATGGGGATTGAGACTGTGGGCCCCACCCGAGTCAGAGACTGTGTCCAACCCATTTCGATTGTACCCACCGCAGTCCTTAGTTCAGTGCCCGGCACATAGTCGGTACTTAACAGATACCACAATTCTTATTATAATTATTAATAAATTCTATAACTGATACGAATGCAATTAATATTAATCATTATTATAGAGAGAGAAGCAGCGTGGCTCAGTGGAAAGAGCATAGGCTTGGGAGTCAGAGTTCGAGGCTTCTTATCCCGGTTCTGCCACTTGTCAGCTGTGTGACTTTGGGCAAGTCACTTCACTTCTCTGTGCCTCAGTTATGCCATCTGTAGAGTGGGGATGAAGACTGTGAGCCCCATGTGGGACAACCTGATTACCTTGTATCTTCCCCAGCGCTTAGAAAAGTGCTGGGCACATAGTAAGCCCCTAAGAAATGCCATTATTATTAATAATAATACATGTACCAAGTATATTTGTCCATATTTAATTCTTATATCCCCTCTCAGAGTTGCACCTGGAGAGTTTCCAGTACTCTACCAGTCTCGACTATGGGAGGGAGAGTCAAGCAGAGACGTATCCATTTCATTCGTAAGCTTGGGCAGTGGCAAGCGAGCGGAAGGCAATCTGCTACAAGTCAAAACTCACCTGTGCTGGGCAGCAGCGGCACGGGACAGAGCTGAGGCCGAAGACTCAGGTTTAAAGTACAGAAGGAGGAAATGGTAAACCAATTCTGTATTTTTAACCAAGAAAATTCTATGGACACACTACCAGAACGATTGCCGATGGAGGTGGGGCTTTCTGGGAGAGTTGTGTCCAGGCATCGGAGACGACTCAACAGCATAAGACAAGACAATAAATTATTATATAATAATAATGTGGTATCTGCTGAGCATTGACTAAGTGCCAAGCACTGTGCTAAATGCTGGGGTAGATACAAATCAATCAGGTCAGGCACAGGCTCCGCCCCACATGAGACTTCCAGTCCAAAGAGTAGGGAGAACAGGGATCTAATTCCCATTTTACAGATGAGAAAACTGAGGCACAGAGAAGTCAAGTGACTTGCCCCAGATCACTCAACAGATGCAGAAGGTGGCACATGGCAAAAACTCAATCAATACCTTTGATTCATTGAATGGCACAGCAGAGAAGTTGGAAGGGGACGGCCACGTAGCTAGGTTAGGGTCCGGAGATAACCTTAACCTGCTTCTCCGTCTTCCGAAGAAGGTTCAGCTGGAACCTTCCCTCCCACTAGAAGGCAGGAGACTGGATTTGATGACCTTCCAAGGTCCCTTGGCGTCCCAATACGCCCTAAGCCTGCTTCCAGGCACTCATGTCCTGGTCGGGACTCCAGAGCGGAGAGACCAATGGGATGGTCACCGTGGCCTCAAGGCTAACAGAGGACAAGCAGGATGAGACTAGGGCTTTATCAGCCTAATCTGAAGGTGGATGTGCAGCTGGCAAGTAGATGGAGATGAGCCCAGTTGGCTGCCTAGGGGGGAGTGCAGGACTATGGGAAAATAATAATAATAATGTTGGTATTTGTTAAGTGCTTACTATGTGCCGAGCACTGTTCTAAGCACTGGGGTAGACATAGGGGAATCAGGTTGTCCCACGTGGGGCTCACAGTCTTGATCCCCATTTTACAGATGAGGGAACTGAGGCACAGAGAAGTTGTGACTTGCCCACAGTCACACAGCCGACAAGTGGCAGAGCTGGGATTCGAACTCATGAGCCCTGACTCCAAAGCCCATGCTCTTTCCACTGAGCCACGCTGCTTCTCTAAAATCACATGTCTATGGCTGGGAGATAAAGTCACTTCCTGTTGGAGTGAGAGGGAAGGATGGGGGTGATGAGGACTCTCTTGGGACCTTTCAAAAGACAGCAAAGGCTTCAAGAGGAAACAGAGGCTGTTCTATGTAACTGGCGGTCAAGCTCAAGGCTCCCTTAATTAGAAAAGGGAAACGGGGAGGGGCAGGGGGCTACCGGCAGGGTCTTACAGTCAACGGGAATCTCTGGGGGAAGCTGGGAAGGGAGCGAAGGAGAAGGGAGCAGGGGAGGGAGAATGGGGAGGAGGAGAAAGGGCTGGGAATGCTTTCTGGAGAAGGAGAGAGGGACAATCTATCAATCAGTCAGTGGTATTTATGGGGTGCTTAGAACCCACTCACGTGAGCACTGTTGGTCACTGTGGGGATCTGTCGGTGGAAGGGCGGGGGGGGGGGGGGGGGGGGGGGAGAGAGGAGAGAGGGGCCTTCCAGCAGCTGGAGAGCTGCTCCGATAGCCAGGGGCCCTGCTGTCGGTCGGCAGTGGGTCCTCTAGCTGGATCATTCCCTGATCCTGCCCTGCTTCTCTGTGGGGAATGGGTGAGGTAGGAAGCTCACCTCTCTCCCAGAGGTGCTTCACCAGTGCTGAAAATGGCTAGCAGGGGGTGCAGTGCCTGCCCCGAGTCCCCCAGACCCACAGAGATGGCAGCAAGCACACTCTGGCTTCTGCCCCACCTGGAGTTTCAAGCCCGGAGACCAGGAGCTCACACTCAGCAACACGGCCCAGCTAAGCAGCTTCCTGTTTCCTCGACCCTCCCAACCACCCTGGCCCATCCCGAGGCTCCGCCAGAGTTGGGGCTTTTGCCACCTCCACCTCCGGACGGACCCCAGCCTGAGATGGCCACAGTACTGGGCACAGTCTGGGGGCACCACAGGGCGTGGAGGTGACACGGAGCCTAACTGCAGGATACAGAATGTCTCCTAGGTGCCGGGGAGCTGCTGGGGTCAGAATGAGTCCGGTCAAGCTGGTACACTGACCACGAGAGGCTGGAGGACGGAGAGCCCCTGGGCTGATAAAGACTCTGGGACTCAAGTCTTCCAGGAGGTGGGGTTGGTGGAGTCGGAGGGTCTCGGGGCCGGGGCTGGGGCAGGGGGAAGGCATGACCAAGAAGGGAAGATCCTTGAAAACAGGGATCATGTCTATCAGCTCTATTAATAATAGTAACTATAATTGTGTTATTTGTTAAGCACTTACTATGTGCTAGGTGCTGTACTGAGCACTGGGTTGGATACAAGCAAATCAGGTTGGATACAGTCCCTGTCCCACATGAGGTTCACAGTCTCAATCCCCATTTTTTAGATGAGGGAACTGAGGCACAGACAATTGAAGTGACTTGGCCAAGGTCACAAGGCAGACAAATGGTGGAGCTGGGATTAGATCTCATGACCTCTGGCTCCCAGGCCCCTGCTCTATCTATATGCCATGCCGGTTCGATTGTATTATACTGTCCCAAACTCTTACTACAGTGCTCTGCCCACAATACTCTCTCATGAAGGAAGTCAGCGTGGCCTAATGGATAAAGCACGAGTCTGGGAGCCAGAGGTCGTGGGTTCTAATCCCCGTTCCACCACTTTTCTTCTGTGTGACCTGGGCAAGTCACTTAACTTCGCTGTGTCCCAGTTCCCGCATCTGTAAAATGGGGATTAAGACTGAGCCCTATGTGAGACAGGGACTGTGTTCAACCCAATTATCTTGGATTTACCCCACCGCTTAGAACATTGCCTGGCACGTAGTAAGTGCCACACAAATAACTTTATTATTATTGCTATTATCATGAAATAACTTGATAGATTAAGAAGGGACACAAGAACAGTAGGACTTCCTGTCAGCAGTATTGGAGTTGGGGAGGGAGAGGAAGTATTTACCCTGGAAGTATGCGCCTGGCTGCGGGTGTGTGCGATGAACAGGGCATAGGAATACGGGGGACACTGACTTTGGTAGAGGGGTCTGGGATAGTTCCTGACAGTGATCACACCATGTCCCGGAGATAGAAGCCAGATCCATTTCTGCGCCCTTTCCTCTTCCCCTCAGGCCCTCCTTCTCCCCACATCCCACCCCAGGCGGAGCATGGCCAGACCAGGAGTAGCAGCAGAACAGGAACAACTGACCTACGACCCCTTAGGGAGGACACGCAGGGCCTCTCCCCCATCTCGAACTCTAGTGGGACCTAGTCTCCATCTAGAGCAGCCAGCAGTGATGCTACAGGCCACGGCTCCGGTGCCCTCCCCGCATCCCGGCCCCTTTCCGGCCCCGCACAGGGTCTGGCGATGAGCCATCTTCCTGCCGCAGCCGCGGCTCTCCAGCCTGGACACACCAGCTAGAGACTGAAAGGAGCCTTTGTGTTTAGCTGGCAGCTTTTCCCCCGACGGGAGCCAGCTGAAGCGGCTCCAGCCTCGGCCCCGTCCATCAGGGCCCGGCCAGCTCTACAGGCCGGAGAGAGGGGAGCAGGCGGAGGGCCCAGGCTCACCCATCTGCTGTAAGGGGACCACCCGCTGCTCTCCTCAGACTGACCCCACAGCCTAAATTGGGGTTAGGAGCATCATGTGTATATGCAGGGGCAAGGTGGGTGGGAAGGGAAATGTATGTTTTGAGCAAATTTGGACGTCACTGTCTAGTGGAGAGAGGGCAAGATTGGGAGTCAGAAAAACTTGCGCTTTTCACTGGCTTGCTGGGTGCCCTTGAACAAGTCACTTACCTTCTCTGAAAGTGGAAATAGCAATCCTGTCCTCCTTCCCCACCTAATTTACAATCTAGCAGCAGGTGGAGGGGAAAGGATGGATCCACAGGTTACAGTGGATTACAGGTAGGAGGAAGCATTAGAGACTGAAGATATGAACATTAGTGGTATGATGAGGGGGTCAGGGGAGTGAGTATCCAAGTGCTCGGGTGGCACGGAATGATGCTCTGGGGTCACGGTGGTGGAAGAAGAAGAAAGGGAGGGGAATCATAGGAATCATTATCTGTGGTGGGTTGAAGAAGCCTGTCAGTTAACAGCGGTTCATTCACTGTCGTATTTATTGAGCGTGTACTGTGTGCGGAGTCCTTTATTAAGCAACTGGGAGAGTACAATACAACAGTAAACAGACATATTCCCTGCCCACAGCAAGCTTAGGGTCAATTAAGCAATCAAAGGTACTTATTGAGAGCTTGGGAAAATGCACTGGAGTAAGCACACCTGATCACTGAACTCAAGGAATTTACCATCTGCCCAAGCAACCGAGGCAAGACAATGGGACGGGGTCTGAGTCCTGGCATCGCCCATCCCAAACCACCAACCATTCCAACTCCCACCCATTCCTACCCCGGCCTCTGTCCCGGACCGAGTGCCCGTCCTGGGACCTCCTCCAGGGCCTCTCTTAGTTAGGAATCAGAGATGAGTAGGACCTGGTACAAACAGGTTGGTCACTAAGCTGCCTGGAGCCCACCAGGAGGCCAAACCGGCCTCACAGGGCCTCCTCACTGAATAGCAGGAGCAGACGTCCCGCTGAGTGGCTGACTGATGGATCAGGTCCTCAGGCTTCAATCTAGGTGGAAGGGAGATGGAGGGTGGTCCCCCAGGGGAGGCTGCTTTCTCTCTGCCATGTGTCTGCGGTATGACCATTCATTCATTTAGTCATATTTATTGAGAGCTTACTATGTGCACAGCACTGTACTAAGCACTTGGAAAGTACAATTCAGCAACAGAGACAGTCCCTACTCAACAGTGGGCTTGAGCAAGTCACTTAACTTCTCTGTGCCTCGGTTACCTCATCGGTAAAATGGAGATTAAGAATGTGAGTCCCATGTGGGACATGGTCTGTGTCCAACCTGATTACCTGCAATCTGCCCCACCGCTTAGAACAGTGCTTGGCACATAGTAAGCACGTAACAAATACCATAAAAAAAAAAGATCCCGGCAGCCCCAGGCCCAGGCCAGCTTCCTCTGGGTTCAGCAAGATGATGAGACCAGTCCATAGCTGAGTCCCCTGGCATCTATTTCCCTGCAGTTGCCCCCAAATGCCCTGACGCTGCCTAGGGCCCAGAGCTCACTCAGTGCAGGAGCAGAGAGGGTGGGGGAGGAGGGAACGCTCTGGGGCCGACTAGAATCTACACAGAGAGTGGACTGCCAGCAAGGGCCTGGGAGAATAGGATCCAACGAGAGGGCTCCTGTGGAGATGCGGATGGAGGTGCGGATGAGCCTGGCTTCTGAGATTTTAGGATCAAGAACCTGCATGAAGAAACTGATTTTAGTACCCGTCATTTCCACAGGGATATTTACGTTCTCTTTCTCTCTCTTCCCTGCCAGCCATGTTTCCTCTGGGACACAGAGTGCAGCGAGCAAGGAGGTGGGAACACAGCGCAGAGGTTCTTTCCATGCAGGCTCCGTTAACGGCCAAAGTGACCCCAGCATAGTTCTACGCTGTGTCATGGCACCACGACCCGGAAGGTGGTTGCTCGGTAGCCACTGTGGGCTTCGCCACCCGTGTCGGCCAACCCTTTCTCCTGCAGTCCACCTCACAGAATGTTCCTGTCGTTTCTTGGTCAGAAAACTTCACCACTGATGGCTGACCTGAGGCTCAAACCCAGGTCTCCTGATTCCCAGAGTGATTTTTTTTCCACTGTTAAGCGACAACTGGTCCCCCCGGTGGGACGGAGCCCCGGGACTCAGCTGCCAGAGAGACGAGAGGCCAGAGGGAGGCCCTGCTGGCCCCTCCCCCTCCTCTGGTGACACTGAGGTGGCCCAGTGCCAGAGGAATAACTTACAGCAGAGGAATCCTGTCTGAGCCTTCCTCGGATCAGATTCCAAGTGTGCCTGACCCGGCCCTGACCATTGCTTTCAGGAGGCTGAGGTTCCTTTCCAGGGCCCTGGGCCTGCACACCCCACCAAGCTCCACTGCCACGCTGCTGGGACTCCCAAAATTTTCACATGGCACTTGCTCTTTGCCCATCCACAATCCCACGGCTATGGCCAAGCCGGCTTCCAGTCTGGGAAATCCATTATAACAATGCCCCAATCTTATATTTCTTCCAGAGAGCCTGAGGCATCATCATTCGATCGATGGTATTTACTGAGCGCTTACCGTTTGCAGAGCACAGTACTAAGCGCTTGGGAGAGTACAATATAACAGAGTTGGTAAACACGTTCCCTGCCCACGATGAGTTTACAATCTAGAGGGTCTAGTAGCCGTCCCACTGGCTACTCCCTCTTTGAGGCAGGGAGAGACAGCCTTGATTTTACAGTGGGGAAACTGGACCCAGACAGGCTAAGGGATTTACTCAAAGTAAAGCAGCGTGGCCTAGTGGATAGAACACGGGCCCGGGAGTCAGAAAGACCTGGGTTCTAATCTCAGTTTTGCCACTTGTCTGCTGTGTGAGCCTGGTCAAATAATAAAAATAATGATAATTATAGTATTTGTTAAGCGCTTACTATGTGCCAAGCACTGCTCTAAGCACTGAAATCTCTTAACTTCTCTGTGCTTCAGTTACCTCATCTGTAAAATGGGCATTAAGATTGTGAGCCCCATGTGGGACGCGGACTGCGTTCAACCTGATTACTTGGTATCTACCCCAGTGCTTAGAGCAGT
The DNA here is from genome assembly GCF_004115215.2 of Ornithorhynchus anatinus. Taxonomy (NCBI): domain Eukaryota; kingdom Metazoa; phylum Chordata; class Mammalia; order Monotremata; family Ornithorhynchidae; genus Ornithorhynchus; species Ornithorhynchus anatinus. The sequence goes on from NC_041730.1 coordinate 24,557,245, forward strand.
GCCCGGCACATATTAAGAGCTTAACAAATACCACTAAAAAAAAGGCCCAGAGCAAGTACTAGGTAGAGCAGAACGGTCCTGTGAAACTCTGGGCTGGAATAGAGCTGGTGGTTAATGGATGGGTGGCCTGAATCCTGCCCAACAGGGAGAGAGAGAAAAAAATCCTGCAGCTGGAGGAATTAGAAAAGTACAGAGCGAGGATGCAAGGCGATCTCTGACCCGCAATTAGCTTGATGAGATGAGGGACTGGGGCCTGGAAGGCAGGAATGTCAAGATGGAGGACACCGCCGGAATACTTGTGTCCCATCTGTTATCTTGGACCTACCTCTGTGCTTAGGACAGCATTGGCTTACAGTAAGTGCTTACGCTTACTGAGGAGCAGTGTGGCCCGAATAGAAACAGCGTGGGCTTGGGAGTCAGAGGGATCGGGTTCTAATCCTGACTCTGCCTCGTACCTGATGGGTGACTTTGGACAAGTCGCTTAACTTCTCTGGGCCTCATTTCTCTCATCTCTAAAATGAGCAGCCAACACCTATTCTCTCTCCTATTTAGCCAGTTAGCCCCATGTGGGATCTGAATACCTCGTATCTATCCCAGTGCTCAGTACAGTGCTTGGTACATAGTAAAGACTTAAGAAATACTACAATTAATGAATAAATTAATTAACCAATACAACAGCAACAGCAACAATAATAATAATACCAATATTGTGCTCCAGAGAACTACGCTACCTGACCTTGGTCCAAAGGCCCCTGTCATTCCCAGGGCTCCCCTCAGGCTTTTCCCCTCTTCCCTCCCCCTTTCCCCTCTTCCCTCCCCTTACCTAACCAGTGGGCCCAGGAGCCCCAAGGGGGAAGAGCCAGTCCCAGGCTGAGTTGAAAGCAGCCCGAGAACAGCCTCGGTAAGCAAGTCCCCAAATCCCAAGTGCAAACATCGGGAGCACGAACCGAGCCAGGCTCAGAGCACTTGTTACTGTCCAGGCCATGGGTTTGTTTGACGATGGATCAGGGCTCTGAACCCCCAGCTTGAACAAAGACAGGGAACATAGACCCCTCCGCGAAGGGGAAGAAAGAGCAAGATTGGTGGAAGTTGTGCAGGCTTCCCAGGTCAGAATGCATCCCCACTCCCTCTGTTTCTTTCTCTCTTTCTCCTGACTCTTGCTTCTCCCACCTTGCTTCTTTCTCTCTTCCCTTTCCTTACTGTTTTCTCTCCCTCCCTCTGTCCATTCATTCATTCAACCATATTTATTGAGCGCTGACTGTGTGCAGAGCACTGTACTAAGCGCTTGGAAAGTACAATTCAGCAATAGAGACGATCCTTGCCCATAACGGCCTGCCTTTTGATCCCTCTCACTCTCTTGCCATCCCCTTTCTCTATCGGTTGCCTGGGCTCCACTGATTGGCTTCACTAATAATAAAAATAACAATGCCAATAATAATAATAACTATGCCAATGCCAATAATAATGGTATTTGTTAAGCACTTACTATGTTCCAAGCACTGTGCTAAGCAATGGGACACAGTATTCCCACAGCATCCTCCATCTTGACTTTCCTGCTCAACAAATATTGTTGATGATGATGATGACTGCATGTATTAAGTGCTTACTCTGTGTCAAGCGCTGTTCTAAGTCCTGGGGCAGATACAAGATAATCTGGTCAGACACAGTGTCTGTCCCACATGGGGCTCACGGTCTAAGTAGGGGCTAGACTGAGCCTTGAATCCCCATTTTACAGATGAGGAAACTGAGGCACAGAGAACTTGTGACTCGCTCAAGGTGACACAGCAGGCAACTGCCAGAGCTGGAATTAGGGAAAGGCTTTCCGAGAGAACTTTCGCTACAATTAATCAATGGTATATACTGAGTGCTTACTACGTGCAGAGCAGCTTCTAGCTACGGAGATCTACACGCCTGGAACGGAGGCAGGCCGGGACTCTAGGAAAGGAGTCCGGGCAGAGGTGAGCCAGCTCTCTACGCACATCTACCTGGGTGGCCCCAGGGGGAAGCAGTGTTCCGGATTTATTGGGGGCCGACACGAGGCCACAGTCAACCATCTCCTGAGAAGAAGAAGTGAGCCAAAGTCCCCGGAGGATGACTTTTCCTCTCCTGCAAGGAGAAAAGACAGTCTAAGTATCCCGACTTGAAACTCTGGAATCCTGCAGGCACCACGTGCAGTCTTCCTCCCCACCCCTCCTCCCTTCCACCAGACTTAAGGGATACCCCTTGTTCCTCCCAGCGGGCACAGAAATAACACCTCCTCAGTCACACCGCACCCAACTCTACGGGTGCCCCTGGCTGGCCGTGATCCTGTCCTCAGCAGGGAGCTCACTTTGTCCCCCTCCCAGTGTGACCCTCCTCCCCTCTGTTCTGCCCAACTCCTCTATCCCTACCCTCACGAACACCCCGCCCGGTAATATTGAATGATGACATTTTTTACACGCTTACTACGTGCCAAGCACTGGAGTAGGATGAGATAATTAGATTGGACCTCAGTCCCTTTCCGACACGGGGCTTACAGTTTAAGAGGGAGGGAGGACGTTTTACAGATGAGAAAACTGAGACCCAAGAGGTTAAGGTGACTTGCCCATGGTCACACAGCAGACAAAGGGCAGAGCTGGACTAGAGCCCGGGACTTTCTGACTCCAATCCCAGGCCTGCTTTTTCCACAAGACCGCCCTGCCTCTAATCCAAGGCCTGAATCCTCGACTTTATCAGGCTGCCCGTGCTACAATGCCCATCCCAGGCTGGGAGGCTCCAATCTAAAGACCCGTGGATTATTATTATCATTATTATTATTATTTCTCGCACTTATTGAGCGCTTACTGTGTGCAAAGCACTGAACTAAGCACTTAGGAAAGAACGATGTAACATCAGACACATTCTCTGCCCACAACGAGCTCACAGTCCAGAGGGAGGTCACGGTCTAGAGGATTGCAGCAGAATCTGTCTCCTATCTCCCCCAGACCTGTTAGGGGTGGCGGGTGAGAAGGAAGCCGCAGGCTGCTTCCCTCAGCAGGCTCGTGAAGGGGCTGAGGGCTGGGCTCGGGATCTGAGTTCCAAAGGCGGGAACTGTCCGCCGGGAGCGCCGAATTTACTGGGAAGTTCTGGAAGTCCAAGGAGTTCCTTGGAAGCATTATTAGATGAGGGAGACTCTGAGCCGGAGATACAATTTGCATTTCCCACGGAAAGGGGTGGAGGGAGGGGGGAGAGGGACAGACGATGGGGGAAAAGGGGACAAGGAAATGAGGAAGGGGAGAGAGAAGGAGGAGAAGGTAAGACATACATTATGAAAAGAAGGAAATCAGTAGCAGTTGTTTTTCTCTTCCTCTCTCCTCTGGGCAGCTGCGTTTGAAGTACTGGATCAGCAGAAAGGGAAGTGGAGAAGGAGTCAACATACACACACACACATACACACACCCCCACCTCCGCCCCTCACACCCCTCCTGCCAGCTGCACGATTCCACTCGGTTCCCACTGGGTTTCTCGGCTCAGTCCCATTCGCAGGGCCCCAGAAGCCACCACGTCCCGGTCCCTGCCCTGGCAGCAGACGCCTTTCATTCCGATTTACCTAAGAAAGCACGTTGGGTGGCAAGAGGTGAAGGGAAAATGCCCAATCCAAATGCCAAGCGCGTAGTACAGTGCTCCGCATACAGTAAGCGCTCAAGTAACTACGATCGAATGAATGAAATGTCCCAGTTGGAAGCCGGCCGCCCACCGCCTGCGAACTTAAATCGGTAAAGGACTCCCCCCTGCTTTTCACCCTCTCCTTCTGCCTCCCCTCACCAGCCAGCAAGGCTCTCTAGGAGAGTCGCCTGGCTTTCCCTCTCAGGTGACCCCTGGAAAGGACCTGAGCAGAGTCCCCGCCGGAGCATTCCCCCCAAGCAGCGTGGCTTACGGGAAAGAGCAGGGGCTCGGGAGTCAGAGACCGCGGGTTCTAAATCCGACTCCGCCACTAGTCTGCTCTGTGACCTTGGGCAGGCCACTTAACTTCTCTGTGCTTCACTGACCTCATCTGGAAAATGGGGATTAAGATCGCGAGCCCCACGTGCGACAACCTGCTTACCTTCTGTCTACTGCAGCACTTAGAACAGTGCTTGGCACATAGTAAGGGCTTAACAAATACCACGGTTACTATTATTATCATCCTCGGATCCTGGGCAGGCCCCCAGCCCCATCAGGCCTGGATCCCAAGCTAGGCCCAGATTTCTGAGCTTCCTTCAGCAGACCAGATCTGCCTTCCATAGGCACGGTACTTAGACATAGGGCCAGCCCCCGACCCAAAGGGCACAGGGGAAGGGGAGAGAGAAGAGACGGACGAGCTGGGGCGGGGAGGGAGCGTTGAATAAAAAGAAGGCATCGGGGGATCTGGCCTCATTATGCTAATTGAATCCTGCCAGGACTATCGACACCCGACAAGTGCGCCCCGTTTCTCCCGGCCCCCGGCCCCTCGCCAGCCCAGCCCAGCCCGGGGTGGGGGGTGGGGAGGGGCGAGCGGGGGCGGCTCCCGGCTGGTCAGAAGGAGCCAGAAAGAACCAGAAGACTCTCCGAGACAGGCTGTGCAAATATATTGTGTTTATTTCTCGGTTCTGGAAATATCACAGACACGTTCAGGTAGAAAGATCTTAAATAAATGCAGTCGAGCGTTGAAATGCAAAAATAAATAAGAGTCCAACCATTCCTGGCGTCTAAAAATCGCTCGTCCCTGGGCACCGCTAGAAAAGTCAGAAATGTTCTCTTGTTGGGGGGTGGCGGGGGGCGGGGACGTCGAAGTTGCAGGCCGTCCGGGGGAGGCGGGTACCCGGTGGCTTTCGTCGAAGACCACCCCCCCCAACGTCCCTGCCCTCCTCGACCTCGCCATCCAGGGGTCACCCATCCCGGGGGTCAGCCATCCCCAGGGTCAACCATCCGGGGGGGAGGGGGGGGGTCATCCATCCGGGGGTCAGCCACCGTGGGGCAAAACCATCCGGGAGGTCAACCATCCCGGGGGACAAGCATCCCTGAGGGGGTCAGCCATCCCGGGGGTCAACCGTCCAGGGTCCAGCCATTGGGGGATCATCTATCCCGGGAGGTCAGCCGTCCCGGGGGTCAACCATCCCGGGGGTCATCCATCCCTCGGCCGGGCAGGCGCCCTGCGGCCCCGGTGGCCTGTGGACAAGGGGGTGGGAGGGGGGGGGATCCCCGCTCGGTGAGCCGGGGGGCCGGGGCCGGTCCTTTCCCCGGGGGGCATCGGGGTGCGGGGGTCCGCGCCCTTCACAGGGCCGAGTCCGAGTCGCTGGAGTCGAGGCTGTTGCGCAGCTTGCAGGCGCCCAGCCGGGGGTCGCGGGGGTCGCGGGGGTCCCGCTGCAGGCTGAGGTTCTGGGTGCTGCGCCGCAGGCACTCCAGCGACTGCAGGAAGGACTTCTTGGCTTTCTCCTCCTCCAGGGGCGACACGCCCTCCTCCTCCACCACCTCCTGGATCTCGTCGAAAGTCACCGGCTGCGTCTTGAAGCGCGCCTGCCGGGCTCGGCGCAGCCTGGCCCGGGCCCGGGGGGGCTGGGCGGGCCGGCCGGGGGGCCCGGGGGGCCCGGGAGGCCCGGGGGGCCCGGGGGGGCCGGGGGGCGCGAAGGCCTCCGCCGCGCAGGCCGGGTGGGGCATCACCGCCTGGTAGCTGGAGCAGATGCCCATCGGCTCGGCCGGCTTGGCCGCCGCCATGGCCCCGCCGGCTCCCGGACGCCGGGGTTGTCGCCCGGCCCGGGGCCCGGGACCCTCCGGGCGCTCGCCCTTCGCCGTCCGGGGGGCGGGGGGGGATGGATGCCCGGGATCCCCCTCTCCGATCGGCTTCGGATCCGGGCTGCCGCCTCTCCGTCGGAGGCCGGCAGAGAAGGGAGGCGGAATGCGATGCCCCTCGGATGCCCGCTGCTGCTCCGAGGAGTCTCCTCGTGCTCCTGCTGCTCCTTCTCCGGCTGCTTCTCCTCCTCCTCCTCCTTCCCCTGCTGCTGCTGCTGCTGCTGCTTCTCCTCCTCCTTCCCCCGCTGCAGCTTCTCCTTCTACTTCTCCCGCTGCTGCTGCTTCTTCTCCTCCTCCTCCTTCTACTTCTCCCGCTTCTCCTCCTCGTCCTTCTCCTGCTGCTGCTTCCTCTGCTTGCCGTCTCCCAACTCGTTCCCGGTGTTATATAGCCCTCTCCTGCCCACACAGGAGCATGCTCAGATGACAACAAATTCCATTTAAAGAATCCGAACCGGGCTCCCTTCCGCCTGACGTCTCCCAGTCATTTTATTAAAATAACAACATCCCCCCCCCCCCCCCATTCCCCACTCTTTCCCTTCCGTCCCCTCCTTGCCCAGAGAGAGCGAATTCCGGAGAGAGGGAAAACACTCCCATGCCAGGCCGGGGAAGTTCCTGGAGGGCCTGGTGCCCCCCTGGGTCCTCGCTCCGGGGGCTGGGGGGAGAGGTTGGCATGGGCAGTGCCCTCCGGGGAGGGATGGGGGAGCGGCGAATGTGTCCAGTCGGGTCCCTGGCTGGGGAACCTCTGCCCGGCCCCGGCCTGCCGATCCACTGCCCTTGCCGCCCCCCAGACAGGGCCCAAAAGTTCCCCCGGCGGGCTCGGCTCCTGGACCACGGCCTCCCCGTCTCTCTTCCAAACTCTCCGAGTGTCTGACGCCCGCCTCTCCAGAGGCGGTGATGAAACGGGCCTCTTCCTTAGTCTCCTTCACATCCGTCTCCCACAACCACTCGATGGATCGTATTTATTGAGCGCTTAACTGTGAGCAGGGCAGTCGTATTTACTGAGCTCTTACCACGTGCGGAGCACTCTTCGGAGAATACAACAGAGTCGCTAGACCGTTCCCTGCCCACGGTGAGCTCAGAGTCTGGAGCACTTATGTATATGTAATAATAATGATGGTATTTGTTAAGCGCTTATCATGTGCCACGCACTGTTCTAAGCCCTGCGATAGATACAGGGTAATCAGGTTGTCCCACGTGGGACTCACGGTCTTAATCCCCATTGTACAGATGAGGTAACCGAGGCACAGAGAAGTGAAGTGACTTGCTCACAGTCACACAGTTGACAAGTGGCGGAGCCGGGATTAGAACCCACGACCTCTGACTTCCAAGCCTGTGCCGTTTCCACTGAGCCACCCTGCTTCTCGTATCTGCGGTGTATTTATTTATGTCTCTAACCCTCTCTAGACTATAATAATAATTGTGGTATTTGTTAAGCGCTTACTGAATGCCAGGCCCTGAACTGAGCGCAGGGGTGGATACAAGGAAATCAGGTTGGACAAAGTCCCTGACCTGCATGGGGCTCACTGAAAACCTGTTATAGGCAGGGGATGTGTTTTTACCAACTCTGTTATACTGTATTGTCCCGAGAGTTTAGGACAGTGCACCGTACACAATAGCTGCTCAATAAATACTATCGATTGAGAGACTTGTTCCTCTTTCAGGGCACTGCCTCGTCTTCTTTCCCCCTCTCCCCTTTCTCTCACTTCCTCCTCCCTCTACTTCCTTCCATCCCGTCTCCAGGCCCATCATCTGTCTCTTCCTCCATTCCTCAATCTCTCTGTCTCTGGGCGTCCAGACCCAAGGAGGTGTTCTAACATTGCTTCAGTCGTTGAGAAGGAAAGGACCGCTATAAAATAGCCCTTTTAAGAAACCCAGTCAGGCCCTTGCCCAAGTGACCAGAGCACTTTCACTTGTGCTCACTGTTGCATTTGAGGATTGTGTTTGCCTGTTTCCCCCATGGACTGTAAGATCTTAGAAGGCAGGGACTGAGTCTTGCTCTTTGTTCCTTTCTAATCCCCAAAGTCCCCCTCACCCTAGCTAGATAACATCAAGGGTCACGCCAGCAGCCCGGCCTCATCTGAAACCACTAACAATAATAATGATAATGATGGTATTCGTTAAGCACTTACTATGTGCCCAGCTCTGTTCTAAGCGCTGGGGTAGAGCCAAGGTAATCAGGTTGTCCCACATGGGGCTCACCCTCTTAATCCCCATTTTACATGTGAGGGAACTGAGGCTCAGAGAAGTTGAGTGTCTTGCCCAAAATCACACAGCAGACAAGTGGCAGAGCTGGGATTAGAACCCATGACCTCTGACTCCCAAGCCCGGGCTCTTTCCACTAAGCCACGCTGCTTCTAAGGGGAGTTGTGATGCCTGTGACCCAGTGCTGGGGGTGGGGATGGGGGGATCTTTTGAGAACCCTTCCCATTCTAGGTTTCTGTGACCTTCCCCCCCAACCCGATGGGCCTGTGCCACCTCCTTTGCTGTCTCAGGGTCAACAGGGCTGTAGATGCAGACCTCCCCCACTTTCCACCCCACTGGCTCCCATCACACTGGGAGACACTTGATGCCTTGGCCCTGAGCCTGCAGAGTGGGGATGAGGTGCGGGTCATGAAGAGGAGGGGTGGCTGGATGAGCAGAGTCCTAGTGCTGTCTGATTGCCACCACTTTCCCTGCCCCACAAAGGAGGAGTCTCCCCCTTCTGGCCTCCCTTCCCCCCTCCACACTTGCCCGCACGCACACTCACCCCAGGGGCGCAGACACGGGCAGGTATCAGTTTCATAGCCCTGGCCTCCATTTAGAAAATGAGGTCACCGCCCCCTACCCCATCACCCACGTCCTGAGCACTGACCTGGTACCCCGCTCAGCAGAAAAAAGTTGTAGAGTCAAGGGAAGAGGGACAGGCTGGAGAAACTCAGCTCAGATTAATAATAGCAACAGCCATGTTCAAGCACAGAGTCCCTCACCCTCTCCGAGATTCTCTAATCTTACTAGATGCAGGGTAAGTCAGGAGCGGTCTCCCTTTGAGCAGAGGCTCCTGTCTGGACACGCTGGTTGGCCGGTCCCTCATGTCACAAGGCAGAACTGAGATTAGGTCAAGGCATTCCTTAACCCTCCTCACTCCTGCTACAAGGTTATCTAGCAGAACTTCCCTGGGGCTCGGGCTCTAGCCAGGGCCGCAGTTGAAACGGCCGGATGCAGGAAATCAGTCAGGTTTGCAGGCTGGGACTACTTGTAGCATTTCTACAGAAAGGCTCTGGGCATGTCACTCCCTTCCTCAAAAACCTCCAGTGCTTGCCTAACAACCTTCGCATGAAACAAAAACTCCTCACTCTTGGCTTCAAAGCTCTCCATCACCTGGCCCCCTCCTACCTCACTTCCCTTCTCTCCTCCTACAGTCGAGCCTGCACACTCGGCTCCTCTGGTGCCGCTAACCTCCTCATGGTCCCTCGTTCGCGCCTGTCCCGCCGTCGACCCCTGGCCCACGTCCTACCTCTGACCAGGAATGCCCTCCCTCCTCACATCCACCAAACTAGCTCTCTTCCTTCTTCAAAGCCCTACTGAAAGCTCACCTCCTCCAAGAGGCCTTCCCAGACTGAGCCCTCCCTTTCCCTCTGCCCCTCCTCTCCTCCCCACTCCCCCTACTCCCTCCCTCTGATCTTCCCCTTCCCCTCCCCAAAGCTCTTGTGCATATTTGTATAGATTATTTATTACTCTATTTTATTAATGATGTGTAATAATGTTGGTATTTGTTAAGCGCTTACTATGTGCCGAGCACTGTTCTAAGCGCTGGGGTAGACACACGGGAATCAGGTTGTCCCACGTGGGGCTCACAGTCTTAATCCCCATTTTACAGACGAGGGAACTGAAGCACAGAGAAGTTAAGTGACTTGCCCACAGTCACACAGCTGACAAGTGGCAGAGCTGGGATTCGAACTCATGAGCCCTGACTCCAAAGCCCGTGCTCTTTCCACTGAGCCACGCTGCTTCTCCTGTATATATCTATGGTTCTATTTATCTTGATGGTATTGAGGCCTACTTGTTTTGTTTTGTTGACTGTCTCCCCGGTTTAGACTGTGAGCCCGTTGTTGGGCAGGGATTGTCTCTATCTGTTGCCAAATTGTACATTCCAAGTGCTTAGTACAGTGCTCTGCACACAGTAAACGCTCAATAAATATGATTGAATGAACTTGAGAAAGGGTGAGGTGAATAAGAGACATCAGCCAAGAAGCGAATTGGTTGCGGGCGGCAGTGAGGGAGGGGGGGTCTATCCATTTGGGGTCAAGAAGCTTGGCACCTTTTTATTATTATTATCATTACTGTCCAGGTATCAGGACACATTAGTACAATCACTCTTCCTATCCCGACTGGATGACTGCATCAGCATCCTTTCTGACCTCCCAACCTCCTATCTCTTCTCACTTCAGTCTATACTTCACTCCGCTGCCTGGATTATCTTTTTTACAGAAACGTTCTGGACATGTCCCCACCACCCCCTCCAAAAATCTCCAGTGGTTGTCTATCAATCTCCTTGTCAAGCAAAAACTTATCACTATTGACCTCTTCTAGACTGTGAGCCCGTTGTTGGGTAGGGATTGTCTCTGTTGCCAAATTGTACTTTCCAAGTGCTTGGTACGGTGCTCTGCACAAGGTAAGCGTTCAGTAAATACGATTGAATGAATGAATTCAAAGCTCTCCATCATCTTGCCTCCTCCTACCTCACCTCTCTTCTCTCCTTCTATATCCCAGCCCGCGCACTCCGCTCCTCTGGTGGTAACTTTCTCACTCTGCCTCATTCTCACCCGTCGCGACTTCGATCCCTGACCTACCGTCGACCCCTGACCCGCGTCTTACCTCTGGCCTGGAATGCCCCCCTCCTCAAATCCGGCAATCACACTTCCCTGCTTCAAAGCCTTAATGAAGGCTCACCTCCTCCAAGAGGCCTTCCCAGACTAAGCCTTCCTTTTCCTCAGCTCCTCCTCCCCTCCCCATCACCCCGACTCACTCCCTTTGCTCTACTCCCCTCCTTGCCCCACAGCACTTGCATATATATGTACACATCTATAATTCTATTTATAGTAATGCCTGTTTACTTGTTTCGATGTGTATAGATCTATAATTCTATTTATTTATATTGATGCTACTGATGCCTGTTTACTTGTTTTGATGTCTGTCTCCCCCCTTCTAGACTGTGAGCCCGTTGTGGGCAGGGTTTGTCTCTATTGCTGAACTGCACTTTCCAAGCACTTAATACAGTGCTCTGCACTCAGGAAGCATTCAATAAATACAATTGAACTGAATTGAATTAGAGTTGGACCTGCAGAAGAAAAGTATGATGAAGGGGAGGAAAGTTAATAGGATCCTGAATCCGGGAGGAGAGGAGGAAGCAAATTCCCAACTTTGAGCCAGAGAACCAAAAGGGACCTTGAGGACCCGTTCCAGGGGTTTTTATCATGGTTATAGGAAGTTCTTCCTTTTGCTGCAATTCAAGACCATTTCCCTTCATTGATTCTCTGTGGACTTGGAACCCACTATTTCCTCCTTAAAAGGCCTTATATAGAGGAAGAAAGTTGTCACCTCCTTAGACTTTTCTGTCCTAAGAGGAACAACCCCAATTCCTCATCACCCTCGTTTCTGGTCTTCTGGAGAAAGAAAAGGTCTGTGTCTGATTGGAGCGGCCGAATGGGAGCAGGTGAGCCAGGCAGCTGTAGAGCAGCACTGGATGGATGACCCAAGTGCTGCAGGCAGCTTGACCCAGGGGTGCTCGGGTTATAAAAAGCAACAACCCAACCACGCCCTTTAGCAGGCCTGTGAACGAAGATGACATCACCCTGCCAAGTTTTGCTTCCAAAGTAGCTCAGAGCCCTTCATACATAGCCAACTAGTTCACCCTCTCAACTCCTCCTGCGAGTGGAGAGCTGATACACGTGGGAAAACGAGGGCCAACTTCAAGTTTCTTCCCTGCTGGATACCTAGCGAGAAGACCCCTGGAAGCGGAGCGGCCACCAATCCATCGATCAACGGTATTTGTAGAGTAGCTGGGTTAGAGCGGGACAACAGAGTTGGATGGCATCCCTTGCCTTCAAGTCACCAGGGGCTGAGGCTCGGGGCTGCTAGAAACCAGGGTTTTTGCGGCCAGTGACAGGTTCCTGCCACATGTGCTCTCCCCAAGTGTTCCCATTCTATGGAGTCCTGGCCAAAGCTAACGTAACAGTACAGACAGGGGGCATTCAGTGCCAAGGCTAAGGCAGTGGATAGCCCGAATAGTAAGAGAAACCCACTCCTCTGCATGGGTGGGGTTGTTTTGATTTTGCTCAACTCAGTTGGTCGGCTCTTAAGTTTGAAGAGGGAGAGTGTGAGAATATATGTGAATGTGTATGAGTGTTTAGGCAAGGTGGGTGGGGAAACACTGAAGCCTCATTAGCCCCAGGCCAGAGACTTTCAGAAACCTGAGACTTTATTGAAACCTGTAGTGAAAACCATCAGCCCACATCCAACAGCCCACATCCAACCCAAGCCTGCCTCCCCTTCTTCCCCCGTGCCTCCCCCCCGACCCAGGCCCTCCAAATAAAGCCCGCAAGTTCAGCACAGACCAACTGCTTCTGCCTCGCTCATAATTAGCACTTAGTCTGTTACAATTATGAGCACAAAAGGGTGGCGATAATTTCCCTGGAGTGTTGCCATGGCAATCGTCAGCAAGCTCCACAAAGGTGAGTGAGTGTGAGTGTGTGTAAAACAAGTGGATGAAGAGCAGCAGTGACAGAGCCCAAGGTTAGGGTCTTCAAACCCCAACTACAAGTCTTTCTCGATGAATGGCTCCCACACACTCCTTCTTAGGGTCAGAGCCGCTGCGCTAATCCATGTTCCATCACCGCACATGCCACCACGGGCCACCCCCACCGCCGCGGAGATGACGGGGACCACCGGGCCGGATGGAGCTGATTGCGGATGCCCCCCCGAGGCCCAGCCCAGAGCGGCGGGAGCAGCCAGGTGCTTTCCCACCCCTGATTCACGGTGAGGGATCGAGGTGACTGAGACCGTCAGAGAACCCGGGCTGGGGGCCGGAAGCAGGCCGGCTCGGGATGGGCCTGTGAAATGAAACAATTCATTTCAGTAATGAGTTTACACATAACCAGGTTACCATGCCAGAAATCCAGTTATAGTGATGGATGACTAACGGTGCTCGAGAGCAGGCTTGCTCGCCCAGGAGTTTCCAAAGGGGCCTCCAGACTTCTCTCCCAGGGAATTGAGGGTGTTCAAATCTCAAAGCTCCAAGAACCTCCTTAACTGTGGTATTTGATAAGCGCTTACTCTGTGTCAAGCACTGTTCTGAGAGCTGGGGTAGACACGAGGTTATCGTTCGGACACAGTCCCCGTCCCACTTGGAGCTCACAGTTTAGGTAGAAAGATGTAGGATTTAATCCCTCATTCTTACAGATGAGGAGACTGAGGCCCAGAGAAGTTAAGTGACTTGCCTAAGATTACATAGCAGGCAAGTGGAGGAGCCAGAATTAGAACCCAGGTCCTCTGTCTCTCTGGCCCCAACTCCTTCCCTTAGGCCATGTTGCTTCCATAGCAACCCATCCCAAACAGCTCCTGAAGGTTCCTTTCGTTATTTGAGTACAGAAAGAATGAAACTTGGAAGACTAGGGACAGTGAACTCCTTGTGGGCAGGGAACCCGTCTACCAACTCTGTCGTATTGTACTCTCCCAACCCGTTAGTACAGTGCTCTGCACACAGGAAACACTTAATAGATACTGTTAATCGATTCACTGATTTTGTCAGCTTCCTTTTTAAATGCTAAGTCATACCAACTGTTGACAAATCAAAGCAAAGTACCAAAGATGTGACCAGAAAGAAAGTGGAGAAAATAGGCCAGGTTTACCAGTGAAGAATCACACCGCACCGAAGTATCCTAGCAAATAACTGCTAGCTTGCCTGCCTCAGGCTAATAATGATTATGCCAGGCTAGCAGTAAAAAAAAAAGATGTTTTTCATTCACTTTACTGCCTGTAAAATTCTCACTTTAAAAAACATCCACCGATGACCTCTCCGCCAGATTAACAATTTTTTGTCAGGCAAGCGGTACAGAAACCTTATTTTATTCTTTAACCTCTTTCAAGGAGAAGATAAAAAATACAAATCTGGGCTGGTTGCTTGTTTGTACTTCACTGCGAGGTTGCTGCAACCCGGCTCTGAGGCCCGGGATTGCCTGGAGTGGACACTTTCACTGGCTTTCTGTCTGGACCTGGGGGATCAGATAGCAAGACTCCATATACCCTTGGACCCAAGGCAGCCTCACACCAATTTGGGACATTCCCCAGCTGCCTGTCTCGTGGGCAAACGTCCCATCTCTTCACTCAGGCCAGAGGTCCCCCTGGAAACAGTGCTGCTTGCCGCTTCTATTTCCTCTCCTGCCCCTGGGAGCTGCAGGGACCCAGGTCTTTCCCCGAATTGGCGGTAATTACCCTCAATTCACCCCCCGGTAGCCGTCTTCGATTTCATCCGTCTCCCAGAGGAGTTATTTCCAAATCTCTTGGCACCTCCCTAACTCTCTTTCTAGTTTCTGGATGTGCTTTCCCCAGCTCTGCAGTCCCATCCCTTCTTGACCTGTCCTGGGAGACTACAAGAATATTTTTTAAGCACTTAATAAAGTAATCAGCAAACTGTAACTGATCTCCAAGCTGAAGTAGCTCTGAGAGCCCCAAGAAGAGCCCCAGCTCCATCTAGCACGAGTATCATCATCGGCCCCAAGCACTCAGCTGGCAGCACGCTCTCGGATGACGGTTTCTGTACCTTAGCCAAATGGGTTATAAGTAGGACCGCAGCCGCTATATCACAGACGTTACGGATGGTAAAGACCCATTAGGTTCTATTTAGTCCAGCTTCCCAGAGGCCAGGGAGGAATTATTCCCGACAGCACAGGCTCTAGGGAAATGTTTCCTAAAACGGAGCGGGGCGGGGGGAGAAATAGACGGACCAGGAGTTCATCATGAGGGCAGGCAAGGTTTCACAGGGCTGAGATTTACCCGGGCTGAGGACCTGGGGTTGGGGGGTGGGTAGAAAGGAGGAAGAGCTAAAACCAACTAGAAAGACTATATTCAGGGGTGGATGGTTTTTGTTGGAGGTTTTTTTGTGTGTGTGATGGGAGAGGTAAAGAGCAAGGTAAAGAATCCAATTCAGCAAACAGCACCAGGAGTTCACAGGGTGCCTGGTGCCATGATGGAAGTTTTCCTAGTGACTGGGAGGGATAATAGGCAGAGGAATTTGGGAATAAAAAATGGAAGTGAATCACAGAGGTAAAAGAAAGTGACTGTTCCTAGCTTGCCCCATCCCACTTTGAAGTTACTCAACCCAAAAAACCTCCACCCTGTCCCTAGGAATACCAGGGCCTCTGAGCTCAGTTTTCCTTTCATGGCTCACCCTGCTTCCTAATAGGAGCAGAGTGGTCTAGTGAAATGAGCATGGGCCTAAGGAGTC
The DNA here is from genome assembly GCF_004115215.2 of Ornithorhynchus anatinus. Lineage (NCBI taxonomy): Eukaryota > Metazoa > Chordata > Mammalia > Monotremata > Ornithorhynchidae > Ornithorhynchus > Ornithorhynchus anatinus. Next base: position 24,572,492 of record NC_041730.1, read on the forward strand.
AGAGGACCTGGCTTCTAATCCAGACTCCATTACTTAGCTGCTGTGTGACCTTGGGCAAGTCACTTTACTTGTTTGCGACAGTTTCCTCACCTGTAAAATGAGGATTCAATACTTAGACTATGAAATGCATGTGGTACAGGGACTGTGTCCGACCGGCTTACCTTGCATCCACCCCAGTGCTTAAAACTGTGCTTGACACAAAAGTAAGTGCTGAATCGTTGTGGGCAGGGAATGGGACTTTTTTACTGCAGTATTATCCTCTGCCAAGCGCTTAGTACAGTGCTCTGCACACAGGAAGCCTTCAATAAATATGACTGACTGAATGAATAGTTTTGTGTGGGGGGAGCGGTTTTAAAAAAACACTATCTTGAGGCAAAATCAATAGGAACTGAGATTAAGCGAAAGAGGATACAAGGTGTTCTAAGAGAAGCAATGTTACGTAATAATAATAATTATGGTATTTGTTAAGCACTTACTATGTGCCAGGCACTGTACTAAGCACTGGGACAGATGCAAACAAAACAGATTAGACCCAGTCCCTGTCCCTCATGGGGCTCACAGTCATAATCCCCATTTTACAGATGAGGTAACTGAGGCACAGAGAAGTGAAGTGACTTGCCCAAGGTCACACAGCAGACACGTGGCAGAGCCGGAATTAGAACCCATGACCTTCTGACTCCCAGGCCCTTGCTCTATGGGTGCTGGGAGTCTCTAATTCAAAACTGGTCCCCTGAAACTGTGAGCCAGTCTCATTCCCAATCTTGTTTGTCTTTCTCCACCTAGTTCCAACCTAAAGGGGAACGGAGCTGGGTAAGCAAAGGCAAAGCGTAAAAGGTGCTAACCACATCACCCATGATCTAGAAGGGGAAGATGATATGTTGGTTTTTCTCTTTCAGGAGTATTCAAGCGATAGGATTATCAAATTTAATTACCATAAATTTTCATTTTCAATACCAACTTTTTCATTCGTTAAACATTTTAAAAAGGTGTTTCTGTATGTTCTTGGTCCTGAACTAGGTCAACCAAAGTCAAACAGCACTGACAAATGCAAATCTAAGGGCCCTTGAGGTTTGTTAAAATTAGAAACTATTTTTTTAAAGACTAAAGTGAAATATTCAATGATATATTGTAACCCACAGATATACCTCTGGACTGTAAACTCATTGTGGCCAGGGAGTTTGTCTACCAACTCTGTTATACTGTATTCTCTCAAGCGCTTAGTACTCTGCATAAAATAAGTGCACAATAAATACGATTGAAGAAAAACTTAATTTGAAACCAAACTAAGTTTGGGTTGTTTTTGAACCCTAAATTTGTTTTATGAGAACAGATGCACTTTAGATGCTCTGAGGGCAGAAACTCTGCCTTCTTATTTTCTACACTGTGTATCACTGGTGGGGATTTACGATGGGACCATCCACCAACTTAGCTAATGAGACTTGTATATATCCTTTTGGAGTAATTTGAGACGAGCTGCTGAAGTCTTAACAGCTCTTCTGAAGACAACTACACGATCCCAGGCAAAGTGTCATCACCTTAAAAAAATCTTAATGAAATATTTTCAGTAAGCTTGTCCAGGAAGAACCCGTGTCCTGTAGTCCAGCCAAAGAAAATCGGATAAAAGACTGGGGAGCATCACAGTGACTCAAATACTAAAGAAGTTTAGGAAGCTCCTTCAAACTAATTGATGTTGTTAGACTCCCTTAAAAAAGCTTTTTAAGCCAGAAATCAAGCCTCCAGGGGACCCCTTCCCCTCATAATGAAACAGACTGTGCAGTCGGAGCTAAAGAGAAGTTCTAAAATCAGCAGCCAGGAGATGGATGCTGGCAGTTTGAGATTCTGATCAAAAACAGCATGGCCCAGTGGAAAAAGCATGGGCCTGGGAGTCAGAGGATTTGGGTTCCAATCCTGACCCTGCCGCTTGCCTGCTGGGTGATCTTAGGCAAGTCACTTAACTTCTTGGGGGCCTCAGTTTCCTCATCAACAAAATGAGGATTCAATGCCTGTTCTCCCTCCTACTTAGACTGTGAGTCCCATGTGGGACAGGGGTTGTGTACGACCTTATTATCTTGTATCTACCTCAGTGCTTAGTATATAATAGGTGCTTAGTACATACCACAACTATTAAAAACTCCCGGTGTTCCTGCTAGAGGAACACCTTGGAATCATAGAGGTGTATTAGATCACTTTGTAAAACATCAGTGGTTCATTATTTGGATTAGGGCAGAATTTGGGTTAGGCCTCAAAGAACCTGGAACCTTTTTTTTTTTTTTTTACAAAAAAAACCAGGCAAAGGAAGAGTCTAGGAAACAAACCATGGTTACCATGGAAAAGGAGAAAATTTGTATGCTCTGGGCAACAGGACAAACAGAAAGAAATATGCCCAGATCTACACCATGGCTTAGCGGGTAAAGCAAGGGCTAGGGAGTCAGAAGGACCTGGGTTCTAATCCCAGCTCTGCCATTTGTCTGCTGTGTGACCATGGGTAAGTCACTTAACTTTTCTGGGCCTCAGTTACCTCATCAGTAAAATGGGGAATAAGAGCATGAGCCCCATGTGGGACAGGGACTACGTCCAACCTGATTAACTTGTATCTACCCATGCATTTAGAACAGTGCTTGGCACACAGTAAGTGCTTAACAAGTATCATAATTATTATTTTTATTATTAGCAAGTGTTCAATCGATACTCTGATTGACAAAGAGGTGAACTTCAGGAAGTATGGTGGCGCCAGTGCAAATTGACTTACTGATTTAAAGAAAAAAATATTTACAAAGCCACATCGAAGCCTTGGTCCTGAAGGGTAGTCGATATTTGTTTTGATTCCGTGGGCCTAAAAATGGCCTAGGCATGGTCTTCCAGGAACCAGCCTCCCGGGAAGAGAAAAAAAAAAAAGGGGAAATACGAAACGATACCCTGCTGCGGCCTTGTCTTGGCTTGTCCATCCCATCTGGGTTTATCAGATGAGTGAGTTAAAGGGAAGGGTCGGTGAAATAGGGATGGGAAATGGAGCATCGGGGCACAAATGATCTCGGGCGCGCATTTGGCTTAGTTTCGGAGAAGCGAATGTAGACGTCAGCACTCTGGGGGTGCTTTTCCATCTGGGCGGGCTCTTTAGCTCAGATTGCAAGCGCCCTCCCGAGGGAGCACTAAGTGCAGCTGGATCTTAATGAGATGGAACTGACAGTTGGGCGCTTTCCAGTCTTGCCGTCTCTCCCAAACCGCACTCAGGACCACTCTCTGCCCGCCCCTGCCTCTGCCTGTAGCTGAAGCCGCTGACAAGCCACCTGCGAACGGGACGGGGCTCGGTCTTGTGCTCTGACTAGTGCTCTCCACTAGGCTCTGCTGCCTTTTTTCAATCAATCAATGGTATTTATTTTTTAAAATGGTTTTTGCTAAGCACTTACTATGTGTCAAGCTCTAAGTGCTGAGGTAGATGTAAGTTCATTCATTCATTCGCATTTATTGAGCGCTTATGATGATGTCTCTTATCCACCTTACCTTTTCTCAAATTCATTCATTCATTCATTCAATCGAATTTATTGAGCACTTACTGAGTGCAGAGCACTTTACTAAGCGCTTGGAATGTACAATTCGGCAACAGAGACAATCCCTGCCCAACAACGAGCTCACGGTCTAAAAGGGGGAGACAGACAGCAAAACAAAATAAGTAGGCATCAATACCATCAAGATAAATAGAATCATAGTCATACACACATTAATAAAATAGAGTAATAAAATAATACATACAACTATACACAAGGGCTGTGGGGAGAAGGGGGTAGAGCAGAGGGAGGGAGTAGGGGGAGTGGGGAGGGGAGGAGGGGCAGAGGGAAAGGGAGGGCTCAGTCTAGGAAGGCCTCCTGGAGGAGGTGAGCTCTCAGTAGGGCTTTGAAGAGGGGAAGAGAGTTAGTTTGGCGGAGGTGAGGAGGGAGGGCATTCCAGGTCAGTGGTAGAACATGGACCAGGGGTCAACAGCGGGACAGGCGAGAACGAGGCACCATGAGGAGATTAGCGGCAGAGGAGCGGAGTTTGCAGACTGGGATGGAGAAGGAAAGAAGGGAGGTGAGTTAGGAAGGGGACGGTGATGCAGCTCTTTGAAGCCAAGAGTGAGGAGTTTTTGCTTCATGCGAAGGTTGATAGGAAGCTACTGGAGGGTTTTGAGGAGGGGTTGACATGCTCAGAATGTTTCTTCCTCAGGTGGGTCACAGTCCCTGTCTCACGTGGGGCTCACAGTCAAAGAAGAAGAACAGGGATTGAATCTCTATTTTACAGTTGAGGAAACTGAGGTACAGAGAAATTAAATGACTTGCCCATGGCCACACAGCAGGTAAGTGGCGGGGACCAGATTAGAACCCAAGTAGCTTGACTCCCAGACCCATGCTTTCATCCACTGGGCCACTTACTGCGTGCAGAGCACTGTACTAAGCCCTTGGGAGAGTTAAATATAATAGAGTGGGTAGACATGATCTCAGGAGCTTAGAGTCTCATGGAGGAGCTTACAGTTCACTGGCTGTAGGTATCCCATTGTGGCAACCCCGGCCTCCGACCCTACAAGACAGTTTATCGTTAAGCTTCCGGAGAAGAGAGGCATCCAAAGCGAACCTTGCAGCGATATTACAGGAGGGCCGTTGGAACGGGAAACTCCAATCGCAATCGTCCCAAAATAAATGATGACTGGTCATTCTCTTGTGATAATGCCTGATGACGATGTCGATGGAATCCACCGTCTGCCAGGCAGCTGCTTAGGCACGGGGATGACCATCCAAAGTCATCGAGATCAGTTTGACTCAAATGACTCAGAGGTTAAAAAGCCTGCTCGGCAGCTAAACAATTACCGCACCCGCGCACCTTGTACCACCTCATAGACAAGAGTGAAGTTGCAGAAAACGATGTTGAGCCACGTAAATTAAGGAACAGGTGTGACTGGGGGTGGGATTCCAAAACAAAAAAGATTCAAAGCTGCGCAGACTGCCACAAAATCAAGAACATTTACACGTCCATAAAACATTATAGGGCTCTGTTCTTGTAATCTCGGCACCTCTGAGGGATGAAGATGGCTTCAGCCCCATCATGAACAAGCAGGGAATCCTGGAGAAATGGCAGTGACATGTTAATATTCACCTCAACACACCTCCTACTACTGAGGATGAAGCCCTTCAAAGTACATTAAACCTCCCAACTTGCAAAGACATGGCAGCTTTCCCCATTATTGAGGTGGTCACTGCAGGGATCAGAACCATGAAAAGTAGCACAACACAAATTGCAATAGCTATTGAGGTCTGCAGGCACGGAGGCCTTACCCTGCTTTAAATACTTACATTCGATCTTCTTCAACATAGGGAACGCCGAGAAGATGACACACGACCTCAAAAGAGTCACCGTCCAGTGCCAGCATCAGACGGTAATGGAGGAGAGGGGCAGGTAGAGAGTAGCTGTTTGCTACAAGACTGACCAGCTGGGGCACCTACTTGGGCACTTCAAGATGACACCTAGACCACACCTCATCAAGATGGTCAACTGTACATCATGGGCCCGGGAGTCAGATCATGTGGATTCTAATCCCAGCTCTCCCGTGTGACCTTGGGCAAGTCACTTCACTTCTCTGTGCCTCAGTTACCTCATCTGTAAAATAGACTGTGAACCCCATGTGGGACAGGGACTGATTACCTTGTATCTACCCTAGTTCTTAGAACAGTGCTTGGCACAAAGTATGCGCTTAACAAATACAACTATTACATACAGAATCCCCACAGCCCCTCTCCTTCTGTGACACAAGTGGCAGCCATCTTTAGTTTTCTCTATTTCAGGATTCTCCGCTTCCTCTACTTCCCTTAACAACCGCCACCAGCTGCCTGAAATAACAGAATATTCTAAAAAGGGTGGGCATGTTTCTTATTTAAATGCTGGGGGAAGATGGCAAGCTGCTTGATGGGGGGAAGTGGGAAGGAGCTTTGAGCAGCTGAACGCTGGTTACTCCCGGCCTCAGGCTGGTAGGGAGCTACTTGATTTGGGGGGGTGAGGTAATGGGGGGAGCTTGGGTCTCCAGCCTTGTCCGCGGATGCTGCGAGGGCCCCTCAACTGCAGCTTTTTGCCCTCTGCTTCTCCCAAGGGCAAGCCCCCTCTAATTTATGAGGCTGCATTCCCCACCAGCCCTGACCCTCTGGGGGACGCCCCTGCCCTAGAATGCTTTTGGCCCTGGGGAATTTAGTTTTTGTCATTTTTTAAAATGAAAAGAAGACAAATATGAGGTTTCTCACAGCAGCTTTCCTTCTTCCCCGGCTCTGAGCTGAGAGACGGGCCTTGGGCAGCACGGACACTCCCAAGGAGCTGGGACAGAACCGCTTCAATTTGTGCCACTTTTTTGCTTTGAGGAGAGGACAGAGGGCTTCCCCGCTTCGGAATCCGGACTGACGAGTCCAGTGACAGACCAGCTTCTGGTTTAGCGGTGAAATAAATGCTAATAATAATAATGACGATGATGATGATTATTATATTTGTTAAGCACTTACTATGTGCCGGGTACCGTACTAAGCGCTGATGGTGGTGGGGATACGGCAAACTGAGTCCCTGTCCCACGTGAGATTCATGTCATAAGCCCCATTTTACAGATGAGGGAACTGAGGTACAGAGAAGTAAAGTGACTTGCCCAAGATCACAAAAAGGACCAGTGGCAGAGCCGGAATTAGAGGTCAGGTCCTTCTGACTCCCAGGCTCATGTTCTATCTCCTAGGCCAGGCTGCTTCTCCACGGGCTAGTGGAAAACACTGGCTTGTGTGTCTCCCTTCAAACAATTTGGTGGCGGCAGGTCTCCACAGGCAGCCAGGAGAACCTCGATTCCAGCTCAGCTGCCCAGATTGGGGTCCCTCCTGCCCCTTCTTCATGGGTCAATTCCAGGTTCACTCACACCTGCTCGGGCAGCAGGAACCCACCCGAGATTCTGAGAGTGACTTAGCTGCAGCTACCAGTGGACAGTCCTCTAGACTGTAAACTCGTTATGGGCAGGGAATGTGTCAGCTAATTAATGATAATGTTGGTATTTGTTAAGCGCTTACTATGTGCAGAGCACTGTTCTAAGCGGTAGGGTAGATACAGGGTAATCAGGTTATCCCACATGAGGCTCACAATCTTAATCCCCATTTTACAGATAAGGTAATTGAGGCACAGAGAAGTTAAGTGACTTGCCCACAGTCACACAGCTGACAAGTGGCAGATCCGGGATTTGAACCCATGACCTCTGACTCCCAATCCTGGGCTCTTTCCACTGAGCCATGCTGCTTTGACTGTACTCTCCCAAGTGCTTAGTACAGTGCTCCGCCCATAGTGAACCCTCAATAAATACCATTGACAGTCTGCGTGCCCACAGTCGGCCGGGCTTCCTTGCTCCCCGGTTTCACACCAACTGTGGGCAACACAAAGTTTCACAGCCTCCTCCTTCCCCAGCAAGGCCCCCTGCTCTGAAGATGGGGGAGACCAAGCAATTTCAACTGAGATCCAATCAATCAGTAGCCATTAAAAACACTAGTTCTGTCATATCATCTTGAAGGATTTCGCCTGAGAAAAATGCACCCACCCACTGTGGAATCATCATCAGCCCGGAACATCTGGTTGATTACTTTGTAATCATTTGCCTATCTTCACATTTGCCTTTGTTCATATTTGCATATGTTCAAGAGTGTGTGCCTCTGGGGCACAGTTGCCTAAATAGAGCAATTCTTAAATGGACCTCTCTGATGGGCTGTGAATGATGCTCTCTGTTAAACTGGCAGAGTTTCTCAGGAGAGCAAAACCTTGGCATCCAGGTGTCCCGCTGCATAATAATCATAATAATGACGGTGGTATTTGTTAGGCACTTACTATGTGCCAGGGATGGTGGTGGCTACAAGCAAAGTGGGTTGGATCCAGCTCCTCTCTCACCTGGGGCTCATAGTCTTGATTTTCTTTTTATAGAGGAGGTAACTGAGGCCCAGAGAAATAAAGTCTCACGGAAGGCAAGGGGCAGATCCAGCAATAGAACACAGGTCCTTCTGATTCCCAGGCTTGTGCTCTCTCCATTAAGCCACTCTCGTCCTCGCACTGCATCTTCCAGCATGGTTGCACACAGTATATGAAACGGGATCTGATCCCCTGGTGACCCAGACTCTGACCTGATCCGTTGTGCTTTCAGGAAGTCACCTGAACCCGTTCTTCAAGGAAGTCAGATTTACAAAACAGTTTATTGACTGCCGTTCTTCTTCTTCAGTAGTATTTATTGAGTGCTTACTATGTGCAGAGCACTGTACAGTTGTTACTATTATTACTCATGATAATTATGGTACTTAAGTGCTTACTATGTGTCAGGCACTCAACTAAGCGCTGAGTGGATACAAACAAATTGGGTTGGACTCAGTCCCTGTCCCACGTGGGGCTCACGGTCTCAATTTCCATTTTGCAGATGAGGTAACTGAGTCCCAGAGAAGTGAAACGACTTGCCCAAGGTCACAAAGCAGACAAGTGGCAGAGCGAGAATAGGACCCATGACTTTCTGACTCCCAGGCCCGTGCTCTATCCACCACTATATATCCCTGCTGCTTAGCAAGAGAGCAGCACGGCGCTGTGAAAAGAGCATGGACCTGGGAGTCAGAAGACTTGGGTTCTAACCCCGGCTCTGCCAATTGCTTGCTGTGTGACCTTGGACAAGTCATTTAACTTTTCTGTGCCTCAGTTACCCTCATCTGGAAAATGGGGATTAAATCCTCCTCCTTCCAACTTAAACTGTGAGCCCCATGTAGGAGAGGGATTGTGTCCTACCTGGTCAATGTGTATCTCCCCCAGGGCTTAGAACAGAGCTTGACACAGCTTATGTGCTTAACAAATACCTTAAAAAAGTAGCCCTTCTGTTTGAGTGGAAACTTTGTAAGGATTCATGAGGCAAGGACGCAAAAGCCAAACCAGCTCCAAGTTCTGCGAATAACAAAGATCTCTGAGTGTGTACTGTGCGATCAGGACTATCAGTCCAGCACTGGCCTTTGCAATTACATGCACACAAACATCCATAGGTAAACATCATCATCATCAAGCAAGGAGGACAATTTGAGCAAGGAGGACAATTATACATTCACTGGAGCATTGTTTACGGGCCGAGCAAGATGTCAGGTGAGAGGAGACCCGGCTTCTTGAGATCCAAACAGGTCAGGGAGGGACCTGTAGGCTGAAAGCTTCTTACAGCTGCCACTCTAAGCTCCTTATTTATTCATTCAATCGTACTTGGGCAGGGCTAGTGTCTTCCAACTCCACTGTACTGTACTCTCCCAAGCGTATAGTACAGTGCTCTGCACGCGGTAAGCACTCACTGAATACCACTGATTGAGTCATTGATTGATTGAATGAGTGAGGTGATGGATACGGGGGAAATCGATGTTCCCTCGCCGACTCCTCACCACATCCTACTGCTTCCGGGGCTGATGTTCCAGATGGGCAGCTGTTGGGATGGGAAAGGACGAGGTCACCAACGGGGTGACAAAACGCTACCAGAAAATGCGTTGAATGTGGTAGAGGGCACCTCCTTCAGCGTACCTTACTTTGAGAGAGAGAAAAAGTGGAGTCTCCCCAGGTGCAGCTCCTTTGAAAGGCTCACAGCAGGAAGCTCTGAAACGGTTTGGCCCAATGCAGCTCTGGAGGCTAGAGGGCTTTATCCCAGTTGGGGTGTCTCTGTGTAATCAGTCGCTGGCTGCTTGTCAAAAGGCTTCTCGCCCACGTCCTCACTTACTCCTTCCTGTTCTTGGTTATTGGACAGGTTAATTGCACCCTGATCCGTGGGAGAAGACAAGGGAGTCCCGCTCTCTCTCTCCACTACTTCCTTCCCGATCACAGCCTTCCGGCTCGGCTCGCTCGTGTCCCCTCGGCCCCCCGGGCTGCTTCTCAGGTAGCGGACAGATTCTGTTTGATTCTTGCTGCTTCCTTGCTGAAGGTGCACCGCAGCGATAAGCCCGTTGGCCTCAGCATAGGATTCGAGTCTACCGCAGCTCCTCTTTTGGCTCTCGGGGCTGCCGTTTCCAGTGAGGAGGGCCGTGTATCCTGGGCCAAGACATTAAAATGGACTGGGGAAATTGATCCACCGGGACTCCTTCTCGATGGACTCCTGGATCTGAGGAAGGGCATCTTTCAGGGTGTACTGGGGATTCTTCACTCCCTGTCTAGACACATAAAGGATCAGGAAGAGATCCCACTAAATCATCTTGCTAATATGGAGCAGGAAAGAGCTATGTTACAAGCTGGAACTAAGTTGAAACAGGCTTGGGACATTAGGGATGAGGGGGTGGTCCCCTTTTATTATTATTACTGATAATGATCATAGTATTTATCACTTACACTGTACCAGGCACTGTTCCAAACACTGGAGTAGATACAAGGCAATCATTCATTCAATCGTATGTACTGAGCACTTACTGTGTGCAGAGCACTGGACTGGGCTCTTGGAAAGTACAATTTGGCAACAGATAATCAGGTTGGACACAGTCTCTTTCCCACATGGGACTCACAGTCTTCATTCCCATTTTACAGATGAGGTAACTGAGGCCCAGAGAAGCAAAGTGATTTGCCCAAGGACCCACAGCATACAAGTGGCAGAGCGGGGATTAGAACCCAGGCCCTTCTGACTCCCAGGACTGTGCTCTACCCACTAGGCATGCTGTTTCTCCCTTGCCACCTCAAAATAATTCTATTTACAGAGAAGAATCCCTTTTGAGGTTAGTGGATAGGTACGTAGGATGGAGGTGAAAACGGCTAGACTGTAAATACGACACTCTGCAAACAGCAGGCACTCAATAAATACTGTCAATTGATTGGCACTGGCTTAAAGGATAAAGAAATAGGCTTCGTTCCTTCCCGGATTCTACCGAATGTTCTCGCAGCGCATTATTCTCAAGGGAGTTGCTCTTGGAAGGCCCAAAAGAGAAGCAAGAAAAATAAAAGCACAGGAAAAGACCAGCTCCAGAGAGGTCCTTGGAGAAGCAGTGTTGCCTAGTGGATAGAGCCTGGGCTTGGGAGTCAGAAGGACCTGGGTTTTAACCCTGGCTCCACCACTTTTCTGCTGTGGCCTTGGACAAGTCACTGAACTTCTCTGGTCTTCAGTTACTTCATCTGTAAAATGGGGATTAAGACTTTGAGTTCCACATGGGACCGGGACTCTACCCAGCCCAATTTCTTCTATCTACCCCAGCACTTAGTACTATGACTGCCAAACGGTAAATGCTTAACAAATATCACCATGATGATTTTTATCATTAATAATAATAATAATAATAAAAAGACCCATTTAAAGTCTGTCCTTTAGACATCTTTGTTCTGTGCCTTTACTCTGGTTGATATTCTTCAGCTTAATTCTAGAACCAAAGGAACAGATCACACCCAAAAGCTTTTTGTCCCCTAGAATGCTTTTATTCACAAACTAAGTTTCTATAGGCAAGAAATGATTAGTCTGTTCAAGAGAATACAAAAGATATCCAAGTGTCTTCCTTGTCAAACCCACGACAAGAGAATCCAATCAAGAAGTCAGTCCCACCAAGAGAGATCTGGGAAAAATCTCAATTACAGAAACAGCATGGCCTAGACCATAGCACTAGGAGTCAGGAGATCAGGATTTTAATCCTGGCTCTGCCACTAGACTGCTGTGTGACCTTGGGGAAGTCACAACTTCTCTGTGCTTCACTCACTTGTAAAATGGGGGTGAAATATCTGTTCTCCCTTCCCTTTAGACCAGGAGCCCCATGTGGGACAGGCATTGAGTCTGATCTCTGTTCTACAATTCTGTTGTAGTCTACTCTCCCAAGCACTTAGTACAGTGCTCTGCAGATAGTATGTGCTCAGTAAATACTATTGATGGATCGCTTGATCTGATAAGACTGTATCTACTCCAGCAATAACACAGTGCTTGGCACAAAATAATTATTATGGCATTTGTTAAGTGCTTTCTATTAATCTTATTAGGTAGGGAAATTCCTTGTAAATTTAAGCCTGCTCTTTTCCCCATTTAATTGTGAGCTCATCGAGGGTTGGAATCAATCAATGGTATTTATTGAGCGCCTACTGGGTGCAGGCCATTAAACTAAGCGTTTGGGAGAGTTACAATACAATAAAGTTGGTAAACACAATCACTGCCCACAAGGAGCTTTCAGTCTAGAAGCGGAAGGCTGGCTTTTGCTTCATTCATATGTTCCCCAAGTTTTCACAGTAGGATTCATTAAATGCTGTTGACACAGATGGCACAGAAAGCACCAGAAAATGGGACAAGATGGAGAGGGTGGGTCAGTTCTCTGGAGGAGGGTAAGCGGGTGTTGTATGAACCACGAATAAGTGAAGATTTAAACAAATAGAAGGCATCGCTATGGAAACATTAGGCTTTTAAAAGGAGCTGTTAAAAAAAATAAAGCAAAGCACGGCTTCTAATTCAACACGGCAAGTGTTTATGACCAGAAAAGGCAAAGCGAGTATTAAAGGGCAGCCAACTGAAAGCTGCCAGAACTCAAGGGAAAAAAAATATTCTGACCTGTTCATGGGCCCATCATTTGTCACTGTTTTCTCCCCAAACCCACAGCGAGAACATACTGCTCTTTGCCAGACTTTGTGCCTAATTCATTTAACTCTTTCTGAGTCACCACCTCCCCCCCATCAATGAATAGCCCATTCTTGCCTGGCCAAGCTATGGAGGGCAGGCTCTGCAAGGGCTCCTGGGATATGAGGCAATCCCATGCTAGTCATGGAAGTGATACAAGAGGGGGAAGCAATCTGGCCCTGGCGAGTTTATCCAGTGTAACCCAATCCCACTACGAATCTCATTTCCTCTTCTCCCACTCCCGCATCATCCTTGCACTTGGATCCATCAGCCCCACAGTACTTGAGCACATACATGTAATTTATTTATATTAATGTCTAGACTGTAAGCCCGTTGGGAGAAGGGAATGTATCTACCAACTCTATTATATTCTATACTCCCAATCGCTTAGTACAGAGAGAAACACAGCATGGCTTAGTGGATAAAGCACAGGACTGGGAGTCAGAAGGACCTGGGTTCTAATCCCTGCTCCGACATGTCAGCCATTTGACGTCGGGCAAGTCGCTTCACTTCTCTGGGCCTCATCTGTATGGGGATTAAGACTGTAAACCCCATGTGGGGCTGTGTCCAACCTGATTAACCTGTATCTACCCCAGCGTTTAAAACAGTGCTTGGCACTTAGTAAATGCTAAACAAGTATCATAATTATTATTACTATTTATTTTTACAGTGCTTTGCACACAGTAAGTGCTCAATAAATAGAATGGATTGATTGAGTGAAGTGACACAGCAAAGTGCCAAGTGGAGAGGATAGGCTCGGTACGCGTCTGGGAAACACCCACCAGGTATAAGACTGGTGAAGAATCGTTAGAGCTAGGAGTGGGCAGTCAGAGATGACCTTGAGTTTTAATACTGGCATTTGAGCCTGTGCCTGTCAAAGAGATTGGCAAACTATACTAATATCTCCACGTCACTCCATCAGAAAAGTTAGGCGAGAAAGGGTGCTCAGTCAGACTCCAGTACCGAGTTTACTTGTCAGATGAATTATTCTCTGGCCTTCTCAGTTTAAACACAAAAGAAAAGAGAGAGACTGGAAAAGACCTCAGTCTGCAGTCAAGATTCCTCTACCTGCCAAACAGGAAGAAGGTCTTTTGCCCGCCTGACATTAGAAAACAGCATGAGATGGCAGTATGATGCTTCTACGGAAGAAAACACAAACTGCTGCTTGAATAATGAAATGAAGTCAGGTTTTTCTACTTGGGAGGCGCTGCCCTAGCAAGTATGGTAATGAGCAGAAAGCAGCAGAATAGATCGATTCAATGGGCCTCGGAGAAATGAAAGAAAGTGTTTTGGTCATAGATCAACAGCATGATGTACGTTGGACTCGTGACACTGCATTAGGTAAAATCCCAGAAGGCATGTTCCCTGTTGGCTCTACTCTCTCAAGGAGATCGGGAAGTGACAATTCTCCTCACCACGATCCAGCTAATCAATCAATCAATGGTATTTACTGAGTATTTACTATGCACAGAGCACTGAACTAAGCGTTTGGGAGAGTACAACAGTTTTGACAGATATGATACTTACCCTCAAGGAATTTACAATCTAGTAGAGAAGATGGACATTGAAAGAAATTTCAGATAGGTGAAACTACAGGGTATGTACAAAAATGCTGTGGAGCTGGTGTAGGAATACAGACGCAAATGCATAGATGATGCAGAAAGGTGGCAAATAGGTGGAGAAACAATGGGAAGACTTCTTGGAGATATGATTTTACTAATGCCTTGAACACTGGGAGAGTGGTGTTCTGTTGGATGTGAAGGAGGAGGGAGTTCCAGGCCAGAGGGAGGGTGTATGTATGGGGTTGGTGGTGAGACCAATAGAGAATGAGTTCCAGGGAGTAAGTTGGCCTTAGAGGAGCAAAGAGTGCAGGGGATCTGCCCAGTCACGTAAGAAGGGAAAAGATTGACTGAGAGGCTTAAAGCGGAGGGTAAGGAGGTTCTGCTTGATGCAGAGATGGAGAGGCAGCTACTGGAGGACTGTAAGGAGTGGGGAGATGTGGAATGAATTTTTTTTAGAAAAATGATCCGGGCAGCAGTGTTAAGTCAGGACTGGAGTGGGGAGAGACAGAAGGCAGTGAGGTCAGCGAGGAGTTGGATGTGGTAGCCCTTTATTAAGTTCTGGTTGTTGTTTGTCATATGGGAGCGAGGACAGATGTTAATTGTTCTTGTTGTTAATAGCATTAAGCCTTCCTCATAAAGGTAACTGACCTCGTGGAGGAATCCTACTACTCTTATTACCAGAAATAATTGGGTCTGAGAGTCAGAAAACCTGCATTCTACTCCCGGCTCTGCCACTTTCTCGCTGTGTAATCTTGGGCTGGCTACTCAGTGATTCTGGCCTCAGGTTCCTCATTTGTAAAATAGGGATACGATGTCTCTTCTCCCTTCCTCTTAGAGGGTGGGCCCTACATGGGACAGGAACTGTGTCCAAATCTTCTATCTTGCACAGTACTTAGTACATAAGCAACACTTAATAAATACCATCTTCAACAATGGAAACCGCATTGCTTAGTGACCCAGTTGGTCAGAAGTCAAAGTGCAGACCAAAGCAATTCAGAGAGAGAAATCTCTAATTACAAGTCTACAGCTTTTTACCCTGAGCTCTAGGATCATGGATTCAAGAGTGGGTAATGAAATTAGAATAAAATCAGGGGTAATTAAACAAAGGCAACCCCAAAAAGAGCTCTTTAAGTTGTTGTCCTACTTAGTCTTTTTTCACATCTCACCTTTAAAATTCCCTTGGAGGATTCATCTAATCATGAGGTCAAAAGAGATAGTGTTTATGTCATAATGCCCTAAAAGGCGGCAACCTTGTCTAGTTTGGGAACTTTGACGAGCCAATCACCTGCGTCTCACTTTGCCATCCCCTACGTAACAGAGAAAACATTCGGGAACAGAAGCTTCAGACACTGGAGTGTGTCATAGAGATGCTGACTACAATATTAAGTAAATAACTACAGTATTAGGTAATCCTGTCCATCTCTCCTAGGACTGCAAGCTCGTGTGGGCAGGGAACATGTCTGCCAACTCTATTGTACTGTACTCTCCCAAGCACTTAGTATAGTGTTCTGCACATAGTAAGCACTCAAAAAATGTCACTGATTGACAGGAAAGAAAACTTCCCAGCAGGAGAGCCACGATGGTTGTCTCATTTTCCTTTAAGTGACTCAAACAATTCTCTAGTGGAGACCAATCTACGTAGAACAGATGTCACTACTGAGTCCCACTTCAGCTACGATGCCTCCTTACCACATGATTCGTCCCTTCTTTGAGGTTTTCAGCGACGCACAACGGTTCCCTTCGGCTGTTCGAGGACAGCTGGACTCCTTGGGTGGCCGTTCAAGGACGACTCAAATTTTTGTCCTGAATCACAGATCTGATAGCCCAACTGACTCAGCAGCTGTTCCAGCACAGCCGAGGCTCACTGACGACACAGCCGACTTAGTTACATAGACAGAGCACTCTGCATCGGCGGCAAACGTGTAGCTTTCCATTCACAGCACACAAGTTAGGAGTCAAGGTAACGTAGCTCGGCATTACAATACTGCTTGCGTGTCAGCTGACGGAAGAGTCGGAACTTCAGAGATGCAGATAGATGTTTACCCCTCACTTTCCCCAAAGTTGCAGGAAAAAAACCCAAAACACCTGCAGTTTCCCCCAGAGATTACAATCTATTGATAGCCCTGCAAGAAATGAAAGGAGAAAAAGCTTTCTATAAAAAATGAGCTGTCAGCAAAATCCCAAAGGCTTTTTAAATACAAAATGAAATAATCCATTTCAAAGATCTGATGAAGCATTTCCCCACACTGGTGAGCATCAAAGAGCTGAACTGCATGTTGTCGCTTAACCAGACTTTATTGGTGCCAAAGAGAGGGCAGCAAACACGGGGAAACTTCCAATCTCATTTCCCACCCAGCCACTTTTGAGAGCAGAACACCCCCGTCGGATCCCTTCTTCTATCTACCCATAGTCACACTTGGTGAAGAATTCGATCAATCCAGGTGCAGTATCAATAGCTGTTCTACCGGGGGCCTTGAGTCACCTTTGCATCCTGCTGGGCTCTGGGTAAATAGTTCGGAAGGTCAAGTTTATCCGGGGCTCTTTGGAATGGTACTCCTTGGGAACTCGATGCTAAACAGAAACAAATCACTTAATTGATGATCTCACTAAATACACAAGATGATTTTGAAAGAGTATTTGATGGCATTGTCAGCTCTGACTGCAGAGTTGTGGGCACATTTCTTCCCGCATTCATTCATTCAATCGTATTTATTGAGCGCTTACTGTTTGCAGAGCATTGTACTAAGCACTTGGGAGGGGACAATAAAACAACAGACATATTCCCTGCCCACAACGAGCTCACTCTAGAGAGGAGATCCCCCCACCCATGGGAGAGGGAATGTGTCTGTTTATTGTTATATTGTACTCTCCCAAGGGCTTAGGACAGTGCTCTGCAACACAGTAAATGCTCAATAAATACGACTGTCTGACTGGAGCAGGTACAAACTGAGGCTTTGCCCTGCCCTCTTATTGTTGAGGCAGGGGGCAGGAGGGACGAGGTATGCTTGATGCCCCGACATCAAAGAGTCACAAGCTTTTGAGAGTAGGGTAGTTCCCATGGTGAATGCAAAGACTTTGCTGGGAGAAGGGAGAGAGGAGTAAAGGCTGGTCAGACACCCTTCTAAAACTGCCCCTATGTAATCCTCCTTTGGACTTCAGATAGAGCAATCAACAGTATTCATTGAGAGCTTACTCTCTGCACAGCACTGTAGTAAGTGCTTGGGAAAGTATAATACAACAGAGTTGGTGGACCCTATCCCTGTCCACAAGAGGTTTACCGTCTAGAGCGGGAGACAGACATTAAAATAAATGACAGACAGGGGAAATGGCAGAGTGTAAGGATTTTCTACTAATTCCGTTGCACTCTCCCAACCACTTACTACAGTGCTCTGTATAAATACTCAATAAATACCACTGACTGATTACATAAGTGCTGTGGGGCTGAGGGTGGGGTGGATATCAAGTGCTTAAAGCAGCAGAACTCCTGTCAGGGCCTTGATTTTCACCAATAGGCAGTGCTGCTTCAACTAGAAGAGGCAGGTAGCAAGTGGAATCATCTGCCTGGATCAGAGCGGCTCGTTGAGGGGAGTGGCGGCCTCGAGGAGGTTCCACACCATAGCTGTCTCTATGCCTTGCCTCCTCACTTTAACAAGGGGGTAATCTCTCCAATCACCACCCTGCCTCACTCTCTCTAAGGTAGACCAGAGAGGTACCCTGCAACTACTAAGCTTGATGACTTTACCTCACACGCCTTGGCCTACCAATGCTACAGATCCTTTCAGAAATGTAATACTGATCTGGCCTTCAGATTACTACCTTCATTTCTAAACATTCATTGCACTCAGGACCCTCTTTATCCCAAAGACCTGCTATTTCTCCAAATCCAGGGGTGCAGGAGGAGGACTAGAAATAGATGGGGCTTCATCATCACACCAACAAAAAACAGTTTGGGGCTCCATTCCAAATGGCAGATGACAGCCCCTTCTTCCCACGGTCACCCCAAAACATGGTCTGACCTGAGCCTCCGCAAGATTCCTTCTGACTGAATCCACTGGGAACGGTGCTATCCGTGTCTCTTGCTCATGGTGGAAGAACTAGTTTCCTACCACACGTCGATTTTGGCATCAGGAAACAGACTCAGCAAATGTTTGTTCTCACCTGCCAATCAGCTTGGGTAGCTCCCTCCATCATCAGCAAGGTCCCATGAGCAAGAGGTATCTTTACTCTTTCCACATAGGTGAAGTCCCCATTCTCTTCCTGGGAAAGAGCAGTAAATACACCGATTTATTTGCATGTGCAACCAGAATAATTCATCAGAATCCAAAATAGGGAAGTAAAACAAGACAAAGCTCCATTCCACTTCCCCAAAAGCAATTAGCATCATGCTCTGTGATCACTTGCACTGATCGAGCAAAGTCCACTCTGCTATCATGAGAAACAAAAACTTCATTAAGGCAAAATTCTTCCATACCACTTTAGTGCCGCTAATACATTCTGAAAAATGGACCATTAAAAGTACATCATCGAGCACCCTTTAATTCTTTTACAATCCCCAACAGAAAAGACTAAGAAACAAAGGAGTTCAAGAAAGCAGGCACATACAGGACAAGAAGGTAATGAGGTGCTATGATGTCCAAACCCCAGAAATGTTTACAGACTAGAAAGACAAAGTTGAAAGCTACAGCATGTGAAAATTAAGCTTTATCAGTAAGGAGAAGTATAAAGAAACACCACAGTTTTGAAGGGGCAAGATTAGTACAGAAAGGAGATACTTGTAGTCCAAGAGATAAAGGGAGAACAAAACAGTTCTTCAACTACATTAGACAGAAGAGCACCAGAAGAAATATTTCTCTGTGACAGGAAGGAAAAGCTGATAATAGATGATTGTGAAAAGGTGACTTTTTGTTTTTTACTCATCTTTACAAAAAAGATCATTTGCAAACCATTGACAGGAGGAAGTCTCTCCTGAAACAGACGAATAGAAAGCCAAATGAAAGTAGGGAAACAAAGAAGAGAACTAAATACATTAAAAAAAAAACTGAATATGTTTAAGTTGGACCTGATGACATACACCTTGTTCATTCATTCATTCAATAGTATTTATTGAGCGCTTACTATGTGCAGAGCACTGTACTAAGCGCTTGGGATGAACAAGTCGGCAACAGATAGAGACAGTCCCTGCCGTTTGACGGGCTTACGGTCTAATCGGGGGAGACGGACAGACAAGAACAATGGCAATAAATAGAGTCAAGGGCAACTAAATAGAATCAAGGCGATGTACAATTCATTAACAAAATAAATAGGGTAATGGAAATATATACAGTTGAGCGGACGAGTACAGTGCTGTGGGGATGGGAAGGGAGAGGTGGAGGAGCAGAGGGAAAAGGGGAAAAAGAGGGTTTAGCTGCGGAGAGGTAAAGGGGGGGTGGCAGAGGGAGTAGAGGGAGAAGAGGAGCTCAGTCTGGGAAGGCCTCTTGGAGGAGGTGAGTTTTAAGTAGGGTTTTGAAGAGGGGAAGAGAATCGGTTTGGCGGAGGTGAGGAGGGAGGGCGTTCCAGGACCGCGGGAGGACGTGGCCCGGGGGTCGACGGCGGGATAGGCGAGACCGAGGGACGGTGAGGAGGTGGGCGGCAGAGGAGCGGAGCGTGCGGGGTGGGCGGTAGAAAGAGAGAAGGGAGGAGAGGTAGGAAGGGGCAAGGTGATGGAGAGCCTTGAAGCCTAGAGTGAGGAGTTTTTGTTTGGAGCGGAGGTTGATAGGCAACCACTGGAGTTGTTTAAGAAGGGGAGTGACACGCCCAGATCGCTTCTGCAGGAAGATGAGCTGGGCAGCGGAGTGAAGAATAGACCGGAGCGGGGCGAGAGAGGAGGAAGGGAGCTTCTTAGGGGCGGGATGAAGTTATCGCAACCACCAGCTATTATTTTTGAGAATTCACGAAGGACAAGGAGTTCCCAAGGATTTCAAAGGGACAAATTTTGTGCCCATCTTCAAAACAGGGAAAAGAAGATGACCCTGGTAATTACAGATTAGTAGGCTTGACTTGGCTGCCTAGAATCACCCAGAACAATTAGTCAATTTGCAACCATCTACAGAGCATCGCTGCTAAGAAGCAACCCACAAGGTTTTCTGAAAAGCACATACACAAGACTATTTGAATTTTCTTCTCTACTGAGAGAGCTGGGTCACACAGTGGGAGGAGGCCACAGACGGAAGCTATCTAGATTTGAAGATTTTCCTCCCACAAGATATCTACAAGTAGGAAAGCAGGGGCTTAACCATTCTTCCATCAGGTAGTTTGGTCAGCTGGTTCCAACACGACACCTACAGTTATCTATCCCTCAGGGTCAGCCTGTAGAGAAAAATCTATCAGATGGTGTCGTACGGGGATTGGTCCTGAGGCCGATTCTATGCATTATCTTTACTGATGACCTGGACAAAGAATCAAAGGATACCCATCATATTTACAGATTACATTTAAGTAAGAAGGCTGAAGAATACTTGAAAATAAAAGAGGCATCAGCCTTCTTGCTGACCTCCGTGCCTCCAGCCTCTCCCCTCTCCAGTCCATCTTCCACTCCAATGACCAGATCATTTTTCTAAAAAAAAAAAAGCTCCAATGGAAGGGGATGTTGGTTGCTCTTTAGTTCTACAAAGGACTCAATGAGAGATGAGCTTAAAGGAGGAAAGATTTCCCTGGAGATTTTGAAGACAAAGACATCCAATTTGTCCTGGATGATGAAGTCTTTCATTTACTTGGAGGCAGGAAACAGGAACAGGTGACCGGCAGAGGACCCCGTTCTAGCTCTAGGATTCTGCTATTCAATGTTGACATATAGCAATGGTGTTTTGGGGCTGTTGGCCCATATTTTTCTTGTTTGGCCAGTGTTTCAGTGGGTCAGGCTGCCTCTAGCTTCAGGGCCAGTTTCTTAGTGGATCCAAACTGCTGGGTATGGCCAGGGCAGCTAGAGAACATAGGCCTGCCAAATTGACACTGGTGGGGTTTAAGCTTTCAAGGTTCTATCAGTAAGTCCTAAATGTTTAGAATTATAAAACTTTCTATTTATTTTGCACTGAGCGCCGAGTAATTTATGTACGTCATTCCATGGTTCCTTCACCCCACCGGGTGTCTTGACCGCCCCACTGACTATATGGTAGGAGGCAGCTGGAATGATCCCCCATGGAGAACTTGAAGCATCAGAAATTGAAGCACTGACTCGCCTGAAGTCGCACAGCGAGCCAGCGATGTGGCAGGAACAAACTCCAGGTTTCCAAGTCCCATCCACTGGGAATTAAACAGTAGTCTTGCTTTCTCCTCCAGTGTGAAGACCTGCATTGTTTTGTTACTTTAGAACGGCTCTGTAGCCTGGTACTGTGTTTACACTTATTGCTGTACGATTATTCCTGAAAGTTTAACTGCTTACAATTCTTTTCCCCAGGAATGGCAAAATCCAAACAACAATGGATTATCCAAATAATCCGAGATCCAGAGCCCATAACCCCCGAGGGCAGCTCTGACAGGCACAGCCAGAAGCTGAGCAGACGCCTGAAGTCATTTTTCAATGCACTGACCCATTTTTTTAATTACACCCTTCTCTCACTTCTTTCAGCGATCTACCGGTAGCCCTCAAGGCTTGTATTGGACCAAAATGCCATTTGGGAAGGAATGCAGAAGTGCTCAGCCCTGGAGAGCTCCAGTCCCATCTCCCAGTAACAATCACTTCCTTGCCTTTGGTTGACCCTTGCAGAAAAGAATGTCCAAACATAAGGTCCAGGTTTTAAAAGTGAAAAGAAAGCCCAGAACGGCATCTCATCTGAGATTTGGGGAAGAGAAGGGTTGTTTGGACACGATTCGGGTCAGCTGGGGCCGTGCTGTTCCACTCTGGAAAACCAACCCACTGCTCAAAATGGGTCTAGGCAGGAGAAAACTGTAACTCAGCTATGCAAACTGGGAGGAGAGTGAAGATGCTTAATCACAGCCAGATCCAACTGCCGGGTGACAAACGAACTAATAAAATACGATTCTCCTTTACAAACATGACTGCTTCATTTTCTGCTTTTTAAGCCTGCAAGGATATTTAAACACGCCCCAGAGAACTCCAGACATTAAGACAAAAAAATGAGCCTCGACGAAAAGTAGCTGGAAACTTTGTGGCCCCAGCGTTTGTCCCTCCTTCTTCAGGATCTAGATTGAAGTGCAGGGTAGAGAGGGGTTAAGTGGATTCAGTCTGGGCCTCAGGTCAGTTCTCAGCACCTGAACTGCTCGCAAAATGCTCCCAGTGGAACAATCGTTCTCATGGTCATTGGTTGACCATGGGTGAGTCCCCTACTCTTCTGGCAAAACACGCCTTCTCTCTGGGAACTCATTCATTCAATGGCTTCAGCCACCAGCTCTGAGGACGACTCCCACACCTACCTCTCTAGCCTTCACTCGCCTCTAGCCTGCAATCCTGCATCTCTTCCTGCCTCCTGGAAGCTCCACTTGGATATCTTGCCAGCACCTCGAACTTGAGATGTCTAAAACTGAGCTACTCCCCTTCTAAACTGCCTCCTCCTCCTCCTAGCTCAGTTAATGACACCATCACCCATCCTCCCTGTTCCAGAACCCCGTAGTCATCCGTGACTCCTTGCTGTCCTTCGACTTTCACATCTGATCTGTTGCCAAACCTTGCCCGTTCTTCTTATCCAACATCTCTCGGATCCACCCCTTCCTCTCCAACGGCACGGCTATCACCCTGGAACAAGCTCTGGTCGTATCATGCCTAGACTATCGAAGCACTCTCCTTCCTGGTCTCTCTACCCCAGAGCCCTCCTCACTCCAATTTATACTACAAGCAGTTGCACAGATCATCTTGAAGAATCACTTGACGCACATCTCTTTTCCCTTGTCTTTCCGGGTCCTTCGGCATCAAGCTAAAATTGCTCAAAATAGGCTTCAAAGTTCTCCACCAACTCACCCCATCTTACATATTTGCTCTCATCACTTACTACTCCCCAAATCATTCTTTCCATTCTCCACAAGCCAATCTGCTAACTGTACCTCTCTCTCTATTCTCCCACCTACATCCCAGTGGTCCTCCAGTACCCCCAGTTTGGCACTCCCTCTCCCCCCCAATATGACTACCCATAGCTCTCCTGAGAGCCAATCTCCTCCAACAGGTCTTCCCTGATGAATTCCATCCATCCCAAGATGTATCAACCCACCTCTGGCAGTTCTGTAGATATTTATATCCATCCTCAACCCTGATGAGTATACATTTATTCAATCATACTTTCACTTATTTTGGTTCCTCTATTTGTAAATAGTTTTATGACTATCTCCCCCAACAGAGGGTAAGTTCCTTCTGGGCTGGGGATGGGTCATTCTTCTGTTTTGTATTTCCCGAGCACTTCACACTGTGCGTTGCTTTCAGTCCTGTCACTGCTCTTGTTGCCAGAGAAGCCCTTCCCCCTCCCCTTGTTCACGCTCCCTTCACATCTCATCTCTCCCCTCAGGGACCAACCAACTCTGCTGCTCTTCTCTTGCTCCAATGTCCTACTGGCTCCAGGCCTTGGTTTCAAGCCCAACCAGCTCCTTCCTCCTTTCTCTTCCTTCTGGCTCCTGCCACTGTAGGTAGGCCCAGGATCCACCCACCTGGAAATCATCCTAAAGCGAATCAAGGCTCTTGGTGGTGATCCAGATGGGGAGAACTTCTACTCTAGGCACACGCAGAGATTACTTACTGTCTTCAACGACTTTTGCATCTCCGTGTGATAGCCGTTATCACTTTGCCTTGTCATTAATGACTCCAAATCCCCATTTGGGGAGAAGAAAGTGAACATTTTGTAGTTGGGGAAAATGAGGTTAAAAGAGATCAAGTTTGCATAGCGGGTCACAGTCGCATGGCCAGAATGATGCTCACGAGCATACTCTCGTGCTTGTGTAGCAGTAGACTACACTGCTTTCTCTCGACAAAACCTCTGCCACTCGTCTGTCGTGTGACCTTGGGCAAGTCACTTCACTTCCTCTGTGCCTCAGTTACCTCATCTGTAAAATGGGGGTTAAGATTGGGAGCCCCATGTGGGACATGGACCGTGTCCAACCCGATTAGTTTCAATCTACCC
This sequence comes from Ornithorhynchus anatinus, assembly GCF_004115215.2. Lineage (NCBI taxonomy): Eukaryota > Metazoa > Chordata > Mammalia > Monotremata > Ornithorhynchidae > Ornithorhynchus > Ornithorhynchus anatinus. The sequence continues at coordinate 24,596,743 of NC_041730.1, forward strand.
TAGTGATTAGAATAGTGCTTGGCACACAATAAGAGCTTAACAAATACCATTGTAAAAAAAAATAAGCTGATACAGAGACTTCTTTCTCCCTAAACAGCAGCAGTTGGAAGCCCTGTGGAGCTCACGCTGATGTCCGCAAAGACTCACGTTGATAAACAGTCAAGCAGAATTGGAAACCCTGGCCTTACTATTTATATTCAAAGTGGTTAAGCACTGTTAAGGTTGCAAAAACACTTTCTTGTAATCACTTCTGTATTCGCTTGGGCCTTTCTTATATTAAAAAAAAAGTGGGTTTAGGATGAAGTTTTTCATCTCTCACTCCAGCCCCCCCCCAAAAGTTACACTTACAGGTTATTCTTTCCTGAACGCACTAAACTCAGTGCTTGTAAAATGTTCAAACAGGCAGGGCAAATAATGACTTTTAAAAACTGGTTTAAACTCACCCTCCTCACCAAATAAGTTTGTCAAATAAACATTTCAACTAGATGCTTAAATATAATTCTGACCAGTGGGAACTTGACAGAGTTCAGTAACTCTGACTTCCATTCTACTCACAAACACTCCCAAATCCTGTTCCTAAAATACTGATTTAGCAAATGACCAATCATACAGCAAACTTTTCTATCTTTTCTGAAAAATGAAATCACCCATGAAGTGCACAATGCATTGGTTTATGAAGGCATTTTGTTTTTTCAATACAACTGCAACAATTGAAGAGCACTGTTACATGCTTCTTCCTGTGAAAATTCTGGTATATGCACCAATGACTGTCACTGTGCCTCGTCAAGCCCTGGCTCATGCCCCTTCAGTCTTAAAAAAAAAAATTAGTAGAATCTTCTGAAAATCACAAATTTAGCAAGCTCTTTCTCCCCTTCTATCCCTTTTTGCCCAATCAATCAATCTATGGTATTCACTGAGCACTTACTGTATTCAGAACACTACCCTAAGCGATTGCGAGAGTATAATAAAGTTGGTAGACATGGTCCCCACCCACTGTCTAGTGGATTTCAAGGGAATCCTTCTCTTGGTCATCCTGTCATGGATAGGGATGACAGCTTCCATGAACAGCCTATCTGTGGGATAGGAGGTGACCAGGGAGGCTAGTGAGGGATTGATGGGCTCAGTCACTTCTTGGCATCCATTTAGAACCCAGCCGAATGGGTTACCCAGATGGTAGCTTTTAGGATGACTTGCTATTTCTACTTAGCTCACTCTCCTGTCTCTTGTTCCTGTTTCGCAATTCCAAAGTGCTCAGTTCTTTACAGCAAAATCTGTCTTCGGTTTTTTGAGGGGGAAAGGAGAGGTGATTCTGAGCATTTTCGTCATAAACAGATGCTTGGGTATTCTTAGCCTAGGGATCTGGGGAATCATAAATGAGGTGGAGGCAGCTGGGGGCACAGGCTGAAGTGGGTTAGTTCAAATGAGGACCAAAGAGCATTTTTGGAGACTTTTGAAAACTCTCTATGAAGGTAAGCCGGAAAACAAAGTTGAAACAAATGGCCATGTAAGCCATACCCCCTTTTTCTGACCTCTCTCCATCTAACATTCCTGGCCCAAACATGTGAGTGACTAGCCCTGCTGAGCCCAGCTGGGTTCTAGTTTGCTCCCCGCATCGACATAGCCTTCTGCTACATTTGGATTGCAGAATCTTTCTTACTAGTGTTTGATGTGAGCAGCAGAAAAAAAAAACACAGCTGGACTTTTTGTTTGCAATGCTGACAGCAAGAAAACAAAAAGCATCTTATGACATAAACTAAGGATATTTGTTATGGAAATTTCAGAGAGAAAGAATAAATCCACAGCATCACAATATCAATTGTACAGTCACTTTGTTAACTCTAAATGTGCTTGAAATGGAAATTTCAGTATCAATCAGAACCACTTTTTAAATCTGCAACAGCTGTTTCCAAAACAAATGACTTACTAAAGAAAGAGCCTCATCAAATACTGTAACCTTCAATACTTTGAGGTTATCAGCTCCAAAAGATTTTGGCCACAAAGCCAACATAATAATCTGGTTTTTTATTTTGGACCCACGTCTCACCACAAAATCATTTCAAATTCTTTCTCTAACCTTGTTAGGTTTGTGGTGGAAAACGGTAGATTTTAGTTTGACTGGAGACAGAATGATAATCCATGTTTCAACACTTGACCTTTGTAGTCAACCTAAATAGTGAGGATCTGGAATCTGGCAGTCTTGTTGACTCACTGACTGACCGTATGTGTAACAGGGAGTTTGGAAACTTCTTGTGCAACACTTCACACTATAGTCTCATCTTCTAGCAAGAAATCTGTTCTATAAGGGTTAGTTGCCCTTATGGCTCTATGAGGTCCACTCAAAAGTAGCAGGGGGCTCCGAGGGAGTGAAAGAAAGTAGAAAGCCCTGAAAAATGGCTTAAGGCCCCACTGAAATCCAATGCAACCCGATTGAGTTAAGACTCTTGAAGGCAGAGCAGTAGTGTGGTCTACTAGTCTGGGACTCAGAAGGACCTGGGGTTCTAATCCTGGCTCGTCCACTTGTCTGTTCTGTGACCTTGGGCAAGTCACTTAACTTCTCTGTGCCTCAGTTACCTCATCCGTAAAATGGGTCTTAAGACTGAATGAGCCCCTTATGGGACATGGACTGCATCGAATCTGATTAACTTCTATCGACCCTAGCACTTAGAACAGTGCCTGGCATAGGCACTTAACAAATACCATTTGAAAAAAAAAACACAAAACTCAGCAAAGGCTGCCTCCAGACCAGGGGCAGTTGAAGAGTTATTGGAGAATGAATGAAGACCATGGGGTAAGGTTCCCAAAGTGCTTGCCTGTTATCCAACATTGTATTTACTTGGGGTAGGCACTTGTATTACTTTGGAGGAGATTACTTCGGTCATGATTATTGCATTTGGTTCTAGTTCACTTGACATAGTACTCTATTCCTGCACCAGCCTTTAAGTATCATCACTTGCCTCCAGTGTCTTCCCTCTCCAGTCCATACTTCACTCTACTGCCTGGATTATTTTCCTAAATCATCTTGGGGTGCATGTCTCCCCACTCCTCAAAAACTCCAATGATTATTCATTCCTCTCTGCGTCAAGCAGAAACTCCTCACTATTGGGTTTAAGGCACTCAATTATCCATCTTCCCTCCAAGTATCCTCGCTCCTCTCCCATTACACCCCTGCTTACATACCTCCACTCACGCCAACCTACTCCACGTGTTTCCCGCTTATCTCCGACTGGAACCTCCTCCTCCTTCACACCTGAGAGGTCACTGTTCTCCCCATCTTCAAGGCCCTTCTGAAATAACTTCCTGGAGGCCATCCCTGGTTAATCTCTCAACCCTTCACCTGTTTCTTCAGTACTTCCGTGTCACCTCATCACTTGGGTATTCATCCTTCCAGCCAAATTGCAAATATGTACGCATATTGATAGTCCATTACTTTTCTCTACCTATAATTTATGTATCTAACTCCTCCACAAAACTGTAAGGTCCTTGGGGGCAGGGATCATTTTCACTAACTCTACTGTGCTCTCCCAAGTGCTTAATATAGTGCTCTGCACAGAATAAATATTCATTAAATAAGACTGACTGATTCACTCTTTAGTTGGTTCTCATTGCAGCACAGGGAAAGTATCAAAATCAACTCTAAATCCATGGCCTAGGAAGACTAAGTTTTAAATCCAGTCTGAAATGCAGAGAGACCTTTGAAATAATCCTCCTTTATCTATGTTCTAGGACTTTAGAATAAATATCCATAAACGATTCTGGAACTAGGAATTCATAAACACAGGCACCTGCTTCTTGAGAACTCCATCAAGAGAACACATTTATTCATATGGACCTGCCCCACTCCTTTCTGGAGTCTCCCCTTTTCAGGAATGCAGTTGACTTCCCAAGGGAATTTTGCAGCTTGTTGGGTTTACTTCGCCTTTACTTTATTTGTTGATTTCTGAGCTTCAGATGACATGAGGCTATTTATCACTGATGAACTACTTGTGACTCTATGGTTACGTAGTTGGATCTCAAAGCTTGGTTGACCTCAGAGCACTTTGAGGCCTCCCTTCCATTCATTACTCCTGTGAAGCGGAGAGTAGTATTCAAAAGGATAACCATTTAGATTGAAGGAGAAACACAGAAGAGTCCAAAATTGGCAGCTTCCTGGTTATGGACCTAACCCCTAAGACTAATGGTACTCCTGAGTCGCTGTCATGCAATTTTGAAAACAGATGGAATGACTGAAGCTGGAGAGTGGATTTGACTGGGATTCCAGGACTATAACAGCAGTAGGACTATCAGGGTAAGTTAAGGGTGCAGCAGGACCATCTGGGGAGAATTTATTCAGCGCTATCTAATTCAACCATTTTCAACTTGAACCATTCACTATTTCTGTTCCTTTTAGATAAATGAGAACAAATCAACTGTTAAAGGATCGCTTTGGCCTGCTGCATAGTCCGCGCATGCCAAAAGTGCTCACCTAACGAGGGCGAGTTAGTTAGCGAGCCGGAGGGTAGGCCTTGCGCAGGCCAACTCAATTACCATCAAATGCTCACTAACAGCTCTTATAATCTCAAATATTAAGACCCTTTCAACGGTGGCCCACTAGGGTGACCTGGATACTGGGTTTCTTTCTTTCTTCTGACCAAAAGTGCCAGTGGAAAGGGAGCTTGAAGGAACTTCCAACGGGAGGAAGATGGAAGTGGCTTCATTTTGATGACTCAGCTGAAGGACGGAGATTATCCAAAGGTTAGAAAAACAAGGCTTTTGGCATCAAAACCTTCAGTGCATCACGAATTTCCTGCTATTATCTAATAACACACCCCCTCCCCTCCCAGGCCTCACCGTTTCCTTGGCAACAGACAGAGAAATAGCAGCCTGCCAACTGGCTTTTGTAGTTTCCTTTACAGCTTGTTCTGCGGTATAGTATTAAAGCAGGCCGACAAAGGCACCAGACTAATCTTAACCACAGAGCCTTGAGACCTCGACAAGATGGCTTGGGGGTACTACTTGTTTGGGATGGACGCCTACCACGACTTTAACAATCCCCTAACTCTCATATTTAAAGGGGTTTCTTCCTGCTTTTCCGAGAGGCCTAAAGAGATTGCCTAGGTAAGTCTCCCCAGGCAAGGTTCAGGCTGGTTCTGTCTTTGGGCTTGGGCGGGTTACTCTCTCTGTCTTTGAAGCACCACGACAGAACCACCCGTATGACGTCAGAATGAAAAACTATCCTCAGAGCTATAAGTCCCTTTACTCCCATCGAAAGGAATGGATATCTGACTACGAAACAGAATAAGAGAGAAAACAAGAAGGTGGGAAATGGAGGAGGGAGGGACGGAGAAAGACTGGGAACCGTGAAGTGGTGAGATGTACAGAAGGGAGGACGGTAAACACACATATGAGTTGACTGAGCCTCCGGCATGAATCATGGAGCGGGAAAGCTGGGCCTGAGAAATCAAGTGCCTTCCTACCACCTCAGTGCAGCACAAAGTTGCTAAGAAATCAACTGTAAAAAACCATCTACAGACGGTTACTCATAATGCCAGAGTGCAAACTGAGTGGCTGCTCCACTGGGAGAAGAGCCTGAATGCCAGAGAAAACGAAGAACACATTTCTCTCAGAAAACAAGCAGATCTTTCTCCTTTTAAAATCTCAAAATCATTTTCTTGTTATGAGAAACCCAAAGGGATTTAAAGCAGGAGACTAATTTCTATTCCATCCTTGATGGAGAACTGCTTCTCAAAGAAGCCCAAAGACCTGGCTACATCCTCACTGGAATCTGAATGAGATTTTCTACCCCGCCTCTTATCTCCTTCCCAGCCCCAACACAGCCTGCATATTCTGCTGGTGGTATGAAACAGTGGCACGTTAACTAGAATCACAGCAAAAGCAAGAACAGAACAAACCAGCCTTCCAAAAATCCCACTCAGGAAGTTTACCTGAATTTACCCCAGACTGCCTGTCTGAATCACGCTCTTAGAGCTGTCAACCTTTTTTTTTTCTTCCCCTGAACACAAAAGGAAGCAAACTTCCAATTCTGAAAGCTACGTTTCCTCTGCTTGAAGGAAGGAAGGTCACTTCAGTGAGATATAAAAGAAACGTCCTTCAAGGCACATTTCTAAAGCTGTCAATTTCAAGATAGGGAAGCCTACATTTCCAGATCTGTGGGGCTTTGTAGCGTCACAGGAAACACTTAGGCAGAGTGCAGTTTTATCAAGATCCCAGGTTTTCAGCCTCTGCAAAGGAACTACATGCAGTCCCCTCTGAGCTTCCAGCTTCCGGAGTCCTCCATCCAAAGACACTGCTTACGGATAGAGTGCGAACGATGAGGGAATAGTCACCTGTGTCTATTACAGATGGGAAGTCAAGGAGGATTAGGACAGAGTAGAACCTGCGGGACCTGTCTCGGAAGTCGTCACCGGTGACCTTGGACAGTGCTGGGCCCAAAAACCTGATTGAAGCAGCCCTCCCTTCTCTAATGGAGCCAGAATCTGTAGGACTTAAGTCTAGCACAGTTCAACAAATAGTTGAATTAACAACAACAACTGGGCTCTTTGTTAAGCGCTTACTATGTGTCAGCTACGGTTTTTAACAGTCCCCATCCCAAATAGGGCTCACAGTCTTAATCCCCCTTTTACAAATGAGAGAACTGAGGCACAGAGAACTGAAGGGTCTTGCCCAAGGTCACTCACCCAACAAGGGGAGAATCTGTTATCAGAACCCAAGTCCTTCTGACTCCCAGGCCCGTGCTCTCCACTAGCCCACATTTTAAAGGCCTACCCCAAATTGTAAGATTGGTGCCAGTAAAAGGAGAAGCAGAGTTGGGTTATAGCTTTTTTCTGTGATTCTTAACTCCAAGTCACCAAATTGACTTGACAGTTTACAGTGTCACGTGCTATCCTCCCTAATTTCTCAGACGTAATCTGAAAGATCATCTTCCTCCTCGATGGGTGGAAGGACTTGAGAAAAACTTACAAACTACACCAAAGAACAGAAGTGTTTCAATGCTGTCCCACCCTCTGACAGTATGAAGGAAACTGTGAGATGAGATCAGAAAAGGAGCAAGGAAAAAGCAAAGCGGAAAAGAGTTAGAAAGTGATCAACTAACTGAAGAAATACGCAAGGCACAATGTCCAAAAGGACATCGTTCAACATTTCTTTGATGTATTTCTTGACACAGAAATGACACCAAAATCTTATTAATGTTAGAAGGCTCTTCAGGAATAATCTTCAAATTACTAAAGGACATTTCTCCATTTCTCAAAGCTAAATAGGAGGTAACTGCCTCAAAACACCAGCCGTTGTCTGGATGAGAACATGAGGTTGGGATGATACCCATGGCACTTTGGGAGGATAGGACTGTTTCTAATGATCAAAGGCAGACTTTGCTTTTTGATACTAACTTAGACTTCCAGAAACTGCCTTAGTGATCTTCCAGACAAAAAGATTCATATTTTTCTTTTGCTTGGGAAGTATGTATCACAGTACAACTTGCATTCTACTTTCACTTCCTTAGATGAGCTGTTTCTTTAGTGCTTTGCCCAGAAAGGTCCAGACTTTGGTACCTCAAAGCCACACTAGCAAAGTCCCATTAGCTTTGCCCCCAGAACAGGATTTCTGATGAAGAGCAGACACTGACATTTGCTGATCAACAGCTGAATGGCCTAGATTAGGTTATACTAAATAAACAGCCTGTAGACATACCACCCAGTGGGACTTTGTCAGATATTATAAGCTGAACCATGTTGAGCCCTTCCAGTATTTAGTTAGGGAGAGACCCAGGAAAACCTAGGTACCGAATTGTTTAGCAGAGGCTTATATTTTCCGGGAGTTCAGACAGAGCCCTTTTGAGAGGAGATGAAAGGATTGTACACATGCTTTGGTCAACTGTGTTCTCTCAGTGTGGCCGTGGAAGGAGATCATATAGTTTGGGGGAAAGAGGCCAAGTTAAGACCAGAGTGGAGCCATTTCAGGCAATGACTTACTGTGTGTCTACGAAATCTATTTCATTTCATATCCCATCCACAAAATGGAGCCAATAACTTCTGACTACTACTTACCTTTCGGGGATACGGAAAAGACACAGGTGAACACACACAAAATACTCTACACTTCCCAAAAGGATGGCGGTGACCTCTCCGAGCAGATCCTCCCCACTATACCTGATTTCGCTCAAACAGATTAGCAACACAGGCTGCAAGTGCATTCTCAGAACCATTAAGGGCTCCGGTCCTTAAGGGGGACAAGGTGGGTTGGTGGGAGAAGAGGGAGGAGAAGAAAGCGGATATTCACAGGTGGAGGCTTCTTCCTCATTTCAAAGGTGCGGGTGGCCCCAAAGCTGAGTGACGCGATGACGGGACATTCCCCCAGCGAGAGCTCGTCGTCGCTATGCCAGTCCACGCTGTCCTTGTCGTTACGGTAAAGGTTGCAGAGTAGAGAGTTGAAGGTGTGTCCAGTGTTCTCTTCGATGCGATTCTTCAACATGCTCAATAGCGGATGCCACTGTAAACAGAAGAGCGAGGAGGGGAGTCGTGGATGAAGAGATTGTTTCAGCGGGTTGGAAAGGATGCAAAACACCAGACAGTAGGTCAGGAACGGTAAATCGTGAGGGATGCAGAAAAAAAAAAAGACAGCAAGGTGTTTAAAAATCTTCACATGCCGTTCGTGATGATAAGGGTTTCTAAAATTCATTGTCCTCTGCATTAGGTGTGGGCAGGATATGGATCAGAATTAACCCAATAAGGTCAAGGGGGAGAAAGAGGAAAATTGCAACTCTCCTATCCATTCTCTTTCCTAATTCGTGTGGTACATGACCCACTTTGGGGGAAGAACTGCACTGAAACATATTCAGGGCAAAACTCTCAGTGATCACGAAGATAATAAATAGCATGCTGGGTCTGGTTCAGCGAGACATTAAATGGGTCTATTGGTACTTAACGGGTACAAACCTCCCTGCTGCATGACTCTCGGTTTATTCTGCTCCCTGCTTTATTACCACCTTATTAAGATGGTGAGGTGATTTTTTTCAAAGATATTTAATTCTTTTTGTGAGGGCCTACTTTTCCAAAACATAATTTTGTGGAATGAAAGCAAACAGTCTTTCACCAAATGGGGAATCACGATTAGCCCTGAGAACAGATGTTGGCAGGGGATTAGAGAAAATTTAAACAGATCCCACTGTATCATACTGTATCACAGAGGGCATTTGGCTGGCCTCGGGTTTTTGTATCTTCTAGGAAGTCAGTGCCTTGCCAGCCACTCTGCAGGATAAAGCCTCCTTCCTTCGAGGAGTCAAAACATCCAGAGGGGCCCAGTTCTCCTTTAACACAGGGGTTGCATTCTTGAAGAACCCTGCAGTTAAGGAAATCTGCACCGTCGAACTTGACGTGGCCACACCACGGGCATGCCTACAGCTGTTTCCTCCGATGTTGCATAATGCTATACCTGGGTAAGATCCCACTGTCGGAAGAACTTTCCCTAATTCTGATGCTGGGTTCCAGCTAAAATGTTTTTTGAAAACACGTACTCCAGTAAATCTGAGTTTGGGTGTGGGGGGCGGCGGTATATATAATGAGAGAGACTCTACATTATATTCACCTAACCACAGAATATTGCCAAGTACATACATGGAAGAAAGGGAAAAGAAAAGGATCAAATGAAAATACTTGAGGCATTATTAGCAACATCTGAGAACACAGAGAAGCAGCGTGGCTTAGTGGAAAGAGCAAGGGCTTGGGAGTCAGAGGTCATGGATCCTAATCCCGCCTCCGCCACTTGGCTGTGTGACCTTGGGCCAGTCACTTAACTACTCTGTGCCTCAGTTACCTCATCTGTAAAAATGGGGGTTAAGACTGTGAGCCCCACAAGGGACAACCTGATCACCTTGTATCTACTCCAGCTCTTAGTACAGTGCTTGGCACATAGTAAGCGCTTAACAAATACCATAATTATTATTATTATTATTATCTGAGGCAACTGGCAGATACAACCCCAAGGAAACTGCCCCTCAGATTTCTTGTCTTGTTATAGATAGGGAACGTGCCTGCTAACCCTGTTGTATTAAACTATCCCACCTGTGTGGTACAGTACTCCACACATAGTAAGTGCTCAATAAATACCACTGATTGATTAGCTTCACTCTGATGGAAGAATCAATCATATTTATTCAGTGCTTACTTTCGGCAGAGCTCAGTACTAAGCACTTGGGAAAGTATAACAAAGTTGGTAGAAGTGATCCCTGCCTTCAAGGAGCCCACAGTCTAGAGGAGGAGCTTACAGTCTAGAGGATTTATGAGAGGGTGAAAGGAGAAGTTCCTGAGGACTGAAAAGAGGCACCTTGAAAAAGAATCACTCGCGCAATAACCCACAGGTCACCAATTCCTGAGAAGGTCCTAGAACAAACAATCAAACTTTTGATTTACAACCACCTGCAGGAGTATAAGACACTAGGAAGCCACCCAGCTTGGCAGGGAAAAATCGTGGCAGGTTCAATTCCCTATATTTTCCATTACATTAGAAATTATTTAGAAAAATGCAACATAGAAGTTAAGAGATGGACCTGGGGTCAAGTGAGGAAATTCCAAGGAGAAGGTTCCTCCATCATTGTGAACAAGTTGTACATCCTGTTTATTTTACGATACTGCACTGAACAACATCATGGTGGATAAATATCAGCAGATCGTGAAAGAAACCCAGTTGTCAAGAAAAACAGAAATAGAAAGGGAAGATTCTTCTGCCGAACCTTCATTTGCAACAGTTTGAACTCGGCAGGATTCAACTTGTAGCATGGATTTTGCAGTAGAAAATGTGGCATTTAATTTTTGGGTGGGATTTGGGGTGGAGGGACAGTAGCTGGGGTGAAAAGGAAAGAAGAAATGAAAAAAGCTGGAAACTGTAATAATAATGGTGGTATTTGTTAAGCGCTTACTATGTGCAAAGCACTGTTCTAAGCACTGGGGGGGATACAGGGTGATCAGATTGTCCCATGTGGGGCTCACAGTTTTAATCCCCATTTACAGATGAGGTATCTGAGGCCCAGAGAAGTTAAGTGACTTGCCCACAGTCACACAGCTGACAAGTGGCAGAGCCAGGAATCAAACCCATGACCTCTGACTCCGAAGCCCAGGCTCTTTCCACTGAGCCACGCTGCTTCCCCCGCCAAGACCTAGACAGATGGCTGAATGTGCACTTACAGTGCAAAATCTAAGCCTGATACCTATCTCCCTCAAGACTCAGGGGGAATAGCCTATATTAAGAGGCTATTCACTTTCAAAAAGGGCTAAAAAAATGAACAAACCATAGAATTTGAAGCGGTCTTTAAAGCCACCTAATCCATTCTCCCCACTCTGGAAAAGTTTACCCCAAAAATATTATTTAAACTGGACAAACATGCCAATACACATGAGGGGGTGACCTTATCCTATTTATGTTTTGGGTTTTGTTTTAATCAACTAAAGATCGAAGGAACTGTCTCAGTAACATGTTTCGAGTTCTCTTTTTCCTTCTGCATTGACTTCAGACATCTTTGGGATTTTAAACAAAAATAACTTTCCCTTCAAACATTTTTCTTCTCTGGAATAATTAATGCAAATTAGCCTGTCACCTCAGGCCATTGAATGGAAAGTAACTAAGGCCAAAGAATGGAGAGACAGGCTGCGACCAATTAAATCAACTAGAGTTTACGGCATTTCTTCTGGCCACTGAAGTTTGCTGCCACCCCACCCACTCTGAAACCAGGAAATGTGGAACAACTGGAAAAAATTTTCAGGCTATGAGTTTGCAGATTTTCTAAATGCCAATACAGGGCTGGTCCAAAGACTCAATATGCTTCAAAGCCATCGGCTATCGATTTCAATGAAAACATGGCTCATTTTTAAGTTCTGATAACCCCATCCTGAGGGACCATAAGTCGAGCCAGTAAGACGAGACTGGTGGCAAAACAACATTCCACAGTGGATTTATGCCGAGTTCTCCTATAACATGGGGATTACATTTCTGCAAAACTTCATGTTACAGAAAACTCCCATTACAATACTGTGTCTAATGCCTGTGCATGACAGATTCTTGCAATAGCGTTGTGGCATGTAGAATCCAAAGTGGCTCACGATGTTGGAAGAGCATTCTTCAATTCTCTAACAGTATGTTAGCCAAAAGGCAGAAAGAAAACAAGAGTGATGGTAGAACGGTGTATGGCGTAGATTCACTGGCCTTAATCTTACCCGAAGGAGCACCTGGAACATTACCTAGAGCCTATTCAATCCTCAATTTCTCTTCTTTCTGCCCGATTGATGTCAGGAAGGCCAAATGGGGCTGCATTGATGATGATGCGGCCAGCAGTCTACTAGGAACTGAATGGCCACAGTAACCCTCTTTGTAGACGGGTTTCCAAACGGATCTCAGATTTAAAGCCCACCTTTAACTTCCCTGGGATGTAGCTGAAATGGTGACCCAAGGATGAAAGGCTCCACTATATCCTTATTTTGGAGATTACCTAGCTCTTTGCAAGATCTTAACCTCTCAAAGAGGTGACATATTATTTTAAAACAATGAAATATTTCAAGCCTCCATACTAAAACTGTGTGGGAAAAATGGTTACTGCTCAGCCATGAGGTATTGTTTTTAGGAACTATGTAGGACTGGAAAAGGATAAATGTAGGGGGAGTATCCTCCGGCTATACTCTACAGGTGTTGAGTTCTTATTTAAGGATTGTGTCCAGTTTTGGTCAACAAACTTTAAAGGGACAACAAGCAGCATGGCACAGTGGACAGAGCCCAGGCCTGGGAGTCAGACGGCCATGGGTTCCAATCGAATTCCAAAGAGCCTGTGTTTGGGAGTCAGAGGTCGTGGGTTCTAATCCCAGTTCCACCACCTATCAGCTGTGTGATTCTGGGTAAGTCACGTCACTTCTCTGTGCCTCAGTAACCTCACCTGTAAAATGGGGATTAAGACTCTGAGCCCCTCGTGGGACAACCTGATTACCTTGCACCTACCCCATCGCTTAGAACAGTGCTTGGCACATAGTAAGCACTTAACAAATACCATCATTATCACTTGTCTGCTGCGTGACCTTGGGCAAGTCAATTCACTTCTTTGGGCCTCAGTTATCTCATCTGTAAAATGGGGATTGAGACTGTGAGCCCCATGAAGGACAGGGACTGTGTCCAACCCGATCTGCTTGTACCCACCACAGCGCTTAGTATAGTGCCTGGCCTATAGTAAGCCCTTAACAGATATCACAGTAATAATAATGAAGATTATTATTATTGTTAAAGCAACTAACTGGAGCAGTCCCAGTGGCAAGGATTCTGGGAGCTAAAAAGAACCTTTGTCTTGGGTTCATCACCTTATCCCCTCGTTGACCATAATTTACGGCTTATTATAGCTGCGCTTACTGGCGAGCGGATCACAAATAGAGCAAACAGGAGCCAAAAAAACATGTTAGGGAGATGACAAGTTGGAAGGCAGAGAGCTACTGCCTTAGCACAAAACATAAAGTCAACAAGCAGTTCGGTTTCTTCAAAAAATAGCAAAATAGCTTGGGAAACTGAAAGGGACATTCTGATCTCAAGGACTATTCACATGGGCCTAGCCCTATAACATGTGGGCTCCACAGAAGATCCAAAAGAAACAGATGATGGGAGGAAATATTTTTTCTTTTTAAAGGCCAAAAAGCTTCCTTTATTATTGTCATCATCAATGTTCAATTACAGATTTCAAAAACAATACAATTACAGTCTCTAAACCCAAGGCTTGGGCTCAGATCCTCTTCTAGATAGCAGCCACCGCAACCTATCTAACACCATAAGGAAAGTTACTGCTATTACTAAGGAATGAACTCTAAATCCATAGCATGATGTGTACAAAACAGACTCAATCAGCAATTGCAAACATACCTGAGGATTTGGCTCCATCGTGACTCTGGAATATGTGTATGGAAGTTCCCCATACCAAGCTGTTAGTCTTGGCTGCTGGTAAATTACACCTACAGGGGAGGGGAAAAAAAGACTTCTGAAAAACTACATCAAATAGCTGAGATACAGGGAAAGAGCAAGATGTGAATCTTTAAGAGGAAAGGTCTTTATGGCGAGGAAATTAAATATGAATGCTTAATACAAAAAGAAAGAAGGAAAAATGCATGAGAAAGAACCTCCAAAAGAGAGTTTCAGGGTGGAATTTTAGGACTGTGGCTGAAACTGAATCACTGGTTGACGCCGCATTGGGATGGCCAGGCAACCAAATTGAGTAAAAACAGCAGCCAGCAAGTCTGAGATTTGGGTCCCGGTTCAATGTAACTTAAACCAGCACCATTAAAATCTCTTGAAATTTTGGGATTTGTGGGGGGTGATGGGAGTGAAGGGGTAGAGGATGTGCAGGCAGGAGAGAGAGAAAGGAAAGAGGGTCAGGGTGCATATCTGCACAGATCTGAGAAGGGCAACAGGATGGGCAGTGGGAAACTGTCTTGTGTCCAAAACTAAGAGAACTTTGGACCTGGCTCGATGCCAGAGGGAAGAGAAAGGGGTTGGCCAAGAAAGGGGTTTAGTCAGTTGATGTTGTTCACTCTCAACAACACATTACTTTTTTCCTCAAGTTCACAATGAAGGGGCTTGATAGGTGCCTCTGCTTTCTTTGGTCTCGAGGGGCTTAGGAAAGGGTAGCGCTTAACATATTGGACTCCCCGGAAGGCCGCTCAACAAAAATGAAACTGGGTTCAACGGAAACTCTTTACCAAGAAGGTAAGCTCATTTGTACTGCTGGAAAGCAAAGGCTTTGAAATAGCACAGGTGCCCCTCAGTGAACAAACCTGGTATGACAGGCACCTTCGTCTGCCTTCTGCTCACAGGGTGTCCAATTTTTTCAGTCAGACAATACACCATAAAAATGATGTAGCACTTCTAGAAACGGTCCATTCAAAATCCTTTGCCAAGTGAGCAGAGGAAAAGAATAAGGGAGAAACAAAGAAAGCCTACGCAGTGGCGATTCCTCTGGGCTTGCTAGTACTGCACCAAATACTAAAATTCTGCACTTACACTCTCTCCAAATACCAGTCACTTAAACGGCATCAATATCACCAAAGTATTTGCATTTCCCAACAAGCACCTCTCTGGAATTCCAAGGGTGGAGTGAGGAGGGGGGAAAAGTTAACCCAAATCTGAATTGTCACCCTTTGGTGGAGAATCCATTCACGAGCTTAAGGTAGGGGAACGGAGAGACTTTCGTCTGGAACTCAAAGTGGGAAGATTACAGAGTGTAAACTCTTCAAGGGCAGGGAGCATGTTTTCATTTCTACTGAATGCTCTCAGGCACTCTGCACAAAGAAAGGATTCAATACACATTGACAACAGGGATGATGGTGAATAATATCAGTGGATTTACTACCAGTTTTTACATTGTAATTTTCCCTTTTTTTTTTTTTAATTGAATTTTTCTCAGAGAGTGCGGTCTCCTATTCATCAACTCCTTGGAGTCACTAAGCCTGACTTTTATAAACTTGACTCTAACACCCCGAGATCTAACAAAGTGCAATGCTCACACTAATGCATTTACTAAAGGCTGATGAAGATGATGACAATATTAGTACTGAATGACAGAGGAAGGGCTTGACCCAGAAAACATTTGCTGTAAGGAAGAATTATCTTCCACTAGCCAGAGATGATTCTAAAAGGAAAAGCTGTGGCTGCATGGGTGGGGAAGCAATGAATTCCATAAATAAGATGAGGAGGTAGACTACGTGAATTTTGGAGTGAAGTAATCAGAAAAGCCGTCAAGCTTAGAAGCAGGATTCGACAATGCAGAAGCAGCACTTTTCCCAAACGAGGTTAGGGAGCGGCAAGCTCCTCGGATATCTCTTCACCCTCCCCTTAATGATGCCCTGAAAGATTCATTCATTCAATAGTATTTATTGAGCGTTTATCATGTGCAGAGCACTGTACTAAGCGCTTGGAATGTGCAATTCGGCAACAGATAGAGTCAATCCCTGCCCATTAACGGGCTCACAGTCTAAACGTGTCACCAGTTCTCAGAAAATCCCCTTGGGAACTCTATCTGGTGCTCTCCGGTACCATGGAAGTGGGGAAGACTTTTGGATATTGATGGGAGCTATCACGCTGTAACTCCAAGGTGGTCAGAGTGACCTCTGATTGGACCCAAGGAAGGAGGCGTTAGTGGTTGATGGCTGACACCGGGCGGCAGCGGCTCTCTGGCAGTGTTAGAGTCCAAGATGAGGACCAGGTGTTTGTGTGTTAACTTACAACTGCCACTGGTAGCAGAGTCCCGTAGGCTTCTATGCTAAAAGAAATCGGTCCGAGCATAAAAGAAATCATGCTCTAAAAAAATGTACAAAAATATTTAGAAAGTTTTAAAATACACAATCTAATTCGCTGGTGATGACATTCCCTGTGGACTTCTCTGACATTACCCGTACAGGTGTTTTGGCATAAGCAAGTGTGAAAAAGACTAGAAAATTCTGTAGGGTGAGATGCTTGAACACGTAGATATGATTACTTGAAAGTGAGAGGAAACCAAGATATTGGTCAGGGGTTTCAGAGAAGGGGACTGACACAGAATGAAATGCCTACCTTCTTTGATTCCAGTTCTCTGCTTCCAGGGAATATCTTGACATAGTTGTTGAAATATCCAATCTGCTTCTGTTGAGTCGATGAAGCCGGGATACAAACAGACCCTGATGAAAGAAGCAGGACTATTACAGCTTAAACAGCCAAACTTTTGAGTGTGGATGGGTCATTTTCCCATCAGTTAAATCGAAAAGCAAGCTACACAAGCCGAGTGCCTCTGCTGTTCCTTTGGCAAAAGGCATTTTGAAAGTGAAAAGTCAGCACTGCTGGAACCGGGTATTGCCGATGCACTGCGCATTGACCTGGTGGCTCTTGGCTGAGGAAACAATGTCCCATGAGGACAGGTTGAGCTTGCCAATCCGATTACAGTTCAATGCCCTTGGAGCTGTCCAAGCAGATCCTGACGATATAGGGGTTATGACACCTCCCTAAGATGGAAAAAAACCCCTCAATTCCCTAGATGTTCAAGCAAGACTACGGTCGATAGCCTTATGAGCCATGGACAGGTCTCTGCTGCCAAGTCCATGGACGGCAATCTTCCAGAGGAACCTAATGATGCTTAATTAATGCGAGAAAGAGCACTTTCATTTACTTGCAATTTCTCGAACCCTACACACAAAAAAAATATGTTCTCGGGATCGAGTCTAAAATTTCAGGAAGATCCACCGCCATCTTTAATGCATGTGCCTGACCTGAAATGCTGAGGGTGTTGAGAGAGATAGCTGCTTTGCTGGAGTAGAGACGCTTGGGGAGAGATCGTCGTTTTGAAAACGTCTACTTACCGAGAGATGCCTGTGGGCGATGGACTGATTTCATACACCCCAGCTTTGCTAGGAAAATAAAAATTTTCATTAAGGTGTGTGTCCCAGATATGGAGGATGATATTTAAGTCAGAAAAAGCCAGAGTACAAATACAGAGTCCCGCGCATAGTTAGTATAGCCTCCGAGCATTCTTCTCCTCCCTGGCTCATCCCTTCCTATTCACTGCCTCGGCAGTTCCCCACTACCCGGGCACTTAAGCTCACAAAGCCACCCACTGCGCTTGCGTACCGATCGATTTACACAATCTGTTGGAGCACTTACCCATCCACATATCCATCTTTCTATTCACTTCCTCCCCTGTCTGCAATTTATTTTGTGTGTCTCCCCTGCTATACTCAACTTCTTTCGGGGGCAGGGATTGTGTCTTACTCTATTGTATTCTCCCAAGTGCTTAGGATAGTGCTCTGAGTAGGCACTCGATAAATCCCACTGAGTGACTGATTGATCAAAGAGAAAATTAAAGCAGGCCACGACCTGGCTATCTAGCTACAGTGAGATGGGCACCTAGAGAAAAAGCATTTCACAACAGAGATTTAGAAATGGAAAGCTAAAACCTAAAGGCCAACAGCCTCAACACTGCCTTAAAGGGAAGAGAACAGAACTCGGCACTTAGTCATGCTTTTTTTTTTTGAGATTCCAAAGTTCTTAATCTGACCAAACAACCCAGGGAGGGAAACATGATTACTGACATTTTAGAACTGGGAGAGACAGTTGAAGTAGCTGCTTAAGGTCATGCAAGAGGGTGATGCTGGAGCTGGGAATGGAATCCAGGGGAATTAGTCAAAAAAACCAAACATTCTCAAGTGGGCACCTAACTCCCTCTCCCCCAGCCCCAGTTCACCTTCCTGACGGCACTGACCATAACCAAATATTATAAAGAAGACAGCTATTGCTTCCAGCTCACTTTGTGGCACTGTTGGGCTGGGGAGATGTGTGGGCTTCTCCCTGGACAAGCTCCAGAGTTTCCTGGTCCAAAAAACCTTGACCATGTTTACCCTCTAGATTTTGAGGTGGGCTGGGCTGGCTTGGGTCCTTTCCCACACTTTTACTCTGCTGTCTTGATCATTTTTCTAAAACCTCATTCTTCACACATCCCCCACGTCCACTTCCTCCTCAAAAACCTCCAGTGGTTGCTCATTCCTTTCTCCCATCAAACCGAAACTCCTAAGCATTTGTTCGAAGGTACTCAGGCAGCTCTCTCCCTTCTACTTATTCTCTCTCTTCTCCCACTCTACCCCAGCCCACTGTGTTCCTCTCAAGCTAATCTACTCACTATGCCTGGAGTTTGGTGTCTCTCACTCATAATAATTAATAATTATGGTATTTGTTAAGCCCTTAACTATGTGCCAGGCACTGTACTAAGCGCTGGGGTGGATACAAGCATATCCAGTTGGACACAATCTTTGTTATTCATTCATTCATTCAACAGTATTTATTGAGCACTTACTATGTGCAGAGCACTGTACTAAGCACTTGGAATGTACAATTCGGCAAGAGATAGAGACAGTCCCTGCCCAATAACGGGCTCTCAGTCTAAACAGGGGAGACAGAAGCAAAGCAAAATGGAACAAAACAAAACAAGCAGTCTGGCGCAGACATCATCAAAATAAATAGAATCATAGAGATATATACATCATTAATAGAGTAATAAATAATATATACAAATATGCACAACGCTGAGGGGAGGGGAAGGGGGAATGGGGAGAGGAGGAGGAGCAGAGGGAAAGGGGGGGCTCAGTCTGGGAAGGCTTCTTGGAGGAGGTGAGCTCTCAGTAGGGCTCTGAAGAGGGGAAGAGAGTTAGTTTGGCGGAGGTGAGGAGGAAGGGCATTCCAGGCCAGAGGTAGGACGTGGGCCAGGGGTCGATGGCGGGACAGGCGCGAACGGGGGACCGTGAGGAGGTGAGCGGCAGAGAAGCAGAGTGTATGGGCTGGGCAGTAGAAAGAGAGAAGAGATAGGGAGGTAGGAGGGGGCAAAGTGATGGAGAGCTTTGAAGCCAAGAGTGAGGAGTTTTTGTTTCACGTGAAGGTTGACAGGCCACCACCGGAGGTTTTCGAGGAGGGGAGTGACATGTCCAGAGCACTTCTGTAGGAAGATGATCCGGGCAGCAGAGTGAAGTATAGACTGGAGTAGAGAGAGGCAGTGGCGGCGTGGGAGAGAGTCGAGGGCAGAGACTCGAGTTTACTGCGTAGAAGGTGGCAATGCTAAACCACTTACGGATTTTTACCAAGAAAACTCTCTGAATATGCTACCAGAACAATTGCAGATGGAGAGCGGGCCATTCCTGGAGAGATGTGTCTGCGGTGTCGCTATGGGTCGGAAATGACTTGACAGAATAAGACAAGACTAGACTGTAAGCATGATGTGGACAGGGAATGTGGCTGTTTATTGTTGTATTGTACTCTCCCAAGTGCTTACTACAGTGCTCTGCAGACAGTGAGCTCTCAATAAATACAACTGAGTGAATAAATGAATCCCAAGAGGAAACCTCCTGCCTTCTCTCAAAATCTACCCCCTCCACCTGTGCAATCAGCCCCATCCCTTCGCAATATTTTCTAAACAATTTGCCCCCTCTCGTCTTCCCTCCCTAACCCCCATCTTCAACTGTTTGCTTTCCAATGGCTTCTTCCCCACTGCTTTCAAACATGACCGTGTCTCCCCTAGCATAAAAAAATTCTCCTTCGACCCCAAGGCTCCCTCCAGTTATTGCCCCATCTCCCTCCTACCATTCCTCTCCGAACTCCTTGAGCAAGTTGTCTAGACCTGCTGCCTCAAGATCCTCTCCTTCAATTCTCTCCTTGACCCCTTCCAAATGGGCTTCCATCTTCACTCCATGGGAACAGACCTCTCAAAGGTCACAAATGATCTCCTAGGATCACTGACAAATCCAGTGGCCTCTACTCCATTCTAATCCTTCTCGACTCCTCAGATGACTTCAACACTGTTGACCACCCCCTTCTCTTGGAAACATTATCCAACCTCAGCTTCACTGAAAATGTGCTCTCCTGGTTCTCCTCCTAGCTCTCATTCTCAGTCACTTACGAAGGCTCCTCTTCTGTCTCCCATCCTATAACTGTGGATATCCCTCAAGGTTCAGTTCTGGGTCCACTTCTGGGTCCACTTCTATTCTCCATCTACACCCTATCCCTCGGAGAACTTAACACGTCCAAAACCAAACTCCTTATCTTTCTTCCCAAACCATGTCCTCCCCTTGATTTTCCCATCCCTGTAGACAGCACCACCATCCTTCCTGTCTCGCAAGCCCATAAACTCGGCATTATCCTTGACTCATCTCTCTTTCATTCAACCCATGTATTCAATCTATCACTAAATCCTGTCACAACATTGCTTCACAACCTCCACAACATCACTAAAATCTGCCCTTTCCTCTCCATTCTGCTATCGTATTAATCCAATCACTTATCCTATCCCGTCTTGATTATTGTTTCAGTCTCCTTGCTGACCTCCTAGCCCTCTGTCTCTCCCCACTCCAGTTCTTACTTCACATTGTTGCCCAGATCATTTTTCTACAAAAACTTTCAGTCTACAATTGCTCACCTCTCAAGGACTTCCAGTGGTTGCCCATTCATCTCTGCATCAAACAGAAACTCTTTACCATTGGCTTTAAAGCACTCAATCACCTTGCCCCTTTCTAACTCACCTCATTGCTCTCCTTAATAATAATAATGATAATGGCATTTGTTAAGCACTTACTATGTGCCAAGCACTGTTTCAAGCACTGGGGTAGTTACAAGGTCATCGGGTTGTCTCACGTGGGGCTCACAGTCTTAATCCCCATTTTACAAATAAGGTAACTAAGGCCCAGAGAAGTTAAGTGACTTCCCCCAAAGTCACACAGCTGACAAGTGGTGGAGCCGGGATTAGAACCCACATCCTCTGACTCCCAAGACTGGGCTCTTGCCACTGAGCCACGCTGTTCTCCTTCTACAACCCAGCCTGCACGCTTCGCACCTCTAATGCCAACCTACTCACTATACTTCCATCTCCGCCAACCTCTCGCCCACATCCTGCCTCTGACCTAGAATGTCCTCCCTCTTCATATCTGACAATTACTCTCCCCACTTGCAAAGCCTTATTGAAGGAATATCTCCTCCAAGAGGCCTTCCCTGACTAAATTTCATTTCCTCTTTTCCCACTCCCTTCTGCATCATCCTAATTTGCTTCCTTTATTCACCCTTCCCTCAGTCCCACTGCACTTTTGTGAATATCTGTAATTTATTTATTTATATTAATATCTGTCTCCCTACTGGACTGTGAATTCGAGGTGGGCAGGGAATGTGTCTTTAAACTCTGCGTCCTCTCTCAAGCGCTTAGTACAGTGTTCTGCACACAGTAAGTGTTCAATAAATACTATTGATTTTCACTCATTCGTTTGTATTTATTGAGTGCTTATTGTGTGCAGAACACTGCCCTAAGCACTTGTAAAGTACAATTCAGCAACAAAGAGAGACAATCCCTGCCCTCAATAGGCTCACAGTCTAGAAGGGGGGAGACGGACATCAAAACAAGTAAGCAAGCATCAATAGCATCAAAAGAAACAGATTTGGAGATATATACATACACACCAGAACAAGTAAAACAGGCATTAATATAAATAAATAGAATTATAGATATGTACATAGACACAAGTGCTGTGGGGTGGAGGGGTACAGTAAAGAGAGTGAGTCAGAGAGAGGTCGGGGGGAAGGGGAGCGGAGAAAAAGGGGGGCTTAGTCTGGGAAGAACTCCTGAAGGAGGTGGGCCTTCAGTAGGTCTTTGAAGGGAGGAAGTGTGATTGTTTGGGGGATTTGAGAAGAGAGGGTATTCCAGGACAGAGGTAGGATGCGGGCCAGGGGTCGACAGCGAGACAGGTGAGAACGAGGCACAATGAAAAGTTTAGCACCAGAGCAGTGGAGTGTGAGGGCTGGACTATAGGAGGAGAGAAGGGAGGTGAGGTAGGAGGGGGCAAGGTGATGGACAGCTTTGAAGTCAATAGTGAAGAGTTTCTGCTTCATGTGAAGGTTGATAGGCAACCCCTGGAAATATTTGAGGAGGGGGGTGATATGTCCAGAACGTTTCTGTAGAAAGATAATTCGGGCAGCAGAGTGAAGTATAGACTGAAGCGGGGAGAGACAGGAGGGTGAGAGATCAGAAAGGATGCTGATGCAGTCATCCAGTTGGGATAGGATGAGTGATTGTACTAACATGGTAGCGGTTTGGATGGAGAGGAAAGGGTGGATTTTGGCGATGTTGTGAAGGTGAGACCGGAAGGTTTTGGTGATGGATTGGATGTGTGGGGTGACTGAGAGAGCAGAGACAAGGATGACACCAAGGTTGCGGGCTTGTGAGATGGTAAAGTCAGGGAGAGCACAGGGTTTGGGAGGGAAGATAAGCAGCTCAGTCTTGGACATGTTGAGCTTTAGGTGGCGGGAGGACATCCAGGTGAAGATGTCCTGAAAGCAGGAGGAGATGCGAGCCTGGAGGGAGGGAGAGAGAAGAGGGGAGGAGATAGAGATTTGGGTATCATCCGTGTAGAGGTGATAATTGAAGCCATGGAAGCGAATGAGTATAGATGGAGAATAGATATATATCTTTAAGGCCCTACAACACTATATCCTTAAGCACTAACTCACATAAATGAATCCATTTTTCCTTTTTCTCCTCTCTGTACATTATTCTAATATATGTCCTCTCCTAGGTGGTAGATTCTTTAGGAGCAGGAATTATGTCAACTTCCTCGAGTGCACCCTCCCAAAATCTTTGACCAGAGGTCTGAGCACAGAAGGTACTCAAATGCTACTCACTGATTAAAGGGAACAAAGTAATTTGGGGACACCCTCCCCTCTCCTCTGTACTCAAGTTTCATGCTCAAAATGGAAGGGAGAGGAGAAGAAGTACAGAAAGCAGGGAGGAGAGGAGGAAGGGGATTTCTTACTCCAAGAACCAGGAACTAACTCTTCCCTAAATTAAGCTATGAAGAGTCTTTAATGAGAGCAGAGATCATCTTGGTCTCTGGATTTTAAAAATGATGTAGAGAAACTGAAAGCAACCAAAAAGAATAAAGGAATACAAAAACAACCCTATGAGGATATTTTAAGAGTTCAAGTTTCTTGGGATATTTTAAGAGTTCAAGTTATTCAAGTTCCTTGGCCTAGAAAAGAGATAGCTAAATAGTGCCTATGAATTGTTCTCGAGTTTAGAAAGAATCACTGTGAGGATTTGTGACTAGAGAGAAAAGTTGGTTGAAGGAAAAGACAAATCTCCACCCCGAATGACAGATTTGTGTTAAGACATAAAGAAGAATGCCCAAAAATAAGGGAGATTACAGAAGCTCCATATCGGGAGACTTTTAAAAATACGAGAAATAACTGTCGCTCTTGGATGTTCTAGGTACATAGGTAAACCTGGAGGCAGGGGACTCAACTCAATGACGTCTCAGGTTCTAGGATAGGCCACGGGCCTGGGAGTCAGAGGGTCATGGGTTCTAATTCCAGCTCTGCCACGTGTCTGCTATGTGGCCTTGGGCAAATCACTTCACTTCTCTGTGCCTGTTACCTCATTGTAAAATGGGGATTAAAACAGTGAGCCCTTTGAGGGACAGGGACAGTGTCCAACCCGATTTCCAGGACTTGTGTCCCACAGCACTTGCGTATATGTGTACATATTTATAATTCTATTTCTTTTAATGATGCATATATAGCTATAATTCTATTTATTTATATTGATGCTATGGATGCCTGTCTACTTGCTTTATTTTGTTGTCTATCTGTCCCCTTCTAGACTGTGAGCCCGCTGTTGGGTAGGGATTGCCAAATTGTACTTTCCAAGTGCTTATTACAGGGCTCTGCACAGAGTAAGTGCTCAATAAATACAGTTGAATGAATGAATTGTATCCACCCCGGCACTTAGTTGAGAGACTGGCGCATAATAAGCGCTTAACAAATACCATAATTATTATTATTGTTGTTGCTATTCCCAACCTGAAGGGATTAAGGGACTAAGAACCACTCAGTTGAAACAATAACAATCCTGGCCCACCACAGACAAGTTATCTATTTCGCATCACGAGATCTATCCCTGAGCAGTTTTATATAAATGAACCATGAAGCCTACCAAAGTCACCACAAAAAGCCTAATTTGAGAAGCAGCGTGGCTCAGTGGAAAGAGCCTGGGCTTGGAAGTCAGAGGTCACGGGTTCAAATACCAGCTCAGCCACTTATCAGCTGTGTGACTCTGGGCAAGTCGTTAACTTCTCTGGGCCTCAATTATCCCATTTGTAAAATGGGGATTAAGACTGTGAACCCCACGTGGGACAACCTGATCACCTTGTATTCTCCCCAGCGCTTAGAACAGTGCTTTGCACATAGTTAGCGCTTAACAAATGCCATCATTATTAATTCATTGTGATTCATGCCTGTACAATGTCTTACTCTGGAATATATGTATATAACTGATTAGGCAAAGCAGAGTTTCCGAATATATTTTCTTTTTGACTCAAACAGAAATCCAGCCGAAGCAGGAATGAACTGAGACATCCTGCACCGGTACACGATTAGGACTTTGGATTACAATGTTCTAAAGGCAGATCAACATTTACTGTCATTTGAATTGCTTGGAATGATAACTACGAGATTCTGGTGAATAGACTGAAAAGCCCTCAGCTCTCCTGATGTTTTCAGAAGCATTTCAGGTGAAATGGAACCAGGACAGTTTTCTGAG
This sequence comes from Ornithorhynchus anatinus, assembly GCF_004115215.2. Lineage (NCBI taxonomy): Eukaryota > Metazoa > Chordata > Mammalia > Monotremata > Ornithorhynchidae > Ornithorhynchus > Ornithorhynchus anatinus. Next base: position 24,621,836 of record NC_041730.1, read on the forward strand.
CAGCAGTGTCTCAATCGACCAAGAGAGATCTCTGTCTGCCTTCTGCACCAAGATGGTACTGCCAAGGAGGATTTTATAACCAACTTTCCCTCGGGATGAAACGGAGGCAACATCACGTAATGGAACATCAGCACTGAGGCATCAGGTACCCTTACCAAATGCTCTTTTTTCCGCATGAGCAGAATCTCGGTTTCTGTGAAACGGGGATTACGAAAAGTAGCTCCGAGAAACCTCTGGGGCCTCAGCCTCTTCCAGATGGAAAAAACCTCATTTTTGCACTCTGAGAAAAAGTTAAGAGAAGGCAGACTGTTACTCACTCGATCACTCGGGGCTCTGGGGCTCTGCGAACTGCCTGCAAGAAGACAGGCACACCAGATGTAAATGCCAGAAAACTGGTGCCGAAAAACCCCCACTCCCCTCTAGCACCCACGTATTGCTGGAATCTGATGGAATGACATTCAGTCCTCAAGGTCCTAACTCCCCTGTAAACCATCTGTTTGACAGAATACCCTTGGGTTTAACACACCTTAACCCCTAACTGGATGTCTGAGCTTAAGTAAAGCTCCCATTCCCACTGAAGCAACAGCAAGCAGATTCCCATCCTCAAAGGCCGAGGGTCATAGCTGCCAAGGTCTAAAGGCTTCTGAGAAGCAGCAGTGAAAAACAATTTGAGATTTTTAGTTTCATTCCTGATTATTCAGAGGTGAATTTCCCTATCTGTAGATTACCCAGGCCACGGGCATTTCTTTTTCTTTCTGACGCCTGCTGGCTTGGGTCGCCGTTTGGAATTCTTCCTTCAGAGGGCAGGGGCAGGGAGAGACAAATCAGTTTGCTTTTTTGCAACCAAAAGAGGGTTATAGAGGATGAGATTGAAATCGAAGATGAAAATAAAATTTGAGACTTAGCAGTGTCATCCCCGGACTCTCCATTTTTAAAATAACCCTGCAAAAAACTCCAGCAGTATTTGTCTCACGTGGATGTAACCAGCTCAAAAACGTCAGTCTGACGAAAAGAGCTCAGCTCTGGGAATCAGGAGACCTGGGTTCTAGAACGAGTTCTTCCTACTGGGGCTCCCCCATCAATGGTGAAGGTTCCCGACCCAAGAGCTACGTGTGGCGACCTGCCAGGTGGGCAGGTCCAGGAGGAATCCTGAAGAAAGCTGGCTAGCGAGAGCGACAAGACCGCAGTGGCTTCCGAGGCGCGGTGGCACAGCATCAGCGCTATGCTGCGGTCGCTTTGGCAGCCAATGGGTCCTTCGTGTAATATGTCGCTGTGGACCCGTGGCAGCCCCGCCTTATGGACTTGCTCACTGCATGAACATGCCCAGCACAGACAGAGAGTCTGAATCGTGAAGGTTCTCGGTCCTCTAGGACTTCGGGCCTGAGGTTCATCTGTAGTTCCTGACATGAGACTATATCATCAAAAAATGACATATACTAATTATGTCTCATATTAACGTCTGTCTCCCCCCTCTAGACTATAAGCTCCTTGTGAGCAGGGAACCTGTCTGCTAATCCTGCTGTATTGTGCTCTCCCAAGTGCTTGGTATGGTGATCTATGCATAGAAAGGGCTCAGTAAACGCGATTGACTGTTTTTTCACCATCACTTTGAAGGATGATGTGCATCTGAATATCGCCTTGAAAAATACCTTTTGCTTTTACCAATGAAGCCATAAAATTCCTTCTGCATAGCAAACAGATGACCACTCTTCCCTCTTCAAAGTCTTATCGAAGGTACATCTCCTCAAAGAATCCTCCCCTAACTCCACATATGCTCTTTTCCCACTCCCTTCTGTGTTGCCCATTAACCTGTATTTGCATCCTTTACTCACCCCCTCTCAGTTTCACAGTACTTGTATACATATCCATAATTTATTTCTTTATATTAATATCTGTCTCCCCTTCTAGACTGTAAGCTCGTTGTGGGCGGGAATGTATCTATCAACTGTTATAACGTACTCTCCCAAACGCTTAGTACAATGCTCTGCACACAGTAAGCGCTCCATAAATACGCTTGATTGATAAAATGCACTTATCTGTGTGGGTTCTGTAAATAAATGTAAAAAAAATCCCTTTGAAAAATACCCTTCGTCTTTACCAACGAAGGCACAGAAGCCACTCACCTCTGTAGGTTCGGTAAAGAAAAACTGTCTTTCGGGTGGAAGCTGCTCCCTTTTCAGCTGGGCCTGTCCAGCACCTTGGTGGGAATGGCTCTTGGCAACAGCGGCTGAGGTGAAAGAGAAGCCTGATGAATCAGGGGCAAAACACTCGTCTGGACAAGGGGCTAAATCGGCTCCCACTGGACATCCCACCAAATGATGGCCTTTAATAATGGCATTTATTAAGTGCCCGCTATTTATATGTTCCCGCTAGACAGTAAGCTCGTTGTGGACAGGGAACGTGTCTGTTTATTGCTCTACTGTACTCTCTCAAGGGTTTAGTATAGTGCTCTGTACACAGTAAGTGCTTGATAGATAGGATTGAATGAAGGAATGAATATGCAGAGTGCTGGGGTGGATATGCAGGAATCAGTGCAGCCAGCGTCGTCTCCACAGGTGAACAAAGAGTGAGTTCAGAAATAATGATTTTGGTATAAGTGCTTACTATCAGCTAAGCACTGGAACTATAATAATAATAATAATGGCATTTGTTAAGCACTTACTAAAGTACAGAGTGCTAGGGTAGATATAGGATAATCAGGTCAGACACCGTCCCTGCTCCACCGTCCCTGCTCCACATGCGGTTCCCAATGTAAGTAGGAGGGAGTACGGATATTTAACCTCCATTTTACAGATGAGGAAACTGAGGCTAAGTGACTGGCCCAAGGTGGCAGAGCAGGTTCAGTGGCAGAGCAGAATCAGAACCCAGGTCCTCTGACTTCCAAGCCCGAGCTCTTTCCACTAGGCCATACTGCTCCCCACCGCAAACCCTGGGAGACAACGAGGAAGTATTAACAAGTGAGCAACACTGGGAACTTTTCCTGCATTGCCCTCTAACAAAGGCAGCCACGCTACCACCTGGCCTATTTACTGGACTAGGAGGCCACTGTAAAAGAAAGACGGGCTTGCGGTTGAGAAGGCAAACAACTCTCCACATACTTGCCTGGCTCTAAAGCCGCTGGCTTTTTGCTGAAACCAGCCCAGCCACCCTGCACTCGGTTTCTCCGTCTCTTGTCCTCCATGTTTCCCCGACAGCTACTGGCCCCTTTTCAGTAACCCTGAAGAGTTTTCCTGAAACAGAACACAGATTAGTAAATGGATCTTTGGGGCTAGAGTGGAAGTCTAGAATGGATTAAATATTTTCAATCTTCCTCTCATTGAGCACCCTCCCCTCTTACCCAAGACAAGGAGTATGCCCAATTTCAAAAAGTCATGATCCCCTCTCTTGAGGAGTGCAGAAAGAATCTTCACTAAATCAAATTCTCCCTCAACAAATTGAAAAATTCAAATTTGTTCCTCTTGCCGAATGTGTTCCTTTTACTCCCTCACCAACCCCTGGAGGAGGGGGTTCTCAAACTTTTTCCATTCCACAACTCCATGAAAGCTCCTAAGAGTCCTCCGGGCCTCTTCATCAACCTCAGCGACATAGAACCGGGCTAGCTCTCCAAGCTCTTCAGCAGGGGAGAGGAAGAGTACCTTTCTTCTGTTTACTCAGAAGAAACCAGAGGAAAGCAGTAACGTGAGGAATGAAGTGGAGAACGAGGGGGTGACGATAACAAACTTAAGACCTGGAACAGGCGGTTAGGTTAACTAATTTTATGCCTGCCCGTTCAGCTGTTTCAGAGGTCGGTAACTCAGATCTCCATGACTTTCTCAAAACTCCTTCTTTTCCCCACTAGTCTTTACCCCTAGGAAATCCTGATTCTCTAATTTGGAAAACTCTGATCTGCAAAACGTTTCCCCAGCAGTCATTTAAATATTCAACAGCCCCCAGGAGAAAAGTACAGAAAAATGGAAACATTAAGTGATCCAAGCCGCAGAGGAAATCTACGGTAGAATCACGGTTAGTGCTTGAGTTTTCCAATCTCCGAGGTCAATACCCAATGAAAGCCGATCCTATAGAGGCCCATATTTATTTAATCCACGTCAGCACAATACCAAGCTATCCAGGGGCAACAACAGGTGGAATGCATATGTCAAAGAAATGGGGGAAATAAACGATAAGAATGATCATATTTGTTAACGTGCTTATAATGAACCAAGCACTGTACTAAGCACTGGAATACATATGAGATCCCTCATGGTGTTCATGGTCTAAATAGGAACAAGAACAGGTACTGAATCCCCATGCTGCAGATGAGAGACTGAGGCACAGAGAAGTTAAGCTACTTGTCCAAAGTCACAAAGCAGACAAGAAGCAGAGCTGGGATGAGAACCCGGGTCTGTGCTCTTCCCACTAGGCTATGCTGCTTCCCTTAATATATTATTAAGACATACAAACTAAATGCAATTGTTGAGATCCTTTAAAAACTCATAGGTTAAAATAACCTGATTCTTATTTTTCTAACTAATCACTTTCTTTCATCTAGCCTTTTCTTTAAGGGCCGTTAAGGACATTGTATCTATCCTATTTGGGGGCAAGTACTGTACTATTCTCCTCATTTTAATAATAATAATGTTGGCATTTGTTAAGCGCTTACTATGTGCAGAGCTGGGGTAGATACAGGGTAATCAGGTTGTCCCACTTGAGGCTCACAGTCTTAATCCCCATTTTACAGATGAGGTAACTGAGGCACAGAGAAGTGAAGTGACTTGCCCACAGTCACACAGCTGACAAGCGGTAGAGTCTGGATTCGAACCCAGGACCTCTGACTCCCAAGCCCGGGCTCTTTCCACTGAGCCATGCTGCTTCTCTATTCTCCTTATTTTAGAGATGAGAAAACTAAATCGAGAAGAGAACATAGGGCTTGTTCGAAGTCACTTGGAAAATGAATGGCAGAGAAAAACTCGGATTCATTCTCCCTATTAAACATCCCTAGTTTACAGCAGAAAAGCAGTGTAACCTAGTGGATAGAAAACGGACCTACGAGTCACAGGACCTCGGTTCTAAAGCCGGTTTCAACTTGTCTGCTGCATGACCTTGGGCAAGTCACTTAACTTCGCTGTGCCACAGTTACCTCATCTGTAAAATGGGGATTAAGAGTGTGAGCCCCATGTGGGACTCGGACTACGTCCAACCTGATTAACCTATATCTACCCCAGCGTTCAGTACAGTTCTTGGCACATAATACGGACTTACAGAGATAAAAACAAAAAGCTCCTCAATCCCTGGAACACTTTTCTAAAAAAATGTTCAGTCCATATTTCCCCATTCCTCAAGAACCTCCAGGGGCCACCCATCCACTTTCATGTAACAGAAAGTACTTTAAAGCACTCGATCGCCTGCCTCATCCCCTCTTATCTTAGCTCCCTCATCAACTGTGTTCACTGAGCACTTACTATGTACAGAGCACCGTACTAAGTGCTTAGGAGAGCATAACACAATATAAGAGACACATCCCCTGCCCACAAAGAGCTTACAGTTTAGCTCACGGTCGGATCTACTACGATCCCGCCTGCACACTTAGCTCCTCTAATGCCGATCTAGTCACCGTATCCCGATCTCACCTACCGCGCCGCTAAACCCTTGCCCAAGTCGTGCCTCGCGGCCCGCAACTCCATCTCCCTTCATATACAACAGCCCATCGCTCTCCCCACCTTCAAAGCCGGTGGCCCCCGAGACACGATAAAATCCCACGTCCTCGAGGCCTTCCCCTACTAAGCCCTTATTTCCCCTTCTCCCTCTCCCTTGTTTCACCCTTGCACTAGGATGTGTACCCTTAACTCACCTCACCCTCAGGCCCATGGCACTGATGGACATATCCGTATATTGATATTAATGTCCATCTCCCCCTCTAAGACTGTCAGCGTGTTGAGAGCAGGGAACGTGAGCTGTGTCCTCACCCAAGTGCTTAGTACAGTGCTCTGCGTGCATTCAGGTTTTAATAAGTACCCGGCTCCGACTGGCATCAGCTCGCAGGAGGCTACCCCGTCCCGGGTGGCACCGGCTAGCAGGGAGGCCGCCCCGACCGCGGTGGCGCCGGCTAGCAGGGAGTCTGTCCCGGACCTGGTTGGCACCGGCTAGGAGGGAGGCTGCCCCGATCGGAGTGGCACCGGTTAGCGGGGAGGCTGCCTCGTCCCGGGTGGCACCGGCTAGGAGGGAGTCTGTCCCGATCCGGGTGGCACGGGCTTGCAGAGAGACTACCCCACCTTGAGTGGTACCGGCTAGGAGGGAGGCTGCCCCACCTTGGGTGGCACCGGCTAGCAGGGAGGCTGCCCGTCCTAAGTGGCACCGGCTAGGAGGAAGGCTGCCCCCACCTGAGTGGCAGCGGCTAGCATGGGAGGCTGCCCGTCCTGAGTGGCAGCGTCTAGCAGGGAGGCTTCCCCACCTTGGGTGGCACCGGCTAGGAGGGAGGCTGCCTCGCTCCGGGTGGCACCGGCTGGCAGAGAGGCTGCCCCGACCCGGGTGGCAGCGGCTGGCAGGGGGGCTGCCCGTCCTGGGTGGCACCGGCTCGGAGGGAGGCTGCCTCGCTCCGGGTGGCACCGGCTGGCAGAGAGGCTGCCCCGCCTTGGGTGGCAGCGGCTGGCAGGGAGGCTGCCCCGGCCCGGTTGTCGCCGAGGGGCAGAGGGAAGAGAAGCGGGAGACGGGGGCGGGGCGGCTTGGGGGACGAGGAGGAGGAGGAGGAGGAGGAGGAGGGAGAAGGAAGGGGGAAACGACGAGGTGTCGGGCGCCGCGGGGTCCGGGCCCGTTACCGCTCAGCGGCGGCTCCCACACGCCCGGGACCGGACCGGGCCGGGCCGGGAACACCGGGGAGCACCGGGCCGGGGAGCAGAAGGAGCAGAAGGAGCAGAAGGAGCAGAAGGAGCAGAAGGAGCAGAAGGAGCAGAAGGAGCAGAAGGAGCAGAAGGACAGGACGAGCCACCACCACCACCGCCGCCGCCACCACCACCGCCGGTCCCTCCGGGCTCCGGGAGGCCTCCGCGCTGCCCGCCCCGACGCTCCTTCCGCTTCCGGGGATAACGACAGCCGAACCACACCCGCACTCACTCACTCACTCACTCACTCACTCACTCACTCACTCACTCACTCACTCACTCACTCACTCACCCGTTCACTTAGTCACTCACTCATTCATTCGTTCACTTAGTCACTCACTCATTCATTCACTCGTTCACTTATTCACTCATTCATTCATTTACTCATTCATTCATTCACTCATTCATTCATTTACTCATTCATTCATTCTCTCACTCGTTCATTCATTCATTCACTCATTCACTCACTCATTCACACACATCATTCATTCGGTCACTTATTCACTCACTCATTCATTCACTCGTTCACTTATTCACTCATTCATTCGTTTACTCATTCATTCATTATCTCACTCACTCATTCATTCACTCACTCATCCATTCACTCATTCATTCTCTCTTTCATTCATTCATTCTCTCACTCACTCATTCACTCACTCATTCTCTCACTCACTCATTCTCTCACTCATTCATTCATTCACTCACTCATTCATTCTCTCACTCACTCATTCACTCATTCTCTCACTCATTCATTCATTCACTCACTCATTCATTCTCTCACTCACTCATTCACTCATTCTCTCACTCATTCATTCATTCACTCACTCATTCTCTCACTCATTCATTAACTCACTCATTCTCTCACTCATTCATTCTCTCACTCATTCATTCTCTCTCTCACTCATTCATTCACTCACTTATGCCAGACTACTTGTTTTGTTTTGTTTTGTTTTGTTTTGCTGTCTTTCTCCCCCGTTTAGACAGTGAGCCCGTTGTTGGAGAGGGATTGTTTCTATCTGCTGCCAGATTGTACATTCCAAGCGCTTAGTACAGTGCTCTGCACATAGTAAGCGCTCAATAAATACGATTGAATGAATGAATGAATGAAAGAATTCTCTCACTCATTCATTCATTCACTCACTCACTCATTCACTCATTCATTCTCTCACTCATTCATTCTCTCACATAATAATAATAATAATAAACAATGTTGACATTTGTTAATCGCTTACTATGTGCAGAGCACTGTTCTAAGCTCTGGGGTAGATACAGGGTAATCAGGTTGTCCCACGTGAGGCTCACAGTTAATCCCCATTTTACAGATGAGGTAACTGAGGCACAGAGAAGTGAAGTGACTTGCCCACAGTCACACAGCTGACAAGTGGCCGATCCGGGATTCCAACCCATGACCTCTGAATCCCAAGCCCGGGCTCTTTCCACTGAATCACGCTGCTTCTCATTCACTCACTTATTCATTCAGTCACTCAGTCACTCAGTCACTCATTCATTCATTCATTCATTCATTCATTCATTCATTCATTCATATTAATAATGATGGTAGTTGCTAAGCGCTTTCTCTGTGCCAAGTACGGTTCTAAGCGCTGGGGCGGATAGAAGGTCATCAGGTTTATTTCTCTATTCATTAGTTAGAGAAGCAGCATGGCTCAGTGGAAAGAGCCCGGGGTGGGGAGTCAGATGTCGTGGGTTCTAATCCCGCCTCCGCCACTTTGTCAGTTGTGTGACTTTGGGCAAGTCACTTCACTTCACTGGGCCTCAGTTATCCCATCTGTAAAATGAAGATTAAGACTGGGAGCCCCACGTGGGACAACCTGATCATCTTATATCCCCCCCAGCGCTAAGAACAGTGCTGGACACATATTAAGCGCTTAACAAATACCATCATCATTATTATTATTATTATATCTATGATTCTATTTATCTATTTTGATGGTAGTGATGCCTGTCTACTTGTTTTGTTTTGCTGTCCGTCTCCCCCTTCTAGACTGGGAGCCCATTGTTGGGCAGGGATTGTCTCCATCTGTTGACCAATTGTACTTCCAAGCATTTAGTACAGTGCGCTGCACACAGGAAGCACTCAATAAATACGACTGAATGAATGCATGAGAGGTTGTCCCACGTGGGGCTTACAGTCTTCCTCCTCATTTTACATATCAAGTAACTGAGGCACAGAAGAGTTAACTGACTTGCCCAAAGTCACACAGCAGACAAGTGGAGGAACCAGGATTAGAACCCGTGTCCTCTGACTCCCAAGACCGGGCTCTTTCCGCCAAGCCACGTTGCTTCTCTCTAATCATTAATGATAATAATACTAATAATGGTATTTGTTAAGCGCTTACTAACTGCCAAGCACTGTTCTAAGCGCTGAGGGAGATACAAGGCAATCAGGTTGTCCCGTGAGGGGCTCAGAGTCTTCATCCCCATTTTACAGATGAGGGAACTTAGGCCCAGAGAAGTGAAGTGACTTGCCCAAGGTCACTCAGCAGACAAGTGGCAGAGGCAGAATTAGAACTCACATCCCTCTGACTCCCAGACCTGTGCTCTTGCCATTAGGACGGGCTGCTTCTTGAGCACTCACTGTGTGCAGAGCACTGTGCTGAGTACTGGGAAAGTACAGTTCAGTAACAAATAAAGACAATCCCTGCCCACAGCGGGCTCAGAAGCGGGAAGACAGACATCAAAACAAGGAAACAGGAATCAATAGCATCAATATAAATAAATGGAATTATATATATATAGACACACATCATTAGTATAAATACAATTATAAATATGTACATATATACACAAGTGCTGCGGGGAGAAGGGTAGAGCAAGGGGAGAAAGTTGGGGTGATGGGAAGGGGAAAGCTGAGGAAAAGGGGGGCTCAGTCTGGGAAGCCCTCTTGGAGGAGGTGCGCTCTCAGTAGGGCTTTGAAGGGGGGAAGAGAGTTAGTTTGGCGGAGGTGAGGAGGGAGGGCGTTCCAGGACAGTGGGAGGACGTGGGCCGGGGGTCGACGCCGGGAAAGGCGGGAACGGGGGACCGTGAGGAGGTGGGCGGCAGAGGAGCGGAGTGTAGGGGTTGGGCAGTAGAAAGAGAGAAGGGAGGAGAGGTAGGAAGGGGCAAGGTGATGGAGAGCTTTGAAGCCAAGAGTGAGGAGTTTTTGCTCGATACGAAGGTCGATAGGCAACCACTGGAGGTTTCTGAGGAGGGGAGTGACGTGCCCAGAGCGTTTCTGTAGAAAGATAATCTAGGCAGCAGAGTGAAGTATGGACTGAACGGGGGTCTTGGCTCAGGGCGCCGAGATTCAGGCCCAGGCTGCTGGGTGGGCGCCGGCATAGAGCGGATGGGGAAGAGCGGCGCCACAGGCGGGCTATCTCAGTGGCTTCGTCGCTAGAGTCTGGCTCTGCCAGTCAGAAGGAACTGGGTTCTAGGCCCGGCGCCGACACTTGTCTGTCATTTGACCTTGGTCAAGTGACTTCTCTTTTGTTCATTCATTAAATCGTATTTATTGAGTGCTTCCTGGGTACAGAGCACTGTACTAAGCACTTGGAAAGTACAATTCAGGGTGGCTCAGTGGAAAGAGCCCGGGCTTGGGAGTCAGAGGTCATGGGTTCTAATCCCGGCTCCACCACTTGTCAGCTGTGTGACTTTCGGCAAGTCACTTCACTTCTCTGTACCTCAGTTACCTCATCTGGAAAATGGGGATCAAGACTGCGAGCCCCATGTGGGACAACCTAATCACCTTGTATCCCCCCAGCGCTTAGAACAGTGTTTTGCACATAGTAAGCACTTAAATACCATCATTATTATTATTATTACCATTCAGCTATAATGAGGGGCAACCCCTGCCCACACCGGGCTTACGGTCTAGAAGCGGGTAGACAGACATCAAAACAAGTAAACAGGCAAACACATCTCTGGGCCTCAGTTCCCTCATCTGGAAAATGGGGATTGAGACTATGAGCCTCATGTGGGTCAGGAACTGGGTCCAATCTGATTAGCTTGCATCTACCCCTGATTTAACAGCACTGTTTAGCAAGTAGTAAGCGCTTAACAAGTACCATAATAGAGGAACGGCATGGCATAGTGGATAGAGCACGGACCTGGGAGTCAGGTGGTCATGGGTTCTAATCCCGCCTCCGTTACTTGTCTAATAATAATAATAATAATGTTGGTATTTGTTAAGCGCTTACTATGTGCCGAGCACCGTTCTAAGCGCCGGGGTAGACACAGGGGAATCAGGTTGTCCCACGTGGGGCTCACAGTCTTAATCCCCATTTTACAGATGAGGTAACTGAGGCACTGAGAAGTTAAGTGACTTGCCCAAAGTCACACAGCTGACAAGTGGCCGGGCTGGGATTCGAACCCATGACCTCTGACTCCAAAGCCCGTGCTCTTTCCACTGAGCCACGCTGTCTGCTGAGTGACCTTGTGCAAGTCACTTCACTTCTCTGGGATTCAGTTACCTCATCTGGAAAATGGGGATTGAGACTGTGAGCCTCATGTGGGACAACCTGATTAGCTTGGATCTATCCCAGGGCTTAGAACTGTGCTTGGCAAGTAAGTGCTTAACAAAAACCATTATTATAATTAATAAACATGGATTCCAGTCCCAGCCCCACCAGTTGTCCAAGGTTCCACAGCAGGCTAAAATCACAATGATTTATTTTTTTACTATTTATATTAATGCCTGTCTCACCCTCTAGCCTGTAAACTCATTGTGACAGGGAACATGTCTACCAACTCTGACTTAGTTTACTCTCTCAAGTGTTCAGTACAGTGCTCTGCACACAGTAAGCACCTCAATAAATGTCACTGATTGATTGGCTGATCAGATCATGGCCCCTGCCTCCGTTTCCAGGATCCATAAAATGGGGATTAAATCTCCCCTTTCCCTCTCTTCCTTAGACAGTGAGCTCCGTGTGGTTCAGGGACTGTGTCTGATGTGATTGTATTGCATATTAATAATAGTGATATTTGTTAAGCACTTACTTTAATCAAGGGCCAAGCGCTGTGCCAAGCACTGTGCCAAGCACTGGTATTGGTCTAATGCAATCACATCGTAGTTGCGGTTTCACAAGAGGCTCACAGTCTAGCCCAGTGCTTAATACTACGATTATTGCAATTATTATGAAACAGAGGCAATAGAGGGAGAAAGAGGTTTGAGGGAGGATCTAGGGAGAATGAGGGAGTGTCCATTAAGCACTTATTTTGTTCCGGACACCGTACGAGATACGAGCTAATCAGGTTGGAAACAGCCCATGTTCCACATGGGACTCACAGCCTTAATCCCATTTTACAGGCGAGATAGCTGAGGCACAGAGAAGTTAAGTGGTCATGCAGCAGACAACTGGCAGAGCTGGGATTATTCTTCCTCCCAGCCCCAAAGCACTTATGTACGGTCATGGGTTCGATTCCCAGCTCTGCCACTTGTCAGCTGTGTGACTGTGGGCAAGTCACTTCACTTCTCTGTGCCTCAGTTACCTCATCTGTAAAATGGGGATGAAAACTGTGAGCCTCACATGGGGCAACCTGATTACCCTGTATCTCCGCCAGCGCTTAGAACAGTGCTCTGCACATAGTAAGCGCTTAACAAATACCAACATTATTATTATTTATATCTGTAATTTATTTATATTAGTGTCTCCTCCTCTAGACTGAAAGCTCACTGTGGGCGGCATGGAATCTGTTTATTTTTATATTGTATTCTCCCAAGTGCTTAGTCCAGTGCTCTATAGTAAGCACTCAATAAATACGATTGAATGAATGAATGAATTGATTAATTAACCCATCCAGGTCCTTATGACTTCCAGTCCCATGCTGTATCCACTAGGACACACCGATTCTCTTTTCCAGGGTGAGAACATCCAATGGTTCGGGAACCGGCCCTGAAGACTCTTCTTGGCACTTCTGAGGTGATCTGTCCTTTTGAGAAAATACCGCCTCCGTGAATGTGCTGTGGCTGCTTTGGCTCCTCTCTGATGTACAGTGTCTAGCCCTTCATGAGTTCCAGTATTCCTTTATCTTGAGGGACTGCATGGGGCAGAGTTACAATAAAGAAACCCAGTTACAACACATTCTTGCTGGACAACTTTGTCCTAACAGCCCCTTGCACCAGAAATCCTATGCCAATCATGTAATCGACCTCCTTACGAGTTAAATGATGGTCCCGGTGCAATTTCTCTTCCATGCATCAAAGGTACAAGAGTTGGATAGAACCTCAGGCAATCAGGGACTCATCTGTAAAGCGGGGATATACGCGTTGTGGAAAACTGAGTTATTACTAGTAACAGGAGATTAAAAGTGTTTTATAACAGTCCATCTTCCAAATCTGCCAAACATCGTTGCACTGATGTTTTTAAAGCGTTAGCATCTGCAATTTTTCAAGTTGCTGAGATTTTTTTTATGAATACAAGTAATAAAGTCTAATTTTTGCCACATTGCTTTTATTTTTTCACTGTACTCGTGCTGTAAAAAACAAGTCTAGATCAAAACCTCATTCACCCGGCTTTGGAGAAGACAGATAAGACTACCCTTTCTCTGTACTACTTAGACTGTGAGCTCCTTGAGGGCCAGGGACTGTCTTGAACTGATGAAGTGTATCTACTCCTGCGCTTAGATCAGTGCCTGACACATAGTAAGCACTTAATTACTACTTTTATTGACATTATTACTATCCTGGAGACAGGAGTCAATACACCATCCAAATTGCAATTTTATTTGATGGGCTAAGCAAAAGATTAGAATGGAATGCCGTAGAGGCCTCCACGTAAGTCTCCTCTGGTTACCGCCTCTCACCTACTGTGGTGTGGAAAAATACTTTGGAAAAAACAAACTTTTGAAAAAGATCTTAAACAATAAAATGCTATTAGCAAAAAACCTAAAAGTTATAGAATAATCATAATGGTATTTGTTAAGCACTTACTATGTTCCAAGCCCTTTCTAAGCGCTGGGGTAGATACAAGGTAATCAGGTTGGACACATTCCCTGTCCCCCATGGGGCTCACAGTCTTAATCCCCATTTTACAGATGAGGTAACTGAGGCACAGAGAAGCTAAGTGAGTTGCCCAAGGTCACACAGCAGACAAGTGGCAGAGCCGGGATTACAACCCACGTCCTCTGACTCCCAAACCCGTGCTCTTGACACTAGGCCACGCTGCTTCTCATAGATTATTAATCCTCATCAGTGGGATTTATTGAGCACTTCATTCATTCATTCATTCATTCAATAGTATTTATTGAGCACTTACTATGTGCAGAGCATTGTACTAAGCACTTGGAATGAACAAGTCGGCAACAGATAGAGACAGTCCCTGACGTTTGACGGGTTTACTTTGTGCAGAGCATTCTAGTAAGCACCTAGGAGTACAACTGAGTCAGTAGGCATGCTCCCTGCCCACAGTGAGCTTACAATGTAGAGGGATTAATATCCTATTTATGAATAGGATACAGATTTTGGGGGTTTTGCCTGAGTTAGTCTCCTCTGCTCAGAATTACTATTTTTAAAATTAGTGTCAAACTTGAAAAAATTTAATTTTGAAAAGTTATTCTTAATATTTTCATTGACAAGATGAATTTAGATCAATTTATGAGTACCTCCTAATCCTGTCATAGTTGACTCCAATGGATTTAGTGCATATGTGGTGAGTGAGCAGTGAGCAACAGGTTTTCTTCTGTCAGGGACACTGTGGATGGAGGCACTCCCACTGTTTGCAGGTTCTCTTTTAACAGAAGGATAACTCTACGATTGTCAATAACTCCAACTTTCATCAATAGTAAATATTTTGATGTCAGTCTGCCCCCTAAGAGTGTAAGCTCCTTAAAAGGGCACGGTAACGGGTCTTCTATTTCTGTTGTACTTTCTCAAGGACATTAAACTCGGTATAATACTGGTACTATCAGAGATGTGTTTTGGAATGTGATATCTGGAAAATTCCATTTTTTAAAAATGCCTCATAATTTTTTTGGAGGGGTGGTGCGGTGGAGGGGAAAGCTTCCTTTCTCCCCACTAATTTTTTATTAGTACTGACAGCGGTATATGTTAAACACTACGTGCCAGGCACTGTACTAAGATCTGGGGTAGGTACAAGCTAATTAAGTTGGACACAGTCTTTGTCTTGCAGTCTCACTCCCTATTTTACAGGTGAGATAACTGAGGCACAACCCCTCAGGGTCGCACCTGGAGAGTTTCCAGTTCTCTACCAGTCATGACTGCAGGAGGGAGAGTCAAGCAGAGGCCTGTCCATTCCATTCCTAGCTTGGGCAGTGACTAGTGAGTGGAAGGCAATCTGCTACAAGTCAAAACTCACCTGTGCTGGACGGCAGCGGCATCGGAGAGAGTCGAGAGCAGAGACTCATTTACTGCATGGAAGAAGGCAATGGTAAACCACTTTTGTATTTTTACCTAGAATACTCTACCAGAACGATTGCAGATGGAAGTGGGATGTTCCGGGAGAGATGTGCCTATGGGTCGGACATGACTCGACAGCATAAGACAACAACAACTGAGGCACAGAGGAAGTGAAGTGACCTACCTGAGGTCACACAACAGACAAGTGGCAGAGACCTTCTGACTCCCTGGCCCGTGGCTCTATCCACTGGGCCATGCTGCTTCTCAAGAGTCTGGCACTGCCTTGGGTACCCAGGGCCAACGGTCAGTTTTGCTCACCCCTTGGGTATCACAGTTCTTCTTATTCCGATGTAGAGCCTGAACCACCAAGATTTGGTTATTGTTCAGTTTGGATTGATACTGGAGTCCAATACTCTATAAATCAAACATTGTAGTGTAAACACTGCTATGAATACCAACAGATAACTATGACGTTCAGCATTCTCATAGCCATCTGCGTCAATTCCAAGCACGGGAAAAGAGTAATAATATTAAAGAAAATCTTGCCAAGCAGATGTTGTTGCAAGTGAATCCTAAAAAGAAAAGCTAAAATAAAATCGGAAGTTTTTGAAGCTTAAACCCAGTTGGGAAATATAGTGATACTCAATAACTACCCCCACCAAATTATATACTTTTTTTATATCAAGATCAATCGGTGGTATTTACAGAACACTTACTATGTGCAGAGGATTGTACTAAGTACTTGGGAGACTACAATATCAGAGTCGGTAGAGAGACACGTTCCCTGGCCACAGCGAGCTCACAGTTTGGAGTGGGAAACAGACGTTAATATAAAATAAATTACAGATATGCACGTAAGTGCTCTGGGGCTGAGGAAGGGGTGAATAGAGGGTGAAGATCCAAGTATAAGGGCGAAGAAAAGAAAAAGGCAAAGTCTAATAATGAGTCCCCTCTCAGGGCCGCACCTGGAGAGTTTCCAACACTCTACCAGGCTCGGCTACAGGAGGGAGAGTCAAGCAGAGAGAGGCCTGTCCACTCCATTCCTAGCTTGGCCAGTGGCTAGCGAGTGAAAGACAATCTGCAGCAGCAGCAGCACGGGAGAGAATCGAGGGCGGAGGCTCGAGTTTACCGCGCTGAAGACGGCAATGGTCAACCACTTCCGTATTTTCACCAAGAAAACTCTATGGATACACTATCGGAATGATTGCAGATGGAGAGTGGGGCGCTTTCGCTATGGGTTGGAAACGACTCGATGATATGACAAGACAATAATGAGTCAAGTCCTTCTGTAAGTCATTTAACTTAGAGAAGAAAGTGTTCCATGCTAATCAGTCATAGTTAGCTCTTACTGTGTGCAGAGCATTATACTAAGCTCTTGGGAGATACAGTATAACAGAGTTGGCAGACACGTTCCCTGCCCTCAAAGAACTTATAGTCTAGAGGCTGTGACATAGGTTCATAATATATTAACATGCCCTCATATCTACTTTGATGTCACAAAAGAGTTAAGGCAGTCAACAGAGGCTGGAGCCTTGGTTTCTATCAATCAATCAACGGTATTTACTGAGCACTTACTGTGGGCAGAGCACTGTGTTAAAAGCTTGGGAAAGTACAGTACAGAGTTGATCGACACATTCCCTGCCCACAACGAGCTTTAAAGTTCTCGAATCTCCTTGCCCCCTCTTACCTCACACCTCACCGCTCTCCTACAAAAACCCTGCCTGCACGCTTCGCTCCTCTAATGCCAAACTACTCACTGTTCTTTGATCCCATCTATCTCACTGCTGACCTCTTGCTCACATCTTGCCTCTGAGCTGGAGGGCTGTTCCTCTTCTTATCTAATAATTGTGGTATTTGTTAAGCCCTTACTAAATGCCAAGCACTGTACTAAGCTATGGGGTGGATACAACCAAATCCGGTTGGACACAGTCCTTGTCCCACATGGGGCTCACGGTCTCAATCCCCATTTTACAGATGAGGTAACTGAGGCGCAGAAAAGTGAAGTGACTTGCCCAAGATCACACAGCAGACACATGGTGGAGCCGGGATTAGAACCCATGGCCTTCTGACTCCCAGGCTTGTTCTCTATCCACTATGCCATGCTGCTTCTCTGGAAGAGAAGACTAGCATAAAATCTCGTGGCACCTCTGGGTCTGGAGATCATTAAGGAAAGAATGGACACTCACCCATCCTAGATGGTTTAGCCCTTCACCTGCTTGCGTCCCTCCTCTTCTTGGACCTGCCTCTCTCCTTTCTCCTTCTTTTTCTTGATCCTGAGAATGGCCTTGGCAGTAATAAGACTGCTAGACTGTAAGCTCGTTGTGGGCAGGCAATGTGCCTGCCGACTCTGTTGTAGTGTACTCTCCCAGCCACTTACTAGATACCACTGATTGATCGATAAGAAAAGATGGGCCTGGGAGGACAGGAGAAGGGTGGGATGTGTTGGTAATGCAGTTTTTAAATAAATACGCATCTCTCAGGGCAGTCCACAAATTATCCACTGAAAATACTGTAGTATGGTAAGCTCGAAAGTGCCCCCATTTCACCCAGAATTAGTTTCTCACATTTAGAGGATGTGACTCTCTATAGTTGGAGCATATTAGAAAAAAGGCATTGTACTGATCCAAGGTACTTAGTATCAACAATTTGCCTCCAAAATGTCATCTCTGGTTAAAGCAGTTCAATACACTGAACCTAAATGCATGAATTAGTCTATGAACTGCATAGGTTTGTCTTTTCCCCTGTTAAACTGTAAGCTCCTTGAGGCCGGGAATCGTGTCTACTAACTTTATTGTATACACTCTCCCAAATGCTAAGGGCTTTTGATTGAACTTGAGATTGAAAGTAATCACTGTAGATATAAGTAAAGATCATAAAGGAGGAGTTACAGAAAAGATCCTTAAAGTTGTAATTAAGAAGACCTACGTCACAGACAGGTTCCCATGAAACCTGAAGTCATTGCATACTTCCAAGTGCTTTCCAAAAGGACATTAAAATGGTGCGGGCTGCATATGTCAAAGTGAAACAAGGGTCTTGTCTCCTAACTCCCAAGGGTTCATTAGGTAAGCATGTCAAAGGGCAGGAAATCAGCTCAGCAGAGGAATCAAGCCAAATGCATCATGTTTCCAAGATAACGCTCGCTGTCTTTCCCAAGAGGGAGGTGGCGCAACTAGGACACTGAATCGATTGCGTGTTTTTCTCCTCATTTGCCTTTCGGCGTCTAAGGTCGTGACTTTTCCCTGAGTGGCTAATACTTATGTCCCCATAGAAATCTAAAATGTAACGAAAACAAGCTGTGAGGAAATCTCTCTCCCTGTCCTCACTCTCCCCTGGCCCCCCAAACCAACCGCCTGGCACTTTTCCAATTTCAAAACGTGAAACATTTCAGGATTTGAGTGTAAGGAGGACCTTGGCTTTAAATCTAAAAGATTTCAGTTATTTCCCCACTCATATAAATAACATGGTCTCCAGCGCTGTAGTCAGATAATCCAAATTTGATCCCCTTGTGGCCGGCAAAAGCCACCAACTTGTATTTCTGATGGAAGGTAAGTACTACGTGGGAGAAAGTGGAATTGACTAATTATTTTTGCTACTCTATTACTTTCAATAAAGGGAGATGTAAAAATCTGACTTTGATACTTCTGGAATATATAGTATTTATTTTTATATCTCCTTTCCATAAAGGGGGGTGTCAGTAAAATCTATCTGCTTGGGAGCCTTGGGGGAGGAAGTTGTGGCTCTGGGTTTTCTTCCCCAACCGGGAACAGAGCAGCAGCTGCTCTTCCCTAATCCTCCTCCTCTCACCATTCCCCTCGCCCCCCCAAAAAACCCCAAAACATGAAATCTGGAGCAAATCTGCTCTAGAAGTAACGACAGAATGGCACACAATTGCAGCAGCAGCATGGTCTGAACCCAAGGACAGCTCTCCCACTTGTTGTGAAATCTGGACTGACCACAGAAGACACACCGAGCCGCTTGACCAGGGTTGCCGGCCTTCCCTACGAGACATTCTAGGCATCTGCTAGCAAAAAGATTTCTAGAATGCAATCAGCTCATGCTCACTGCAACACAGCTCCTTCGGGTGGGATGCATGAGATGAACAGTCAAGAGGCCGAAGACATGTGAAGACATGTTTACAGGGAGGGTCGCCCATTTTAATGACATGCTGAAGTCCAGTCTCAAAGGAGAACATGTCTCCCAACTGTGTTTATACTGTGCTCTCTCAAGCACTCAGTACAGTGTTGTGCACACAGCAAACACTCAATAAACAGGATTGAGGAAACATAGCAGGAGGCTGTTGAAAACCAAAGTAGATAATCCACCTTTGTGAGCAAATATTTAAAGAAGGGTCGCTCTCCTTGACTGGAGGCTTTGGGAAAAAAACCAGTCACCAAGATGCAAGCACAGAGACAGTGACAAGGCCGAAGGACATTAGGCAGCGTGAAGCAGTGCGGCTCAGTGGAAAGAGCCCGGGCTTGGGAGTCAGAGGTCATGGGTTCGAATCCTGGCTCTGCCACTCGTCAGCTGTGTGACTGTGGGCAAGTCACTTCACTTCTCTGTGCCTCAGTGACCTCATCTGTAAAATGAGGATGACTGTGAACCCCACGTGGGACAACCTGATTACTCTGTATCTCCCCCGGCACTTAGAACAGTGCTCTGCACATAGTAAGCACTTAACAAATACCAACATTATAATTATTATTATTATTAGGCACAGCACAGAGCTGCTTATATCTGCTCATAACTTGGAATGGCTCATGGGTTGGGCAGAAATCAACCACACATCTGTGAAAAAGGACAGCACCATAAACCCAGACTGCTGGAATACTTTGTAAAGCAGTTTATTCCTTCTTTGCCTCTCCTACCCTCCATTCCAAGGTAGTGGTTGAAAATGCTGCTTGTTCTTAAGGATCGCGAAACAATCTCAATGATGAGGAGGGAATGGACTTTCTATTCATTCAAATCACGTTTGCAAATTGTTAGTAACGCAGAGGCTTTGCTAAGACAGACTGTGAGCTCAATGTGGGCAGGGAATGTGTCTGTTGTTGTACTGTATTCTCCCGAGCGCTTAGTACAGTGCTTTGCACACAGTAAGAGCTCGAATGAATGAATGAAGAGCAACACAAAGAGAGAGAAGTGAAAATCGCGCTTGACTGCTTGAGCAGCCAAAGCAACCATGGAGCTTCACGGGAAAACCTTTACCAATCCATGGTACGAGGGGGCTCGGTCACAATTTGCTCTTCAGCTGTACACACCAGTTATGAAATCTTAGAGGCAGCAGTAGCATCTTCAAAGGTGAATAAAAAAATAAATTGTTCAACAAGAGCTTTCCGTGTTACAACTGAATCCCCATTTTGTGGAGACTAAAGATATGTTCAGATTCATTTTCTTAAATTAAAAAATTAGTTCACGCATCACCTATACTCATCACACATTTACACTCACGTACACTCCCAATCACACGCAGAAAATCAAAGCCATATAAACAGGTTCAAACACACAGAAACAAAGCCTCACATTCATTTCCAGGTTTATTTTTAGCCCTGCTTGGACTGATCCAGGCCCAGGGTATGTGTTCTGCGCTAGCGGGGAGTGGTCCAACTAGCACAAAGCCCAAAACCGTTGGGCTTGAGCCAGTTGCAGGCTCTATTTTGGGCCGAGGGAACCCAGGCAGAGTGACTGCTGGGGTCTTGCTGGCCTGGGAGTGAGCCTGAGCTGAAGTCAAAGGTCACACACCTAGATGGGGGTGGCTACCACGGTTCTGATGGAAGATGGGATTTCAGGGAGAGACAACTAAAGGGGAAAGAGGTGGGATCTGTGACTTGGAAATCAATCAAGGAGCGCTTACTGTGTGCAAAGCACTATTCTATTTCCTCTAGACTGTAAGCTCGTTGTAGGCAGGGAATTTGACTGTCATATTGTTGCTTGTACTCTCCCAAGCACTTAGTAATACTAATAATAATAATTATGGTACTTGTTAAGCATTATGTGTCCAGCACTGTTCTAAGCAGTGGGCTGATTAATCAGGTTGAGCAGTCCCTGTTCCACATGGGGCTCACACTCATATCCCCATTTTACAGATAAGGTAACTGAGGCACAGAGAAGTGAAGTGATTTGCCCTGAGACACACAGCAGACAAATGGCAGAGCCAGGATTAGAAACCAGGTCCTTCTGACTCCAAGGCCCGTGCTCTATCCACTAAGCCACACTGCTTCTCAATGTGGTACAGTGCCCTTCACACAGCAAGCGCTTAATACAACTGATTGATTGGGAGACTACAATACAAAAGGTCTACGCAATTCATTCAATCGCATTTATCAAGCGCTTACTGTATGCAGACAATCCGTATTTATCGAGCGCTTACTGTATACAGACAGTCCCTGCCCTCAAGGAGCTTACGGTTTAAAGGGGGAGACAGACATTAAAATACAGATGGATATGTATATAAGTGCTGTGGGGCTAACCAGGTAGCTTCAGTCGCTAATGTATAATAACCCCAAAAGTTACAAAGGGATTGTTTAACACCCAACCCACAAAAGCCTTCACTGTCCACGGTTTGGGACATATCTCAGTGATGGGTGGTGAATTGAAAAAGCCTAATATGGCCTCGCTTCAGCTCATATTTAAACTTGGAATCCAGTTGGCTAACTTGCACAAATCAATCGGATTTATTGAGCACTTACTGCCTGCAGAGCTCTGTACTAGATGAGGTACAGCTCATTTTCCTATCCTTTACAGTTATATTCTCCCCAACACCCAACACCTTTTCGAGGGCCACATAGAAAATCATAGTCATTCTGACTATTTTAAATTTAGAAGAGGAATTTACAATGCTAAATAGCTCGTTTTACAGGTCAACATTGCAAAAAAGCTTGAAATATGCAGTAAAATTTGTGGCGACAATTCCTTCTACTTGGGTTTATTAGGACCCCTTTTGTGCATGAACCCATGATGATACTTACTAGGTATAATTTATTTCACCTAAAAACAAAACTGAGAACATGAAAAAATCATTGGGAGCACAAACGAGCTATCCTGTCTATTAATGGCATCACCAACCTGTTCATCAAGGATATATTTCTAATTGGTAAGGTAATTATGCAAGTCCAAAAAGTCTGGATCCTTTTTTAACAGCACAGAAATTAGTACTTTAACAACTCAAATTCCTCTGGGTTCTCATTTGCATTGCCCATTTTACTGCCTTTGAAATGTGACATGTAAAAGGAGTCTTTATGGGATGCTTTAACATAAGTTCTTTATGTCCCTTTGAACAGTGAAATCTGTAGTCTAGTAGGAATTGTCCTACCCCGCATTCGCCACTTGTATAGTAATTCACTCGTTTCACGTTCAAAACCTCAATAGCGGGTTTTTTAAAATCGTATTTGTTAAGTGCTTACTGTATACCAGGCAATGTACTAAACGCTGGAGTAGATACAAGCTAATCAGGTTGGACAGAATCCTCATCCCACAAGGGGCTCACAGGCTTAATCTCCAATTTTAAAGATTAGATAACTGAGGCCCAGAGAAGTGAAGCAACTTGCCCAAGATCACAGAATAGACCCATGCTCTTTCCACTAGGCCATACTACCATTTTGTGCAATCTGTGGTATTTCCCATGCAAGGCGACCTAAATTTCCAAAGGCAAGGGTTTCCGCTCCCTATTAAATTGTTTCCCTACTCAAATAGACTGAAGAATATGACCAGGATTCTAAGAATACACAAGGCATAGAAACGTTCTACAAATACTAAAAAAACACACAACACGATTTAAGATTTCTTTTAAAAATGTTTAATCGTTCAGTTTTACAATATATTAGAAAAAAGCTTAGAATGTGTTTAGTTCTTTATTTGTATGCTTGCCTAACTCTCATACCTCTTTGCGTGCATACAAGTCAAAAAATCAGAGTTCTATGCAGCCAAATTTCACCTGCATTAAGTATCCTCACTCCAAATCACATTAAATCTATGAGACATAATTCAACTCACGCTTAATGAGCACCATTACATCAGTCTTCATGCATTTTCACTGAACAGAAAAGCTAGCCCTTTCATACTTCAGTGCAACACAGTGAACCTCAAAATGCGCTGAACTTCAAACTGAGAACCAAAATTAATCTCTTTAGGCTAGATCACGGAATTTCAAACAAACAGAGTCCAGTGGCTCTATCTTTAGGATCAGTTCACTCTTAGTGGACTCGGGACTAACACAGAATGTCATGTGATAGAAAAAGGTGTTCTACTTGTCTCCCAAACAAGGAATTTTCTGTTCATATAATAAGACTCACCTTTACCTTGAAGTGAAAAGGCGTGTGGGTGCAGGGGATGAGATAGAGGGAGAGGGAGAGGAAAGAATTACTCAATCGAAATGAATGTCTTTGTGATGTGGAGACCGATCTGTCTCATACATGGTAGATAATTAAAACTATACTTTAATCACTTTTTTTTAATATCTTATCCCATCATTTGCCTATATTCACTGTAATGTAAAATCACCTCTTTAAAAATGAAATTTAAAAGTGACCCTCTGAGCTGCCTTTTCGAATGACACTTTTAAATTTCTGGAAAACATGAGTATCACTCAGTAATTTCTGAGTGTCACATATGAAGTGATATTTAAAAGGCTGTGCCAGAATTCTGTTTGAGAATTCTGAATTCTTCCTGGGATTCCCACTCGGAACTAAACCGTCTCCCAATTGGTGTAAAGGAAAACAAAATGCTGAGTACCCACACTGATCAGAAATAGGTAACAAGAAAAATCAACTATGGAATGCACTATGCAATATGGTGCAATTTTCAAAACTGTGCCGTTTTTAATTTTTGCCATGACAAAAGTTAAACCGCACAATGACGGCAAAACTTGCACTTATTTCTGACCTCTGTGGACATGACCTTTACTTTCAAGCATCAGAATGGGAAGCAGCATGACCTAATGGATAGAGCTTGGGAACCCAAGGGTCTGGGTTCTAATCCCAATTCCATTTCTCTGCTGTGTGACCGTGGGGAAGTCATTTCACTTCTCTGTGCCTCGGTTTACCGCATCTGTAAAATGGGGATTAAAACTGTGAGCCCGACAAGGGAGTTGGAAAGTGTCCGATCTGAATATCTTGTATCTACCCCAGTGCTTAGTACAGTGCCTGGCACATAATAAGTGCCCAGATACCATTCAAAACAAAGTTTCACTACTTAGCAACAATACGGGTGTTTATTCCTTGAACATTTATCATTATGAAACAAAGCCTACAGAATATGGCAAGAATTTTGACTGGAAACAATGTTAGCAACATTTATTAATGTGTGATTTTATATTAAATAGCATGAATCGAGAGTTTGTTTGCTGCTAAATCAAGGTTTGAAAAGACAGACATGTAGCTACTATCTTAAGCAGTTTATCCCATTCGACTTTAGCCAAGACCACAATGTTCAATGTTTAACTAGACATTTACACGTATATTGAAAAAAGAATAAGAATCTTTTGAAGAAAGCGTACGTAATGGGCTTCCTCATTTCAAAAACATCGTCTCAAAGTATTCCCCAGTCTATAGCAGGCTTGAATTCCATACCATCATGCAAATTTGGGGTTCTCATTTTGAAAAGCTCTAATAATATAGATCCATCCACCACTGAAAGTTGCCCCCCAAATTGCCCATTCCATCCCCTTAAAGTATATATAGAGAAAAGGCTCAAAGTAGCATCTAGCCATTACATGGTGAGCATGTTTCAGAGAAGTTTCCCAGTAACTCGTCATTATTAGTTATTTGTTTTTCTGACCGATACTGCTGTTTTGAGGACCCTCACAGTTCTATGACTTTAGCATGTCTGTATGCTACCTTCCCTTACTGTTGAGACTGTGCCTGTTAACAATGCTTCCCAAGACACTGCAGTCCGTGACTAAGTCCAAATACCATCTACTAACTAGACCAGGATCCTTCGAAAGAAGCCACTGTTCTCCTCTCAATTACTACTTGGTCCTCTAATCAAGGTAAAGAAGAAAAATCATTCGTAAAAGGGCTTAAAGCCTTGAAGTTAGCCTAGGTGGGTTGGTGCATCTGGTTAGGTTTCATTTCGCAATTTCAAGCCTTAGTTATTCTTGGCTTTCTTCAGGAAGCGAGCCCGCAACTTCTTGTTGAGATTCATGGTGAGCTTTAGAGTGACACTAGCAGGGAGAAGAGTTGTGACTATCCAAGCCTGAGGAGGAAAGGGGCAAAATGTTATGGTCCACAGAGTGAAAAATCAGAAGCTAGCCAGTTATTTCTTAGAAATTATTTCTTTATATTAATATCTGTATCTGCCTACCCCTATACTTTAAACTTGTTGTGGGGCAGGGAACGTGTCTACCAACTCGGTTACACTGTATTTGTCCCAAGCGCTTAGTACAGTTGCCTTGCACATAGTAAGGACTCAATAAAAACCATTAAGCTATGAATAAGACAATAAACTACTTGCTCAAGAAAATTTCAAGTGTTCTGATATGAAGACATTAGTGGGAAGGCCCAGGAATGTCCTGCTACCGTGGTCAGACAAAGACTTTGCATTTACAGTGATGTTTCTCAAACAGAAACCCGGGGGTTATAGAGTTATCAAGCAGAAGCTGTCAGAGGTTTGTCGTTAGCAGAGCTGCAGACCTCCAAACTGCTTTTTGTTATTCCTAGTGGGCTAGATAAATTCTTCCACCTCTTAAGCCCGCTCGCTATATTTTCGCTTTTCCACCTGTAAGGCTCTGCGTGATGTCTAGGAGGTAACTAGGGCTACAAAAATTCAAAAGGCTCTTTAGAGGTGGTGACACTTGCTCTGGGGGGAGTGTTTTGAGGAGGGGAGTGGGGAAGGAGGAGGATGTCACGTGATTGCGCATCACTGAATTTACAGTAGGTACCTTACATCATTAGAGCTTGCGGTTGCTGGGACAAGCATGTGATTTTCATTTAAACCCACAAAGAATAAATTCAAATTAAATAAACGTCTATCCTTAATTCAGCAAATGTACCATAATGGCATGGACCAAGTATCCAAAAGTCCGGGACTGCAGGCCAACCGTGTTAATAGCGGATTTTACGTATGTCTCTGGAGAAGGTTTGTCTAAAGTTGGCTTTCGAATTTTAGCCATTTTGGTTGCCACAAAGTATGGTAGGACACTCTGTAAAAGAAAGAAAACAAGATGAATTCATTTACAGCAAAGCTGGGAAGTCACACATTGCTCATTACAGCTTTCATGAAGACAATTCAGAATCATAATGGGGGAACTTGCATTTTCTGTCGCAGTCAAATTAAAAATACCTCCCACCTACCTAAAATGATAACAATAATCATTATGATATTTGTTAGGTTAAGTGTTAGGTGTCAAGCACTGTACAATAAAATCAGGGGACCCACAATCTAAGGGCAAGAAAGAAAACAGGTATTGAATTCCCACTTTACAGATGAGGAAACAGGTTCAGAGAATTTAAGTGACTCACCCAAGGGCACACAGCAGGCAAATGGCAGAGCTGGGATTAGAAGCCAAGTCTCCCGGCTCCTAATTCCGCATTATTTCCATCAGGCCACATTGCTAGTTACCTCATTTTCGAGCATAAACAGAAGTTTAAGCCAATAACTCAAGAGAACGTACAAAAATGCAGTTGGAAACAAACTCCCCAGTTTAAGGAAATGCAACTTAATCTAAAATTGGACTATACATTATTTTAATATAAATCTGAAGTGCAAAGTGATCCAGGATGTGCTCCCCTTCCTTCAAGAGTCAGTATTTTAACGCAACAGCACTGGTTACCAAGCAATGTATGTGTGAGATTCCATTTTCCTAAAGAGATATTACTGAGACTCTCTACTTTTTTGTGAATCAGATTAAGCTCGCTTTTTCAGAATAAAGTTTCTCCTCTTCTCCTTGGTGGACAAAGAGAAAAAGAACTGAACTTTTTAAAGATTTTGGGTAAGAGAGGACTTGACTGGTAATAACTTGGTTCACTATTAAACAGTTTTTTAGTAATGTTTTGGGGCGTGGTTATAACTGGTTCAATTCAACTGGCAGTGAATTTTAAACTGTATCTCGCCCTATAACCAATTCCTGTTGCTTCTCTCTTTTTGCTGAAACCGTGAAAGGAAGCAGAACTGTAAATTATTTTTACCAGGATGGAAATTCTGAGACTGGGCAGATCTGAGCCATTGTTGGGCAGGGATTGTCTCTATCTGTTGCTGAATTGTACATTCCAAGCGCTTAGTACAGTGCTCTGCACACAGTAACCATTCAAAAAATATGACTGAACGAATGAATCTGAGCAGGGCCCAAAGACTTCTGGGTTCACAGACCCCCTGCAAGATTTTTCAAGGGGAGAAGAATGCCAAATGCTCCCAGGAGGTTATCCTTGGGGAACCAGCGTGGCTCAGGGGAAAAAGCCCGGGCTTGGGAGTCAGGGGTCATGGATTCTAATCCCAGCTCCACCGCTTGCCAGCGGTGTGGGCAAGTCACTTCACTTCTCTGTGCCTCAGTTACCTCATCTGGAAAATGGGGATTAAAACCGGGAGCCCCACGTGGGACAACCTGATCACCTTGTATCCCCCCAGCGCTTAGAACAGTGCTTTGTACGTAATAAACGCTTAACAAATACCACCATTATTAGGGGAAGCAGCGTGGCTCAGTGGAAAGAGCCCGGACTTGGGAGTCAGAGGTCATGGGTTCTACTCCCGGCTCTGCCACTTGTCAGCTGTGTGACTGTGGGCAAGTCACTTCACTTCTCTGTGCCTCAGTGACCTCATCTGTAAAATGGGGATGAAGACTGTGAGCCTCACGTGGGACAACCTGATTACCCTGTACCTCCCCCAGCATTTAGAACAGTGCTCTACACATAGTAAGCACTTAACAAATACCAACATTACTATTATTATTATTTTCCCTGTTTGTGAAATTATAAAACTTGACCCAGCAGCCTGAACATCCCTCCTCTTCTGTTTTCCGACCTGTAAACCTGGGACAATAATACCTGGTTCCTACCTAAATTAAAACTAGCCCTCATGCCGACTGCGTGTAGTTTATGTGACGAATGTCAAGGCTTTTAGGAAAAAGCTGGCATCACATGCAAATGATAACTGCTCTCATCACTGCGTCTAAATCTCCAGGTTTTCTTTTATGATGCCCAAATTTCAAAATAAAATCATCCTGTTTGGCGGAGAGCGCAGGCGGCGATCAACAGAACTGCAATCTTCAATTGAACCGCTGGATGTCACCAGAGGATCATCTATCAGCTAGATGAAAAAGGAAAATTTAGAGACCTGGGAGAGAATTCTCAATGGAAAACCTATCTAAGAATTACAGTCTTACAATTTTTGACCTTTAAATACTCTTTTTTCTGCCTCCACTCGAGATATTCTGCTCTGCTTTGGGAAAGGCCAATTCTCCTTCTTATGGGTTCTAATCCCGGCTCCGCCACTTGTCTGTTGTGTGACCTG
The DNA here is from genome assembly GCF_004115215.2 of Ornithorhynchus anatinus. NCBI lineage: Eukaryota > Metazoa > Chordata > Mammalia > Monotremata > Ornithorhynchidae > Ornithorhynchus > Ornithorhynchus anatinus. The sequence goes on from NC_041730.1 coordinate 24,650,474, forward strand.
GGGCAAGTCGCTTCACTTCTCTGTGCCTCAGTTACCTCATCTGTAAAATGGGGATTAAGACTGTGAGCTCACCTGGGACAACCTGATTACCCTGTACCTCCCCCAGCGCTTAGAACAGTGCTTTGCACATAGTAAGCGCTTAACAAATACCAACATTATTATTATTATTAAGCCTTTCTGAGGAACAAAGCTTGTTCATTCAATATTCAATAGTATTTATTGAGTGCTCACCATGTGCACAGCAATGTACTAAGTACTTGGAATGTACAATTCGGTAACAGATAGAGACAATCCCCACCCATTGATGGGTTTACGGTCTAATCGGAAAAAATCATAATAATAATGTTGGTATTTGTTAAGCGCTTATTATGTGCCGAGCACTGTTCTAAGCGCTGGGGGAGATACAGGGTAATCAGGTTGTCCCACGAAGGCTCACAGTTGATCCGCATTTTACGGATGAGGTAACTGAGGCTCAGAGAAGTGCAGTGACTTGCCCACAGTCACCCAGCTGACAAGTGGCATAGCCGGGATTCGAACCCATGAGCTCTCACTCCCAAGCCAGGACGGGAAACAGGTCTACCAACTCGGTTATACTGTACTCTCCCAAGGGCTCAGTACAGTGTTCTACATGCAGTAAGTGTGATTGAACAGCTCTCTTAAAAAGGATTAGATCTTCAAAAGCTTTCAGGTCTTGGCAATAGGCAAAAGATAATAATAATAATAATAATGTTGGTATTTGTTAAACGCTTACTATGTGCAGAGCACTGTTCTAAGCGCTGGGGTAGATACAGGGTAATCAGATTGCCCCACGTGAGGCTGACAGTTAATCCCCATTTTACAGATGAGGTAACTGAGGCACAGAGAAGTTAAGTGACTTGCCCACAGTCACACAGCTGACAAGTGGCAGAGCCTGGATTCGAACCACTGACTCCCAAGCCCGGGCTCTTTCCATTGAGCCACACTGCTTCTCTGATTCCGGACAGATGGGAAACCCTGAAGACCCTACTGTGGGCAGGGAAGGGGCTACCAACTCTGTTATATGGTACTCTTCCAAGTGCTTAGTAAAGTGCTCTGCACACAGTAGGCACTCAATAAATACTACTGATTGACTCCACCTCCAGTGGCAAGATTCCACAACTCTTATTCATTACCCACGCAAATAGCTTAAATTTTTTACAATGCGTTCTCGATAACTTCTGCTCCTCTGCTCCTCCCCCTCTCCCTTCCCCTCCCCTCAGCACTGTGCTTATTTGTATATATTTTTATGACCCTATTTATTTTGTTAATGAGGTATACATCAGTTACCTCATCTGTAAAATGGGGATGAAGACTGTGAGCCTCACGTGGGACAGCCTGATTACCTTGTATCTGCCCCAGCGCCTAGAACAGTGCTCTGCACATAGTAAGCGCTTAACAAATGCCAACATTATTATTGATTCTATTTATCGTGATTATGTTGTCTTGTTTTTGTCTGTCTCCCCCGATTAGACTGTGAGGCCGTCATTGGTCAGGGATTGTCTCTATCTATTGCCGAATTGTACAATCCAAGCGCTTAGTTCAGTGCTCTGCACATAGTAAGCGCTCAATAAATACTATTGAATGAATGAATGAACTTCCAATATTCAGCAATTAGCAAATTACAGTTGCAAATTACAATCAATTTATTTATTGAGCACTTGCTACGTACAGCACACTGTAGTAAGAGCTTGGGAGAGTAAGACACAACAGAATTAGCAGACGTGTTCACTGCCCCTATTTGAAAGTCTAGAAGGGGAGACAATCGTGTGACTAAAATGAAAGCTACTCAAAATAAATATGAGGCAAAATGGTGGCCAAATATGAAATAGCTCTACCTAGGAAAATATATGCTAGATGATCAGTGTTGATTGAAGATTTTATTTTTTAGAAATATGTATTTTTTTCTATGTGGCTGGTTAGTTCAATTAAGGGAATTCTATTCTGGAAAAAAAGCATTCAGAAATTCTCAAAATGCAATGCACTGGCCTCCCTGGGTATTTTAAAAAAATACAAACAGGTACAAGAAGGGTTTAAGGTAAATTTGAGCCCAATAGATCCATAATGGGCTCTAAAGGTAAGAATCGAGGATGTGGAGACCGTTTAGACTGTGAGCCCGTCATTGGGCAGCGATTGTCTCTATCTGTCGCCGAAGTATACATTCCAAGCGCTTAGTAAAGTGTTCTGCACATAGTAAGTGCTCAATAAATATTATTGAATGAATGAATGAATGGAGAAAAGTTAGGGATACTATAAGGGGCAAATCCTAATCCCAAGGATGAGTGTTAAAGAGGCCAATTTTATTTTTTGGTTTTTTTAATGGTATTTTTTAAGCACTTACTACATGCCAGGTAATATACTAAGTGCTAGGGTAGATATAAACTAATCCGACTAGACACAGTCCGGCTGGGCTCACAGTCTTAATCCTCATTTTTACCGATAAGGTAACTGAAGCACAGAGAAGTGAAGTGACTTGCCTAAGGTCACACGGCAGACAAGCGGTGGAAGAAGGGTAGAACTCAGGTTCTCTGACTCCCAGGCCCAAGGTAATTCCACTAGGCCACTATGCTTCCCAAATCTCCTTTGGAGAGAATAATAAACTCAGTGGAGTCTTGTTTGGAACCAGAATGATATTAGGAGAAGCTGCATGGTATAGTGGATAGAGCAGAGATCTGGAAGCGAGGTCATGGGTTCTAATCCCCCTCTGCTACTTGTCTGCTGTGTGGCCTTGGGCAAGTCACTTCACTTCTCTGGGCCTCAGTTCCCTCAGCTGTAAAATGGGGATTAAGACCGTGAACCCCATGCAGGACAGGGACTATATCCAACCCGATTTGCTTGTATTCACCCCAGTGCTTTAGGACAGTGCCTGGCACATAGGAAACACTTACATACTACAATTATTACTATTTTTTCCATTTTCAGGGGAAAACTATGATCCATCACCTGCCTTGGGAACCAGAATCACATTTTGGTCTGATTTTTAAAATGCCAAAAGGCATTTTGTGCCTCAGTTACCTCATCTGTAAAAATGGGGATTAAGACTGTGAGCCTCATGTGGCACAACCTGATTACCCTGTATACCCCAGAGCTTAGAACAGTGCTCTGCACATAGCAAGCGCTTAATAAATACCAACATTATTAAAAGGTGCCTGTCTATCTTTGGGAATGAGAGTTTGAACTCAAGGGCACTATTCAAAGTTGCTCAACTTGCACATGGATCTACACCGAGAGACTCCTTTAGGGCAGAAGAGTTTAGGATGGGAAGCTGCCGATGCACACTGAGGAAGTCTAGGGAGTCCACGCTTCAATAACTCTGGTGCCAACTGGGGATAGAGCGGAGCCCAGGTCAGCTCTCCGTATATTCTTGACACAAACTCTAAGCTTAGCTACTGTGACAAGTGGAAAAAAACAAACTGAGCCATAATCCAATGTTCTCATTTGTTTGGACGTTTGGTCTTGATTTAACATATAGAAAGTTTTGGCCGAGATTGGAATTAAGGAGGCCCTGCCATTTTCAATACCAAAGTACAGGAGGGAAGAAGAGGGCAAAGGAGTCTAAACTTAGAATTCAAAACACATTAGTCTATTAGCTCGTTGTGGGCATGACTTCCTGGGCAAGAGTCCTGTTCCTGCCCAGCTTCCCCACCTCCCGCCTTCCCTTCCAGCTCGGAAAACGTGCCAAGCCCGTGACAGCTGTCCACGGTGGACCGAGTGGCCCATGTCCAGCCCCATCCAGGCTGCTCCTTCTCCAGGATCCGGAAGGCAAGGGAATCGTTCTGGGGGGGGTGGTGCCCACCTGGACCAGCCTGCTGAAGACCCTCTATGGATTGCTTTTTGCTGACAGGCTGTCAGGGGGCTGCCTGTTGCTGACTCCCGCCGCCTCTGGCAGCGATGGACGGGACGGAGCCCAGCGGACTCAGCTTGGGTAGGGTGCAGCTGAGGTGCTGGGCACAGAAGTGGTGGTATTTGTGGTATTTGCACTTACTATGTGCAAAGCACTGTTCTAAGTGCTGAGGGGATACAGGGTGATCAGATTGTCCCATGTGGGGCTCACAGTTTTAATCCCCATTTTACAGATGAGGTATCCGAGGCACAGAGAAGTCGCAAAGCTGGCAAGCGGCAGAGCTGGGATTAGAACCCATGACCTCTGACTCCCAAGCCCAGGCTCTTTCCACTGAGCCACGAAGTGCTGCCCTTATAGGTGGCCACTCCATGGGTTGAGGGGGAGGGAGGGGACTGTCTGAGCTCTTGTTCTTTCCAAGCCTGACAAGACCTCAGAGGTTCCAATCAGCTCTGAGAAGCTGGCATGTTCGCTCATTGAAGGTTTGTCTCCTCCTAGTCCTCACCCTCACTAATATCCCAGCCTGCTCTTCGGCCCTGCACTCATATGGAAAAGTTGGCACCCCTGGGCATGGTGTTTTCGGTGGGGGTGCCTGCCAGTGAAAAAGAACACGGGCCTGGGAGCCAGAGGGAGTGGGTTCTAATCCCTGCTCCACCATGTCATTCATTCATTCATTCGATAGTATTTATTGAGCGCTTACTATGCGCAGACCACTGTACTAAGCGCTTGGAATGGGCAATTCGGCAACAGAGACAATCCCTGCCCAATGACGGGCTCACATGGGAGACAGCAGCAAAGCAAAACAGAACAAAACAAAAACAAGACAACATCATTAAGATAAACACTTCTTTAATTTGTCTTCTGTGTGACCTTGGACAAGTCACTTCTGTCTCAGTTTTCTCATCTGTGATATGGGGATTCACAGATCCTCCTCCTACTCCCTCCTACTTTGTCTGTATGTCCAGCCTGTGTCCAGCTGAATCCAGCCTGATTACCTTCGATCTATCCCAGCGCTTAGTACAGCACTTGGCAAATAGTAAGTGCTTAGTAGATACTATAAGCATAATCACTTAGCCAGAGGCCCATAAGCATGGCAGACACATCTGGTTCCAAGAATAGCCAGATAACTTGGGAGATTCCAGGAAAGCACTCTAACCCAAGTAGATCTGAAATGAATCTCCAGTGGAACCTACCAGAACCTACCTAAGTGCCTATAAACACTGAAATGTGATGATGTGACATGAGCACTCTTAGATAAATCCTCAAATAACACCACTCAAGACCCAAAAAATGCAGTAGAGGAAAACACTAGAGGCTACTTTCAGTGCAATCTTTCCGAAAATCTGTATGGACAATCACATTTGAAATGCATTTTAAATTTGAATTCTTAAGAACAAGTATTTTTGTACTGAATGGTTACTTCTATCCACCACAGAGTTGTAAGCAAAGGGAGATGGAAAAGAGATTTACGTGAGCGGGTGGGATTTGGGAAGAACGGAGAATGGGATGGTATGGGCCATTACACCATGATGTAAAATTCTTAATAGTTTTCCTAGCCTATGCATATTACAAGTCTTAAAGCTTTTCCCCATTAAAATATTTGTAAGCTTCTTGTACAAAATTCATAGACCCATCCACAACAGACTTTTAGGCTTCCCGTTGCTTTAATTTATGGTGATGTACTTTTCTAGGATCACAAAATCCCATTAGAGGTTGATTGATTACCTATACCACATTAAAATAGAAAAAAATCTGAAATAGAAAAAAATTTGATGATTTCAACACATTATGTGGAGAAAATCTGAATTTTCTTTGCCTGAAAAATTTCTTTATTGTTTCTCTTATTGTTAAGCATAATACCAAAGAGTTCCAGTCACTCCGACAATAGAGTAACATGGCAATTTACACTTTAAACAAAAATGCCCTGGTTGGTGGGAGCGGGGAGTGAAGATGACAAAAAAGGGCTTGATAAAATTATACACATCCAGATATTTCCATACAGGTGGGGAAGATTCAAGATGCATGTTCATTAGTCTGAACTGTGAAATGGTGCTTCTTTTTTTTTTAATGGCATTTGTTAAGCAGTTGCTATGTGTCAAATACTGTTCTAAACACTGGGCTAGGTACAAGTTAATTAGATCGGACACTATCCCTGTCCCACACAGGGTTCAGTCTCAGTAGGAGGGAGAACAGGTATTGAATGCCCATTTGAAAAAACTGAGGCCCAGAGAAGTTGAGTAACTTGCCCAAGGTCATCAAGGAAGCAATTGGCAGAGCTGGGATTAGAATCCAGGTACTCTGACTCCCAGAGCTGTACTCTTTCCATGAGGCCATACTGCTTCGATTAACTGGCAACACCAGGCCACAGGGCCACCCTCTGAGGTAAGCCATGGTTCTTGTTCACACCAGATGGGTCCAATTGGAGCCGGAGACTTCTGCAGGCTGGCAGATCATTTCAGGGCCCTTCAGTTTACTGTTACGCTAAGGTCCTTGACCAAAGAGAGGTGGTCAAAATCCCAGGAAACTGTGGAACTGAGCCAGTCAGGCCCACATCTTTCCTCCTAAGGGGGTGGTTCCTTAGTCTCATCCCAGAATCCAAACCCGTATAAATTCCAGAGGCTCCAGGGGAACCCTAGAAAGCAAGACAGGATGTGTCTGCAACTTGGCAGGACCCACTGGGGTTTGTATTCAACTGTGGAATGCAAAAAGTGACCTTCTACATCTTTCTGTGGTGAATACCGTAGCCAAAATGGGATTTTGCCAAACGTTTTGTACATGTCTTTTGAAGGCGTTGGCAAAATAGAACCAATATTACGGCATTTACTTAAAGGGTCAGGGAGGAATGGGGTGAAAGGGTCATTCAACACCAGAATGACAATCAATCAAGGTATTACTATGAGATGCTACTGTATTTTTTTTGGCCAAATAAACCGTCACAGCATTATTACTGCAACTGAAAGTTGCACTGCATATTTCTGATATGCCTTTGAGAAGCAGCTTGGCCTAGTCGAAAGAGCATGGGCCCGGGAGTCAGGGGACCTGGATTCTAAACCTGGCTTTGCAACTTGTCTATGTGACTTTGGCCAAGTCACTTAACTTCTCTATGCTTCAGTTGCCTCATCTGTGAAATGGGGACAAATTACCTGCTTAGAAGGGGAACCCCATTAGGGACTCGCATCATGTTTCTGAAAAAAACATTCAGTCATCTCCCCATTCCTCAAAAACCTCCGATGGTTGCCCATCCACCTCCTCGTCAAAACAGAAATTCCTTACCTTTAAAACAGACCATCAGCTCTCTCCCTTACCTTACGTCGCTGATCTCCTATTACAACCCAAACTTCACACATCGCTGAACAGCAACCTATTCTCCGTACCTCCATCTCATCTATCCCACCACTGACCCCTGGTCCGGAGTCTGGAACTCTCTCCCCCTTTCATATCTGACAGTCCACCCCTATCCTCACCTTCAAAATCTTCCTCATATCACAACTCCTCCAACAGGCCCTTCCTGACTGTGCCGTCCTTTCCCCTATCCGTCCTCCCCTCTGCATCAGCTTTGTATTTGGCTGTGCATCCCTTGGGCACTTTGATGCTCACAGTAGCCCCGCAGCACTTCTATTTTAATATGTCTGCCTCCCGCTATGGACTGTTAGCTTCTTGTGGGCAGGGATCATGTCTACCAACTCCACTTTATTGTATTCTCACTCAAGTCCCTAGTACGGTGCTCTGCACACGGTATGCAATCAATAAATACGAAAGATTGGGACTGGGACCGTGTCCAATCTACCCATATTGTATCAACGCTAACACTTAGTACAGTGCGCCTGTACCAAATACCACAATTAGTGCATTATTATTTTATCCAGCGCTCAGGCAGTGCTCTGTTCACAGTAAACACCCAATAGATACCACTGATGATGATTACGATATTCAGCATTATTCTTGGGTTTAAGCAAAGGGTTTGTTTGCTTCTGCCTTACATTTCAGAAAGCCAATGGGTATTAACCACATTCAAGTCTTGGCACAAATATATCGGCAGACTAAAAAATTGCCTTTTACTCCCACTTGGAGCCATTGGCTATCTTGTATCTCTTTAACGGTATTCTCACAACTACACTCAAACAGCCTACAGAGTGCACTTTGGTCATTTTCCACATTATTTTTAGGTCTTCCCACTTAAAAGTTTTGGAGAAGTTGTCCAAAAACTAGAATTAACTGGCATAAGCTAAAGGGAAACTGTATCTTTAATGATTTGTTAACGTCACATTCACTTACTTAGGAATGTGATTTCCTTTCGTTGCCAGGAGAGCAACAGTTGCTGTGGTTACCACACAATAACAGGAATACTTAACTGAAACAAACTCCACTCACCTGTACAATGATGCCCTTGCTCTTGTACTCTTCATGGAGGCATTGAGAGAAGAAATCTACAAAAGCCTGGGAGGGGGTGAGGGGTGGGAAGAAAATACACACGTAACATCCATCTGTCTGATTTGTTGTCAAGGAAACAAGAAATAACACAGTAACTCCATGTAACACTAGAGTTTCTAATCATTCCCTTTATTTTAAATGAAGATTAAAGCTTATGAAAAGGCATATTAGTTTGTACTGGCAAAACCATTAAATGATGAGATCCTTGCCAAATGCATCATTCAAATCAAATTTGGATTCAGCTTCTACTTAGTGCATCGAAAAATACTTTTCAAGAAGATGCACTGGTAGTTTAAGAATGCAACTCCCGCCTCATGATCAACCTACAATTACAGATAAAATACGGTTTCTGATTCTTCCCCAAGGATTACTTTCGTTCCATTACTATAGAAATATATTCTTTCTTGAGTCTTGGGTGACTCTGGTAAGTCTATAGAAAGGAGACAAAAGCTAACATCCTTGGAATCCTTTGGGAACACAAGATCAATCAATAGATGATATTTATTGAGCACTTACTGTGCACAGAGCACTGTACTAAGCACTTAGGAGAGAAAACTACAACACAGCTAATAGATACGTTCCCAGTGCACGCAGAGCTTGCAGTCAAGAGGACACGGGCTAGGGAAAGATGGAGTTACTACTATTCATCTTTCCATAAAAAAAGAAAAATGAAGGAATCCCATTTTGAGCTGCAGCAGGCTGTCATTTCGAACCCAAACCCTGGGAGTCAATTAGGAGTTCCCAAAGTTTTCTACCGGCAAATGCCACCGCGGTGGGGTAGGAGGCGAAAGAGGTTAGAAACCCCTTCAAGCATCATTATGTTATAGAGCCTCCATTTTCACACACATATTTCTCATACACAGGAGGTGAGCCTCTCGAAACGGAGGGGAAAAACAATTTCTGAAGGTAGTAGCATCTGCTTCAGAGCGGCATCAACAGAACTGCACGTCTTCGGCTCATTTTCGTTGCTTGGAAACATTAATTACATTAATAGTAAGGAGTCTTATTACTTTTCTGTTTTGCTAAATTTATGCCAGAAGTACGTGTATGCCGATTGGCCGCAAAAAACTTTAATGAACCGCTACTGTGAATGGAAGATGAACATTAAAAATAAACAGAGTTGTGCTTCTGTGCTTCCACAGACTGCATATAGCTGTCTTTGGAGTTAATTAGGAACCTGAGAGAGCAAAGAAAAACCCCGACTTGATATCTTGTGTCTTGTTTCTCAGAAACATCTCTATGATGCAAATAAAAACCAAGATATGGAGATATCTACTACAGTGGAAAAAATCACCTATCTTGGAAATTTCGGAGAAAGAGAAAAGTTGAGGTATTTCCTTTCCTCCTTCCATTTTGTGTTTTCTTCAGTTGGGGATGTATTTGAAGATTTGATATTTTACTAGATGAATAAACCTCAAATGGCCTACTGCAAATGCATTTCCTGATCTATAGGAATGATAAATTAAAACAAGTCTTCCACAGTTCCCAGTCCCAAAACAAACTGAGCTAAACATTTCAACCTAACTCCACAGCTTAAATCAGCAACAAGCACTGTTGTGAAATTGTGCTGGGTAAGAGCCATTGGCAATTAAAATCTCACTCTTAAGGGCTTGAATGATGGTTCTCAGCCTTCCTTGTCATGATCATCCATCCATCCTCTGGGAAGAACTGCATTTCCTCCATCATTCTGTTTTTCCTATTTTAAATTGGTAAGCATTTTGAATGGTACTTGTTAAGTGTGGGGTGGATATGAGTAATCAGGTTGGACACAGTTCTTTATCCCCCATGGGGCTCAGAGTCCAAGTTGAAGGGAGGAGGGTTTAAGCCCCATTTTAAAGATGCAGTAACAGAGGCCCAGAGAAGTTAAGTGCCTTGCCCAAGGTCACACAGTGGACAAACAGCTAAGTCTTCCTACTTCCAGGCCTGGGCTCTTTCCCTTAGGCCATGCTGCTTCCCATTTAAACTGAGGTGGACCATTGTTTGACCTTATTTAAATGTATTCGAACTTTTCTTGCTCACATAGTAAATATTTTTACTTATTTGATTCATGTTAGTATGCATTTTTTTCCTGAAATCTGTCTCGATCACTGTTTTCTGAATGTCCTATGCTTAACCCAATGCTAAGTGCATTTGGCTTCTGTCGTCAATTCGACAGTTTTCAGTGTTTGCGTTTTTATATGCTAAAATTTGCATTTTGAAACCTTGAATATCTAAAGTGTAGAAACCATACCCAAAGGTCTCACAGAACCTTACAAGTAATCATTCCGCATTCTAGGTCTCGTTGGTTACAGCTGCCCAACACGCCTAGGTTTTTCACCGTGGAGGTGGCATGTGAAAGTCAGCAATATTACCTTTTGTATTTCAAAGGACCTACAGGGGTTAATTTTGAAGCTTCTACTGCCTAAGTGACCTACAGTTCATCTGCTCCAATATTCAGCTGTCCATAGTTACTACAGAAAGGGAGCTGTAATGCTTGATTTTGAAATATCTATATTTCTCTTTCAAATACAAAGCTTTCATTTTCAAGATAACTTTGTTTTTTGAATTATTAAGCAGCATGTCGTAGTGGGGAGATCATGGGCCTAGGAGTCAGAGGGACCTGAGTTCTAATCTCGGTTCCTTTGCTTGTCTGCTGCGTGACTTTCGGCAAATCACTTCACCTTTCTGTGCCTCAGTTACCTCATCTGTAAAATGGGAATTGAGACTGGGAGCCTCACGTGGGACAGGGGCTGTGTCCAACCTGCTAAACTTGTATCTACCCCAGTGTTTAGTTTAGTGCCCGGCACACAATAAGCACTTAACAAAAACCACTAAAAAACAATCCCTTAAATTGAGAGGCCCAAATGATAATGCGCTTGAGGGACCGGCAAAAACAATAAAAGCGACCCTGACAAGGGGGCCACAAAGCTGCAATGCCAAAACTTCAAGTCCCAAGAAACCAAAGATCCTTACCTTCAAATATTCTTGATAGTCCCATGAATCTGTCCTTGCTTACTAGACCTGAGTCGTCAAAGTGTCTGGAGATCATGCCTGACACTCAAATTGTTAATTACAAACAACACTGTCAACGATGAAGTTTATGACTAGAGCTACACCTCTTCAGCTCTCACTCCAGTTTTGCTTTCTTTTAATTTTGCAGCAAAGGCACAATGAATAATATGATGAGCTCAGCTACGGAGGAAGGGGGGTGAGGGAAGTAATCCCAATACTGTTTTTGTATCAGAGTAATCCTATTGCTTCATTTCTATTGGTCAATCAATGGTGTATTTATTGAACGCTTACTTTAAGCAGAGGACTTGGGAGGCTATCACTGTCCTTTCCTTTCTCCACGAGGAGTGTTGGAGCTGCTCCCCTCCCTTTACAAAAAGCTAGTCTCCCAGGAATATTAAAAGGTGAAACTAGAACGCAAGTTTTTGCCTATTCCTTCTCCCTGTAGTCCAGCTAATAATTGTCAACAAGAAAATCCCAGCACAAATTTACTTTACTTTTCCCCCTCTTCAGATCATGTGATCTACCAAACAATATTCACCTTTGTTGCTGAATATATAGCCAGTAATGGCACCGGGCTCATGCCACTAGCAGAAGAGATGTTCAGAATTACACCTTTAGATCTAAAAGGAAAAACAAAAAAAGTGGTAAGGAGGGTATTTATATGTTTCAGTAGTGATAGTCAAGAAATACTTTGGCGCTATCAAAGTATGGTGGTTAAAGCACATCAAAGTACAGTGGCAGAAATTTAACTCGGAATTTTTCCACCAAGGACAAATTCGCCAGCTGCATCCCCCAAAAGAAAATGTATAAAAACTGTTTATCTCTCAACAGTAAATGAGACTTCTCCTTGAAGTGTCTCCCTGAATAATAATGATAATTATGGTATCCGTGAAGCACTTTTTATGTGGCAAGCACTGTTCTAAGCACTGGGGTCTATACAAATTAATCAGGTTGGACACAGTCCTTAGTCCCACGTGGGGCTCATAGTCTAAGTAAGCAGCAGTAGGACTGAATCCCCATTTTATAGATCAGGTAAGTGAGGCACAGGCAAGCTAATTGACTCGCCCAAGGTCACACAGATCAATGGCGGAGCCAGGATTAGAACTCAGGTCCTCCGACTCCCAGGTCTGTGCTCTTTCCATTAGGCCATGCTGCTTTGAATATGCACAGAGCTCTGTTGTCGCTGCTTCAGTCACGCTTTCAATCCCATACACTTCCCTCCCTTCCAACTGGGACTATTAAAACTCTTTCCTTCCTCCTCTTGTGCTCCTTAAGAGCTAGCTTAACTTCAGCTGCTCCATTAACTGGTCTATTTAAGACTCAGCCCCGACACCCAAGGACCAATGCCACACAAATTTTTTTTTTTTTTAAATGTGCTATTTGTTAAGCACTCACTATGTGCCAGGCACTGTCCTAAGCACTGGGGTGGATACCAGCAAATTGGGTTGGATACAGTCCCTACCCGACATGGGGCTCACAGATTCAATCCCCATCTTTCAGGTGAGGTTACTGAGGCACCGAGAAGTGAAATGACTTGCCCAAGATGGCACAGCAGACACGTGGCGGAGCTGGGATTAGAACACATGACTTCTGGCACCCGGGCCCGTGCTCTATCCACAGTATGCCATACTGAGTCTCGTCATACTGCACCATATGTCATATGCCATGTCATACCTGAGGAAAAGAATCCCTGCCTGAAGCTGGGAAGCTCACCCAGCATTCCCTGCCGGAGAAGGCCAAAGCGGAGTTCAGTTGGCCTACCTTGGGACCTAGAGCTGGCTAGGTATGCATAGGACTGAGGGGAAACATTAGGGCAGTGCTCAAGCACTTACTACAATGCTCTGCACACCGTAAACACTCAATAAATACAACTGATTGCCTGCTTTTTGGGCAGGGACCGTGTCTACCAATTCTGTGGTACCGTACTCTCCCAAGTGCTTAATACAGTGCTCTGCACACCGTAAGTGCTCAATAAATACGATTGATTTCTCAGAGGTAGCCTTTTTCCATTTCCCTACCCTTGCCCCATTCATCCACTTCTATCCTCTCCAGGGAAGGCTTTTTAGTGTAGCAAACCTCAACTCACCCAGTACATGGGAAGGAGCGTGGCCTAGTGGAAAGCACCAGGGCCTGGGACTCAGAGGATGTGGATTCTAATCCCTGTTCCACCACATGTCTGCTGTGTGACCTTGGGTAAGTCACTTCACTGGGCCTCAGTTCCCTCATCTGTAAAATGGGGATTAAGACCGTGAGCCCCAAATGGGACAGGGACTGTGTTCAACCTCATTACCTCACATCATTCCAGAACATACAACGGTGCCTGGCACATAGTAAGCGCTTAACAAATACCACAATTATTATTATCATTATGGAAGACAAGAGCAAATGGGTGGCTAGATCCAACTGGTAGATACAGATGCGTTTCCACTCCAGCCTTTGTTGTTGAAGCACTGGAGAACGTGAGCGCTAATCTGGACCCTGGTGATTGATATGTAGATGGGATGTTGGCTTGTTCTCTGCTGCTTCTGGTGCCATTCAGGAAACTCTAAAGGTTGTTGCTGCTGTTGACATCTAACTAGTAGATACAGCACAGGCCTGGGAATCAGGAGGTCATGGGTTCTAATCCTGGTTCCGCCACTTGTCTGCTGTGTGACCTTGGCCAAGTCATTTCACTTCTCTGAGCCTCAGTTCCCTCATCTGTAAAACGGGGATTGAGACTGTGAGACCAACATGGGACAGGGACTGTGTCCAACTCAATTTGCTTGTATCCATCCCAGTGCTTAATACAGTGTCTGGCACACAGTAATACCATAATTATTATTATTATCATTATTAACTACCAGTTCCCCTCATGCTCGAGAAGTCTTTCGATAGGAATTTATGATAAAACAGTCTGGTGGGTTTGAAGTATAGTTGGCGATTCTCTAGCCTCTCCAGAATCCCAACCCTTCAATCAATCAATCGTATTTATTGAGCACTGTGTGCTGAGCACTGTTCTAAGTTCTTGGGAGAGTACGAGCACTTGGAGTTGTATCCATTAGTCACCCCTCCCTCAGCCCCACAGCACTTATTTCAATATCCAAAAAGTATTTATTGTGTGCCTCCCCCTTTAGACTGTAAGCTTGTCATGGGCAGGGAACACATCTATCAACTCTGCTTATGGTACTCTCCCAAGTGCTTAGCACACAGTTAGTGCTCAATAAATATGACTGACTGACCACACTATAACAGAGTTGGTAGACAAGTTCCCTTCCCACAAGGAGCTTACAATTAGAAGGGGAGACAGACAAATAAATTACAGATCTATAAATACAAGTGCTGTGGGGCTGAGGGTGAGGTGAATAAAAGGGAACAAATCCAAGTGCGAGGGTGATGCAGAAGGTCTGTAATTTATTTATTTGTATTCATGTCTGCCTCCCCTTGCTAGACTGTGAGCTCGTCATGGGCAGGGAATGTGCCCTTTTGCTGTTGTCCTGTACTTTCCCAAGGGCTTAGTACAGTGCTCTGTGTACAGTAAGCGCTCCATAAATCTAACTGAATTAATTAAAAGGGAAAATACAGGCTCAGTGCAGAAGGCCTCTTGGAGGAGATGTGACCTTAATAAGGCTTCGAAGGTGGGGAGAGGGATGGTCTGTCGGATATGAAGGGGGAGGGAATTCCGGGCGAGAGGCAGGATGTGGACAAGGGATCGAAAGTGAGGTGAATGAGACTGAGGTAAGGAATAATTTAAATAACAACCAATGTCATAAATCTCCTAGCTCCCCCCAAATTGACAAAATTGGAGAAGGTAGTTTCCTTTAAGCTTCCCTATAAGATTACACAGATGGAGAAATTGAGAAGTGCTTATGAAAGAGGAAAAAAAGTAAATCTTTCTCACTCTTTTATGGTACTGGGAAGAGTTACAGAGTAAATCAAGATTTAGAGT